>NC_042617.1:110069853-110669853 GCF_901001135.1 Rhinatrema bivittatum | reverse complement strand
CCCCTCTCCTCTCCTCCCCGACCCCTAACCCCTTCCTAGCTATTATAATTTTTTTGTTATTTACCTTGCTGCTCCTTTGGAGCAGTAGTAGAGTCCGTACGTCGGCCGGCTGCCTGCGCACACTTCCCCGGAAAAGCGGCTAATGGCACTGTCCTGACCCGCCCCCCTCGGCCCGCCCCTTTCAGACAGGCCAGCACTTTGGCATGTATCAGAGGATACACACGTGGCCGGGCCCGTTATAAAATGCATGCAGCGCAAGCAAGGCCCGGCCACACTCGGGGGCATTAATAAGGGGCACTGCTGTTCACAGGTTTCCAACACAAGCTCTTTTTTGTGTCTATTATTTTCTCTAAATCTATTACTGCAGATATTTATAGTTCTTACAGAGCATTCTTGTTTTTCCTGGAAAACTTTTGTGATTGTATTTTTACTTTATATTAATCTCAGATCTTTATTTTACAATTCTAACTAATTGCATATGAGGCCCCCTCAAAAGTCATCCCAAAATAGGTTCTTTTATATGTGTTTAATGCACTCATAATCTATTTTTCTTTTTTTAACTTATTCTTTTTTATCAGGTTTTCTTTATCAGATCTTTTGTTATTATACTCTCTATCACACTCAGATTGTAAACTGTTCCCTGGCAATTTCTCTAGCCCTTCAGTTTGTAAGGCTACATTGAAATCCACACATAGAAATAATCTTTACAGTGTGTGGAAGATGGTAACTCATGGAAAAGAAAACTGTTAGTGCTGTGTCTCTTAAATTGTTTAATACCAAGAGTTTTATAAACTGCTTATATATAATAAGGTTTAACTAATACAATTTTTGGTCTATTTAAATCACTGCTGAGTACAAAAACCAATCTCCATTCAAAACCTAGTACTGAATGGAGATTGGCTGCTTCCCTGTCAGCGAGTGTTGGTTGGGGACTGGTCTATTCCCTGACAGGGAAGGAGCCAATCCCCATTCAGTACTGAATTCTGAATGGGGGGGAGGGGTTGGTCCTTACACTCCAGAGTGAAGTGAATAAATTAGTACTGAGTGCTGGTACCTGTCAGCTCTACCTCTTCTCCACCAACTTTATGGACACCTTTGGGGGGCTGGAAGCAGGAGCAGATTTGCCCGCAGTTTTTTGGAGGTAGGGGATGAGGCAGTGGAGGATCAATGCTACTTGTCCCCCTTCAATTTTTTAACAAATTAGAGGGCAGGGGAGGGGCAGCTTGGCACACGCAACAATTTCTGATGGTCTGGGGGGAGGGATCAACTGCCTCTTGGATGCTAGGTTTTTCGTTTTTGTTTTTTTTTCAAATTTCTGTAAACTAGTGAGTGTATTGCTCTAATTAAACCATAAAGTCCTTTACTTCACCGGGCTGGAGCAGGTAACAATTTTCATAGTCCTCCCTTCAAAGAGGGTAAAGCAAGACAAACAAATAAAACACCCTCTCAGTTTTACAGGCCCAATTTTGCAGCTCTGTAAACAGCACTCTCGAGAGTACCGCCAGCCACAGTAGTCTCAATAGACTAGATGACCACCATCCACCCACAGATGCTTGTAAAATAAATAAATATTAGCTACATGAGGAAGGGGAGCGAGAACTATCCACTTTGCTTTAATATTGCAGGGCTGCCAGTTCCTCTGTATATTTTTTCTTTCAGTTTTGTGATCATTTTAATTTTTGTCACAGGAAACTTAATATATAGGAGGGTGCAGCAGCAGCAACAGCAGCTGCCTGGCTCCTCTGCACAGACACTCATTGCATCAGTCTTACTTCACAGCAACTTTGGTGGCATTTGCTACCGGCATTGTTCTCAGAAAAATGCTGTGCACCACTGGAGCAGTATGAACTCTGCCATTCCAGATCAGATCAGAGGCAGCTCCATGTGGGACAGGAGGGTGCAAGCAGGAGTTCTTGATGGGTGGAAAAATTGAGATGGAAGTAGAAAGTGGCCCAGAACCAGAACTCTAATCATCTATTTATTCATGTATTTATTTATTTGGCGGCATTTATTATAATATCGGGGGAGGGTGTGCCGTTTGTCACTATGGCCAAGAATTTTTTTTCTTTAGTTTGGGAGTGAGAGGGTTGTTGGGTGCTACACCCTGACTGCTTTTTAAGTATTATGGGGGCTGGAGGAAGGATCAAGCCATAAAGTTACCCTGACAAATCCTTTACAATATGGACTCTAGGGGGGAAATATTCAGCCACTGCTTGGTTAGTTAGTCAGATAAACTTTTCTGGCCAGTTGGCAGGATATATTTGCACTGCTGAATATACCTGGCTATCTTAAAGTTAGCCAGATATGTTTACCCAGCTAACTTTAGGACAGGTCAGCAGCACAGAGTTAGCCGCATAAGTTAACTGGCTAACTCCAAATATCGAAGTTAGCCATTTAACTTATGTGGCTAACTCTATTCCTCCCCAAAACTCCTCCCACCTGCCCTGGAATGCCCCCGACTTATCTGATAATATTCTAACCAAATAACTAGTTATCCAATTGGAATTTAGCCAGATACGTCTTTAAATATGCCACTTTAGCCATTTAGACGGATAACTTTTCAGTTATCCATCTAAATGGCTTGTGAATACCGAACTCTTAGTGCCTACATTTAGGCACCTAGCCCTAGTAAATTTTCAAAAGGGACAATTTAAGGGGCGGATATTAAAAGCCCTGCTCACGTAAATCCGCCTGGATTTATGCGAGCAGGGCTTTGCGCGCCAGCGCGCCTATTTTCGATAGGCCGCCAGCGCGCGCAGATCCCCGGGACTCGCGTAAGTCCCGGGGTTTTCAGTCGGGGGGGTGTCGGGGGCATGACCGATCGGCGCGGCGTTTTGGGGGCAGGATGCGGCGTTTCGAGGGCGGGCCCGGGGGCGTGGTTTTAGCCCGGGGAGGTCCGGGGGCATGGCCGCGCCCTCCGGAACCGCCCCCAGGTTGCGTCTCGGCGCGCTAGCGGCCCGCTGGCGCGCGGGGATTTACTTCTCCCTCCGGGAGGCGTAAATCCCCGGAGAAAGGTAGGGGGGGGTTTAGATAGGGCCGGGGGGGTGGGTTAGATAGAGGAAGGGAGGGGAAGGTGAGGGGAGGGCGAAAGCGAGTTCCCTCCGAGGCCACTCTGATTTCGGAGCGGCCTTGGAGGGAACGGAGGCAGGCTGCGCGGCTTGGCGCGCGCCGGCTGCACAAAATCGGCAGCCTTGCGCGCGCCGATCCTGGATTTTAGCGGCTACGCGCGTATCTACTAAAATCCAGCGTACTTTTGTTTGTGACTGGTGCGCCACCAAAAGTATGCGAACGCCTAAGAGCCCATCTCCTAAGGTTAGGCACCTAAACCCTTTGAAAATCAGATTCAATGTTATAAAAGTGGGACGGGGGATTTGTTTCAGCACCAAGGTCGAATACCCTATATTTGCCAAAATAATATGTAATTCATGAATATGTTTTACTGTAAAAAAACATTGATACATTATTTTCTAGTCTGAAGAGGAAAGAGTCAAATCATATCTATAGGAGATTGCACTGGCATTATTCAGATGAGAGGAAGTCCCCAGCAGTCTTCCTGCTGATAATACCTCACCAGGCCTCACAGTCATCAGCACACCAATGTGATCCTGAAAAAACATTTCAGAGTGGGATAATAGGATCGTTGTAATTCTTAGTCCCCTGCAGTGATTTCTTGGTTCCCAGGAGCAGTCATGTTTGGAACACTGTCACATTACCTCACATGAAATGGAATCCATTTAGTGTATGCAGTATATATGATGTCATTTGTACCATCATAGCCAAATATAGAAAATCATATACTGTGAATGTCAGAATGCTTGTATCTCTCTCTAACATGGCTTCAGCCAAAAGTTAAAAGAAATCGCAAGGAAATACTTCAAAAAAGTGTTAAAAAATTATTTTTGACCACAAGTTACAAACCCTTCTCCTCTAGCTCACCAATTTTAATCTGGCATAGGTGGATATTGACAATAAATCATTGCTATCTGAAAGCCATTGGGTGACCTATAGAAAATGAGTCGAAGGTCTTAGACCAGCGTCCAATGTACACAACACTAAAAAAACAAAACAAAAAACATTGTATCACAATTCAGAACTAAGGAGTACCATTGTTGGCAATCTCAGCAAAAGATTTTCCACATGATATATCCACTGTCTTTTTTTATTTATTTATTTTATTTGTATTAAATTTTTACATATCTTAAGATACAATACACAGATGATATACAGAATATTCAAACAGCAATTATATCATCCACAAATTTATATTAACATTCAATGTATTTTATCTAAGAATTACAACATAAGATAATTGGGATTTTGGAGAAAAGAAACTGAGAGCAGTTATACACTTGCAATACAATATTTACTCAATTTGTGTCTTTCCCTGACTAACTAATTTCTACCAGCTGATAATTCAATGGAGAATCTAAGAATGTGAATTCAAATAAGAACGTAGTTGTTCCGGTTGATTGAATATATATTTTACATCTTGAAATATAACAATACATCAGCAAGAAAACCTCAAGATAAATTTAGCCCCTCTTTGTAATACTTCTGTTCTCATTTGTAAAAACTCCTTTCTTCTAACTTGGATGTCTCAGCAATGTCTGGAAATATCCTGACATTCTGACCATGAAAGTTGATATTTTGATATATAAAGTATGATCTTAGGACTTGATCTCTCTCCGATACAAATGGGAATTGTACTATAAGGGTAGCGCGTGTACTAATATTCACCTCAAAAACTTTTTCTATTAATTCTGTAAGGTTCAGATTACTATCTAATTGACTTGCCTGTCCTTGATCTTGAATGTTATCTTCTTTCTGAAGTGAAGAAGTATAATATATTCTAGAGACTGCAGGTATTGCAGTCTCTGCATATCATTGTTGTGTTCCGCGGCCATGGCAGACCACGACCGCGGCCTCCTACCTTGCCCACGGCACTTCCCCACCGCGGAAGCCCCGGGGAGGGCACTGACTCAGGCCGTCGCTCCGGTGCAGCCCTCGGTGCTGCTCGCTGCAGGGGGAGCCGTTCCTGCTTCCCCCCTCGTGGCTTCCAGCAGCGTCTCTCCTCCGCGGGGGAAATCAAAGATGGCCGCTGCCATTCTTAGGCACGAGGCCGCGCCTCCTTCACAGATTTAAAAGGACTTGATCCCTTTAACCAGCTTCACCTGTTTCTGATGAGCCTGAGCAGGGGAAGTATAAAGGGAGGCTTCCTCTGCTCATTCTCTGACTTGGCAACGTCCTCCGGCGCTGTCTAGTCTGCTTACTTCGGTGAGTTCCTTGAGCTTTGGATCCTTGTTCCTGTTACGTCTTGGTGTTCCCGGTTCCTGACTTCGGATTGGCTTATGGTGATTCTCTGGTGTGTGACTTCGGATTGGCAAGCGGTGATTCTCTCGTGTGTAACTTCGGACTGGCAAGTGGTGATCCCTCGGTGTGTGACCTCGGACTGGTAAGCGACGACCCTCTGGCACTTGACCCTGGACTCCTTCTGGACTACCGTCTCCAAGGGCCCGCCTAAGTCCCAGTGGTCCGGGTCCCTACGGGCTCCTCCCGGGGGGACCGCAACTTCCAGGGTGAAGCTCCAGTCAGCCCTTGCACCGATACCTTGGCCTTTCTAAGGTCCACCTAAGTCCCAGGGTCTGGGTCCCTATGGGCTCCTCCTGGGGGGACCGCAGACTTCCAGTGGTAAAGACACAGCTCCTCTTCTCGTCTCTTCATCTGCCTCCGCAGTCGCCTCCGTCTCCAGTGCCGAGGGTCAGCTGGTCTCCTCTTCTGCTCTGCCTCGCCACCCGACAAGAGAACCTACGGATCTTCTGCAAGGTATACCATCCTCCCATCGGCCCAAGGGTTCACAAGCCTGAGCATAACAATCTTAATACATTTATCATATAACTTTTGAATAAATCCCTAGGGGAAATCAAATGTGACCTAGGAAAATTCAACATCCTAAGATTAGGTTTCTTAAGTTGATTTTCTAACTGTTCAATCTTATCTAAATGCAGTTTTTCTGATCTAATTAAATTACCCTGTATTTTTTCTACTTCAACAATTTTAACCTCTAAGGTATTTACTGAATTATCTAATTTTTCAACCCTAGTCTGCAAAGCCTTATTGTTATTCAAAGCCTCTTGCACAATCGTTGTTAAATTATTAATAGACTTTTGCATTGATATTATCAAGACTCCAAATTCTTCCATAGAAAACTTCTTAGGTGTAATAAATGATAAATCTGTCATGGTCTTACTTGGTTTCTTTCACTTCTTTCCTCCATTGGAGCTTTCCCGGCTTCATCATGTTGTAATAAAGACTCACCACCTTGTTCTCTGGAACCCAATCTTCCAGTGTTCTCCGAGGAGCAAGATGACCTTACTGCTCCCTTCTGATTACAAGGAGATGTGAAATCCATACTTAATTTGGGGGTCCTCGAACAAAAGTTCTCCCTCTCTTTTTCTGGTTGGAGGCTTTGGTGTTGCTGGTGCACCTGGGCTTAAAGATGTGTCTGGAGGTTTATGCCCTGCTCCTAATTTAAACCTCCTGCGACATCACTTCCTGATGTTATCAAGGGAGCCTTTGCAAAGCAGTCTTGAATAGTTGGCTGATTTGAATTTGCATTAGGAGTAGAGGAAACTTCTCTCAATTTTGCCTTCCTCTTGGTGTGTGGCATTACCAAGAGGAAGAAAGCCACTTCTTATAAAATAAAAAGTTATAGTAATTCTAACCTTTTCTGCTTGCAGTTCCGACAATATATCCACTGTCTAGAACATTACTAAGGCACACTGACAGGCAGCATAAAGAAGCTTGCACTGCCACTGGCTCATGCTGTACTTGTTCTGTGGACAAATGAAAGACATTGATTTCCAGTACTCTCAGTCTAGCACCTGTCATAAGCTCTAAATTCACTGGTGGAGAGTTCTGAGCTCATGTACATAACATTTTTTGGTCCAATAAAATATTTCATATACCACAACTCAAGTTACATTTTCTAAAGAAATAAAAAAATAATTGATGTATAACTACTTGATAAATACCTTTTTCAACACATAGTGCATTCCCATGGTGCATTTTCTTTTATCTCAGCATTATAAGCTAGATTGTGATCAAATTCAGAGGTAGGCAAACTGCAGTCCCTATGGACTGCTTGGATTTTCAGAATACACCTAATGAATATTGTATTGGAGTTAGGAATTAGGGACAGAGGATGTGAAAACATTTTGGTGTATGAACAGGTACAAGTAGTCTGATACTGCCAAGGGACACATATATACTGCTTGCTTATATACAGTGAAATATCATAGTTAACTGTTTTACTTTCTAAGAAACTTGCAAGTTGCAGGATGAGACATTGCTTGCTTTAGGGATAATTTAGTTGACATATTATAATTAGTGTAGGATATATTAAGCTGCTTTGAGATAGGATAATATGGACATTTCCCCCTAATTAAAAAGACATCTCTGTCACCATTTCAGAATTAAGAGCAGATACATAAGCATTAAAAGCAGAGAGCTCTATGCCTACTAAGAAATGACAGTCTCCTTAAGGTCCAATTGTTACTGTGTATTAGGGAAGTAGACTATCCCTGGGCATAAGCCAAGAAATGGACGAAGGTCCAGAATTGAGGAACTGCTTGTAAGGCTGGAAGAGTTTCTATAACTTGCTTGAAATAAACTGTCTTACAATATTATAGCTTAATAATTACAGAAACTGTTCTGAGATCTTACTTTACAAGATTACCTTTAAGAATTCTCCAAGAGAAAAAGCTTCCTTTACATTAGGAGACATTGCAGTAAACAAAGAGGAGGTTGCTATTTTAGTTCTCAGTAAGTACAGACAGCTCAGAATGGGGAACCATCTTGCTGCCTTAATAAGAAATTATATACATGACATTTTGCATATAGCTAATAGTCCTTACTCCTCACCCCCACGTACTTCCTCGTTTAGGGTGGTGACAGTATGGCAGAGAACAAAGAGAACTACATTGCATCTGCTCAGTCAGAAGGCCCCTGATTGCCGGTCCAGAATTGGCTGCCATCCAAGAACTGGACACCAGCCCAGTATTAATTCCACAAATTGAGTATATAGGACAGAAGAGACAAAGGAATCTTTGGCACAGTCCACGTGAACTCTGTGACACCAATGCTGAAGTCCTCAGTTCCAGGAAAGCCAGATCTGATGCCCAACTCTCAGAGGAACCATCGGAGTTGCCCTGCCTGCCTGAGGGGGACCAGAACAGGGCGGTCACTCACCTGACTGAATCGACTTGCTAGGCTGAGCAAGCTGAGCAGGTTACAGAAGACATATCCTTGCTATTACTAATTAACTTTATGTTATTTCTTTTTATCTCAGACCATTCTCATAAGTGGTCATATTTATGCATAGTATAGCTTATCAGTATATCACTTTTGTTGCCTACTTTGCATGCTTATAGTCATTGTCAGTTACAATACATTTATTTGCCAGTGTCTTCATGTATGTGTGTCTTATTTCTGCCAATTAATACAAACACAAAGTAGTCATCTTCAACTTCCAACAAATATGGATGAGGTGCAATTAAATCAGTATACATGTTAATCTATTACATATATGTTCATTAGGGTGTGATAGAGTATATGACAGAGAGCCTCAGACTGCCTTAATGAACAGGCTCCAGCTATCTGGCCTGGTCCACCTCAAGACAGACAGGAAAGGGATCCTCAGGTGAGGGCATTTCCCTGAGGTAAGGGATACAAAGGTGAGGCCCTTAGAGAGTTAGAGAGGCCCCAGGGAGAAGAAGGAAGCTGTAATGGAGTGCTATGCTCTTTTGGAAAAACTATTCTTGCATTGTCAGTCTGCTGAGGTAAGCAGCCATTTTGATTCTGTCTTGCTGAACTTTTTGTAAGTAAATTGTTGAAAAGCAGAACAGACTCCAGCCTGGTCTTTCTCTGACCTTCTCCTGTCTTAGACCACTCCAAGGGCATCACATAGGGATATCTAAAAATCTGAGAAGATTGGTGCAAATGTTTAATACATCACAGCCTACATTTGTAAAACATTTCCCAGCTTGAATATGCAATTCACTTGCTCATGCAACATTTAAGCTTTGTATCTGTCAGAGTGACTCTGCCATACCAACCTGAGGTTTTTATTCATCAAATCAAGTTAGGGTCTTATCGCAGACATTAGGGTCCCCTAATGCTCGTGATAATGCCATAAAGCATGGATAAATAACAGGTCACAAGATGTGTATGCAAATTTAAAAAATGTAGTCAAATAGGAGTTTGGGCAGAGTTTATGAAAATGAGGGGTGCTTAACGTTGCGTGCAGGATTTAATGCCAAAAATAACACCACCTTTTTCCTGGCGTTATGCCCAAAATGAGATTTGTAATAAATATTGTAAATCCCGTTTCAGGGAGGAGAGTGAGAGAAAAAGAGAGAGAGATTGAGCACTTCTGGGGAGATACACATATTAGGCTACTTTTTATACCAATGTAAGAGGGGCCATTCTGAACTCGAGGTGAGGTTGTGGCGGTGGCCTAGGTTTTGGGGGGGCAGTTTTACATTCACAATCGGAGATATGAACAGCACAGTAGACATCAGTGAAGATTTTATGTCATTTGGCGTGAAAAATCTTCACTGATGTCTACTGTGCTGTTTGTACCTCTGACTTTGCATGTAAAACTGCTCCCCCTCAAACCTAAGCCACCACCAAAACCTCACCTCAAGTTACTAGTTGCCCCTCTTACAGTGGTATACATAGTTTACTTATATGAGAGTCTTATAAAAAGGTACGCTCTCTCGCTCACCAGCAGCAGCCCAAAATGCAATAAAAGCCTGTCTGAGTACTTCTCGGCTTGCAATGTGAACATATCGCAGGTACAATAAATTTAATGCACATTGTGGTAAAATACCTATGTGGTTTGTGAAAAATTACCCTAACCACAACCTTTCTTTTTATCATGGGTGCTATTTTTCGCAATTTTATAGCAAAATGATGAACCTAGGCCTGAGTTACTTAGATTCTAAATGGTGGGAATAGCAAAGTGAGCTGAACTTTAAAAAACACATGCACTGATATCTCCTCAGAAATAAACCGAAAACAAGTTTGAAATTATTTGAACCTAAAATGAAATTGGAGCAATTTTGTTTTGTTAATACTGCTGTTTTTAAATGACATTTACAGCATATATTATAGCACTCTTAAAACATTCACAATGATATACTTTGCATGCAATGTAATTTCTGTTTATATTTTTGTAAAAGAGGTAAAAAAAAAAAGCTGTCATGTTAATGGTAGATCTGCTTTATGAAATAAAAAAAAAATGCAAGTGGCATGTATTAGTCATTCTGAAATAATACCATCCTCAACCAATGAAAAACAAACAGGAAAGGGATTTGAAAAGCTTTGCATTCAAAGCTGAATACTTGTCACATCTCTAATAGCTTTAGTGAAACCAATGGACTGTACAAAGTCTGTCAGGCATGTCCCCATCACAGAAGAACTGAATTAAGAAATGTTAAACCTTTTAGTTGCTCACTACAATCAATGGTTGAGAGTTTTCTCGTTCAAACTTTTTTCTTGTAAATGCATCAATAAAGGACAAATGACATTCGTAATCTCAATGCCCTGTACCATGACTTAATAAGACATTCCAGTTAGCACTAAGGAAGCCTACTCTGAAGGACATGCACCCACATCTCCGGTCTGCACATCTGTGTGGATCTGAAAGAAAACAACCCCCGTCAGTGCCCTCATGCCTCCCTCATCACTTCACTGATATTTCTTGAAAATGTAGTGTGTATTGGATACTATACACAAAAGTTATTAAGGAGATACAAATTTTGTATTTATTTTATTTATTTATTAGTTTTATATACCGACATTCATCAAAGATATCACATTGGTTTACAGTATAACAAAAAACATACGCATGGGCATGCATTTGACATAAAACAGATATGAGTGATTAGGCATCAATATGGCAACTGGGGAGGGAGGAAAACTATTTACAGGGATTAAATGCAACCATTATAGAAATTAAGCATTGAACTCTAAAATTATATACATTGCTGATCTCATATGCCTTCTTTTTCTTTGAAAAACAGGCAAAAAATAATGAATAGCCATCAATCTGAAAGATTTTACTTGTACATTTTATATTAAAGATGGAGTACATATGTCTGTGGCAGGAAAAAGGATCCTAAGAGATAAATTCAAATCCTATGCCATAAGACATTTAAACTAGATGACAGAGGAGGCAGAAGGACATTGGAACATCACCTCCCTAAAACAAATACAAAGGAAATGGGTGGAGGGGATAACAAAAGTCAGCAGAATAAGGCACAAAACAAGTCCAAGAGAAGTAGAAACCTGAACAACAAAAGCTGGAAAGCTAGGAGCACAAATGCTTATAGTTTGGGTGACAAAATCCCAGACCTGCAAGCCCTAATGGTGGAGGCGACTTGGACATTGTTGCTATTGCAGATACATGATTCACAGATTTTCATGAATGGGATATGGTCATACCAGACCATGACATGTTAAGGAAGGATAGAGGTCAGAAAAGGGGGAGGAGTAGCTCTTTATGTCAAAAACAATATCTAAGCAACTGAGCTACAAAGAAGGTGGGGAAGAGAAGAAGCTTTATGGGCCATTCTAAAAAAAGATGATGGTGCATCCATTTTTACTGGAGTGGTTTACAAGCCTCCAACTCAAACTGAAGAACTGGACAGAGATCTGGTTGAAGACATCCAAAAGGTGGGAAAGAAGGGAGAAGTGTTGATTGTTGGAGATTTTAATCTGCCAGACGAGGACAGGAATATCCTTTCTGGGGAATCTGAAAGAAGTAGAGGGATAGTGGATGCCCTGCAAGGGGCTCTGTTCAAACAAATGGTAATGGAACCCATTAGGGAGGGAGTTATACTTGACCTGGTGCTCACTAACGGGGATAATGACTCTAATGTCCACGTGGGTGCCCACCTCAGCACCAGTGATCATCAAACTGTATGGTTTGATATTGCAAATAGGATCCAGAGAAGTCACACAAGCACCCTAGTTTTGAACTTCAAAAATACAGTTTGTAGAAATGGGGAAGTATCTGGAGGCAGAACTTGAATACTGGGAGAAAATGAGAGAGATGGAACAACAGTGGTCCAAACTAAAAGTTGCAATTACTAAGGCAACTAATCTATATGTTAAAGTAAACAAAAGCAAGAGAAATAAGAAACCAATCTGGTTCTCAAAGGAGGTGGCTGATAAAATAAAAGTAAAAAGAACAGCATTCAAGAAATATAAAGGATCCCAAAAACAGGAACACAAAGAAGAATATCTAATGAAACTGAGGGAGATAAAGAAGGCAATCAAGAAAGCAAAAAGTCAGATAGAAGAAAGGATTGCCAAAGAGGTAAAGAGTGGGGACAAATCATTTTTCAGATACATCAGAGCAAGAAGAAAGCTCCAAAATGGTATCACAAAACTGAAAGGTGACAGGGATCAATGTGTGGAGAGAGACAAACAAAAGGCAGACATATTAATCAATTACTTCAGTCAGTGTTCACTAAAGAAGACCCTGGAGAGGGACAGTCACTAATTAACAAGACATTGGAAAGGAGTGGAGTAGACAAAACTCTGTTTACAGAAGAGAATGTATGGGAAGAGCTAGGAAATCTGAAACTGGACAAATCCGTGGGGCCTGATGAGATTCATTTCAGGATACTGAGGGAGCTCGGTGATGTGCTAGCGGGTCCACTCTAAGACATGTTCAATAGATCCCTGGAAACAGGAGTGGTGTTGAGTGATTGGAGAAAAGCGGTGGTGGTCCCGTTTCACAAGAGTGGGAGCAGAGAGGAGGCTGGAAACTACAGGCCAGTTAGCCTCATCTCAGTGGTGGGAAAATTAATGGAGACTCTGCTAAGAGAAAGGATAGTGAACTACCTACAATCCAGTGGGTTGGTCAACCCAAGGCATCAATAATTAACCAGGGGAAGGTCCTGTCAGACAAATCTGATTGATTTTTTTGATTGGTTGACTACAAAATAGGATCGAGGAAGAGCACTCAAAGTGATCTACTTGGATTTCAACAAAGCTTTTGATGGTCCTGCACAGGAGGCTAATGAATAAAATGAGAAGCTTGAGAGTAAGCGCAAAGGTGTTGGAGTGGATTACAAACTGGTTGACAGATAAAAGGCAGTATGTGATGGTAAATGAAACCTACTCTGAAGAGAGAATGGTATTAAACGAAGCGCCACAAGGATCGGTGTTAGGACCATTTCTGTTCAATATCTTTGTGCGCCACATATTGGAAGGGATAGAAGTTTGTCTATTTGCGGATGTTACTAAGATCTGCAACAGAGTGGATATGTCAGAAGGAGTAGAGAGAATAAGACGTGATTTAAGGAAGCTTGAATGGTGGACGAAGACATGGCAACTGGGATTCAATGCCAAGAAGTGCAGAATTACGCATCTGGGGTATGGTAATATATGTGATGGGGGGTGAAGGGCTGTTGTGCATGGAGCAAGCGAGGGACCTTGGTGTGATAATGTCTAGTGATCCGAAGATGGCGCAACAATGTGACAAGACAATAGCTAAAGCAAGAAGAATGCTGAACTGCATAGAGAGATGAATAACTATTAAGAACAAGGAGGTGATAATCCCCTTGTACAGGACCTTGGTAAGGCATTACCTGGAGTAATGTGTTAAGTTCTGGAAACTTATCGCAAAAGGGACAGAGACAGGATAGAGGCTGTCCAGAGATGGGCGACAAAAATGGTGGTGGGGGGGGGTCTCCATCAAATGATTTATGAGGAGAGGTTGAAGTACCTAAATATATATACCCTGGAGGACAGGAGGTGCAAGGGAGATATGATACAGACCTTCAGATACCTGAAAGGTCTTAATGATGCACAATCAACAAACCTTCTCCATTAGAAATAAATTAGTAGAACTAGTGGCCATGAAATGAAACTCCAGGGAGGAAGACTCAGAACATCAGGAAATATTTCTTCACAGAGAGGGTGGTGGATGCCTGGAATGCCCTTCCACAAGAATTGGTGAAGACAAAAACAGTGAAAGATTTCAAAGAGGCATGGGATAAACATTATGGATCCCTAGGGACTACAGGATGGAAATGAAGAGGGAACTGCATGGGGGAAACTTGCTGTATGGCGGTTACGACCCTTAACTAATAGGCCTTCATGCTGTTGATGCAACTCCAATATTATTCTTTGCTTTAATGGTAGGGGGGAAAAGGGGAGGGGGAAGGAATTGGACTCAGACAGCAACGAATGAGAATGCTAAAGTTTAAGGACTGGGAAAACATGTTATGGCTGCCAGTCGCGGACCGCCGTGACCAGGGCCAGCCACTCATCTGTGGCGTCGGGACGTTCCCGGGGCGGCCGCGGTAGCGGGCAGCCAGCTCCGACATTTGGCTCGCGGCCATGGCCACTGCTGAGGCCTGGCCGCGTCCCTGCCGACGTTCTCTGCTGCTGGCTCCTCCCCCGCCAAGCCTGCTTAGAGCCGCACATGCGGCTAAGCAGGATTCCTAAAGGGACATATACCGGATATAGATTTCAGCTGCTTCCATGGAACTCCCCTGCTGGTTCACTATTTTAAGGCAAGGTCTGCCCCTCAGATCTTGCCTTGGTATCCTGGCTCCTGGTTGGTGTTGTTTCTGAGTTCCCTGTTCCTGGACTCCGCTTCTGGTGTTCTGTGGTGTTGTCCTTCTGGTCCTAGTTCCTGCTTCTCCTATTGTTGGATGGATTCTTCTGGCTTTGATCACTGGACCGGCTTCCGACCCTTCTCCTGGCTTCGACCACTGGACCGGCTTCTGACTCTTCTCTCGGCTTCGACCACTGGACCGGCTTCCAACCCTTCTCTCGCCTTCGACGTCTGGATTCTATTACAACCTGCTGGAGGTGCCAGCGGCTGGGACCCCACGATCTGCAGGAGGTGCCTGCGTCCAGACCTATCTTCAATCTTCTGGAATTCTCCTAAGTCCAAGTGGCTCAGATCCCTACGAGCTCCTCCTGGGGGGACCGTGAGCTTCCGGTGGTGAAGTAACTGTTCAACGTTGGATTACCTGGCCTTGCCTTCCGACGGTAGGGACCTAAGGGAGTTTATTCTCCCTTAAGTATCTTCTACTCTACCTCGGACTAGGGTCCACCATCAGTTTCATAACAGAATACCAAAGCCATGGACCCGGCAGAGGTCTCTGCTCTGCAGGCCATTCCTGGACTGACCCAGAAAATTATGGAGCAACCAGGAATGTTAGAGTCCATTGTGTCTTCCATGGAGCGACTCAACGCCCATCTTGATTTGGTAGTCGCAGCTCATGCAGTTCCTCCACCTCTACCTTCACCGTCCATGATGCAGGGGAATACTTGTCCAGTAATTCCATTAACGACTCCTCCATGCTATTCAGGTGAACCCCACCTGTGCCAGGGATTCCTCGGTCAATGTAGCATGCACTTTTGTCTCCAGGCCTCCCTCTTTCCGGATGATCTTACAAAGACTACATACATCTTATCCCTGTTGGAGGGTAAGACTGTCTCCATATTGGAGACGGTCAGATCCGGTGCTGCAAAACCTCCCCAACTTCTTGGAACTATTTTGAACAGTTTTTGATGATCCAGGGAAACAAGTAGTTGCGGGTTCCAGCCTTCTGCAACTTCGCCAAGGAGGACATGCGCTGAGGAGTACACTATTGAATTCAGAACTCTAGCCTCAGAACTCTCGAC
Organism: Rhinatrema bivittatum; assembly: GCF_901001135.1. NCBI lineage: Eukaryota > Metazoa > Chordata > Amphibia > Gymnophiona > Rhinatrematidae > Rhinatrema > Rhinatrema bivittatum. The sequence continues at coordinate 110,654,139 of NC_042617.1, read as the reverse complement.
CACTGGACCGGCTTCCGACCCTTCTCTCAGCTTCGACCACTGGACCGGCTTCTGACCTTTCATTGGCTTTGACTTCCGGATTGCATTACGACCTGCTGGAGGCGCCAGCGGCAGGGACCCCAAGACCTGTAGGAGGCGCCTGCATCCAGACCTAATTTCAATCTTCTGGAAGTCTCCTAAGTCCAAGCGGCTCCTCCTGGGCTCCTCCTGGGGGACTGTGAGTTTCCAGTGGCGAAGTAACTGTTCAACGTTGGATTACCCGACTTTGACTTCCGACGGTAGGGACCTAAGAGAGTTTGTTCTCCCTTAAGTATCTTTTACTCTACCTCAGACTAGGGTCCACCGTCAGTTTCATAACAAACAAGAAGGAGTGGGGGTAATTTGCTGATGCAGCTGTTATTACCCTTAACCTATAAGCCTGATACTTTAGATGCTACCACAGTTTGCTGGGCAGACTGGATGGACCATTTGGTCCTTTTCTGCTGACATTTCTATGTTTCTATATTAGGGTTTCCTCTTTCAGAAGTTGTAATAAAATAAATCCTTTGACCAAAAGATGCACTGAGGCAAAATTGGCCAAGTGAATTGACTGTTAGAGCCTTTGCACTTTTGTGCCTTAATTTTTGTTCAATTCTTAAATATGGCCTGATGTGCTGAGTTCATTCTTTCTCAGCTCATTTCAAATAAACTTTATTTACATGTCAATTAATATGTGTTGCTGCAGGGCCATCAGAAGGCGCACGAGACAGGTTGGCTGCCCAAAACACTATGCGGGATAAAATGTCAATGTTCAATGTCGCTGGCCCACTGCAATTAGTAATGGCCTAAACTCCAGCACAGTCACTTCTCTATAGCAGCATCATCACAGGTGGATCCCCTCCCCTGAATTTGGAAAAGGTTCCCGCATCTACCAACTGCCAAAGATGACATTTAAGCCCTTTGTTGCTAAAGTAAATATAACCAAGGTAAATGATTTGTGCAAGGTGACTTCAATATTCATATTGATGGCCCTGAGAAAACTGGTACGGGCAGATTTCGGGCTTTGATCACATGATCAATATTTCAACCATTTGTTAGACCTGATTTTTTGTACAGGGGATTCATCCTTTTCAATTCTTAATGATCAGAAACTGTAAAGCATCCTAAGGGTCAGGAATCTCCTCTTTGATGGTTGGCGATATAAAGGATTTCATTATACTGTAGATGTTACTTAATGTGATCCCTTAATGTTTCCCCAGGGGTTTATAGAACATTCCATCTCTCCAATCAGGTAATTTGAAGTAAGGGGAACTCCCACCCAGACATTGGTCCTCTTGAAGGTTGAGAAGGAGAATGGAGATTTACTTAAAATATTCAATAAAATGAAAAATAAATTAACAATTGATATAAATGTATTTAATTCAAATCAGGTATTTACAAATTAAGCAGTCAGATCTTATTTTGCTCTAAGCACTAAAAAATGTGCACCAATTAAAATTTAAAAATGAATTTTTATTTTCTCAGCTTGGTCTTTCTTGCCTGGCAGCTGAAGTTTAGACAATTTTCTTGCAGATAAAAATGTTTCAATTCAAATAACTTTTACATTACATGGAATATTTAAAGTGCTCTTTGTAAAGTGTGCATAGCTATTAAAACTGAATACATATAAAGTGCTCAGTATTCTATTCGCGTTGGAATCTTTTCTTGCAGTAACAGTTTTCAGTAATTTTTTCTTATTTCGTGTTGTTAAAAAAATGAGTCCCCCTTTACATATAATCTATTTAAGCTCTCATTTACTGTCAATTGTCATGTTAGTTGCTAAAAAATGTGCAAGGTGTGCTCAACTTCCCTTTTCATCATCATTGTTTTCTCATGTATTTCTTATTCTTGTTTTCAGGTAAACATGCTTTTTCGTTTACCTGAAATTTAGGAATTAACATCAGATAAATATTTCAAATGCAACTCTTTTCCTTGACAGTTAGGACAAAGATTTTTCTACTTTACTTTTTTTTTATCTATTTCCTGGTTTATTCAGGTCTCTAGTCAGGTAAATCTGTGTTTATTTCTTTCAAACTGCAGAATTCCTTTCATTTTCATATGACTAGTCTGTCTTTGTAAACTCTCTAATTAAAAATGATCTCACATAAGGTATACTTTTAAGAGATCTTTTAAAGTACAAAATATGTATGTTAAAAGAGCATGTGCTCACATATCTGCATGAAAACTGCTTTGTGTAATGCTATTTTCTGGATCACTGATCCCTCCTTGTTCAGCTCCATGGCAAATCTGTCCCTCAAAGTGGGCTTTTGGGTTCTCTTTTCCATCTTTACACCTCTCTAATCTAACTAATAAAGGGGAAAAAAATCCTCCTTATACCTGTTTAAACATGACAGTTTTTCCATATATAGCTACTACATAGTATGGGGGTAATTTTCAAAGGATTTAATTTGCAAAGAAAACTGCATATATGTTTGCAATATGAAGCATGCATGCACACACCAGAGTTTTAAAAATGGCGACCTACAGAAATATACTCGCTTTTGCAAGCAAATGTATGCACGAACACGGTGGGCATTTTTGGGGCATGTCAGGATGAGGTTAGCATTTTCATGAGTACTTTTCTATTTTATAAAGAACATACGTGCAAACATCATCAAGACAGGGTAAATAATTTTACTATAACTAACTTGCATGCCAAATTAAAATTTGCATTCTCTTTTTCAACTTGGTGTTTGGTGTCTGGCTTCTCTCAATGAGGGGATACTGCAGCAGAAGGGGTAGGGGGCAATCAGAAAAATCGTAGTCCTTTCCCAGAAGTTAGTTTGCCTGTTAGTGAATGGCACAGCATTTCAGAGAGAGCTAGCGTGAATGGTGATTGAGGCATACTGGGTGGTGAGTTTGTGTGACTGGGTCATACCAGACCATGTGGGAGCATACAGGGGGATTGGTGAGCATGGCTGGGGCATACTGGGGGGAAGGATGAGTGGCAGAGGAAATAAATTCCCGAATGACAATAATTAACCTATGGATACTCATTGCACAATGTTTGAAGAGGGAGAGAGAACAGTGAAGGAGGAGGAGGAGACACTAATACCCTTCACAGAGAATATACATGACCAGGACACAGTTTTTGGCTCTGCCTGAGGAGTAAGTCATGTACAAGGTTCAGGTTCAACAAGGAAACCATATTATTCTTATGCCAGCAGTCAGAGCAGGATCTGCACCCTTCCACCTGGAGAGGCCACACACCTTGCCAGTACACCTCCACATCACTACATCCCCTGACATTTCTGGCCACCAGCACCTTCCAGACATCTCTAGGGGGTCAGAGAGAGAATAAGTCAATCAGCCACCTCCATATGTATTGATCAAATTCTGGCTGCTTTTCTCAGGAAAATACATTGTTATATATATATATATCTTCTTGGGAGAAGACAGCAACAACAAATTATGACTGATTTTTACCAAACTGCATGTTTCCCCTCAGTCTTGGGGCTAATAATTGCCCTCACATTCCTATAAAAGTAACATCAGCTGATAAGGCCACCTACTGCAACCGCAAGGGTTTCCACTCCCTCTATGCAAGTGGTATGTGATGCTTAGTCCTCAGGTTTCCAGGATCCTATCATGATGCCTACATCCTCTCACTCAGGAATTCATGACTGCTTCTAGAAAGAACACATCACTGGGGGGTGACTTCTAGATAGGTATTCTAATGTTGCTATGACCACATAGCTACTAACCTCTACCTATTTTCTCTTCCTGATATCTAGATGGATTTTCTCTTAAGGCCCAGAAGTCCCACTCCAGCTCTATGGGAACAGCCCCATTGCCTATCATCATGGGATATCTCACTCAGTTCTTTTTCTTCTCCCTTACAAGTAATAAAGGATATCCAATCAAGACCTGACTCATGATCCCACTGGCATACCCACAGACTGCAGTTGATGTGCACAACAGGGTCCATCTGCAGATCAGGGTAGTCATTGAAAGAACATTTGGCCTACTCAAAACATGTTTTGCTGCCTGGACAGATCGCCGGATATCAGTTCTACAACCCCACCAAGGTCTGTAAGATTTTTCTAGCCTGCTGCATGCTTCTTAACTTTGCCAAAATCAGAGGCCTGCCTCTTCCAGAAGGACTAGATGATCAACTTGAGGATGAGAAAAGGGGGAGGCATATGACCTGAGTGCTGAGGGATTGCAAGAGGTACAGCTTGGAATCTATCTACTCCTTAGGTTCCTGCCAGGTACTTGTGATCTGGCTTGGCCACTGTTGGAAATAACATACTGGGCTTGATGGACCTTTGATCTGACCCAATATGGCAAGTCTTATGTTCTTATATTTATAACATTAAGTACAAGCTTTCATTGCATTGCAAAATATGCATGTGTACTGAAACATATGCATGCATATTGGGGGCGGATATATGCTGGCGCGCGGGGATTTACTTCTCTCTCCAGGAGGCGTAAATCCACCGACAAAGGTAAGGGGGGGGGCTTAGACAGGGCCGGGTCGGTGGGTTAGGTAGGGGAAGGGAGGGGAAGGTGAGGGGAGGGCAAAAGGAAGTTCCCTCCGAGGCCGCTCCGATTTCGGAGCGGCCTCGGAGGGAACGGGGGTAGGCTGTGCAGCTCGGCGCGCGCCGGCTATACAAAATCAATAGCCTTGCGCGTGCCGATCCAGGATTTTAGCAGATACGCGCGGAGCCGCGCGTATCTACTAAAATCCAGCGTACTTTTGCTGGCGCCTGATGCGCCAGCAAAAGTAGGCCTATTCGCATAGTTTGAAAATCTACCCCTATATGGGGCTACACAGAGTTGTTTGAAATTTATCCTTTTTGCATTTACCAATTAACTCTTTAATTGGACCAAAACTCCATGGATTTCTATAGTTACCTTAAAATGCGAGCTCTAACAAATATGTATTCAATATAAAAACTCTAAAAATACTTCAATTGAAAAAGCTCTTGGAAAGCTTTTAAACATGCCCTTGTCTGTCTATTCTGTCTCTTCACATCCTGGGTGGTGGCTGTTTTGGGGGTTTTTTTTTTAACAATTTTAAATCTTGAGTCTTCCCAGAATCACTTCCCATGGTGCATTGCACTATTGCAGCTGGGTGCTACTCTGCTGCTCTCTCACACAAGACCGATGCCATTGACATGCCTGACAGGTTTCAAACAAATGATTTGAATTTGTGGAATAACGCATGTACATTTACCCGCATATAGGGTAGGCAGTTTTCACAAAGCCCTTTTACTTGGCTAAATAGTCATTTTTCAAGGGCGAATGGCTTTTGAAAATTGCCCTTATTGAGGGCAAATTTCAGTAACATGTCTAGAAATTGCCCTTCGCAGAACAGCTAAAAAGTATGCATGGGATTCTCAATGCATGGATTTTTTGCCACATTAGAAAGGGGGCATTACTTTTGGATTTGTTTAGTGGGGGGAGTAAAACAATATTTGTAGTTGTCATGGCCCCACAATATTACCCACTAGGGATGTGAATCGTGTTCCATATCGTCTTAACGATAGAAATCGTGTGGCAGGGCAAGAAAATCGTGTTAGGCACGATTTTTTAGTTAAAAAATCGTTAAAAATCGTTTTTTCCGATTAGTGCGCACTAACTCGAGTTAGTGCGCACTAACTCGAAATGATACAATGATACAATTTGACACTTTTCAGGTCAGTTTAGGAATGAATATGTATTCCTATTGGCTGCCCTCTTATTTATTCATGTTAACAAGGTTCCCACTGACAGTATATGGGGGATGGGAAATGGAAACAGTTGGTAGCTTGACAAAACAAGTAATGTGATCAGTCAATTTGACTAGAACTTGTGCCCTAACCCTGATACCAGGGGTATTATGATCTTCCTGCACACAGTGCCCTATCCCTATTAATACCAGGAGTGTTGTGATCTTCCTGCACACAGTGCCCTAACCCTGGCACCAGGGGTGTTGTGATCTTCCTGCACACAGTGCCCTATCCCTATTAATACCAGGAGTGTTGTGATCTTCCTGCACACAGTGCCCTAACCCTGGCACCAGGGGTGTTGTGATCTTCCTGCACACAGTGCCCTATCACTATTAATACCAGGAGTGTTGTGATCTTCCTGCACACAGTGCCCTAACCCTGACACCAGGGGTGTTGTGATCTTCCTGCACACAGTGCCCTATCCCTATTAATACCAGGAGTGTTGTGATCTTCCTGCACACAGTGCCCTAACCCTGGCACCAGGGGTGTTGTGATCTTCCTGCACACAGTGCCCTATCCCTATTAATACCAGGAGTGTTGTGATCTTCCTGCACACAGTGCCCTAACCCTGACACCAGGGGTGTTGTGATCTTCCTGCACACAGTGCCCTATCCCTATTAATACCAGGAGTGTTGTGATCTTCTTGCACACAGTGCCCTAACCCTGGCACCAGGGGTGTTGTGATCTTCATGTACACAGTGCCCTATCCCTATTAATACCAGGAGTGTTGTGATCTTCCTGCACACAGTGCCCTAAACCTGGCACCAGGGGTGTTGTGATCTTCCTGCACACAGTGCCCTATCCCTATTAATACCAGGAGTGTTTGTGATCTTCCTGCACACAGTGCCCTATCCCTAATACCAGGGGTGTTGTGATCTTCCTGCACACAGTGCCCTATTCCTGATACCGGGGGTGTTGTGATCTTCCTGCACACAGTGCCTTATTCCTGATACCGGGGGTGTTGTGATCTTCTTGCACACATCCCGGTATCAGGGATAGGGCACTGCATGCAGGAAGATCACAACACCCCTGGTATTAGGGATAGGGCACTGCGTGCAGGAAGATCACAACACTCCTGGTATTAATAGGGATAGGGCACTGCATGCAGGAAGATCACAACACCCCTGGTATCAGGGATAGGGCACTGTGTGCAGGAAGATCACAATACCCCGGAGGAGTGAGGGTCAGGCAGCTCCCCCCTGCCTGTGAAGCCAGCCTCTCACTAGTAATGCAGGGAGGGAGCTGTCTCAGACTTCACCATCCTCCCCCCCCCTCACCCACACACCATTCACTAGCTGGGACATGGGGGAAGTCAGGAGTGAGGGTCAGGCAGCTCCCCCCTGTCTGTGAAGCCAGCCTCTCACTAGTAATGCAGGGAGGGAGCTGTCTCAGACTGGTATCAGGGATAGGGCACTGAGTGCAGGAAGATCACAACACCCCTGGTATCAGGAATAGGGCACAGGTTCTAGTCATATTGACTGATCACATTACTTTTTTTGTCAAGTACCAACAGTTTCCATTTCCCATCCCCCCAAGCATCACCTCAGTTGGAACCTTGGTAACATCAATAGATAAGAGGGCAGCCAGCCAATAGGAATACATATTCATTCCTAACTGACCTTTACTGACCTGGAAAGTGTCAATAATTTGTATCATTTTCTGTTAGTGTTCCTGAGTTTCCATTTCCATTTCCCATCCCCCCAACCATCACCTCAGTGGGAACCTGGTTAACATCAATAGATAAGAGGGCAGCCAGCCAATAGGAACACATATTCATTCCTAACTGACCTTTACTGACCTGGAAAGTGTCAATTTGTATCATTTTCAGTTAGTGCGCACTAACTCCCGTTAGTGTGCACTAACATGATTTAACGATTTTTAACGATAAATCGTTAGAATTTCTATTGTATTGTGTTCTATAACGATTTAAGACGATATTAACATTATCGGACGATAATTTTAATCGTTAAAAAATGATTCACATCCCTATTACCCACATTGTCAGACTCAAAATCTCAAACCTATCACTCTGGGATTTAGCAAATAGAATCTCACTTGATTATATTTCAAAATTATAATACTTGTTCTTCTAGGGTACCAACAGCCAATACACTATCAAAATTACTAAAAAGAACGAGTCACAAGATTCACAGCAGAAATAAATAGCAACAGCAAAATATACATTATACTTCTTTTTTCTCTAGCATTTAGATCTTAATCTCCTTCTCCACATAGCTCTGGTGTATTAGTCTGTATTCTTTTATAATCTTATCTTTATTCACATGCCATTGCTGAATTCTCCTCAGATGGAACTCTCCGGATAAGGCCACGTGATCTCCCGTAATATGGTTAGCATCCATACCTCCTCCTAGGGATCTCTGGACCTGGGAGCATATTGTTTGCTCTCTTAACTTTTGTAGTGACAGGGGCCCAGGACTACATGGACTTTCCAAATCCAATGAAGTCCATTTCCTCAAAATCCCATATCAGAATCACTCTCAGAGCTTAGTCTTATCTATAAAAGGGCTTACCACCCCTAGAGTGGTACACACTAGTTAAGTCGTTGGTCCCTAAGTGGACTATCACAGCAATTGCACATTACCTTCTTTATGCTCCTCTCTCTTCTTCTTCTTCGGCTCTTTCACTCTCAAGAGACTATGGAAATGTGTCCATTATCATCGTCAGACTTCAGATTGGCAGTGCCTTGTGTTACTATAAAGACCCACATGCAAATGGCAGCTTCTGTTGCAATGAAGAAAATGAATGCAGCTATGTCCAAGCTTTGGTGATCTTCTGTTCCTATAATACTAACAATATCACTAGTCAAGGATGCCAGTAAGTATTTGGCTCTTTTGAAACTTCCTTTAGATTATGGGAGAGAACCTATCTTTAATTCCGTCAACATCTCGGATACCTTTTTAAGAGATTTTCCTATTTCCAAGGTGAGACATTCTATAATCATATAACTTGGGGGATGTATCTCTGTTTCACAGGTCTTTTCCTATCATTATAACAAATGTATTCCTGGGAATGGGAACAGATTTTCTGGATGCTGTATATAGGGAGAGGCTAGTCTAATTTTAATTGCATTTTCTCTTTTTTCAGTGTTTCAACAGGACAGAAAATGTAAAAAAACAAAACAATTTTGTGAAACTTAAACTAGGCAGATTTAGAGATGGTTTGACAACTCCTCATACTTTTTCCAAGTTCATTAAATTGTTCAGCAAACCTATGTTGAGAAACTGCACACCCCTAAACAGGATGGTTAAGGCTACTATCTATTTATTTATTTATTTATTTTTAGAATTTATATTCTGCCTTTATCAAAAGACCTAAGTAAGGCGGATTAAAAAAATAAAAACATCCATTACTATAGAGGTGCCCCACAAAAGCACAAAATGAAAGGTTTTTGTTCTTTTCTTCTTACTGGTTTACTGCAGACTGATCATTCCTTGTTTGCTCGCTGTGCTGAAACCCAGGGAAAATAGATTTAAAATGCTGGTGGTAAGGTGTCCCTGCACTAAACTGTTTGTTTTTTTATGACACCATCCCACTATTTATAGTTGATATAAAACTCTGAGAAATTGTGATTCATGAAGTTCTCTCTCAGGATAGGAAATCTACTGCACCATATGCATATAGGGCCGGATTTTCAGAATATTTACACGCGTAGGGGGGGTTACGTGTGCCGGACCTATTTTATAAAGGCCCGGCGACGCGCGTAAAGCCCCGGCACACATCTAAGTCTCAGGGCTTGGAAAAAGGGGCGGGAAGGGGGTGGGGCAGGGCCAGAGGCCTCCGGCACAGCGGCCATTTGCCACTGTGTCAGAGGATTGAGTACCGGCAGGCGCAAAAGGTAAGTTAAAAAAATAGGTGGGGTTAGGATAGGGCAAGGGGAAGGGAGGGTTAGAGGAAGGGGAAGGGAGGATAGGTTAGGGGATTAGGAAGTTCCCTCCGAGGCCTTTCCGATTTCGGAGTGGCCTGGGAGGGAATGGGGGAAGGCCGTGGATGTGCGCAAGATGCACTAGTGTGTACTAGAGATGTGATTCAGCCGAACCTTTCGGTTCGGCGTTCATTATCGGCCCACTGCAGAAAATTTCGTTTTCCCGTGGTTTGGGCCGATTTTAATTCGGCTGCCCCCAAAATAATATCCGAAACCCGCCCCGACCCTTCCAATTTAATTCATTGCAACCCCCCCAAAACTTGCCTAAATTCCCTGGTGGTCCAGCGGGGGTCCCGGGAGCGATCTCCCACTCTCGGGCCATCGACTGGCAGTAATCAAAATGGCACCAATGGCCCTTTGCCCGTACCATGTGACAGGCTATCGGTGCCATTGGCCGGCCTCTGTCACATGGTAGGAGCAATGGACTTCCGGCACCATCTTAAAAAATGGCACGGGCCATCCATTGCTCCTACCATGTGACAGGGGCCAACCAATGGCACCGATAGCCCCTGTGATATGGTAAGAGCAAAGGCCCATCAGTGCCATTTTGATTAGTGGCAGCCGACGGCCTGAGAGGGGGAGATTGCTCCCGGGACCCTGCTGGACCACCAGGGACTTTCTGTAAGTCTTGGGGGGCGGGTAAGTCTTGGGGGGGTCGAGAGGGTGGGGAGTTGCAATTAATTAAATTTGAAGGGTTGGGGAGGGTTTGGGGAGATTTTTTTGTTTTTTTTTTTTGTTTTCATTTTTTATTTTCAAATTTCACAAAACTCTTCATGAAAAACATTCTTACAAGAATATGGAACATACACCTTCACATACTTTTATATGAGAAAAACTTACATCAAAAAAGTAATCTATTTTTAACCAGGGTATATTACGCATGTATCCCTGAGCCTATTTTGCATAGGCTCAGCGAAGCACGCAAGCCCCTGGACGCGCGTATGTCCCGGGGCTTTGAAAAAAGGGCGTGGTGGGGGCGGTCCGGGGAGTGGGATGGGTGGGGGCGGGGCCGGAGCCTCCAGGCAGAGTGGCCCTTTGCTGCTGTGCCTGGGATCATGGGACTGCCATCAGCCAGCGCGCGCAATCCAAGCCTGCCCGTAGGCTGCGCGCACATGTTATAAAATCGGGCGTAGATTTGTGCATGCACGTATTTTTTTAAAATCTGGCCCGTAGCGTACATTATTCAAAAAGAAAATAGGTATAAGATAGGAGAGCTTCCCCATTTCTAAATAGCCGATCCATCTCCAGGGATACTATGAGAGTGACCAGTCAGAAAATACTTTAATTGCTCAGGCTCAAGAAAAACAAAATTATTCTCTGGTATATAACACATCATTTGCTGGGTTAGTTTAACACATATCAGGCTCCTAAATTTAGAACCCTTTCTCTCATTGCAAGAAATTCTTTCCTGCGTAGCTGCGTTACTCTCATCACATCGGGGTAAATCCAAACCACGGCACCATAAAATACAGGTAACCTATTCCTCAAAAAGGTTTTCAAAACATGATTGTGATCAGATATAAACGCAAATGTTACAAGCATTGCTTTTCTCTCCTTTATTTCTGACTCTACTGATAGATCTAATAATTGTGAAATGTCCATTGATGGAATATTTCTCTCTCCTTCAACTTCGCGTCCCGGCTGGGGTAGGTAGTACGCCTTTGTACATACAGGTAGCGCTGTCTCAGGAATTTTTAGAATCTCCTTCATATATATTTTAAACAGTTCAATCGGAGAAATCAATCTAACGACCGGAAAATTCAATATCCTTAAGTTCAGAATTCTTAAGTTATTTCCAACTCTCTCCAGTCTTTTCCCAATTAGCATATAGGATTTTACTATATTTTGTTGCAAAGTCTCCATTTTTGTAATTCTTTCTTCATGATTCTGAATCTTAAGGTTAAAAATTCCAATTAAGTTGTTATTTATTACCGTTTGATTTTTAACTTCAGCTGTGGTTTGAGCTAATGGTTTTAAAGCCGTTTCAATCGCTTTTAAAGCATACCACACATTCCCCAATGATATTTCCTTGGGCTGCCCTAAGTTAATGCTCACAGCCGTTGTTTCTGGCCGGTCTTCTCCCTCTTCCCTTGCGGTTGCCGAATGCAGCATATTACCTGGAGTCGAACTCTCAGTCTGGGCTTGCCTTCTCCCTCCTGCAACGCCCAATTCAAGCACGGGTTGACTGCCTCCGTCTCGCGGGGAAATACTTCCTTCCACTCATGCTCCGGGACTCTCCCGACCATCCTCCACTCTGGGCATCAGATGTTACCGGGGAGCAATCAATCGGTGCTGGATGCATCGGCCTGGACAGCTCGCCAGGGCTTCTAAGCCTTAGAGTGATGTCCAGGGTCAGGGGGAACAGCATTCGCCCCTCGGCGTCCCCCCAGTGACCAGTCCTCCTGGCGTTTCGGCTGCTCCAGCGAAGAAGCCTTCGATGCATCGCTGGAAAGGGTCAACCACGGGTGAGCTGGACATTGCTCCCCAAATTTTCCCTTTTCTTTAAGTGTGCGGCATATTTCTTATAAGAACATTTAATAGGAATAGACGCTCCAAGCTAGCTTCATCCGTGTCCTATCTGGCCTTTTTTTTTTTTTTTTTTTTTTAATGTGCCCTTTCTCCCCACCAAAAAACGATAAGAAAACCACGCGAAATTTTGTGGGTTTTCTTATCATTTCATCACACACACCCCCCCCCCCAAAATGCGACAAAATAGGAAATATCTCTATTTCCTATTTCGTCGCAAACGAATGCACATCTCTAGTGTGCACCCCCTTGCGCGCGCCGACCCCTGATTTTATAACATGCACGCACCTGCGCGCGCATGTTATATAAAATCAAGCATCCATGTGTGAGTGTCGGGTAGCGCGCGCACATGGACGCCCGTGCATACCTTTGAAAATGTACCTCATACTGTATTTGTACTCTACATGTGTGTTCTTTTTAATTATTGCTAATCAAATGAAGTATAAATGTAGTCTTCATAAACTGAAAAACAAGTACTTGGACTTCAACTATGTATTCAGTCCCTGGAACTGGAAAAATATATATTTTTCCTCATATCTCAGTCTGGCAACAATTAAGAGAAACTTTATTTTGGCTATGAAATGAGACATAATTCATCATTCTTCCTTATGTCTGCAACCTTTCACTTATCACTTCCCTTCTCTTTGCACATAACACTAGTTGTATGATAGTTCTCTCTGCACTGGGAGCGGTTAGATCAGTGTTTGATTCACGGCCCCTTTGAGTCCTTGGTTAAGCAAGGTCAAACCTGCCTAGTATATGGATGGGGGGCCATTAGGGAATACCAGACATCCAACAAAACCTAATAATCCATAACCAACCAGTATATAAACTGTTGTGTAATAACCTCATCCTTACACTGGGTCGGGATTTAGCTGGACAGGGTTGGGATTTAGCTGGAAAACCTAGGTTTGAAATCCCCCTGCCAATCCACACGCACAGACACACACTGACCAGATAAATATTAGCCTTGTAAGTCATCGACCAGCTAAAACTTAAGAAGTGCCAAAGTATTCCAGAGGTGGGGCTACAACTTTTAAGAAAGTAGTGCTGCTATTTAGAGCGAGCCAGGTAAGTCTGGCTGTAGTGGAAAGCAGGTCTAAACTTATCCAGGTACTTTTACCTTTCACCTGGATAACTTTAAACCTACCTGGCTATATTCAGTATATAGCTGGGTAACTTTAAAATAAATGTCGGGATGTAGCCCTGAACCCCTTCTGCATCCCAATCAAGAACCCCCTCTTGACTCCCAATTTATACACAAGTGTGGGCAGTGAGCAGTGTTAAACCCAAGGATGTTCAAACCAATCCTCAGGCCAAACCCCTCAGCCAGTCAGGTTTCAGGATATCCCTAACGAATATGCATGAGAAATATTTGCATACCTATAGGAGGATGTGCATGCAAACAAAATGTCATGCTTATTCTTTAGAAATGGACCAGTTTGAGCACCTGCAGCTAAACCCTCCCCCCCCCCAACCCGTACCTTTCCAAAAACATGTTTAGAAATACCCTCACACCCTGAAAACAAAGTATAGCAGGATAGTGTTATGAGCCTCTGCTCTGCCGAATATCTGAATACCAATAGCTCTGACAGCTCCCAGCATTTAGTTTCATGGAGCATCCTCTTATTCTAAAACTATATGAAAGCATAAGGGGGGAATTTTCAAACTGTCTGTAATGGGACAAAGACGGCACATACCTTTCAACTGCAGGCTTTGCACTAATTTCCAAAGGGGAAGGACGTGTGTAATTTCACTACAAAGCACGAGTGGTCACTCACACCTGCTTTTCCTGTGGCTACAATTTTGCTGGAAAAGCATTCACAAAGAATGCCATCTATAAACAGTCTTTTCCTCCTTCAATACACGCCTCCCGGAGAACCTCCTTTCAATATGGTTAAAAGTATTTCTCATTGAGGGAGTGCAGTTTCCAGATAGATAATTAACAAGGGTGAATAATTTATATCCACATATACCACTTTGAAAACCGACCTCCTCATAACCATTCCTAATTATCTGGTTCCACCCCACTCATGATTTTACAAACTTCCCTCTTATCCCCTCTCTTCTCCAGGCTGAAGTCCTAATCTGGTAAACTTTTCTTCATATGGGAGACATTCCATGCATTTTATTATTTTTCATTCCCTTCTCTACACCTCTTCTACTTCTGCAATCTTTTTTGAGATGGGGTGACCGGAAATGCTCGCCATACTCAATGTGTGATTGCACTGTTGTTTTATACAGAGGCATTATGCTATTCCCACTTTTCTGTTCTATTTCTTTCTGAATTCATAACATTGTATTTACTCCTTTCACTGTTTCTGCACACTGAGCTGAAGATTTCAAGTAATAGTGAACAATGATTCCAAGGCCCTTTTCCTGAGCAATTACTCCTAATGTAGAATAGGGAAGTGCATTTGTTTAAAATAAAAGTACAAAACACAATGAATTAGGCTAATTCATTTCATTCAGAGGGCCCCAAAACAAATGGGGGGCCCCTCAAATGAAACAAACCTTATTTGTTTGTTTCGTTTTAAACAAATACATCGGGCCTAGGTCTAGGCCCGAAGCCAGGGCCTCGCCTATGCCATAGGCTGAGACCCAAAGCAAGGACCGTGGCCTAGGCCAGAGTGCGATGCCGGGGTCTTGACAGAGAACCAAAGCCAGGGCCTCGTCTGAGACACAGAAAATTTAAAAAGCAGAACAAAAACCTTTGAACCTTACCTGATCTGTCAGGTATCTGTTGAAGGCTTGGTCCCGAAATTGGGGCCTTGGCCTAGGCCAGGGCCCAGGCCTGATGTCGTGATCCAACATGGAGGCTGGATCCTGACACCAGAGCCTTGGCCTGGACCAAGTCAGAATGCTGCAAAAAAAACACAGGGGCCTTGACCTAGGCCAGGGCCTGGCCGATGGCGCAGCCCCACTCGGAGGGCAGGCCTAGACACCAAGGCCGAGGCTCGGATCCAGGTCCAATGTCACGACCCGACAAGGAGGTCGGGTTCCAATGCAAGGGCCTAGGCATGGACCCAGGCTCCACACCGGGGCCTTGACCAGGAGTTCAGGTCCCGATGCTTGGGCCTCGGCCCTAGACCAGGCCTGGAAACTTCTTTTCATGCATCCTCTTCTTTCTTCTTCCCAAAACAAAATGATTGTGTCTGCAGGGGTCGCGCCAGAGTTAAAACGTGCCATTTTGATGTACAACAATTGCTCAGCCTAGACCAAGCCAGCAGATCCCCCCTGGACTGGGTAAATGGGGGCTGGGGGGATCCTAGCCCTGGCATTTTTCTCAGGAGGGTGGGAGGGAGGGCTCGTTTTCAATTTTTGGCAGTTTTGGAGGGGTTTTTTAATTGCTTGATTCATTTTTTTCATACGAATGAAACGAATCAAGCAATCCATGAACCAAAATTCATGGGGAAAAAAGTCTCCCGAAAACAAATATTTTTTTGCCCTGCACATCATAGATGTAGAATCCAATATTGTCTATATTTCAGAGGGAATTTTCAGAAGCTATTTACATGGGTAGACAGGTTATTTAAAAATTGCCCAGCCCTTATCTGCCTAAATGTATGCACAGAAATCAACATGTGCACATTTTGGTGGGTAACAAATGGGCATTCTCGAGACCATGTTTAGGCCAGGGGAGAGAACTTACAATTTCAAATCTACATGTGTATTTTTTTTCTAAGGAAAATATGTTGCAGAAAAATCAGGTTCATTTGCTAGGGCAATTTGCAACAATGTGGGCACTTTTGAAAATTGCCCCAATTATGATTATTTTCCACCATCTGCATCACTTTGTTCTTGTCCACATGACATTGCATTTACTATTTAGATGCCCCATTCCTCAGTCGCTCAATGTCCTCTTGCAATTCCTCAGTCTGTTTTTTCACTGCCTCTCTCATTGTTTCCTTTTCCCAGTACCACTGGGAAAACAGACCATTTAAATTCTACTCTTTGTTTTCCATCTTTTAACCAGTTACCAATCCAAAATAAGACATTGCCTCCTATCCCAGGAGTTTTTGGGGTTGTTTTTTTTTATGAGGGACCTTATCAAATGCCTACTGGAAATTCAGATACACGATATCAACCAGTTCACCCTTATCCACGTTTATTGACACCTTCAAAGATTTCTAATAGAGTAATGAGGCATGACTTCCCTTTGCTTAATCCATATTGGCTCTTCTAATAGGTCATGTTTATTCATATGCACAGTAATTTTGTCCTTACATTAGCATCCATCATTTTAACCAGCACAGACAACATGATCATTGGTCTCTAGCTTCTTGGATCATCCCTGAAGCCCTTTAAAAAATGGTGTTACATTGGTGTTAATATTAAAAAGGACTTCAGAGATAATCTGGATAACTACAGACCAAAACTATTAAGAACAAAATTACTAAGCACAGCAAGAGGCTGAATTAAGAATCTACTTAAGTCTCAGAAGTGAAATTGCACTGTCTTTTGTCTGCAGCTTTTGGGTGAAGGGTCAGGTTAGACTCATGGAGGTCTGTGCTGACAAGACAGTTTATTTAGCAATTATAATGTCTTGTAGTCCCAGTTATGGAAGTATGCAGTTGAGGATCTATTCAGTCTGATTTGAACTGAATTTTGACTTATGGCATCTAGGCAATTGTACATAATGCTTCTGTGGTACCTATACCACAGAATATGCATAGAGGTTAACAGTGTTAAAAGGTTGATGGGAAAGTACAAGTTTCCTTTCTAATGGGAGCCTTGAATGGCTTAAACAATGAGCAAACATCTGCTCTGGAAGAGCACAGAATATGCATGGGGCAAGAGGTTAAGCTGGAGCCAGTATAGGAATATCCCAGAGCTCTGGGTCGGCTAAAGGCCAAATTTAAAAAACGGCCTTGCATGCAAATATTGGCACTTACATGTGTGGCCGTGCCCTGCACATTTTCAAAAGGGCCTGGCCACGCACACAAGTGCCAGGTCCTGAGAAAGGGGCAGGCCAGGGGCATGGTCTGGGTGTGGACGGGTGGGGCAGGCAAGACAGAGGTGGGCCAGGACAGCAGCCATTAGCCACTGTCCTGGGGAAGCGCACACCAGCAATCGGAGCAATTAAGTAATAAAACAAAAAAACTGCAAGTTTCTGGGAAGGGTTTAGGGGGTGGGGAGGAGAGCGGAAGAGGGAGGGAGTTTAGGCAGGGGGGTAGGGAAGTTCCCTCCCAGTCCACTTAATTGGAGCGGACTGGGAGGGAACTGGGGAAGGCCCGAATTCATCGCTGCACGTAATTTACTAAATTTCCCCCCACTGCACGCACAGCCCACACATGCTTGTGGCCCATGGATTTTATAACATGCGTGTGCAGGTGCACACGTTAGAAAATCCACACAAAGAAACCTAGAAACATAGACGTGATGGCAGAAGAAGACCAAACAGCCCATTCAGTCTGCCCAGCAAGCTTTCACACTTATTTTTCTCATACTTATCTGTTACTCTGACCGCTGAGTTCAGGGCCCTTTTTGGTAACTTTATGGTTCTAATTTCCTTCCACCCCCACCATTGATGTAGAGAGCAGTGCTGGATCTGCATCAAAGTGAATTATCAAGTTTAATTTGTTAGGGGTAGTAATTGCCGCAATAAGCAAGCTACTCCCACGTGCATGTGCAGGAATGTGCACACACTTTTTAAAATCTACCTCTAACAGCTCGATACAGTAAAGTTCAGTTGAAGATTTCTCGTCTGTAACGAGCTCGCTGCGCACAATTCGGACGCGTAAGGCAAACCAGCGATACAGTCTCCAGTTTTGCGCGTCCGTAGCGCTTCTTAAAACAGACGCGTAACCCTTCCCGCACCCGGCATGTAAATGAACGAATTAGCTGTATAATGAAGGAATTAGATATTCCCCTCCGATACCGTAACGGGCACTCAGGTTCTCTCATTAGTAACGCACTGTTTTGCCACGGCCGTAACGTGTTAGTTTACCGCCTCCCCCTAGTAGGAGTTAGGACTGTGAGTCTAGTAACAATTCCATCGACACCGCTTAAGACACTCAAAAACAATAAAACACAATTTAAAAAAAAAGCGATACAGAGATGATCGAGAAAATGTAATGATGTGGGACACATAAAACCTGTCAGAAGAAAAAATAAAAATTTTTAATACCTGTCGGAGGGCCGCGTGGGTCCAGGCGGCCGGCGGCGGTGGGAGCCGGGTGGTCACGTGTTAAATCTAGGCTGCGGGCGGGTGGGTGCCTGTTCCAGGCGGCGGTGGCAGCGGCAGCGGCGGCGGGGGGACACGTGTTAGTTCGAGACGGCCGGCGGGCGGCGGGTGGTCGCGTGTTAAATCTAGGCCGGGTCCGCACAGGCGCGCATTCATTCATTTACTGCCGGTGGGGGCTGCCGGAGAGGCAGCCCCCACCGGCAGTGAATTAATTCATTCATCCAGGCGGAGGAGCCGGCTGCTTTCGCCACCGGGTCCTCCGCCTGGATGAATGAATGCGCGCCTGTGCGACCCCTGCGATTCGGCGCTCAAGGTGTGATGTCACGGCATGTGACTGCCTTGAGCGCCGAATCGCAGGGGTCGCACAGGCGCACATTCATTCATTCACTGCCGGTGGGGGCTGCCGGAGAGGCAGCCCCCACCGGCAGTGAATGAATTCATTCATCCAGGCGGAGGAGCCGGCTGCTTTCGCCACCGGCTCCTCCGCCTGGATGAATGAATGCGCGCCTGTGCGACCCCTGCGATTCGGCGCTCAAGGCAGTCACATGCCGTGACGTCACGCCTTGAGCGCCGAATCGCAGGGGTCGCACAGGCGCGCATTCATTCAATGCCGGTGGGTGAATGAATGCGCGCCTGTGCGGACCCGGCCTAGATTTAACACGCGACCACCCGCCGCCCGCTGGCTGTCTCGAACTAACGCGTGTCCCCCCGCCGCTGCCGCCGCCTGGAACAGGCGCCCACCCGCCCGCAGCCTAGATTTAACACGCAACCACCCGGCTCCCGCCGCCGCCGGCCGCCTGGACCCACGCGGCCGTCTGAAACTAACGCGCGTCCACCCGCCGCCCGGAACAGGCGCCCACCCGCCCGCGGCCTAGATTTAACACGTGACCACCGGCCCCCCCGGATCCCGCCGGCCGCCTGGACCCACGCGGCCCTCCGACAGGTATTTAAAAAATTTTGATTTTTACACTTCCTGGTACCTGTCATTTCAAATGTCATTTGAAATGACAGGTACCAGTGCACCCAGGTTACTGTATAGGCGCTGTATTAAGCGCCTATACAGTAAAATGGGTTATGCGGGCATAACCCTTCCCTACCGCTTTAAAGCCGCGGCATGCATTTGCATGCGATTAGAGGAGAGTATCGGGGAGTTAGTGAAGAGAACTGTGCGTGCGGGGAGGAAGGGTGCGCCTGACACTACCTGACACTACCGCACTGTTTCTACCTCGACCTTACTGTATCGACCTGTAAGTGTCAGAAGGTGTAACCTGCCTTCTTGACAGAACAGAAGTACATAAGAAATTGCCATTACTGGGTCAGATCAAGGGTCCATCAAGCCCAGCATCCTGTTTCCAACGGAGGCCAAACCAGGCCACAAGAACCTGGCAATTACCCAAACACTAAGAAGATCAAGGGGGTACATCCCTTAGGGGTCCGATCATTAAAGCAGAAGTGATAAAAACCCTGACTGTACAGAGTTTGAGGCTGCTCCAGGATTACAGCAGGGAGCAGCAAGGAGTGTGCAGGGATTTTCTCTTTAAAAAAACCCCTGAGAAAGCAGAGGAGAAGAGAGTGTAATACAGCCTGGAAGTTGGACGTTAAAAGATACAACCTGGGCTTAACTGAGACAGGAATTTTTCTGGACCAGGAAGCCAAACTTGTCAGAGGGAACTTGTTTGGGGGTTCAGAGGATCCTGATGCTGCATCAGAAAGATTTTGCCTTGTGCTCAACAGGACACCCCTGTGAGTAACCATTTGATAACTGAGGAAATTAAAGAGAGGACCAGGCTAGGGGGAGCCAAAGCAGAGGGGAGAAAAGAAACAAAGTAATCTGTGTTGCTATCAGAAGAAACTGTTTCTAAGAAGAGGAGCTTTAAGGAGAAGAACTGAAGATTTTCTGGAACTGTAATTTTGTTTCATTTCTGCTTCTACTTGAACTGTCGATATGTTTCAATCCAAAGATTCTTTTGTAAACTATTTATTATTTGGAGCATAGCTTGAGTCTGCAAAGTGGTTTGTTTATGTGGAGTGTTCTCAGCCTGGTATTGGCCCTGGAGATCTATTTTCCCACCTTGGGAAGATCGCCCCTGGTATACAGGAGATTACACTTCAGTTAATGCAACTAACTCAGCACATACATGAGTGAGTAGGTGTGCCTAAAGTTACAGATGTATTTTATAAACTGTGCCGCAGAGCCCACACAATTTATAAAACAGTGCATGTCTCTGCCCTGAAAGTATGTGCATGTTTTTATGCAGGGATTCTCATAGTTTACACAACTATTTTTACAATAATATGGGCATATATTTTGATAACTTTTAACCTGGTGCGCAGGCACACCTGTGTGCATGTTTACCGGCTTGCACCCAGGGATATGGCTATTTTATAGCATGTGCATGTATATACCTGCATGTTATAAAATAGGATGACCACGGGCACATGTGTGCTCAATTTTAAGTGGGTGCGCACCTATGTGCACTAATGCTGCTTCTACCAGATAAGGGGGGATTTTAATAGACACGCGTGCCGACATCATTGCCCGTTTTCCCAGTTAAGGGATAGGACTTCCAAATTTCCCTAGTTTAATAGTCCTCCTTCCCCCTTGTTAAGCCCAACCCTTAAAACCCCATTGATTTGTTTAGTTTTTTTTTTGTGTCATGACTTACATGTCATCCATAGCAGAAGTAAAGTTACGCAGCAGGGGACTCAAGTGTGTGCTTGTGTGCATAAGTATTTATTCACTAATTTCAATATGAAATCCAGGAGCACCCATACCCCACCCATTTAGAAAAATATTTTATGCGCACAGCGGGAGATATGTATATATTTGGGTGACTTTTTAAAATCCACTCGGCACGTGCTGGCCCAACATATTCGCATATCATTTAATTGATGTAAGCGACAGGCTTTTAAAATCCATCTTTTATGCGCAAAATAACTGTAACGTGCAAATAATAACACGGAGGTATTTTTTATAAAGTCAGCTGATGTATGTGCACATCTTGCTTTTGAAAATATTTATGCATGCATATAATTTCCAAGCATCAAGGTGCCAAGATCTCTACCAGTTGATCCAGACCTCTGTCACTTGATCCAGCCCCCCCACTGGTTCACTCACACTCTCCACCACTTGCCCCAAACTCCCCACTCAAAAATTGAAGACAAAAGAGACATCAGATTTCTGCAACTTGATTAGCAATCATAAAAGTATGCACGTGATTGATAATTTATGCACATACTTTGCTTATAAATTAGGTGAGTGCGCACACACCTTCCAACCCACCTGGGAATGCCTTTGCAATGTCCATGAAACAGCCTTTTTCTCTGCACATACTTTTCCACATTGCAGAGGAAATACGCATGTATTTGGCTCACTTTAAGTCTACTTAACATGTGTATATGCCGATTTTATATGTTCAAACTCCATATAAGTCTTTGAAAATTCACCCCTTGAAGTTAAAACCACAAGGTTCATATTTCAATAAGAATAAAAGCTGAGCTCTAACCAATAAGACAGTTTTGTACTTGAGGAGAGAGGGGCAATAATGGAGTTCCCAGACTCACCTAAGAACACCAATATAACTGTTAAACACTATAAAAATGAGAAACTTTGGAAATCACCCTGATTATGGAAGAAGTGACTAAAGAGATGAAATGTAAACTAAACCCCAACTGACACCACAAACCAGAAGTAAGATATGTGAGCAGATGGAAGGACGCTGGAATCCTTCTCTCCAGCAGAGCCATAGAGTAGAACTGGCCACCTGTTTTAGTGGTTTAAAGAATTTTGGGGGAATCAAGATGCAGCAACCTAGATGGATGGGTCAGTGGGAGCTCCAGCATCAACACTGCCTGCTGATGAATTATAATTAAATGTACCTGTTGATATATGACTCCAAAAAATGAAAGGAAGGTGAGGAGCTATCTCCCCGAGTCTCCTCTGCTGGGACCTGAGAGACAGATCCTGAATGATTTCTTTACTTTCGTCTCTCTGCTCCTGCGGTGTTTATAAAGTCTATAGGTGGGTTTCTGGAGGGAGTGGTCCACCTGGAGTCAAACAATTCCCTCAGTCTTACCACATGGGTGACACCACCAGCTCTGTGTCTGAAAATGGCAGCTGTGCAGGACTGACAAAAGAGACCGAAGAGCTGCAATGTGCTTCAGTGCTCAAATGTGTTGAGGAAGAGGGAACTGCAGATCCTGCTGGAATGTCATCACCAGCCAGAATCAACACTCGATACCTTACAGGCCTTTTTTAAACCCAGTTACATTAACTGCCATAACCACATCCTCTGGCAATGAATTCCAGAGCTTAACTATGCACTGAGTGAAAAATAATTTTCTTCGATTTGTTTTAAATGAGATACTTGCTAACTTCATGGAGTGTCCCCTGGTCATTCTATTATCTAAAAGAGTAAATAACCTGTTCAAGTCCTTTCATGATGTTGTAAACCTCTATCATATCCCCTCTCAATCGTCTCTTCTTCTAACTGAACAGCCCAAACTTCTTTAGCCTTTCCCTCATAGGGTAGCGGTTCCATGTCCCTTTATCATTTTAGTCACCTTTCTATGCACTTTCTCCAGTACAACTATATATTCTTTGAGATGCGGCAACCAGAAGTGTATACAATATTCAAGATGCCGCCTCACCATGGAGCAATACAGAGGCATTATGATATCCATTGTTTTATTTGCCATTCCCTTCCTAATAATTCCTAACATTCTGTTTGCTTTTTTGACTGCCACAGCACATTGAGCCAACAATTTCAATGTATTATCTATTATGATGCTTAAATCTCTTTACTGGGTAGAATCTCCTAAGATAGAACCTAACATTGTGTAACTATAGCAAGGGTTATTTTTCCCTATATGCATCACTTTGCACTTATCCACATTAAATTTCATCGGCTATTTGGAAGCTCAATCTTCCAGTTTCGCAAGGTCCTCCTGCAATTTATCACAATCTGCTTGAGATTTCACTACTCTGCATAATTTTGTGTCATCCACAAATTTGATAACCTCACTCATTGTACCCCTTTCCAGATCATTTATAAATATATTAAAAAGCACCTGTTTAAGTACAGATCCCTGAGGCACTCCACTGTTTACCCTTTTCCACTGAGAAAACTGACCATTTAATCCTACTCTCTGTTTCCTGTCTTTAACCAGCTTGCAATCCAGAAAAGGAAATCACCTCAAATCCCATGACTTTTTAGTTTTCTTAGAAGCCTAACACAACCTTCAAAGTTTGGAAAAGATATGACAAATATAGAAACACATCATCCACAAACAGCACAATACAGTTGTCTATGTCATCATTCCAATAGTCCCCGAATTACCAGGATGTTGTCTAATCACTGCTGCAAAAGGTTCTATGGTTAGGGCAAACAAAAGAGGTGAGAGGGTTAACACTATCTAGTACCTCTAAAAAGAGGAAAGATCTGGAAAGAATGCCATTTACATTGATCTGAGCAATAAGATTCATATAAAGATACTGGACCCAATTAAGAAAATTCTCCCTAATACCAAACTTAATAAGGGAAGCATACATATAAGGTCATTTCACCCTATCAAATGATTTCTCAGAGTCTAAAGTAAAATAATATAAACTCTTCTCCCCATTCCTCAAATGGAACATCAATCCAAAAACCTACAAACATTAAAGCAGATTTTAAAAGCCCTTTGCACATAAATTCCAGCACTTATGCATGTGGCTGGCCTTGCGTGCGCCGAGTGAATCTTCAAAGGGGCCCAGCCACGCGTGTAAGTGCCGATACGCGCATAGGGGCGGATTTTAAGAGCCCTGCTCGCCTAAATCCGCCCAAATCCGGGCGGATTTAGGCGAGCAGGGCCCTGCGCGCCGGTGAGCCTATTTTACATAGGCTCACCGGCGCGCGCAGACCCCGGGACTCGCGTAAGTCCCGGGGTTCTCCGAGGGGGGCGTGTCGGGGGGCGGGCCCGAACCACGCGGCGTTTAGGGGGCGTGCCGGGAGCGTTTTGGGGGCGGACCAGGAGGCGTGGTTACGGCCCAGGGCGGCCCGGGGGCGTGGCCGTGCCCTCCGGACCTGCCCCCAGGTCGCGTCCCGGCGCGCAGGAGGCCCGCTGACGCGCGGGGATTTACGCCTCCCTCCAGGAGGCGTAAATCCCCCGACAAAAGTAAGGGGGGGGCTTAGACAGGGCCGGGTGGGTGGGTTAGGTAGGGGAAGGGAGGGGAAGGTGAGGGGAGGGCAAAAGGAAGTTCCCTCCGAGGCCGCTCCGATTTCGGAGCGGCCTCGGAGGGGCCGGGAAGCGCACGCACATGGACGCACGTGCACATTATAAATTCTAGCCCAGTATTTGTTTTTTGCCTCCCTTTTATAAAACCAGTTTGATCCCTAGCCACTAAGAAGGTGCACCTGCTCCAACCTGCTTGCCAGAACTTTGGCCAAGATCTGGTTGTTATAATTTAAAAATTAAATTTGTCTGTAGAAACTACATTCCAGGTCCTTACCTACCTTACGCATTACCAAAATAGAGACTAAAAGAGATGATTGTGCTAAAGACTTCTCCTGTAAAACCCTATTGTAAAGAGCCACCAATCTGTGAGCCAGGGAATCCAAAAAAGTATTACACTGGGGAACACAATTTTTGTTGAATTAGATCTGACACTTGTTTTTGACTAACTTTTGACATCTGAATCCAAAAATGACCCCAGTGTTTCTCTAACATGTCAACTTTTTAAGATATAGGATACCCTCCCTTTGTCCCAAAAATCATACAAAATGTACATACAAAGGAAATAAAAGAAAAAATTACCCAAATATACTGTTTATTTAGAGTTATTTTATTCATGCAAAGGCTATATATTGTTACTGTAAGTCATATTGTGTACAAGTAGCCATCATATGTGCATCCCATCTACCCTGATACCGTGCCTCCAATGCCTTCAGATTTTGGTGGAATCGTTCACCTTGCTCATCACTGACTGCACCAAGGTTTTTCGGGAAGTCAGCAAGATGACTGTGCAGAAAATGCACCTTGATGCTCATGTTGCAATGAAGCGTTTTGAAGCTCTCCAAGAGTTTCTGGACAATTTCCGTGTAATTCTGTGCTCATGTATTTCCAAGAAAGTCCTTGACAAGGTTTTTGAATGACAACCAAGCATTCTTTTGGAGTTCTGACATTGTCCCGATGAAATGTTCATCTTTAATGAGCTACCAAATCTGTGAACTGTCAAACACATCGGCCTTTATCTTTTCAAACGACAGGCTAGGAAATGCCAAAATGAGATACTTGAAACAGTCTCCTTCAGTTGGCAAAACTTTAACAAATTGCTTCATGAGACCCAGTTTTATGTGCAGAGGTGGAAATATAATGTTCTTTCTGTCAACAAGTGGCTCATGTAGAATGTTTGGATCACCAGGTTTGAAGTCAGATCTTGGAGGCCAATTCGACTGCACCCAATGCTTCTCACGAGATCTGCTCGCCCCTTTTCCTATTGCATGCGATATTTATTGTGTTTTGATAAATCCAGGCTGTAGAGAAAACATTTGACATGATAGAAGAAAACTAACTGCAGTTTTGAAATCAGAATGCCTATTTAAGTCTAAAACTGCTGAAAAATCAAACTCAACGGGAATTATGTTAAAAATTGTTTTCCAGTGTTGTAGAATAAAATTGAAAAATCATTGTCACCTAGGCTCCTACCTACTTTCAAAGCTATAATTGCTTTCTTAACCTTCTGAAATATAGTCAAGGCCTCCAGATATCCCGTTCTCTCATGAGAGACAAAAGACTGTCCAGAAAAGAAGATATCACATAAAGACTATGTAGAAAAGAAGATATATCCCTTGGTGGTGGTAAAATTAATGGAGACTCTGCTGAAGGAAAGGATAATGAACTTTCTAGAATTCGGTGAGTTGCTGGACCTGCAACTGAGCCTTACACTGCAGATCTGTATAAACTGGACCCATGTTATCTAACCGAGGAAAAAGGATTAAATTAAAGTCCCCCTCTCCAACAAACACTATCCCTCTGACAAAGCAAACAGCTCAACAAACCAGGCTGAAATGAAAGAAATTTGATCCACGTTTTGGGAGTAAACTGACGCCAAGGTTATGGGACATCCCTATCTTTCACAAAAATATTATGTCCCCTTGGATCCTTCTTTACCGTACTCAATGCAAAAAGAAAGCACACGGCTAAACATATACCCACATCCCCCTTCCTAACATCAAATTAAAAGAGGTGATATATTTTCTCCTAAGACAAAATTTACTGTCTTTTTAAAAATATATTTCTAGTACAAAATAAAACACTTCTCTTTTTTCCTAGCAGCTTCCCTAAGGAGTAAACCCATTTTAGTAGGGGGAATTAAGCCTCTTTACATTTAACAAGTGACAGGAAAATCAAAAGGATGGGGCATAAAACTACAATAACATTGACATCAGGGGCCCTTTACCGAGCAGATATACATAAGAAAATGTATTGTAGGCCAAAGTACAGATAACTTATAAGAAAACACAAAAAGAACCTCCCAGAAGCAACATCGCCTCCCCCCCCCCCCAACAACCCCTAAATCCCAGGGTAGCAGAGCCAGCACCAGGAACTAGCCAACAGCTGCCAGCCTGATACCCAAGGATGAAAAGGAAAAACAACCTCCCCCATCCCAAGCTTGCTTTCAAATAGGAATGACACTAACCCATAAATGTATCCAGCTTTGAAAGAGATGTGGGTGAATGTTAAAAGGCCTGTGCGTGCCAAAGCCAGGAGATACGTGTACAAGTCCAGCCAGCGCGCCACGCCGATTTTAAAAAGCACGCGAATACGTGCATATCTCCCGGTACACGCACAAGAGTCTGGGCAGGGCATGGACATTCCGAGTGTGGAACCTGAAGTACGCGCGTAAGTATCTAACCGCGCTCCAGGGTCCCCTGCCGCATAACCTTACTTCTGCTATGGACGGTGTGTAAGTTTTAAAATAAAAAAATCAGGACTAGTCAGCAGGGTTTGAAGGATTGGGGATAATAAGGTAAAAGCAAGGAAGGTTAATTAGGGGGTTAGGAAGTCAGTAGTCTTTACCTGGGTGAACTGGGAATGGACTGGGGAAACTGGTAACTGCATCGGCACACATATCTAATAAAATCCCTCCTCCCCTTAGTGGTAGAGCTGGCATTTGTGTGCATAAGCACGCATCCATACAAAATTGCATGTACAGCCGATTTTAGATCATTCACGCATATACGCTTGTATGTTATAAAATGGCCACGTCCAGTGCACGAGCCATCATACATGCACACATGTATGCCCGTGCAGCTGTTTAAAAGTTACCTTCATAGTGTGCAGACAGGGAGCAAAAAGGCCTCCCTGAAGGCAGAACAGAGAAGAAAAGGAAACTGGATTCTACTTCCACTCTCTAGAAAATTCCCAAAGAAACAGACAGAATAACCCCAGAAATGCAAACCTCAAGACAAAAACCACAGCATTCTGGACCAGTACCTATGAAAAGGAGAGAAAAAAAATGTGGAAGAAAAAACAAAAGCATAAAAAAGAAGAAAGTCCACAGAATACAGCCTTCACATGCCCATCCATAGAACCTAAAGCATGCAGTCTCTAAATAGCATAAAAATATCAGTCAACAACTTAGGGCAAAAAGAGAACAGATAAACAACCCAATAAGAAAAATGGCGATAGTGCCAAATTCTAGACAATAGTGATCAAAATCTGTACAATAAAACAATTATCAGCCTGGTGCCGACTGGTCCATCTCCCCATCCAACTATTCTAGAGAGGAGAACCTCAACTTTTCCTTTGAAGTTGATGACAGCTCCTTCTAGGGAGGCCTCCAACCATTCAAGCTCTGCTAGGGAAGAATGACATCATCTAGGTTTTGGCCTATGCACCAGGCAGTTTATAGTAGAGATGTGAATCGGAACCGGAATCGGTTTGGATTCCGGTTCCGATTCACATGTGGGGTTTTTTTTCATCGGGCCCGATCGCGGTTTTGTTTATCAGCTGCGCCCGAGCCGATAAACAAAAAACCCACCCCGACCATTTAAAACTAGTCCCTTTGCTTCCCCCACCCTCCTGACCCCCCCCAAAAACATTTTACAGGTACCTGATGGTCCAGTGGGGGTCCCAGGAGTGATCTCCTGCTCTCGGGCTGTCGGCTGCCATTAATCAAAATGGCGCCGATGGCCTTTGCCCTTACCATGTGACAGGGTATCCGTGCCATTGGCCGGCCCCTGTCACATGGAGGGAGCACTGGATGGCCGGCGCCATCTTTAAAAACAGCGCAGGCCATCCAGTGCTCCTACCATGTGACAGGGGCTGGCCAATGGCACGGATACCCTGTCATATGGTAAGGGCAAAGGGCCATCGGCGCCATTGTGATTAGTGGCTGCCGACGGCCCAGGAGCGGGAGATCGCTCCCGGGACCCCCACTGGACCACCAGGTACCTGTAAAATGTTTTTTGGGGGGTCGGGAGGGTGGGGGAAGCAAAGGGATTAGTTTTAAAGGGTCGGGGTGGGTTTAGGGGTTATTTTTGTGTGCTGTTTTTCCTGCCCTCCCCCAAAACGATAAGAGAACCCCCATGATCAATATCGTGGGGTTTTCCTATCGTTTCGGGGCAGACCCGATTTCTGACGATTTTGAAAATATCGATGATATTTTCAATCGTCCAAAGCCCGATTCACATCCCTAGTTTATAGTGTCCTTACCTTCCTCCAGGTCTGTGAAATGGAGGTGCAAAAGGAAAACTCCACTGGTATTGTATCCCTTTGTCTTTCAGCACAGAAGTAAGGGGGTGAAAACTTTTCCTTCTTTCCAATGAGTAGGGGGACAGGTCCTGAAAATTTTTAACTTTATCTTCTTTATATTCCAGCCCATCCTTACTCCTGATATAATGAAGGCGGACTTGCTTATCTTCACAATATTGCACACATGCCACAATGACTCTCAGAAGTCTACATTAACCAGAGACAGGTTTAGCAACCCTTATGGGCCCTATCAAATTTAATCGGACACTCACCAAAGCCTGGGAAGTTGTTGTTGAGCAACTTAGCAGAATGTTTGTTTCTGTGAAGCACAGGGACTTCGAGAACTCTTATGTTGCTGATGATTTTCCAGGTCATTCTGGTGCTCTTTTATTTCCATGGTCATTTTTCTCAGCTCCTTCATACTTCTATAAAAATCCTCAGTAGAATCAATCTTCTCTCCAATACGGATCTCATTTTGAGAGATCCACTCCTTCAGACTTTTAATTTATCCTTAAGGTCATTAATGGCATTACTCACATCAGTGTACAACAATATAATTTCCTTGACAAGATCAGAAATAATAGAGTCCGGCACTGTGATTTCAGAGGTCTGCACAGCACCAGATGAGGACTTGCTAACCTGCCCTTCAGAGGAAAAATCCTTATTGTCTGACGGGCTGTTAGCCACTCTATTGAACTTCACTAAGGTAGCAACATACGAGGGCTTCTGTTCCATTTTAGCAGACATAGAGCAGAAAATATGCCGCAAGACCAGGGAGTATAGCAACGCTATTAAATGAGAGAAAACAGTCTAAAAAATTAGGATGTTTTGTCCAGTATGCTAAATTTCATGACACTCTGTTCAAAACAAAAACAAAGGCAGTTGAAAAAGACCTGGAGCTCTTAAGCAGAGAGAGACACAGGCTTCAAAATAGAATAAATCGTGCGCTCACAGCTTTAGCACTTTGCAAAACAATCAATGAGGCCTCTGTCCTCTTTCTAGCACAGAACTCAGGACCATATGACAGGCACTGTGGGACCTCCTCCCTAGCACTCACTGTGTGCCCCAGTCTCTTCCCATGGCTGAACCCTTTGCCACATGCAGTACATTATCAGTGGGGCCTTCTACCATGCTGCAGGATCATTGATCCGACATCCTGCAGCATGGCAGACTTCCAACGAGCCGATACACCAATGGGTTGTGCTCCAGCACCTCCTATCAATTTTCCCACCCCTCATTTTCTGCAAAAAGATAAATAAACCAGGTGCTCCAAAAATCTCTCTCCCACCCCAACATGACGAGATGTGGCCTGGACCTTTAATAACCACGCATTCACCGTACTTTGTTCATTGGGCTGGCTTTCTCCCGTACGAGAGCACTGCAGGTCTGATTCCCATGGGGTTCAGAGAGCAAATTCCAAACTTCCCAAAGCCAAGAATCAACTCAGCAATATCCCAAGTGAGTGAAAAAGAATAAAAGAGAGCCTCCATTCAGGAGATTTCCATGAAAGGCAAGGCTGGGAAATGAAATATGCTCTGGGGAGGAGGAGTAAAAGAAAATTAAGCTTCCATCTTTGGTATGGCCTTCTAATCTCCCCATCCCCCCACTCCGCTTGCAGCGTTTAAGAAACATCTCTATAGAAATTCTTAGGGTTCCAAAAGAAGCAGAGCCTGCAATGTGAATTAAAGTATATGGTTTTGTTTTGTTTTTTAAATAAATGCTTAACAGACACATCTCCTATAGATATGTAAGACTGTTTTTTTGTTATTAAAGTCACATGATATGCTCTTTATGTAGACATTCAGAACTCACTCATTGAGTACTGTATGATTGGATCTTGCTGAGAGTAACGTGTACTCCACCAGTTCTAACTTTTCTTTTTGTCATCTGGTAAGTATTTAGAAAGACAGAAAGATCTGGGCCTTTCCGGTGATAGTTTGAACCTGACAGCAATTGTGGATGGATCATCAGAGTTAGAGTCAAGCAGAACTCACAACTTGGAAAAGAAATAACAAAACAGATTCATTGCATACCTCAAGCTAGTCAGTGTAAAATGTACTACAAAAGCTAATTTAACATGTAGGAACCTGTCCTTTTACCTACCTGTATCTGCTGCTTCCCAGATAACTCCATACACCATTAAACTTTACATAGAGTCTGTAACACTGCATCCTTTGCAAATCATTCCTGGGTTCAGTTTTCTATTAAATGTGTGTGTGAGAGATGTTATATGGTTTGCATCTTCCTAATGTACTACACATTCTCTAAAAAGGTCAATGTAACATTTATTTTATTATAGGATAGCAACAGTCACTTTAGACCAGTGTATTTGTTGTTGAATTAATAATTAAGAGATTAATGGCCCAAAGTGGATCTCCCGCTGCTTGCCATTAGTTTCTAGTTGTAATGGATTTCAGCCATTACATATTATTGACCTAATGTACTAAACAATTTTTCCCAATGGAAATGGGAAAAAAAATCCTATAATACATAGCCCCTTTATTACCATTTATAAACATACTTTCCATCCCTCATGTTACCCCTGCTTTTTATTCACCATAAAAGTTGATGCAGTCAATTTGTTTTTAATAAGAAGATGAAATAAATTCAA
This sequence comes from Rhinatrema bivittatum, assembly GCF_901001135.1. Classification (NCBI taxonomy): domain Eukaryota; kingdom Metazoa; phylum Chordata; class Amphibia; order Gymnophiona; family Rhinatrematidae; genus Rhinatrema; species Rhinatrema bivittatum. The sequence continues at coordinate 110,622,403 of NC_042617.1, read as the reverse complement.
GATTTGACTGAGTTTTTAACTGCGATATGTGTCCTAGTAATAGGCAGATATTCCATTTATGTATTGCAGGTATTAGCAAACCATTTGTTAGTGATGGATTTGTCATAAACAAAGCAATGAACTTAACAGAATAAAAAAACAGTGTTGGCAATAAAAACCAAAGACTTTGACAATGATAAACCATTAAGAAATAAAGTTGGCATTATTAGGAAATATCTTCAGCTAATAAAAAGTTAAGGTCACTGAGGGAAGGTTTAAGCAAGTGTATTTTTCATGAAATATGACTATGAAGCTATGCAGTATTTCTCCAATATAACCATATAAGGATATTAAACAAAGCATAAGAGCACATGTATTAAAACATGGGCACTATAGGCCGTCTCTGTCTTGTCCTCTTGGAAAAGTCATCCAAGCCTCACTCCTATCCTCAAATCCTTTACTTACATATTATGGACAGATACCAAGTGAGGAAGGCATAGATGAATTATGTCAAAGAATGAGCAAGCACAATTGAAATGCATCCTAACATTCCAAGTTTGACGTATACATTACTATATAAATATCATCATACATTTTGCTTAGTTTGGCCTGCTTGCCTGACTGCTGTTGACCTGCCAGCAGACCCAACTGACTCAAAGGATTTTTTTTGCCACATTGAACCAGCTATGTTTTGCCAGCATTTCCATCAAAAAATGTACCTCTCATGCATGCGACCTGCTAGACAGACCTGGCTGCTTCCTTGCTTGGCTACGTACTATGCAAATTGCCTGCCACACAGGCCCAACTGCATTGTTGCATAAATAAAATTTGAACTGCACAACCGTTTACACAAAGTTTGGCCCAATCTGGGAGGTGAACTGATTGGGCCAACTAATGTCCTGCTGAACCTGAAATCTACTGTTTCACCCCGTCAAGAGTTGGGATAGCACTCTACTTGCCCCAAGCTCCCCCCATAGCTGCAGCCTAAATTAGAAGCCACAAGCCTGCTTCCTTTGCATCCTGGAAAGTGCTCAACAGAATATCCATGCCTTTCTCAGAAATATGCTCCATCTTGTCTGTAAAGACCTAGGCATAGATTGATATCAATTAATGTCTCATTGCTATACCTCCTAGAAATGAAACAAACTTAAAATCTCCCTGTTGATCCTTTTGCTCCTTGCCTTAATGCCCTTCATTTCTATGGGGGACTGCTTAACCCAACAAGCCATGTTGACTGACCAAGTAATGCAAGACCTAGGGAATAGAACTAACATCTGTACTATGCCCTTTTTAATCTTTAAGATCACCTCCTTACCCTTGTTGAATTCCATGAAATTATTGCCACCCAGGCAAGACTGGGTGGCAATAACCTTTGGTTATATATCCCTGTCCCCAACTTACCTACTGGTTGCAGCTTCTTTCTTTGGCAGTGTTGACTTTGGCACAGCACACCTCTGGGCCATACACTGGCAGGATTTTGCTGCCCCCAAAATTTTTCCACTCTAGGTGATTGCTTGATTTTTCTAATGGAAACTCCAGCCCTGCACCAAGCTGTATGACACTGACATGTGGGACCAGATTCATTTTACTTGTGACGATCAGTATTGATAGCAGCTGATCCTATTTTGTCCCTCTTTTGCTCAGCCACTGAATCCTAGCATCTGATGCTACCTCTCTATTGCTCTTCCCCTTGCCCAAATCATGGGCCACAGATCCACCTTATAATGTAAACCAGAAAAGAAAAACTTTGGTCAAGACTAGCCCTCTGTTAGTGACTATACAGCAAACTAATGTAATCCTATTGCTCTCCGTAAAATTTCACACACACACCCCCCACGCTTTAAAAAAAAAAATACTTCCTGAGGCACAGCATAAACTTTAAACCTGTCTAACCTTCATCTCCCTATACTTTCAACCTCTCACAAGGCAACCCTGCCTAGAGTGCAATTGTTGCTGCCCCTACATTGAAGGAATGGGTCCCAAAAAATGCTGGGTCAAACCCAGCATAACACAAATATTTCTTTAACAACTGCTGCAACCTGGAGTTTTGAAAGGGCTCTATCATCACTATGAAGGAAAAACACACCTTCTCCTTTTCTCCCGAGCTGAACAAACGATTGCACATTTGCTAATGGAAAGGTTGCCATGCTCGAAATTTCCTGGAAAGTTACCCACATTCCTTTCTAGTCCATCTTAGATCTCCTGGTCCTATGCAATGACCTGATCTGTGAGGAGAGCCATAACATTCTTCTACAGTTCCCATTTGCCCTGAGCCTGCCTTGCTGAAGATACCAGCTCCTCAAGGCAGCAAAGAGGACTAATAAAAAAGCATCCCTAAACAGCCCAGTTTCATATCACAGAAAAACGTACTGCTGCTGCCATGTGCCGGCTTTTCTTCCTGCCTTCTGTAGACTTACGTAAATCTGGGTAAAAGCAGACCTTTGGTCCTAGAAATAAAGTGCTTTTAAAACAAAAAAATAACCAAAAATAATTTCTCTACCCTGCTTGAAGACGAAGGCTACCAAAAAAGTGGTTCTATCAATTCCCTTCAGAAAGGGGGACAGCAGCCTGATTAGAGCCAAAGAGAGCTTCATGTAAAGCATGGAATAATATGAATTAACAGAGAAATGATAGGAGAAAAATAGAAAATAGGAATAATGAGCTGTTCTCTGTCAGGGAAATAAAATAATCCAAGAGAAAAAGTAAAAGACAGAAGCATTCAGATTCAAAAGTAGCGTTGGCTGCCATGTTGGTCCCCTTTGATAAATAAACTTAACAAACAAGTTGTTGATGTTATCAGACACATACAGAACAATATCTGAAATTAAACCGATCACTCACAATGTAATTGGGGTACTGGTTTCCTAACTCCTTACCAGTCTTTCTGTAACTTAATTCTGCTGTTTCTGTTTCTCTTCCTCAATTTTCTCACCCCTCTCTAAACACATCCTACTCCTTCATTCGTTTACTTTAAAACTCTTTTCAGCTTTGAAACTGAATGCTGATGTTGTAAATCCAGCTTGCCTATTTCGGCATCATCCTTACCTCATTTTTTACTGACTTGCTGAAGTGAGCTTAGCCCTTGAAAGCAGGCTAAAAATGTATTAAGTTAGTACCATTAAAAGGTTCATCTATAACTTGATGACACTTATTTCTAGGTAGAAAAGTACAAAAGCAATCAGCTGCCTTCCAGCCTACCAAGCCAACTACAAATTAATTATGGTAAAGAGAAAACAACTGAATTCTCAAGTCAGGGGTACTTTACTGTGAAATCTTGAAAAATGGGCTGCCTGGACTACATTGACCAAGAGAAAGGGGTGAAGGTATAAGATTGGAAAGAAAGAGGAGATAGTAAAAGTAGTTATTACAGACTACAGAGCAGCAATTTGCAGCTGTTTCATTTCAAAATAAAATGTTTGCTTATAATCTCAGCTGTTTAAAGGCTCCAACAAACACGTGAAATAGGCAGAAAAATTAATAATAATTAGCTTAATACAGCAGATAAGGTGTCAGGAGAAGCAAGCTGAATAAGAAAAGCTACAAAGCTATAAACATAAATGCTAATAGTCTGGGTAATAAAATTCCAGATCTGCAAGCCCTAATGTGGAGGCAAACTTAGATATTGTTGCTATTACAGAAACATGGTTCAGTGAGGCTTGTGAATAGGATAAAGCCATAACAGGTTACAACCTGTTCAAAAAGGATAGAGGAGATAGAAACGGGAGAAGAGTAGCTCTTTATATCAAAAGCAATATCTGAGTATCTGAAATATAGGGGGCATGGGGAAAAGAAGTGTTACATTCGGGTGTTTTAGTGTGCCCTTGGGCCTCAGCCCGACCCCAGACAGATCCAGGACAGAACCGAGGGTTGACGGCGTGATCCACCATGGCTGAAGGTCTTACCCTCTGCCAGGCCTGCAAGCTCCCATGGCCAACAACAGATGATGTTGGAATGTGAATGGTCCTCCAATCATTCCTAGCCCTTTCAGACCTGCTGCATGGAACAGCATGGAGCAGCAGGCCTGGCCTGAGGTTGAGGGCAGACAGGCCTTGACACAAAGACATAACAGCAGACTCAATGCAATGGCATTGCGGACAAAAACATGACACCAGGATCGATGCAACGGCATCGCGGACGAAGACAAGACACCAGGATCGATGCAACGGCATCGTGGACGAAGACTTGACACCAAAGCTGATGTGAAGACATCACAGACCAGTGGTCGATGCGACGGCATCCTGGACCAGGGTCGATGCAATGACATCGGGAACAAGATATGATACCAAGAGTAATGCAACGACATCCAGGACGAGACGAGGAACTGACGAAATCCAGACGAGACAAGAAGCTGGGCGGAAGGATATTGGCACTGTCTCTCAGGGCGCCCTACTCAGCCCACCCACGGGACTGAGTTGTGGACCACCCTGTCCCACTGAGCGCCCTACACAGCCCAAGGAGTCTGGTCACGGACCACGCTGGGAGCGGGACAAGCGCAGGGAAGGATCCAGTCGAAGCAGAACTCCAACAACGGAGCCAATGTCATCCGAAGCTCCACCCACGGCTGGCAGGACATGATGGCTCAGGAGCACAGGACACCAGTCCACCTGCAGGCTAGTCCATACTCGGGCACAACATCATCCGAGGGACCCCCGGCCTACAGGACCAGAAGGCTCAAGAGTGACGAAGACGAAGACACAGGAGCAGGTCATCAAGGAACCTGGAACATCAGGAAACGGAGAATCAAAGCGAGACACCAGGACACCTGGACAGGGACCTCAGGCAACGAAGACATAACTTGACATGGCGTGACAGGAAGAACTCCATGGAGAAGACAAAGAAGACCTGACAGAGCTCTGGCAGGCAGGAGCCTCCAGAGTGAAGCAACTCTGATGCAAGCCCAAGACTGAATGAAGGAGCAGCCCTTTTATAGGGCTGGGCAGGAAATCCACTCCCTAGGTGGGGCCAGCACACTTCCTGTGCCTGGCCCTTTAAATCTTGCAGAGAGGCGCGCGCCGGCACCTAAGGAGCAGGAAGCAGGGCTGTGCAGGCCCACGGACAGCGACCTGCACCGACGACTCCACACGCAGACACAGGGCTGGGCCTGGACGCAGACCCCGAAGACGGCAGCAGCTCCAGCCACTGCAGACAGCATCAAGGGCAGCTCCAGCCACCAGGAAAGGCCGAGGCTTTTGCGGCCTCCAGCCACGAAGATCAGGTGACGTCGGTGGCGGTCCCAGCCATGCAGAAATGGCAGGAAGTCCGCGGCTCCAGCCGTGGCGAAGAGGAGCAGCACGGGCGGCCTCCGGGCCACGAGGGAAAACACAGTCTGCGGCTCCGGAAGTGAGGGAAGGCCGACGGCGGCGTCCTGCTGCGTTGGTGAAGCAGAAAACAGCATGGGGTGAGTGCCTGCTCGTGGGGAAACCTGCGGACAGAAGGATTCATTACAAGAAGAAGCACTGTAGACTGTCTTAAAAAAAAAAAAAAAAGAAGAAGAAGAAGATAGTGCTTCCATTTACAGTGATATGGTCTACAGACCTCAAAATCAGATGGAAGATTTGGACAGAGATCTGGAAGAAGATATCAAAAAGGTGAGAATGAAGGGAGACATATTGGGGCAGATTTTAAAACCTGCGCACTGGTGCAGATTTATTCACACAACCCGGCGCGAACAAATCTATGCCCGATTTTATATCATGCGTGCGCAGCTGTACGTATTATAAAATCCAGGGTCGGCGCGCGCAAGGAGGTGCACAATTGTGTAACTTGAATGCGCTGAGCCGCACAGCCTGCTTCCATTCCCCTCTCTTCCCCTACCTAACCCGCCCCCCAGCCCTACCTAGAACCCCCCCCCCCCCACCATACCTTTGTAGAAGAAGTTACGCCTGCCTCCCGGAAATCATAACTTACGTGCGCCGGCCAACAGCCGGCCCACGATCCCGGGCACAGCAGCAAATGGCCGCTGTGCCTGGAGGCTCAGGCCACGCCCCGCCCCCAGACCGCCCACGCCCTGCCCCTTTTTGCAAGCTCCGGGACATACGCGTGTCCTAGGGCTTGCGCGCACCGCTGAGCCTATGCAAGATAGGCTCGGTGCGCGCAGGGCAGGCAGGGGCAGCTTTTCGGGGGTTACGCACGTATCTTATGCGCATAACCCTTTGAAAATCTGCCCCATTGCTTGTTGGAAATTCTAATCTATCTAATGTGGATTGGAATATCCCTGTTGCAGAATCTGTAAGAAGCAGAGAGATAGTGGATGCCCTTCATGAGGCTATGCTCAAACAAATGGTGATGGATCCCAAGAGGGGAGACGCAATACTCGATCTGGTGCTTATAAATGGAGATACTATCCCTAATGTCAAGGTAGGTGCTCACTTGAGAACCAGTGATCATCAGACGACATGGCTTGATACAGCAGCCAGGACAGAAAGAAGTCTCTCTAAGATCCATATTTTGGATTTCAAAACTAAAATCTTTGGTAAAATGGGGACATATCTTGAGGAGGAACTAGGAGACTGGGAAAAGATGGGAGAAGTGGATCATCAGTGGAACAAATTAAAAGGAACTATTACAAAGGCAATAAATCTCTTTGTAAGAAATGTAAGCAAAAGAAAGAGGAAAATAAACCTATTTAGTTCTCAAAGGAGGTGGCTAAAAAAGTAAAGATCTGCATTCAAGAAATAAAAGGGTTCCCAAAAAGAGGGGAACAGGGAAGAATGTCTGGTGAAGTTGAAGGATATGAGGAAAGAAATCAGGAGAGCAACACATCAAGCAGAAGAAAGGATTGCCAATGAGGACAAGTGAGGAGACAAAATGTTTTTTAGATATATCAGTGAGAGGAGAAGGAAGGTCAAATGTGGTATTGTAAAACTGAAAGGAGACAAGGAGCAATGTATGGAGGGAGGTAATAAAAAAAGCAGAAATATTAAACAAATACTTCTGTTCAGTGTCCACTAAAGAACACTCTGAAGAAGGACCGATGCTACATGACAAAAGAGCAAATGCAAGTGGGGTAATGCAGTCCCATTTACAGAAGAGAATGTATGTGAAGAACTAGGAAAACTGAAAGCAGCCAAGGCCATGGGGCTGGATGAGGTATATCCCAGGATATTAAGAGAACTCAGAGATCTGCTGGTGGGTCCACTGAAAGACCTATTCAATAGATCCCTGGAAATGGGAATAGTGCCACAAGATTGGAGAAGAACAATTGTGGTCCTACTTCACAAAGTTAGTAGCAGGGAGGAGGCTGAAAACTACAGGCCAGTCAGTGCTGAAAAATAGGATAGTGAACTACCTATGATCTTGGGGATTAGTCGACCTGAGACAACATGGTTTCACCAGAGAAAGGTCCGTCAAATGAATCTGATTGATTTTTTTGATTGGGTGACTAGAGAATTAGATCAAGGAAGAGCAATCAATGGATTTTAGCAAAACGTTTGAAATGGTCTTGCATAGGAGGCTCATAAATAAAATAAGAAGTCTAGAAATGGATGCCAACATGATGAAATAGATTACAAATTGGTTGACTGACAGGAAATAGCAAGTAATGGTAAATGGAACTTACTCTGAAGAAAGAACAGAGTTAAGTGGAGTCGCTCAAGGATTGTTTATGGACCGGTTCTGTTCATTGTCTTCGTGAGTCACATACAGGCCGATACAGTACAGTGCACTCCGGCGGATTGCACTGTTAACCCGCATTTGGACGCGCGTTTTCGACGCGCTAGCTTTACCCCTTATTCAGTAAGGGGTAATAGTGCGTCGAAAACGCGCGTCCAATCCCCCCGAAACTAATAGCGCCTGCAACATGCAAATGCATGTTGATGGCCCTATTAGCTATTTCCACGCGATTCAGTAAGTAAAATGTGCAGCCAAGCTGCACATTTTACTTTCAGAAATTAGCGCCTACCCAAAGGTAGGCGTTAATTTCTGCTGGCACCAGGAAAGTGCACAGAAAAGCAGTAAAAACTGCTTTTCTGTACACCTTCTGACTTAATATCATGGCGATATTAAGTCAGAGGTCCCAAACTTTAAAAATAATTAAAAATTTAAAAAAAAAATTTAAATTGGCCCGCGACTCCCGGGTTGAAAAACGGATACTCAATTTTGCTGGCGTACAGTTTCCGAACCCATGGCTGTCAGTGGGTTTGAGAACTGACGCCGGCAAAATTGATCGTCGGCTGTCAAACTCACTGACAGTCACCGCTCCTGTCAAAAAAGAGGCGCTAGGGACGCGCTAGTGTCCCTAGCGCCTCTTTTTACCGTGGGCCCTAATTTTAATATTTTTTTTTAGTGAATCACGCACACAGGAGAGTGGCCTGTGCGCGCGCCGGGAGAGAGGGTGCTCGCCCGCTCTCCCACGAATTTTACTGTATCGGCCTGATTGTCTTTTTATGGATGATACTAAGATCTGCAACATAGTGGACACGCCTGAAGGAATAGAGAGAATGAAAGGCAAATTAAGAAAGCTTGAAGATTGGTCCAAAGTTTAGCAGCTAGGTTTCAATGCCAAGATGTGCAGAGTCATGCACTTGGGGTGCAGTAGTCCATCTGAATCATATGTGGTAGGGGGGTGAAACACTAATGTGCAGACAATGAAAGGGACCTTGGAGTGATAGTGTCTGGAGATCTGAAGGCATCAAAGCAATGTAACAAGGTGGTGGCTAAAGCCAAAGGGATGCTGGGCTGCATAGAGAGAGGAATAACCAGCAGAAGAAGAGGTGATAATGCCCTTGGTACAGGTCTTTGGTGAGGCCTCACCTGGAGTACTGTGTTCAGTTCTGCAGACCGTATCTCCAAAAGACTTGAGACATGATGGACGTGGTCCAGAGAAGGGCACCTAAAATAGTTAGGAGTTTGTATTGGAAGATCTATGAGGAGATCCTGATGGCTCTAAATATGTAAATCCTGGAGGAGAGGAGGTGCAGGGGAGATATGATACAGACTTTCAGATACCTGAAAGGTTTTAATGATGCACAAACATCACATTTTTTCCATTGGAAAGAAAATCATAGAACTAGGGGTCACAATGAAAAATTCCAAGGGTGTCAACTGAGAACCAACATCAGAAAATATTTCTTTACTGAGAGTGGGGTGAATGCATGGAATGCCCTGCCAGATGAGGTGGTGAAGATGAAAATAGAATTTAAAAGGGAATGGGATAAGCACTGTGGATCCCTACAGGCTAGAGAATAGAAAAGAAAAAATGGGGATAACCTATATTAAATGTAGGAGTATGTGGTAACTTGTGGCGGTCTTGGTTTGGGGAACAGCCAGTGGGATAAAGGAGGCAGACTCTGTCTGTTTCCTTATGTGCAATTTTTATTTACAGTGAAGAGCAATACAGAAAATAATGCAGCTCACCTTGCATTTCTGGTTGCACTCAAACATTAAATATATTAGGTCTTCACCTATACTGGGTTCCTGCCTGTTCCCTGGGACCTCTCTAATCCTTCTGACTTCTTATACTATGGAGAGGGGAGCCTCCCTTCACCCAGAACCCCTTGTGGAGCTCATCCTTAAGGGTTAGATAATTGTGGCCGGTACTTTAAGGTGGTTTGAGGAAGTTTCCTCTATATTCCCTCACAGAATACCACTTCTGCAGGAGGATAACCTGCACAAAGCGGGGGTTACTACCCTTAACAACAGGCAAGGAAATAAACTACTCAAACTGGCAGATACTACCAAAAGAAACTTGCTGGACAGACTAGATGCACCTTTGGTCTTTATCTGCTGTCATTACTATGGTAAAAAGGGAATAGGACTCTTAATGCTAGACTTGCTCCCTATTTGCATTCATATTGCCAAATGAACAGTGAATTAGTGCATATTAGTGCTACACCAACTAATCCTCCTCTGGGAGACATTTTCACTCCTGGATTAGTTATTCCAGGAGTGAAATACTATATTCTAAGTATGTGAATGGAGTTTTACAGTCAATTCCAGAATTAAGTTTAATATAAACAGAAACTATTATACGCTTATTCCTGGAGTAGTTTCACAATGTGAAACCCCCCCCCCCCCCAATAAAACAAGGAGTGAAGTCAGACTACCTAATTCAGAACTGAATAATGTATTAATTAATCTCGGAGTGAGCAAAGAGTCTACATGACATTATATCTATTATCTTCCCAAGGGCTGAGGTAACCAGATATGGTAGGGCACACCAAAGATTTAGTATCTGTCCGGACGTGTTTAGTAAGGATCAGAAGATGCTACATCGGACATTAAAATGGTTAAGAATGCTGCACTAAAAGTTCTATTAAAGAAACTGCTGCCTTTTTACGTCCACTGCTGCATGTATACATTTTCTCAAGAAAGAGATCATGAAAGTGAGTTAATGGCAAAACAGAAGCAAGGAGGAGCTAAGAGGGGAGGCAGCAAAGGAATATGTTGCACAGGTTAAAACATTTATTTGCCCAATGTATGGGAGCCAGCCTACTCAGCAATGGTACCATAATAATGCAGAGCTTCACATGATCATAAGAGTAATTCATTCAAAGACCTTGTAAAACTTGAAGGCAGTTAATACACTGAACAGAAACTAATAAATAACTTGCAATATTCTTACAATCGAGTTTTATAATCACGCCATCACTTTAGTATATAGTGGGAGGGAATGAATCACAAATGAATTATACAACCAGATCATAGGCAGGAGCTCATAAATGTTGTCAAGGACAATTTATTTTGCTGATAGATCCTAGATCACGAAGGAAGTACATGAAGTGATAAAGGGCGAGAAATGAGATGAAGATTACATCCTTACCTTGTTTTCATCTTTATCTTTGCAGTATTTGTCTTGATCACTATGTAGCCAATTTTCAAAATACTTGCCTGCAAAGCCTGCCAGCTAAATTTCGAAGGTGAACTCCCCATGGAGTTTCCCTTTCTAAATTAGGTATGGTGGTGGAATGCTGGTAGTTTGTCCCAGCAAACTTTGCATTTGCAGGTGAAAGTATACATGGGAATTTCAAAATGAAATGTGCACATATCCCTTCTCTCCCCTAACCGCACCCCTTTTCCCTGCAGGTGAACAGCATGCATACGCTCATGAGGTAACGTTTTATTGCAGTAATCGCTATTTTAGAAAGTTATTTGTTGGATCAGCATGCTCTGAATAAAACTAGATTTTTAGATTCTACTAAGCAAGTTAGCTGTTGACCACATAAAAGAATTAACTTGCCGATATTTATTCTGACTCGGCATCCAACGTTAAAATTTCAGCGTTCTGATTTTGCTAGTAAACTCTTGTGTTGAAATGGCACGTCTTTATAGATACTTAGACTTTAAAATATATCAGTGCTCTTAGATAATCTAAGCGGCATGCGTTGTTATAAGCCTCTGTTATAATTTTAATGAAACATTCATACATTCATTATTTCAACACAGTCATAAGAATCTCTATCCTCATGCGACACTGTATCACATTTCATTAATTACATTTTTATAATTTAGATTCTACTAAGTAAGTTAGTTGTTGACACATAGTAGAATCAAACTTGCCGATATTTTTTCTGACTTGCCAACAATAAAATTTCAGCGCTTATGCCAGGAACCGGCATGTCTTTAAAGTAACTTATTTTTTTAAAATACATCAGCGCTCTTAGATAATCTAGGCGGCATGTGTTGCTATGAGCCTCCTTATATTTTTCAACGATACATTCATACATTTACACTCTCATACATCCATCATTATTTATTTCAACACAGGCATAATAATCTCCAACCTTATGCGACACCGTATTACATTTCATTAATTACAATTTTGTTATAAGCATTTACAATTAAAGACACATCAATTTGGGGTATCTAGAACACCTAAGTCACGGCAGCATTCATTCACTATTAGCTAGATGCATACTTTCACATTATTATTTGATCGGGTTATCAACTCTATCTTTTCACATGTATTTACACATCTACACATTCAACACTTTATAAGTGCAACATACAAAATTATTCTTGGATTTACATTATTATAATTGACACACAAATATTTATTGATTATTAAATAATGCACTCACAAAATTTTTTTATTTGAATCAAGCACTTTTTATTTTTATATCTAGCTCTTTTAATTTAATATCTATATTCATACAAATTGTATTAATCCTCTTATCATCATTCAATCAATGATCTATAAAATATACTATTTTTTACACATCCATTCACTGAAAATGAACTATTGCGTTTTGCAACTTTTCACACAGCCTCTTAGTAATAAGATATCTATAACAATGTCCTAGATAATTATGCCATCCTTTCTAAACCATTACAGATTCAATAATGCTGTTGGTCACATAGCTAACTGTGCGACCTTCGACATACAGATATTTCATTGTGAATCAGAGAGAATACAGGTAATTTTGGTTTTTATTCTAAAAGTCCTTTCAAGTTTTATTAATTGAGGTTTGTTATGCAAACCGTGAGTTTTTAAATTATAAGTGTTATGATAGCTGTCTACAAAGTTTCATTTTTATGTAAATTAATGCGCTTCCTATATGTCACCAATTTTTAATATATTTAATATCTTTTTAAAAATAATATGTTTGAATTTATACTACTATGTTTTTATATATTTATATATTATATTTATTTATTTACGTTGTAGCCCCTGAGGCAGCCGTTTTCAAACGGCGAAACTCGGCCTGAGTCGGGCAAATCCAGTGTCTCCACTTCAATAAAGGAATTTACAAGACATTTGGCATCTATCCTCTTTGTTCATCCTGACGGCTTTTATAGATCTCCTTCCTTCGTGTTTTCTGGGTCCAACTTGTACACAGTACATACACAGGCCATGCCTCTTCCAAAGTCTTCTCTCTTTTGAAGTCAGGTGACTGCAACCAAGTTGCATCAGTTCCTCTCCACTGGTGACAGGTATTGCTGGAACCATCTGAAATGCAGGTTTAGCATGAACCTCCTTCTGAACTGGTCCTTTACTAGGCTTGAGTTCTTTCACCTTATCATGAAGCCAGTGGTCAATTCTAGTAGCCAAAGCCACTAGTTCATCCAGTGACTCCGGTGTCTCATCAGCGTTCAGCTTGTCTTTCAAGCGAGTATCCAGTCCTCTGAAGACGAGGGTTTTCAGACATTTAGGATCCCAGCATAATTCGGTAGAAAGAGTCTTGAACTCTATTGCAAAATCATCCAGTGGTCGGTTGCCTTGCTTCAGGACCACCAAAGCAGAATCAGCAACAGTCACTCGAGCAGGATCATCAAAAACGGATTTAAATAAATCCAGAAAACCATCAATATCCTGCAGAATTGGATCCATACGTTCCCACAGCACTGAGGCCCAAGACAAGGCCATTCCTTCAAGTTAAGATAGAATATAAGTAGTCTTGGCGTAGGCTGTGGGGAAGTGAGAGAGCTGTAATGCAAAATGCATGCAGCACTGATTTAGGAAACCTCTAGTTCTTTGACTCTCTCCAGAGAAACGAACTGGAGCAGCCAGAGGTACCATAGTCTTTATAGTTACTTCAGGTAACTGACCTTCATTACTGGAAGCAGCTCTTTGATTCTTCTGTGCGTACAGCTGATGAAACGCAGAAGTGAGTTTCTCCAATGAGTCCTGTTGTTCAGCAATGTGCAGGGCCAGGCTGGGAATGGCCTGCAAGGCATTGAGCTGTGCCGGATCCATGGAGTTAGCAATCTGTTATAGTTAGTGAGGTTTTGGGTGGATCCTTGGACACTGTGGCAGCTGACCACACCCATGGTGGGGGGAGTCCTCTGAGGGGCCACAGGTCAGGCTCAGCTCTGGACACACAAACACAGATAATTCTTTATTTAGACAGTTTGAGAAGCCACCAGAGGTGACAGTAGTGAATAGAAGATGTAACCCAGCTGGACTAGTATTCCCCAGGCGCTGGAACAGCGGTTTCTCCAGTAGCAGTGCTGTAGTGGAAAGAACTGAGAAAGTGAGTACAATAGAACATTCAGAGTCTCAAGTATGGAGAAGCCCCAAGATAGGGAGAGCTGGCCCTTGAGGAGCGAGCACCAGATCCCTGGAGGTAGAGAGACTTGTTGGCAAAGTACTCACACAGTGGTTCCACGTAAGAGATGGCACTGGCGCTGGAACGGGGGCAGGTCCTCGAGGAGTGAGTACCTGGTTCCAGGGAGACAGCTCTGAGGAGTAGATGATAGTAGTACTCACTGATGGTGTCTGTAGTGAATTCCTCCAAGTAGAAAAAGAGATAGGTGCAGGCAGCAGGTCAGGAAACATGGGCCCTCGAGGAGCGAGTACCGGTTACCCCGTTAGCAGAAAGAGTCCAATAGAAGTTGGAAGGCAGAGTAGCTGGGTACGGAGAGCGAATCCCATCTGTAAGATCACCCTTGCTAACTCAATGGCTAGCAATAAACAGTAGGCTTAAATATCCGGGCAGCATGACATCAATACAGGGGGATGCCCCTGAGGAACGTGCCAATGAGGAAATAAGAATGAGGGCTGCGTGGTGCGCATGCCCTAAGGTACCTGGAGAGCACAGCGGGAGGTAGTGCCCAAGCCGGTCAGGGGACGCCGGAGAGGACGGCAGACAGATGCCGCGGCAGGCAGGCGTCCATCAAGAGCAGGAGGAGTCGCAGATAAGGAAAGGTAGGCGGAGTGGAGCCGTCGGGCAGCGACGGTCGCAACAAAGAGACAATGTTCTAAAATGTTTTTTCCTCAACAGAAATAAGCTTTACTTAGGTGAAAAAATATGGATATATCCGGCCATTATAAGATCAACACAATTGGGTAGATAAAAATGTCTCTCTGTCGAAGTGCTCGCTTATTAGGTGCACAAATATTGATAAAGTTTCCCTGTAAATGTGTGTTAACAATTGATAGATATGTTTTCATGGAGCCTGACCAGCTGGAAATATTTTTGAATTCAAGAAATGAATCTAGGCCAGATTCAGTCAGTGATACTGGTATATAATTATTACCCTGTTACTTCATTTCAATGTAAATGAAAAACTTCGAATATAGATGTAAGTGGTCAGCATTTCTCTAATTTTCTGTTTGTTCTCCCCAATATTACATGGTATACAGGTTAAGGAGTAGAGAGAAATATTTCTTGGTAATGGATAAAATCTTGCTAAAGGATAAGTTCAGAATATTTTTCCTTTGAATTAATGTTCATTTTCTTTTATGGTGATGATTAATGTATACTCCTCCTGAAAATAAGGCGTGTAATAATGCTTTATGTAATAGTTTAAAAGTGTAATAAAGAGATAATTTAAAAAAAAAAAAAAGGGGGGGGTGGAGATGGGGGTGGGGCATGGGCATTCCAAGGCGTGGCCAACAGTTGCACATGTGACTCCGTATTTTAAAATCAGAGGCTGCAGCATGCATTGGCTTGTTAGCTGCAAATATTTACTGCTGCTCCTGATAAGGAGCAAGTCTGCAGAAATTGTATTTTAGGGCTTACATGACAGGGTGAAGGGTCTGGGTAAACCGGGGAGTGTTCACGATGAAGAACCTGCGGGATCTAGATTGACTGGGCAAATTGGTGGTCTAATTGGGAAAAAATAGAAATGTCCCTTGCCTGAGCATGTTTTAAAATCTGCTTACATATTGGGGTAGATTTTTAAAAGCATTTACTCGAGCAAAACTGGTTTTTGCTCGAGTAAATACACTTTACTCAAGTAAGTGGGCTTTTCAAAATTGCTACAATATATGCCATTGAATTGTCCATAGGATTTACTCAAGTAAGTGCACTTTACTCGAGTAAATAGCTTTTGAAAATTGCTACGATAGTATGTCACATTTACATGCGTAACTCCTTTGAAAATGACCCCCATTGTGTTCATACCAACAAAGTCCTAAGGAAGATACTTGAGCAAATGTACTTTGTGTAACGACTTAAAATTAGGAGCATACTTAAGTGCAGTAGGCGTCTTTTAATCTTATTCACGTAAACGCACTCATGATTTAAAATTCCTGCATATCTCCGCTCGCATGCCCATACTCACGTATATGGGTGCTCACGCGCTTGTTTTAAAATTAGGCTTTTAGTATTATGTTCCCTTTACATGGTTGCTGATCTTTTGATGAATCAAGTTTAAGAACGTATGCCTGGTTCATCGGGATCTGAGTGCAGACACTGCTGTTTGTTTCAGTTCTCTATTAAAAATTTACAAGCCCCCTAGAGCACTAAGATCTGTGGGCCACAATTTGCTGGAGATCACCTCTGCTCAGCAGATATGACTGAGACACGTGAAAGACCTTTTTATGTGCAGCCCTTTCATGTTGGAAAGAGCTTCCTGACAAGTTGAAGCAAATCAATGACTATTTGCTATTTAGGAAGCAGATGAAATCACACTTTTTAAAATTAATTTATGGCAGTGAGACCTAAAAAATTATTCCTTGTTGTTGTTGTTGAGGATGAATCAGAATGCTGGCATTTTTTCAAGTTGGATTAATTGTTCTATTATAATTTGTGTTTTTGTCTTTTTATGTTTCTTATAACTGCTTCTTTTATGTATGAATATGTAACCCATTTGTGTACCTTTAAGAAATTGCCATGCTGGGTCAGACCAAGGGTCCATCAAGCCCAGCATCCTGTTTCCAACAGACGCCAAACCAGGCCACAAGAACCTGGCAATTATCCAAAGATCATGCAAGATAAATAATTTTAAAATAAACAAATATGTTTTGCTCTAAACTGATTATAAATTTGCTGGAGATTTCAAATTGGATTTTAAAATATAATTTGGTTATAAAAACTAAAAAGACAGATGTGATGCTGATTGGGAATCCTGGTCAAGATTTTTCTCCGCTGATGATCAACTTGAGTCACAGGCAGGTTATATCAAAGATTTAGGTGCTTTTGACTCTGGCTTTTCTTTGGAACAGAAGATTTCTCAAAATGCTTGGAGTTCCTTCTGGAGAATGCATTTGGCTTAAAATCTTTGCCCTTTTTTGAATTTCAAAGCTTTCAAATCTATAATCCAGGCTATGGTGATTTCAGATCTGGACTACTGTAATGGCTTATTTGTGTGCCTCCCTGGGAGGCATATATATAGGCTTCAGATAGACCAGAATGCAGCAGCCAGGGTAATATCTGGCTGAATTCCAAGAGCTTCAATTTCTTCTATTTTAGATTATTTGCATTGGTTGCCCATAAGGACTCAGTTACTATTTATGATTTTGGTATTGACTTTCTGGGCATTGTCCAGCACACTCGAGAAGCAAATTAAATTGTTACGTTCAAGCAACCAGCTGAAATCTAGTCAGGGAGCATTCTCTTTTAAATAAATGAGGTAAGTGAGGCCTTGAGCATGAACCTTTTCAGTTAATGTTCCTTCTTTGTGGAATTCACTTCCTGTTGATATTATGAGTTAATTAGGCTGGAAAAGGACTATGGTTCTTTTATAAAAGAAAACAAAAGTTAAGACCTGGTTGGAATTTTTGATGTCCCTTATGTTGGGACCTTTTAAATGGAAGATCAGTGAGGTTGTTGGGCGTGAGATGTGATTGGGATCCCAAAAAATTGTTTTAGGGAGTTTTACATGATAAAATGCTGGTTAAGCCGTTAATTTTAGGGCATGTGGTATTCAATTTTATTGTTTGTCTTGATATTATGTATATTTTTCTGTACACCACTCTGGGCGGCCCTTTGTTGGGTCAGGAATGCAGTTTATAAGACACATTTTTAAATAAATATATAGGTCAATACAGTAAAGTGCGGCCGCGGTTACCCTGCTTCTAACCTGCTTTCTACTCACTTTTCGGCTGCATTAGTCCAACCCGTGATACACTATCCCCTTTAACCCATTCTTACTGCCTCTTTAAATCACCGGGTAACCCCTTCTGTCCGCGGCATGTATATTAGATGTAAACGATCAAATTAGCTATTCCCTCCCATACAGTAACGCGCGCCCCGACTATCGCTTTTTTAACCTGCAGTTTTGCCGCGCGTTTAACCTGCTAACTTACCGCCTACCCTTACCCCTGTGTTAGAGGCAGAGGTAAGGGTAGGCGGCAAACTTTTCCCCAGCCCCCGCTCACCTGCCCTGGCCGTGTCCATGGGTGCTGGTCTCCGGGGCAGCCCCAGTCCTCTCTCCCCTCCTCCCGAAGCAAGGCGCAGGGGGGGGGGGGGAGAGAGGACTGGTGAAACGACATCTAAAGTGTAAAGCAACGAAGCGAATTACTTTTCTTGCAGCCCTCCTCTGGAGACGGACCGCGGCTCCCCTGCCTCCCGGAGGCAGCTGCTGGCGAAGATGGATGCCTGCATGGGTGAAAGCGGCCCCTGTGCATGCAATTTGACCGCTCAAGGCATGACATCACGACATTTGGCATCACGGCATGTGACGTCACGTCTTCAGAGGCCAAATTGCATGCACAGGGGCTGCTTTCGCCCGTGCAGGCATCCATCTGCGCTGGCAGGGCCGCTTTTGCCACCGGCTGCCCCCCCCCAGGGAGGCAGGGGAGCCGCGGTCCGTCTCCGGAGGAGGGCTGCAAGAAAATTAAGTCGCTTCGTTGCTTTACATTTTACATGTTGTTTCACCAGTCCTCTCTCCCCTCCTCCCTGCGCCTTGCTTCGGGAGGAGGGGAGAGAGGACTGGCAATCCCGAGTGTAGGAGAACTGTCCACTTACTGGTACCTGTCATTTCAAATGTCATTTCAAATGACAGATACCAGCGTGTCCGTGAAGCATTTGGTCAGCGCACCCAGGATACTGTATAGTGCTCTATACAGTAAAATGGGTTGCACGGGCCTAACGCTTCACGGACGCAGCTTGCATTTGCATGACATTTCAATACGGTATCGAGCGGTAGGTGAGCTGGACTGTGCATGCGGCAACCGCGGGTGCGCCCGGCACTAACGCAGCTCTCCCTACCGCTCCTTACTGTATAGGCCTAATAATAAAGATTCCTGAAGAGTCTTTGGGCTTTGAATATCATAATCCTACCCAGCACTAAACCCCCCAAATAGCAATCTGTCCTCTAAGTCTTTGGGCTTCTCAAAATTCCCCTTCATTAGAAACCATATGGGCCTTTGAGCCCTCCTAGAACCCCACCTCCAACAAGCTGTGATCTTCCTAGGCTTCTGACTCCTTCAACCCCCAAACCATAATTAGAAATTCTAGGCCCATGACCCATTAAACCTGTACCTCCCCCATGATATAGCCAGGCCTTCTGGGCCATTGACTCCTTCACCCTGCACTTGCCTGTGATCTTTCTTCCTCCCATGTCAGAATCAGACATTCAGGCCTGCAGTACCCCCCCCCCACACACACACACATTCCCTAAATCCCCACTTACTTGATGAGAAGCTCCCCTGTATCTTTGCTGGTTTGAGTGTTGAAGGAGTCATGGGCTTAGGCGCCCAACTGTAGCTTGGGGGTGAGGGAATAAGAGGCTTTTCTTAGTTTTCAGGAATGGGTAGAGTTGCCAACTGGCTCCAGATTTTCAGGACAGGTTGTTCCAGTCCTGGTTTTACCCCATCGCATGCAAGGATATGTAGCCTTGCTTTTCTAAGGAAATGCAATAAGGAAATCAGAATTACAGTTCCCTGCATGCGATGGGGTAAAACCAGGATCATGTTACAGCGGCCATTTTAGAGCCTAAGGGCATAAGGCTTGCCATACTGGGTCATATCCTGTTTCCAAAAATGGCCAAGCCAGATCACAAGGACCTGATAGGATCCTAAGGGATAGATAGATTACAAGCTGCTTATCCTAATAAGCAGTGAATTTCTGCAACTCTCCCTTAATAAATGTTAATGGACTTTTCCTCCTGGAACTTGTCACAACTTTTTTAAAATACAGCCAGGCACTGGAGGTAAGTGGGCCCAGTCACGGGCCTGCCGTGGGTGGGACACGCAACACACAGTCACGACATTTTAAGATCCATGCCGGCAATGTCGGAGTAGGCATGAATAAGGTTTAAGGTTTATTTGTACTTATATACCGTTGTCTCGGCATAGCCTTCACAGCGGTTAACATAGCAATAAAATACAATAAATGAAAATTACAAACAATAATAATAAGAGATAAAATTTAACAAGTAAGAATAAAAGATATCCTAATAAAATAATGTCAGAAGCCATATTTGTTAACTCGGGTAGTTTCTTGATGGGGTTTAGTAATTTGTATTTTAATTTGTAGAGTACATGTGCAGAGTGACACTGACAAGTGAGAAATAAGTATTAAATCGTTAAAAGGAAAAAAACGAAATGTGGTTTACCAGAGCATTAAAGAAGGCCACAGCTTCAGAGTAATTGTGATTACTTGGTAAGTAATACATATATAATATTAATAATGGTAGATGATACTTATTGTTGAAATAAAAGTTACAAATAAATATGTATATTGTGGTTTTGTTACAGTGGATAGGCATTATTAGCTCAAGCCTGGCATATTGACATCTTATGTTTTCATGGGTTAAGCGGTTGATAATTCATGAAGAGGAATCATTGAATACTGAGATTTTAGTGAACATCTGTTAGTTGTGGTACTGAATCCATTCGTATGTTGTTGGTATATTATGAAAAGAGCATTTTTAGCAAAATCTATATAACAGTGGAACATTTCCCTTAATGAAGTCATATTTAGGCAAAATATATGGGACCCTAATGTCGGGAGCTTATTGTGAAAATTCATTGTGAGAGTTTATTGTAAGAGTTCATTATATTACATACTAATTGAAGGTTCTAATTATTGGTAATTTCCTGTAGGAGAACATTTTACCATATGTCAATTGAAAATTTATGGTCTGTTATTTGAAAATGACATTTATTGTAACTGACTATACCATTGTCTATAAGCTGGGGTAGACTATCGTTTCATTGAAATATCATATATTTGAACACATTTGTACAAGTAATTTTGTTTTTTATAAGATATAATATGTAGGAGGTGTGAATGTGATACATATGGTATAGTATGGAGGCATGATTTAATATTTTTAAATGTGTGTGTGTACATGAAAATTTAGGATGACTGTAATAAGAATAGTTTAGGGTGGATCCAAGATGGCCACCGGATGAGTAGCTGTGCTCAAAGCGTCCTCGAGTAATTCTCAAAAAAAAAAAAAAACTGTTTCTTGCGAAAATTTTGCCTGGTATGGAAAGGAAGCGCAAACCAAGGACTCCTTACCCCGCTGAATCCTCGGTGAGTGTTCCGTTCGGCCCGATGGATGCCCATGTCACACGCAGCGCTAGAGTGGCGGGAGACCTGCCGCTGCAGAGTGGGGAAGGGGAATTGGAGCTCCCCTCTCTGCCTGGCTCCATGTCGCCTTTGAGTCCCGCCGTGAGGACTCCACCGCTTGATCCAGCCGCCGGGAGAGAGGCACCATTACCTGGGGAGGACACCCTGAACCGAAGTGGTCAAGATATCCTCCTGGCGGGGGCAGAAGTGTTGCCGACGGTGGTTTCTAACCCTATAGAAGATCTGCGGCAGGGCGGTGAAGGAGGAGGAACCTTACCCAGGGAAACTTCTATAGCTGCTATCTCTTTCTCCACGAGGGAAATACCATCTATGGTAAGGCCTTTGGTTTTTTCCTTTGAGACTTTGTGGGACGCCATAAATGAAATGAGGACTAATATTTTACAACTAACTCCAGCAATGGAACAATTGAGAAGATATGAAAAGAAGTTAGAGGTGTTTGAAAAGTCAAATATGGAATTAGAGCAACAGTCTGCAGCTACTCGGACTGAGATAAAAATGATTCAGCAAACGCAAGCAATGCTTATAAAAGATAATAAAACTATTAGGGATGTGAATCATTTTAGGACGATTAAAATTATCGTCCGATAATTTTAATATCGTCTTAAACCATTATGGAACACAATACAATAGAGATTCTAACGATTTATCGTTATAAATCGTTAGAATCGTGAGCCGGCACACTAAAACCCCCTAAAACCCACCCCCGACCCTTTAAATTAAATCCCCCACCCTCCTGAACCCCCCCCCCCCAATGACTTAAATAACCTGCGGGTCCAGCGGCGGTCCGGAACGGCAGCGGTCCGGAACGGGCTCCTGCTACTGAATCTTGTTGTCTTCAGCCGGCGCCATTTTCCAAAATGGCGCCGAAAAATGGCGGCGGCCATAGACGAACATGATTGGACGGCAGGAGGTCCTTCCGGACCCCCGCTGGACTTTTGGCAAGTCTTGTGGGGGTCAGGAGGCCCCCCCCAAGCTGGCCAAAAGTTCCTGGAGGTCCAGCGGGGGTCAGGGAGCGATTTCCCGCTGTGAATCGTTTTCGTACGGAAAATGGCGCCGGCAGGAGATCGACTGCAGGAGGTCGTTCAGCGAGGGTTCCGGCGCCTCGCTGAACGACCTCCTGCAGTCGATCTCCTGCCGGC
Source organism: Rhinatrema bivittatum (assembly GCF_901001135.1). Lineage (NCBI taxonomy): Eukaryota > Metazoa > Chordata > Amphibia > Gymnophiona > Rhinatrematidae > Rhinatrema > Rhinatrema bivittatum. The sequence continues at coordinate 110,600,139 of NC_042617.1, read as the reverse complement.
GCCATTTTCCGTACGGAAAATGGCGCCGGCCATATGCGTATGGCCGGCGTCATTTTCCGTACGAAAACGATTCGCGGCGGGAAATCGCTCCCTGACCCCCGCTGGACCTCCAGGAACTTTTGGCCAGCTTGGGGGGGGGCCTCCTGACCCCCACAAGACTTGCCAAAAGTCCAGCGGGGGTCCGGAAGGACCTCCTGCCGTCCAATCGTGTTCGTCTATGGCCGCCGCCATTTTTCGGCGCCATTTTGGAAAATGGCGCCGGCTGAAGACAACAAGATTCAGTAGCAGGAGCCCGTTCCGGACCGCTGCCGTTCCGAACCGCCGCTGGACCCACAGGTTATTTAAGTCATTGGGGGGGGGGGGGGGTTCGGGAGGGTGGGGGATTTAATTTAAAGGGTCGGGGGTGGGTTTTAGGGGGTTTTAATGTGCCGGTTTTGCGATTTTACGTTTTTTTGATTTTTCACGATTTTTCACGATATTTTACCCCCCAAACGGCAACAATACGATTCCCTCCCCCTCCCAGCCGAAATCGATCGTTAAGACGATCGAGGACACGATTCACATCCCTAAAAACTATGGTGCAAAAGATTGAAAGTTTAGAAAACTGTGCAAAGAACCGGAATGTAAAATATATAAACTTTCCACAATTACCATTGAGATCTTCAAGGGAAGTTTGTAATAAATATTAGGGGTGTGCATTCATATTGAACATAAATGTAAAACGCTACTTTTTTTTTTTTTTTAACTTAAAAAAGTGATAAGACATAAACGATCGGATTTCCAACTTATTCAACATAGCTATGTTGAATAAGTTGGAAATCGCGATTGTTGATCCAAAATAAAAATTTAAACCCCTCACCTTCCTTAATCCCCCCCCAAAGACTTACCACAACTCCCTGGTGATCCAGCGAGGAGTGAGGACGCCATTTCTGAAAGCCTTTCCGAGGAGCACGTGACATCGGCGCCACGTCGGAGTGACGCGGCATCACGTGATTCCCCGCGGGTTTGCGCTGGAACGCTTATTCGGCCCAAAAGGAACTTTTGGCCAGCTTGGGGGGGTCAGGAGGCCCCCCCAAGCTGGCCAAAAGTTCCTTTTGGGCCGAACGAGGGTGCCGGAGGGAACTCGCGGGGAATCACGTGATGCCGCGTCACGCCGACGTCACTTGATTCCCCGCGGGGTCGCTTCCGGGATCCTCGTTCGGCCCAAAAGGAACTTTTGGCCAGCTTGGGGGTGTCAGGAGGCCCCCCCAAGCTGGCCAAAAGTTCCTTTTGGGCCGAACGAGCGTTCCGGCGCGAACCCGCGGGGAATCACGTGACGCCGCGTCACTCCGACATGACGCCGACGTCACGTGCTCCTTGCAAAGTTGGTCACAAATGGCATCCTGACCCCGCTGGACCACCAGGGAGTTGTGGTAAGTCTTGGGGGGGGGATTAAGGAGGGTGAGGGGTTTAAATTTTTATTTACACATATGGACATATACTCAACTCATTGAATTCTGTTTATGTCCATATTGACCGCAAATGGGACCCCCTTTGGACATATGGACATATGAACTTAAACTTTTGCTCTGCACATCCCTAATAAATATATGTCTGAAATATTGAAAATTCCTGCTGATCAATGTCCAATGACTTTGAAATCATTTTATTTGTCGAAGCTCAGAGTAGAGGCAGAAAATCAAGGAGCAGGATCAGAGATGGAGGTACCAGTGATTGACCAACCTCTCAATATAACAGCATTGCTGGAAACATCGGTTACTGAAATGGCCACCCCGGCAACAATGATTGTGACTTTTGCCTCAGAGGCAGACAGGGATAGACTTTTAAGATTGAGTATAAAACATAGAAATGAGAGATTTCTTGGTTTATTGTTTAGAGCCTTCCCTGATCTGTCTCGTGAGACAAAGAGGGGAAGGAAGGCTTTTTTGCTTTTGAGACTTCAGGTCTTATTAATTGGGGCAAGATATTTCCTTAAATTTCCATGCAAGTGTGTGGTAAAATATATGCAAAATACCTATGTTTTTTTTGATCCACCCCAGTTAACACAATTCTTGGTGGGTAAGATACCAGTAGCAACAGATGGAGTACCCTGAGAAAGGATCCCTAGTACCTCATAAGTAATTAGAGGCGCTATTTAAATCCGGAATTTCCTGTAATTGTTAAGTTTGTATCTGTTTCTTAAGGTTTGGTAAGATCCGCTCCCCTCCTTTTGTGGATCTCGTCAGAGAAACAAAAAAAGAAAATTTTTCCTTTGTTGAATATAATAGACGATACTGTGTAAAAATAATATCGTGTTAATTACAATGTTTTCTCTGATTTCAGTACAAGATGTTCTTGAAATAATTGTAAAACTTGCATAAAAAAAAAGAATATTTTATATGCATCTGTAATTGATATATTGTGCATTTTGCGAGGTCATTGCACATGTTTGAAATCGGGTATTTATAGAAAATAAACAATTTTAATATATAACAAATTCCTTTTTTGATTATTGTATTTGAAACTTTTTATTTGTTCCATGTGATCACAACTTCATTCTGTACAATTTTCTCAGGGTGGTGTTCTCAGTGCTTTTGGGGCAAAGTAATGTTATAATGTTTACACAATTTCCAGTGGATAAGATGAGCTACCTTATGCCTTTCTATTTACAGGCCTTCTGACATCAACATTTGATATCCAGCAAAGAGGTGAGATGTTTTTGTTAAGACACATTGTAAGGGAGAATTCTATTCTTACTTCTTCCTCATTTCTGGGGCTATGTCATCATTAAAGTAGCTGAAAGGCTCCTCTTGGGTGAGAAAGGAAGCACATTCAGAATAATAGAAGGATGTCTTCTGATTGGGAAAGGAAACAAATTCAGTATAGTGTAATGGTTTCCCCTGTTTGGGAAGAAAGGAAGCACATTCAGTACAGTAAAATGAGTTCTCCTATACATTGATTAATCACTGTGTTGATTAATTTCTATGTGGAACACCTGTATTATTTTCAATGGGTCTCTAGAATCCCTTAACGTGCCACTTAATTTGAGTGAAATTTGAACTATGCCCTTGGAAGTTTATTTAAGAAAGGCAGACCCTGGGGGTAAGTGAGTGAGGGGGTAGGGTGGGAGGGATTAAAGTAAAAAAACAATTCCTGTACTCCTATTCACTTTCTCAAGACAGAAAGCATACAGTTGCCACTGCTCACACTGAACTCCAGCTGCTAATCACAGTAAGTGGTTGAGCCTTAACTGTTTGCAAATAAAAATAGGCCCCTGCCATGCAGAGGAAGCCCCCAGCACACAGCTCCCACACTGATTGGGCAGATTTCGGCTAGCACTGTTTCAACTTCAGCTAGGTTGACGTTCTTGCCTCACACAGCAGAAATTTGTGAAAAGAAACCCAGGGTATACTTTTTGAACTTTCCTCTGTTCATTTTCTCAAGAAAGAGCACGAGCTGCAGCCACTGCTCACATTGAACTCCTGCTACTAATCACACCGAGCTGAGGAGCCCTATCTCTTTTTATATTTAACCCCCACCCTTGGGTACATAAAATGATAGGAGGGTTTTCCCTATTGGAGTTAGGGTCTATCTCCCAAATGTATTTAGTGGGTTCAAATTTATGGGTCATGCAGATGGTGAAGTGGACCTGAATAGAGACAATACTGGTAGCTAACGTTCCTCTAACTGGACAGGGAGAACACAGCCCCCCCCTCCCCCCCCATGAATCCTGGCTCTTATAATTATCCCTCAGTGCTGGCACGAAAAAAACATTAATTTAATCACACTGCTCTCAGATAAACCCAAACTCACAACTTTATGCACAGAGTATGAAAGTTGGGAATCCCGTCTGCGGTCGGGGTCCCCTTACCACCAAGCATGCTCCCTGCTCCGCAGGCTGTCCCGGCCCAGCTTGGGCTGCGTTGGGGCCTTCTCGCGGCATTCTCCCCACGAGGGCAATGCCGTCGGCATCTTCGGACGGCTCTGCCCACTAGGCGCGCGTGCGCACGACTGCACGGGATTTAAAGGGGCCGCTGCGGGAAACTTCGCCCCGGCCCCAAATCCCACGTCATTGCTGGAGGCCTATAAATAGTCTGCCTCAGACCTCATTGCCTTGCCTTGGCAACAGGTCGTCTCCTGGGAGAATCTAGTTGCTTGTTCCTGACTCCGTCCAGTATCCTGCTTGTTCCTGACTCCATTCCATTATCCTGCTTGTTCCTGAATCCCTTCCTGCCCACTCCAGCTCCTCTCCTGCTCCGGAATTCCATTTTCCACTTGCTTGCTTCTTCGGTTTGGCTTCGGCTTGGTACCTGGTTTCATCCATCTGCTGCCTGTCCTGACCCTTGGCTTGCTCTTTGGTTTCGTCTGTCTTCAGCCGGCCCTGACCTCTGGCCCGAGTCCAGAATAAGAGCCCGGACTCTGCTTTGTTTATACTAATAATTTCTCCGCTATCTCAAGCCTTTCCTTCCTTCTAGCAGTCTATGCTTCCAAGTTTAATTTCCCTGTTAAATGTAACTTTGTTTTTTCATGTTCAACCTATTGTTTTTGGTTACTGTTCTTGGTTCAGTTCCCCAATTCGATGTAAACCGATCTGATATGGTCTCTACCATGAAGGTCGGTATAGAAAAGTGTTAAATAAATAAATAAATAAATCTTGCACCTCTGCTGCCTGCCTCGAACCCCTGGACTGTCTTTGACTCCCCACATCTTCAGCCTGCCTCGACTCGGAATGCTCTCTGTACTCCTCTTCACCAGGAGACCTTCTCCCAAGTCCTGCCGGCCCTGGCACCCAAGGGCTCAAACTGCGGGGAATGAGAGCTGGTATAGGTGAAGGTCCTGTTTGGTCTCCTGGTTCTGAACCACCTCCCGGCTACGAGTACCACTGCAGGCCTTCCATCAGTGGGTCTACCACACACTGTAACAGGCCCAAGGGTCCACGTTCACAACAATGAGGTATCTACCAGTGGACCTAGTCCACAGCCTTTAATTTTAATCCATCTGCACTGCAGGCTATGCCATTCAATGCTGCTCCTCCCCCAGAGGCTTGCAGGAATAAGCAGTTTGTTAGGCACGGGGGGGGGGGGGGGATTAGACCATATAACTAGGAAGCAGTATACTTTTGATTTAAGAAGGAAGGACTTGTTTCCATGTGCTCTCCAGAATTAGGCCCTCAGCTGAGCAAAGGAAGGGAGAGACACTGGCCTTCCAGCCCCTACCGCAAGGTCAGACGCGTCTACTTCCACAATGAACTGACGCTGTGGATCTGGATGGTGTACACACGTATCCTGAAGGAAGGCTTTCTTCAACTCCTGGAAGGCTAGTTGTGCTGCGGGGACCAGTTCCTAGCATCCACTCCTTTCTTGGTAAGGGCGGTGAGTGGAGCCACCATCTGAGAGTAGTGCAGAATAAACTGGTGGTAAAAGTTGGTGAACCCAAGGAAGCGTTGAAGGGCTTTAACCCCCACTCGCTGAGGCCAATCCTTGATGGCTGCCACTTTGTCCGGATCTATGTGGAAGCCTGCAGAAGACACAATGTATCCAAGGAAGGGCAGGGATTCTTGTTCAAACTGGCACTTTTCCAACTTGGCAAAGAGATGGGTGTCTCAAAGTTTTTGTAACACTCTTTGCACGTGTAAGCGATGCGTAGCGAGGTCTTTAGAGTAAATCAATACATCATCTAAATATACGATGCCAGAAGTGTGTAGCATATCTCTTAAGACTTCATTCATTAGGTTTTGGAAAACCACAGGGGCATTGCATAAGCCAAATGGCATGACTAGATACTCATAGTGCCCGTCTCAAGTATTGAATGCAGTTTTCCATTCATCACCAGAACATATTCTTACAAGGCTGTATGCACCCTGGAGGTCAAGCTGGGTGAAAATCTTGGCTCCCTGCAGCCGGTCTAAAAGTTCTGGAATCAGTGGCAATGGATATCTGTCACGTCGCGTGATGGCATTGAGGCCCCGGTAGTCGATACAGGGTCTGAGTGACCCATCTTTCTTCTCCACGAAAAAGAATCCAGCTCCAGCGGGAGACATGGAGGGACAGATGAAGTCACAATCTAAGTTTTCTTGTTTGTAGCTGGACATAGCTCAGGTTTCAGGTAGCGATAAGGGATATACACATCCCCTGGGGGGTGTGGTACCCAGAAGCAAGTCTATGGTGCAATCAAAGGGCCGATGTTCTGGGAGGAGTTCGGCCTTTTCTTTAGAGAAGACGTCCATGTAGTCCAGATAGTGTTTGGGTATAGTCAGGGATGTGGTCAAGAATAGAACACAGGGTGGTGGAACAGTGGTCAAGCAGGAAGCAAAACATGATGGGCTCCAGGATGTGATTTGGAGGGTATCCCAGTGGATAACTGGGGCCAAGGTAGGCCTAGGACAATAGGATGAATGGCCTTCTCTAGTACAAGGAATGAAATTTCTTTGGTGTGCAGGTGGCCAGTATGGAGAGTTAGAGCCTTAGTGCTGGTAGAGATGTTCCCCGGGAGGGAAGTTCCATGAATTGAAGAGATTCGGTTGAGAGAATGTGGGTGCTAGGTTAACCAGTCTTCAAACCGATCTCCCTTCTCGGAAATGTTGTTGGAGTCGGCAGTCGACCCTTCCTGCCAGGTCTATCATTCTGTCTAGGTCATCCGGAAGGTCCCTTTGCGCTAGCTCATCCTTAAGGCACGAGGACAATCCTTCCAAGAATATACCATGGAGACTGTCCTCCCTCCAGTCTAGCTCGGTTGCCAACGTGTGGAATTTGACCGTGTACTTGGCAAGAGAACGAGAGCCATGATGTAGCCGCAACAACTCAGCAACCTCCGTGGATTTACGAGCTGGCTCATCAAATATCTGCCTAAATGTAGACACAAATTGTTGCAAGTTTCCAAGGATAGGATCATTATGTTCCTATAATGGCAAGGCCCAAGCCAGAGCCTTCCCTTCCAACAAGGAAATTATATAGCTGGTCTTCACCAGATCCGACGGAAACTGTGTTGGCAGTAGGGTAAACCGTACGTAACATTGATTAAGGAACCCTCGGCACTGTTTGGCTTCACCAGAGTACCTGGGCGGAGCTGGTAGCTGCGTGGATGCCGCAGGTCCAGGGCTTGGCATCGGAACTGAAACAGGGGGTGCTACCGGGGGTGTGGAATCCAAATGGTTTGCCAGTCTCTCTACTGTCGCCATCAGGACATCTAAGCAGTGTTGTTGCTGTTGTAGCCACTGGATGATACCAGGAATGGCCTGAAGACCGACAAGGTCCGCCGGGTCCATGGCCTTGCAAACTGTTGAGTTCGTGGACCCTTGAGCCGGCTAGGGATGATGAAGGTGCACTGTGAGAAGACCCACAGCGGAGGTCATAGCTGGGAGGTGGATCAAGTCAGGAGACCCACCAAATCTTCACCACTGGAAGCCCGAGATCCTCCCAGGAGGAGCCCTTGAGGATCCGAGCCGCTTGGAATTATGTGTGGTCTCCTGAAGATGAGAATCCGAAGAGTTGTCCTGAAGTTGTGAAGTGGAAGAGAGGTTGGAGCCAGGAGACCAACAGGAACTTCACCACTGGAAGCCCAAGGTCCCCCCAGGAGGAGCCCGTGTGGACCCGAGCCGCTTGGACTTAGGCGAGTTCTCCTGGAAGGAGTGAAAACAGAGCAGTCCGGATCAAGACAGGCAGTAGACAGGCATGACGTGGAACAGACCAGGAGTCAGGGCAGGCGGCAGACAGCAGAGACCGAAGACAAACCAGGAGTCGAGACAGGCAGCAAGCAGGATACCACAGGATGAGCCAAAGTCAGGAGCCAGGAAGATGAGCCGAAGTCAGGAGCCAGGAACAGGAGCAGGCAAGGAAGGGCTGGAGTGGGAACAAGGCTGGAGCAGGAACCAGGGACACACAGGAACAAGAATGAAGACAGCAACTAGCAAACCTCTGAGAGAGAACCTTGTTGCAAGGCAAGGTGTAGTCTGGCTGCAGGGTTTAAATCCCTGCCAGCATCTGACATCCTCCCGGGGGCAGAGCCATCTTTCCCGCGCTGGTCTCTTTAACTTTGGAGCCCCTGCACGTGCACGCGCCTAGAAGGGCAGGACCCACCAGAGAACGTTGGCAGCGTCTCTCTCGCAGAGGGAGCACCGTGAGAAGGAGCCAGCCAGGCCTGAACATGCCTAAAAAATGCCACAGTTGCTCGGAGCGGCTCAGAGGTAGGAAGGGGGAATGGTCCGCGGACCGGGACCACAACAGTAGCCAAATTAGAGGTGGATGGTTTCAAGGAAAGTATATGTTTTCAAATCACCAGCTTGCAATGCTCAGATCTGCATAGTGTGCTCATTAGCCTAATTGCTTTCACTTAATTAAGTCATTCTTGATCCAACAATGTATCATTCATCAGTCCCAAGTTAAATCATAAATAATCATCAACAATTAGTTGATATCAAAGAAAATGCAAACCACCACAAATCTAAACAATATTATCAGTGTTATTATTATTATTTACTTACTTAATATCTAAAGAGTTAATACCTTAAAAATATAAAAAATAAAAATAGGCTGTAGGATAAGTGTTTAAAAATGTACAGGAATGTTATTATATTTAAATGTCTTCATTGCCTGTTTGAATATTTGTCCAGTACTTAAGTCTCTTTTTTTTTCCCCCATAGGTGACCATGGTTGTCCTCTTAAGACCTGGCTAATGACTCCTATAACTTATTTTCAAACTTCTGAAGAGGAACATTATAATGAAGCTCAGAAATTCAACAGATCAGTCATTTAATGACTTTTGGAATCTTAAAATTCAATTTTATATGACTTGTTACCTTTCAAGGTACATTACTGTACGTAATGTTTGGTCAACAGCAGTCCCCATACCGTAACCAGCCTACACTCAACCCAGGATGCCAAAGTGGTGACATGCGGCTCAGATGCCACCATCGAGATTGCAGCATGATGGTCCTGCTTCCTTAGGCACGCATGTATGTATACTGCTCTCTACTATAAAGGCCCCACGGCGGGAACAAGACTGGAGGCACTTTGTGATTACGTTAGCACAGCGGGCTATTTAAACTCCGTCTACATTCTCAACCAGCGCCTCAGCAACAGGTCCTCTTGCCTTGTCATAGTGCATGTTGCTCGTTCCTGTTTACCTTGCCTCTAGCCTGCCATACCTCATTCCAGCTTGCCCAGCCTCTGCCTTTGATCTGTCTTCTTCCTTCTTGGACTGACCTTGCTTGGACATAACGCTGCTAGTTTTCTGTCTGCCCTGACCATTGCCTGGAACCTGACACTGCTTGCTTTCCGCCTGCCCCGACAATGGCCTAGACTCTCTCATTCCTTGTCTGCTTCCCACCTTGACTTCAGCCTGTCCCTGACCTTGCCTGCTTGCCTTTGGGACCCTCACCTAAGTCTTGCAAGCCTCAGAACCCAAGGGTTCAACCTGTAGGAGAAGAGGCTGGTATAGGTGAAGTCCCGACCTGGTCCCTGTCCGAGCAAGTCTATCTCCTGTTGGTGAGGGCTCAGCTGGATCCCCAGTTGGGCAGCATCATCCTTACCACAGCTCAAGGGCTCACACACCGTGACACTGCATTACTCTGCAAAGTCCTGTACTATTTTGTCTCACATGTTATGTTCTGAACACTATGGCAAAAACAACATGGAATATCTGCATGAGGGCATTGAGTCAAATCATACTGATTCAGAATCTGGGAAGATATGGACAGGCTACAGCAGGATGCACAGAATGGTGCTATCTTGCATGGCTACTTAAAAGAGGTAGTTTTGTAAAAATTCAAGTAAATTAGATGGCACATATGCACATAACTTGTACCAGTTTTCAAAGAGAAAGTATACGCTTATCCATTCCAGTGCAATACCTGGGAAACCATTCCCCAAGTTGAGTGAAGGAGCAAGCATGCTTAAATCCTCCCCCTCAGTGTCTTCATTCTTACCCATTGTCAAAGCAATGCAGAATGCGGAGGGGGAGGAACTAAGCCTGCCTGTTCCTCCGCTTGACTTGGGAAATATTTTTGCAGACACTGCACTGGACTGGACTGAATGGTGGGAGTCGGGGTCTGAAAGGAAATGGGGTGGGGTGGTATTTGTTCAGCAGGAAGAGGGATGGGGGATAGAAGATATGGGCCACAGTCATTTAGTTTATCTTTATTTTTTTAACAATTGAAATGGATAGGGGAGGAGAGCCATGTACAACTTCTTTTCCACAAGGGGGCCGCGGGCACCAGCAGGCACCATTTGTTTTTTTTTTGCAAGGGGCTTGGGAAGTGAGGGGCAGGTTTCAGAAGACCAACACACAGCTTCATGTTTTTTGGCAATGCAGGGAGAGGAAGAGGAGAGATAGATTGGGTACAGGACACTTATTTACATATATTATATTTTTTGTAGTGCAGAGTGCCAAAGCTTATCTAGGTAAGTTTAGTCTTGCATGTGTTCCGACCAGACTTACCTGGGTAAGTTCAGAAGGGTGAATAACACTGAATATCTGCAGTACCCAGCTAAATTTAAGCCCCTCGCTCAGAGCAGCCCTTACCCTCCTACATTTTACTCAGCTAAATTTTACCCAGTAATAACTTAAAGCAAGTAAAATTTAGCTGGAGGGTTGACATTTTCATTTCACGTTTTTTGCTGGATAACTTGAAAGTTACCCGGACTAAATTCTTTAAATGTTGACCTCAAAATGAGCAAGTAAAAGCAGAGAATGATGTTTGAGGTGAATTTCAAATTGCATTATAATGATGGTCTGAAGAGGAAGGGGGAATGTAACGCATTTGCGCCCCAACGAATCCGAATCACGAATGCAACAAAAACTTTTTGGCTGCACATCCCTAATACCTATCATACTACACTTTGAGGGTCTTGCTGCCTCTCTGCCTTGCTGCCATATCCCAAACTCTAGGGGATGCATTATCATAGTGGTAAGAAGGTGACAGCGAGACAGCTGGATTATGTCTTGTAGAGAGTTAGAAAGGTATTTTATAATCTACAAGCAGAATAAAAGATCTTCTATAAAAACTTCCAAAATTACCTGCTGTACACTTTACATACATTTTCTTGAATGCCAGCATCTTATTGTGACAAGATATGTATGCACAAGAGGGGTCATAAGTATTGGGTTTAAGATGATTTTTATGTGCAAAAGCGAAAAAGACAAAAAAGTGGAATTATTTTTTGGGAAAGATGATTATAGCGCAGGAGACAAGAGATGTGAACCATTTATCCCAAGTATGAGTGCACCCATTATAATAATTTCAACTTATCTAAAATAAACTTCAGTCACAATAGGATGCTGGCATAGTGGCATTTAAGAAATTTCAGTAAAGTGTGTGTGGGTAATTTTGGCAGTTTTTATAATAATTTAGAAAGCCCATGTCTCTGTTAAGTGCTTTAATGTTTGTTTTGAAGTGTCTGATCATTTTAATTTTCAATGTCTTATGTTTCTGGATAGCTCTGAAGGCCATTGATAGGGATGTGCAGAGACAAAATCGTTCTTTGTATTTTTTTTTTATTCATTTTGTAGGTCACCCCAAATAGTCTTTTTGTTTCCCATTAAAGTTAATGGGGGAAGCAATGAGTCCTAATTTGAGTTTCAAAACTGGAGTTTTCTGATCAATTCTAATGAAACTTGTGAGTAAAATACATCAGAAGGAGGTAGAGAAGTCCAGGACATAAAGACTATCAACATGGTACTAAAAGTGGCATGAAGAACAAGGACCTGCAGTGGGCACAAAATACCACCAGCAGTGGCAGGATTTCTCCAAGTCACAATCAGAGGAGCAAAGCAACTGCAAGAATGTCAAGAACACCCTACGGCTTTAAAAGAAGATACTGATAGCTGTGGCATGAACCCCAAAAGGCAGCACAACAGGGACAACATGGCAGCAAGAGTGGCACGAATATCCTAAGGCACCATGATGGGGGAATGAAGCAGCAAAGGTGGTGGAGAAATACCCAGTCACTAACAGAGAAACAAATCAGCAGAAAGAATGGCATGATGGACAACACAGCCACCCTCAGTGGCAAGGTGTAGAGTTTGGGATATGGCAGCAAGGCAGAGAGGCAGCAAGACCCTCAAAGTGTAGTATGATAGGTATTAGGGATGTGCAGCCAAAAAGTTTTTGTTGCATTCGTGATTCGGATTCGTCGGGGCGCAAATGCGTTACATTCGGCCGTATGGCGCCCCGATGCGTTAATACGGCGAGTTAAATTCGTGTCCCAGCTAAAATTAAAATTAACTACAACCCCCCACCCTCCTGACCCCCCCCCAAGACTTACCAAAACTCCCTGGTGGTCCAGCGGGGAGTCCAGAAGCCATCCCTGCACTCGTTTGCCGGTTTCATCATGGCGCCAATAGCCTGTGTCACAGGGGCTACCGGTGCCATTGGTCAGCACCTGTCACATGGTCACCGGCGCCATCTTGTGCTCCTACCATGTGACAGGGGCTGACCAATGGCACCGGTAGCCCCTGTGACATAGTGAGGGCAAAGGCGATCGGCGCCATTTTGAGTATTGGCATCGGCCGGCCGGCATGCAGGAAGTCGCTCCCGGACCCCCGTTGGACTTTTGGCAAGTCTTGTGGGGGTCAGGAGGCCCCCCCAAGCTGGCCAAAAGTCCCTGTGGATCCAATGGGGGTCCCGGAGCGACCTCCTGCACGCCGGCCATCCGATGCCAGGACTCAAAATGGCGCCGATAGCCTTTGCCCATACTATGTCACAGGGGCTACCGGTGCCATTGGTCAGCCCCTGTCACATGGTAGGAGCAAAAGATGGCGCCGGTGACCATGTGACAGGGGCTGACCAATGGCACCGGTAGCCCCTGTGACACAGGCTATCGGCGCCATGATGAAACCGGCAAACGAGTGCAGGGATGGCTTCTGGACTCCCCGCTGGACCGCCAGGGAGTTTTGGTAAGTCTTGGGGGGGGTCAGGAGGGTGGGGGGGGGGTTAAATTTTTATTTAGGAGGCCGAATAAAACAGAAATCTGTTAAATACGTTGGGAGTCGCGATGCGTTTCGCCTCCCCACGTATTTAACAGATAAGTTGCGGATTACAAATACGTGGAAAACGGATGCACACCCCTAATAGGTATAAGAGAAAGGCAAAGAGGCAGCAAAACCTCCAAGGAGGTACATCAGGGGTGAGACAGGCAGAGTTGCAGCAAGACCCCCCCCCCCCCCCCCCCCCCCCAAGATGGTGCATCAGAGGCTTGGCAGCAAGGCAGAGTGGCAACAAGACTCCCCCAGCATGGTACATCAGGCACATGGCAGCAAAGCAGTGTGGCAGCAAGACTCACAGGGTGGTACATCAGGATCATGGCAACTAGGCAGCGTGGCAGCATAGTCCCCAAGATATAGTGTCAGGTACATGACAGGTAGGCAGCGTGGCAGCAAGACCTCCAAGATGCTTTCAGTCATCTTGCCAGCTGCATGAAAATTCTGGAAAGCCAAGCAAAAGCAAATACATTTTCAAAAAGACCAACTTATCCATCACCTCTGGTGCTATTTTTGAATGGTGAGGGCTTACGATGCCCTCTGCCATTGAGAAGAGACATTCACTGGGCATACTAAGGCCTGGATTCATTAATGCCGCAAGGCATAGTGAATCCCGGTGGTAACGGTGGGTGAGGGGGTGAAGCGGGGGAGTGGTCCTGTGCTAGCCCGCAGCGATCACACCTCTGTGGTGCGATCGCTGCCGGCATCGTGCTGAATAACTACACCATAAAAGGTGTAGTTATTCGGCACAAAATAGGCAGCGATACGGAACCTTACTGTTTCACTGCCTGCGCCGTCTTCGCAGAGTCAGCCCCGGTGACGTCCTGACTCCTCCACTTCCGGGGCCGACTCTGCCGCAATGTAGCTAGCGCATGCAAGCGCCAAGCTTTCTAGCTAGTGCACGCTTGTGCTGGTAGCGCAAGCGTGCGATAGCTTTAGAAAATAACCCCCTAAGCCACCTTGGTGAAGTCTGGTAAGACTGTGGACTTGTGTGCCCAAAATGCTAGTGGATCTGCGTTCATGTTCTCAATGGTCTCATTTATTTATTGGATTTATATTCCGCCTTTCAGCTGTTAGATAGCATAGCACAGGCGTTTCTGCTGAGGTCATCTTTGCTGTGGAGGGGCAAGGTTCTCTCTTGCCAGTTTCTTTAGCTATGGCCTGTGTCAAGAGAGATGGTTCTTTTGGGGCAATGTAGCAAGACTGAGGAGGAAGTGCTAACTAACAGAGTGCTGCTTGTGTTCACAGTACTCTCTGGGGTGGCCACTCTTTCTTGTACTATATGTCCAATGTGACTCTGCCTCCTGCACTCCTGTTCATGCACCCTAGCTGCCAGGATTTCCTTCATGTTGACAAGACACTGGGACTGGAAGACAAGATTATCTTTCATCCATGGATCACAAAGTGAGGAAACCATGTAAGTATTGTTTTCTGTCAGAGGTTTCAGTCTCATGTGCACCTGCTACTGCAAGGAGTCCACAAACTGCATCACCTCTGCTTCCATTCCCTCTTGTTCATAGAAACCAGAATATTTACTATGGGGATGACCTCACCTAGGGTGGTGCTTCTAGAACTTGGATCCTCAATGGAATCCTTGAAGGGCTTCATGATTTGTATCAGTTATGTCATCACTACCCAATCATGATGCCACAGGGAGTGATCAATAGCTCTCTTTGTTTCCAGAGACAGATCATAAAAGGGTATCTGCTATTCCACTAACCTCTGCAGCATCAGATAGATGGAAGTCCAGGAAGTAGTGTTCGCAACCTCAAAGATACAGGCATCATTGAACCATCCATGGGATTTATTTATTTAGTTTAGCATCACATTTTACTACTTTTTTGGAAGTGTGGGAGATGGTGGTTGTGGATAGTGAAAGTTTTGCATAATATTATGCTACAAAAATAACTAAGGCTCTAAGGTTATAGCTTCCTTGCCTTCTGATGTTTTTGGAGTGTTGTTGCTCACTTTTGAAGATGTCCGTGATAGAGGTTGGTCTTCTTTTGATGATATTGCTACTTTGGAATTAACTTCAATTGTAGCTTCCCTGAAAGCTTCTAATTTTCCTTTAGATGTCTGTACTTTTTTGGGTAATACTTGTGTTAATTGATACTTTCTTTCTTATTTTAACAAAATTAGTGTACTTCTCACTTGTGGAAGGCGTTTTTCTGGCACAGTATAATTGTGCTATTGTTCACTCAATTATAAAAAGATCCAGCAAATTATTGTCCCATTTCAGTTCTTCCATTATTGAAAAAGTTATAACTGCTCAACTTACTGAATATATTGAATCCGCCCATATTTTGAGTGATTTCCAGCATGGCTTTTGACAAGGGCACAGCACAGAGACTATTTTAGTATCTGTTCATGATTATGAATTATGCAAATTAGATCAGAGGCATCCAGTCATTGTATTATTGCTGGATGTTACTACTACCTTTGATTTTATTCCACATGGGACACTATTACAGAGGTTAAAGGATATAGGCATTGAGGAGAGAGTAGGTCAATAGTTTTTGTCATATCTGACTGAACGTTCTCAACAGGTGAAGGTGGGTACCTCTTGATCACAATGGGGACCAATACGATGCGGAGCACCTCAGGACTCTTCCTTGTCTCCCATATTGTTTAAGGTCTATCTGCATCCATTGTGTAGATTATTGGAGGACAAGGGGATCTCTTTTTACTGTTATGCTGATGATATCCAATTGATATTCCCTGTTAGGAATGCCTTAGCTGATGTCTCAAAATCATTATCTGCTACTCTGGATATGATCAGTGATTTAAAAACAATGGTTTGCTTTTGAATGTTACTAAGATAGAGTTTCTTCCTACTGGTTTTGTAGCAACTCCTCTCAGTCTTCCAAATGTACATTTAGAGGGAGTGAATACTGGTTCTATGGAAACTGCATGTGACTTAGGTTTTATCTTTGATAATTCATTCAAGCCCTGCGTGAATAAAAATAGTTGGTTATGCTCATGGCCAAGCCCTGCATGCGCCGGGTGCATTTTGGAAACGGCATGCCATGTGCATATCCTCCGTTATGCACAGAAGTGCCAGGCCAAGTAAAAGGGGTGGTCCGGGGGACATAGTCTGGGTGGGGAGGGGGTGGTCCGGGACAGTGCCATTAGAATGCTGTCCCAGGGAAGCGCAAGCCGGCAGCTGGCTGGTGCGTGGAAGATACTTCTGCTCCAGAGGAGCAGTAAGCATTAAAATAATGTGCTCATTTCCGGTTGGTAAGAAGTGATCGCGCCAACTCATACCTTTGGTGTATACTCAAGAAAGCTGTTTTAAAGGAAGATATATGAACTACTGAATGCAGGCAACCACCGGCATCAACTGTGGTTTGAAAAGCCCCTGAAGCAGCTCATTGAGCGAAACTCGGCCTGAGTCGGGCTTTTTATGATGGTTTGTGCAGAATAAAGATTTCCTGGTGTTCACTGGTCCTTCTCATCTCTTGGTCATTTACTCGAGCTGCCTCTTAAGATTACATACACATGGGAGGGGCATTTTAAATGATAAGTGCATACTTGTGCGCACAATATAAAATTGCAGCATCTCTCTGCTCCTGTGCTGAAATGCGCATTTATGGGCGCATGCACATTCTTTTTAAAATTAGTCAGCAAGATTTTAAAACGTTAATTCTCTCTTTTGTTTTATGAGTTTTAGACTATTTTAATGCATTGTGTATAGGTTTACCTAAGATATATTTGTGATCACTACAACTCTTATTAAAAGCACCTGCCCGTTTAGTAGCATGATGTCCAATGCACTCGCATATCACCCCAGTTTTGAGACAGTTTCATTGGCTTCTAGTTGAGTTCCATTTCAAATTTAAATTTTATTGTTGGTATTCCAGGAAATTTATGGTAAATGTCCTCAGTATTTGCAACAGTTAGTGATAGAGTAGAGGCCTCAACGAGCATTGCACTCTACAGTTCAAATGCTGTTAACTATTCCAGGATCTAAATCTGTTAGACTAGTCACTACTAGGAGTAGTTTTTCTCCGAAGTTGCACCTGTAATTTGGAATGCTCTTCTGGTCATTTTGGATCAGATTGCAAATTTTAAATGTTTTAGGAAAGTTTTAAAGACACTGCCTTCACAGTAACTAGTAGTACAGCTGCAGACATTAGCTTAGGCACAAAAGCTTTATTTACTTCCGGTATGCTGAGACGCTGACTTGTGCATTTGAGCTGTTCTGTACTGTAAATTTAAACAAGATTCCTGCAGTGGACAAATCTAGTAGACTTCCTGTTTGCTGAGGTGTTAGTCGGTTTACAGACTATGCACTGAGCTATTGTGTATTTATCAAGTGTTTCCTTTTTCAAGTGTATTTACTTGGAAAATAATGTGTAAAAGTGATAATAGAAAAAAAAAAAAAGAAATTTGCTTCTCACTACTTTTTACTTCAGGTTAGCTGATTACTGGAAAGCTATTACTGAAGTAACAGGGAATATTTGAGTGATTCATCCTCCAAGGGTAGTGGCTGTTATAATTTTTCTACATGGCTTTACTTTCTTTCTATTGCTTTAGATTTGCTCTGCATATTTTAAGTGAAGAGTTATAATCTTATTTGAAGGATTCAAATAAGGATTCATTTGGGATTTTAAGGTGTTTGCTCCTGTCTTTTGAGTCAGAGCATATATGATGGTACAATGTGAATTGGCTGTATATAAAGGACTTCTTTGTGTGCAATGGGTGGAAGTCTGAATTGTAGAGGCAGTTGCATCTGTCAGGCAGTTTTCTATGTACAAATGTTTGTACATGGCCATTATTGATTGTGACTATGGTAATCTATTTTGAATCTAATTGAAAAATGGAATGCCTTAAAAGAACTGTAAAACTGTTTAAAAGTCACTTCTCCTTTAGGGGGTTATTTTGTAAGCCTATCGCACGCGATAGCTTGCTAGGGGCGGAGTCTGGCTGGACTTCACGGTGTCTTCACTGGCGGCGATAAAGTAAGCCACATTATCGCCGCCAGTAGCGCACCCAATAGCACCGCCTTTCACAGTGGCGCTATTGGGTGCGAAAGCCGGCAGTGATAACACCCCGGTGGTGCGATCGCTGCTGGCTTTCGCAGGCCTGCCCCCCCCCCCCTGCTCCCCGTTACCGCTGGATTCTCCAGTCTCTGTGAGAATGGAAAATCCAGGCCTAAGACTAAATCACAAAAATGTCAGGCATATATTGGTAATATTTGAAAGGTGTAGTCTGGCATCCACTTACAAATGTCTCTTCCTGTTCTTGTGGGTCATGACGAAGTTAATTTTGTAATACATTTCTGGTGTGTATTGGAGCTCTACGGTGGCTGTTTAGAAAATCATAACATGCAGTTATGTCATCTGTACAGGGAATATTGCCCTATAATAATTCTATATCCATTGTGACCAGGAGAGTATCAGGTGGTAGCTTTGGTGTCTTGAACAAAGCTGTTTATTATTATTTTTAGTGGGTATGAGAATCCCCTGTAACAGTTCAGATATTTCCAATGTGTGTGTATTAATACCAGATATGTTTGGTTTGCAAAGGTTTCCAAGTTTGCAGATTTTAGGCATGTAGCAGATACCAACAGAAGGATAGATTGTGTCAGGTTTTCCATTTGAGACAGTTCTTGCTTTGGAAATAAGTTGATAAGATTTATTTAGTTCAATGTATTCCTGTGTGAGCACCTATTGTGTATCTTGTTGGAATTCTGCCTGTACCCCTCATATATGAATTTTTCAGATAGAAAATTATCACTTTATATATTTCTGCTTGTTAACATTTTCATTGCATTATGAAGTTAATTTTCAATGAGTCATCGTGTAAATTTTAAATGGGCTACGCGCATAAATTCCCCATTCGACGCTGTCCTGGGGAAGTGTGCATGGCCGGCTGCCGGCGCGCAGAGATTTCTTCTGCTCCAGAAGAGCAGTAAGTACTAAAATAAAAAAATGTGGAGATAGATTAGGTTTAGGGGTGGTGGGAAGAGGGAGGAAGATTAGGTAGGGGGGGTAGAGAACTGGGGGAGGCCCAATTGTGTCGCCGTGCGTATTTTGCGAAAATCCCCCCACGCACGCCGCCTGCACATTCGCGTGTGGATTTTAAAATCCAGCATGCATGTGCGTGTGGCCATTGGATTTTATAACATGCACACATTACTCGTAATCGCTATTTTATAAAAGTCAAAAGCACGAGTGTACATTACATGTGAACATATACTGATGTAAAAAAAAGGGGAGTTTTGGGGCGGAGCCAACAGTTACCTCTGTAAGTTGCTATTTTAAAAGACATTTACGCGCATACATTTGGCAACTTGTATAATTTTATTCCTGCTAATTATCTGGCGCAATTGATACTTATACATTTTGGGGTGGACTTGAAAAGGGTTACGTGCGTAACCGCAAAAACCCGCTCCTGCGTGCGCCGAGCCTATTTTTCATAGGCCCGGTGATGCGCGCAAGCCCCGGGGCTTGAAAAAAGGGGCAGGGAGGGGCGGTCCGGGGGCGGATTGTGTGCATGGCCAGAGGCCTCTCCACTGCCGTTGAGCCCGGGGATCATGCACCAGCACTCGCCCGGCATGCGCAGCCTACGCCTGCCCAGAGGCAGGCGTAAACAAAACAAAGGTGGGGGGGGGATTTAGGTAGGGATGGGGCGGTAGGAAAGTTCCCTCCGAGGCCGCTCCGATTTTGGAGCGGCCTCGGAGGGAACGGGAAAAGCCATCGGGGCTCCCCTAGGGCTCGGCATGCGCAAGGTGCACAAGTGTGCACCCCTTTGCGCGTGCCGTGAAGTTAGCATGGGGCACATTTAAAACTAATCGGAGAAAGTTCTTTTTTACTCAACGCACAATTAAACTCTGGAATTTGTTGCCAGAGATGTGGTTAGTGCAGTTAGTGTAACTGTGTTTAAAAAAGGATTGGATAAGTTCTTGGAGGAGAAGTCCATTACCTGCTATTAAGTTCACCTAAAGAATAGCCACTGCCATTAGCAATGGTTACATGGAATAGACTTAGTTTTTGGGTACTTGCCAGGTTCTTATGCCCTGGATTGGCCACTGTTGGAAACAGGATGCTGGGCTTGATGGACCCTTGGTCTGACCCAGTATGGCATTTTCTTGTTTCTTATGTTCTAACATGCGCGCGGCTGTGTGCGCATGTTATAAAATCTGGCGTAGATTTGTGCGAGTCGGGTTGTGTGCACAAATCTACGCCCGCGCGTAGCTACTAAAATCTGGCCCTGTGTATTATTGGCTGGGTAGGAGGTCTGGATGAACTGCATGAGTTTATGCTGAAGAATCAGGAGGGTCTCACCTGAAGAAGGACTGGGCAAACTAACCCCCTTATTTATCAAAATGCGCTAAGGCATTTTCGCATGCGTTAAGGGCTTATCGCATGCCAAATGTGCCGTTAATTCATGTGAAAATGCCTTTAATGCATGCGATAGCACCATATGGTATGGTGCGATGCAAATCCGAAAAAGAGAAGGAGTGGGCCCGGCTGGGTTTACTGTTTTGTGAAACCCTATTGTATGGCTTTAATGCTGATTTTAGCTACAACTTTTTCAGGAGTGATCACCTGTTGTGAAGTTTTTTGTGGATGCTGATTTTGGTAGTTTGAAGCTCCCACCTAGAGAGAGAGAGAGACTAGCCATAGTGCTCTCACCCTAGATAGGTATTTATATCTCTATGGGAGGCCCACCTAGTAACATGAGGTTTAGGTATTAGTGTAGGGGGTTAGGGGCCACTTTGACATTCAATGTGAGATGTACGAACAGAACAGTGCTCTCTTGTGAACATTTGATGACCCTCGGAGTGCGGAAACTCACCCAAAGATGAGATTTGTGCAATGTTTTCTCAACAGAGCTTGATGTTACCCAGGTAGAGAGTCCATCAAGCTAGGTTGAGAGAACATTGCCCAAATCTCATCTTTGGGTGAGTTTCCGCACTCAGAGGGTCATCAAATGTTCACAAGAGAGCACTGTTCTATTCGTACGTCTCACATTGAATGTCATAGTGGCCCCTAACCCCTACACTAATACCTAAACCTCACCTCACCTCACGTTACTAGGTGGGCCTCCCATAGAGATATAAATACCTATCTAGGGTCAGGACATCATGGCTAGGTACTCTCTCTCTCCCCCTCCAGTGGTTGTATGTAGGAAATACCATATTCTGGCACTTATCTCAAAGTGCAAAAAAGTGATTGTAATTTAGCTCTTTACATATATATTAGTGCAAATTGTGATAAACTCCCTATTACCATAAAACACACCCCTTTTCCCATCGCATGCGATATTTACCGCATTTTGATAAATCCAGACCTAAGTGAAGTAATTTTCAATTCCTTATGCATATTTTTAAAATATGCTGAGATATGCATGTAAATTGGGTTTTATGTGAGTCCTCCTTTATTTTTGCACATAAAATATACACATGTATATTTTTAAAATAGATTGGAGAAGTATGCATGTTCATGCATTGAAATGCTTGCATTCAATGCATTGCATGCCTTCACATATAAGCATACATAGCATGTATGTTGCGGAGTCGAGATATGTGTATTTTATAATTTACTCTTATACAATGCACACAGGATATAAAATACTGGCATACAATAGATCTCCGTGCAGCCATATACACATTAAGAAGGACACATTTTTAATTACAGGATCATATTCATTGCAAGTTTAGAGCCCTTTTTAATATTTACATACTAATGCAATTACTTGTTGTAGGTAAATGTCAAGATTGTGACTCAGTTGATTAAAATCAAAAGTGAAGTTGCGATGTCTAATCAACTATGAAATCCACTTAGTTTGAGTATATTACTGAGCAGTAAAAGTATTCTTTTAATACAAGATTTTATTATGAAAAATATAATACATTTCTCTAGGAAGGTATGCATATGCTATATGGAAAAAGGGAAATATCGACAAAATTAAACTAAATTTATTAATTTTAAGAGTCAACCAAGGCAAACTTTGATTCTTTTAGATTATGATATGAAGAGCCAAATTTTGGGCAAACATAGAATAACAAAGCAGATACTACCATAATATTGCTGGGCAGACTGGATGGACCATTTGGTCCTTTTCAGCCGTCATTTCTATGTTTCTACAGCACAAACAAATCCCAATAAAACCAAAAACAGTTTGCTTGGTATTTCTGAAACAGTGCAACTGTTTTACAAGGATTTAATTTCCCATAACCATCACATTCCTTATTACTCACCATATCATAGCCTACACATATAAGATTGTGGGTTTAATTTATTTTGTGGCTTTACTTTTCTCTCTTACACATAAAGGAGCTAAATTTGCACAAGTTTGAAATGTGTCAGCAGTAACACTAATCAATGCTTCAACCCTAGCTACTGTTGATTCACACTTCTCTCATAAGCATTCTTAATTCAATTACTTAAAATATATATGTTTGAATAATAGCTAGGGTTGAAGCCTAAATAATAATTGTTGCCACTGCTGACAAACTTGTGTAATAGACACTCAGTTCTGTTACTAGTAAGCCCTGGGTTCATAGAGATCATCTAGCTAGGCAGGATGAAGTATGGGAAGGTTCCATTCAAATACAGCCCTCCTTCCGTGGGTTCTGGAATGGCCTTCCCCCTAAGTAGGATATATATATAATGTGGGAGGCATTCCTTTTAGATTGACCAAGAGTTCAGTGGTAGAAAGGAGTATAGCTTTTGTTGTTTTTTTAGGTCCAGTTAGAGGAGCCAAGCAAGCCCTGCTTGGTGGTCCTGACCAGGGTTGGGATGGATCTTTCTATTCTAGTCCACAACCTGGCTGGTCTAGATTTTTCCCTCTGGTACATTTTTTTTGAATTTAACCTTTTAAGTTGTAGGAGCCTTACTGGAGCCTGTTCAGCTTCTGGGCCCAGGGAATGGGGAATCCTAGGTCTAGGCATGGGCAGGTTAGGGAAGACCTGCTCCAGAAGTGGTGGTGACCTGATGTAAGGATACACTCTGGTGGTATCTTCATTATTGCTAAAAATTAATTTCAAGATCCAGGAGGAAGTTTTGACTGCCCTTCCCGCCTGTCTGGAACACCCAGAATCCTGCTTCAGGGGATCCCTCCCATCAGGGGTCTGACAAAAAGAACAAAGGAGTGCAAGAGAACTAAAATTCAACTAACTGTGAATAAAAGGAAAAACCTAACACCTTTGAAGCCCCATCTGGTGCTTCGATCAAGCCTGGGGAGAGAGAGAGTTTATCTCTGTGCAGAGTGTGTAACATCATATCATAGCCAGTTGGAGGGGTGTTCTGCCCATTTAAAGGATGCTTTATCTACCTGGGGACACTTTTTTTCCACACATTGAGGATAGAAATCCCTACGTTGGCTATAGACCTTCCCGCACAGATTAAGGAAGGATTTGTATAAAGGAAGTATGTTAGTGATGCTGTGGGTCAGTTTGTGCCATCAATTCTTCTTTGTTCAATAGTAAAGATTTACAGGACACCAACACCGTGACTCCGGTGACTTTCTTTGGCACATTCAGCACACACTGGGACAGACACATACCCCTTTCCCCTGGGATCAGAGCAAGGACACTTAGGGTCACCCACAATACTCGGGGCCTTGGGAGAAATCTCCCTCTCCCCCCACTCGACAAAGGATCCAGGCCCTGCAATAAAGAAACCGTGCCAAGCTAGCCGGGAGGGCTCCTACTCCAAAGAGTACAACAAATTCTTCTATGGCCTCATTGCGTAGAAATCCACACCCGGGGATGGGGTTACGCTTGTATGACTTCAGTTGTCACAGTGCTCCTCTCTCACGCTTCTGGATGTTTGCTAGCAAACATAATATGAGGTTCAGCTTCAGTAAATTGTTTCCTTCATTTCAACCCCAGCATACAAGGGCTCAGTCATGAAATAACATATATATCTATAAACTAAAATCT
This sequence comes from Rhinatrema bivittatum, assembly GCF_901001135.1. Taxonomy (NCBI): domain Eukaryota; kingdom Metazoa; phylum Chordata; class Amphibia; order Gymnophiona; family Rhinatrematidae; genus Rhinatrema; species Rhinatrema bivittatum. The sequence continues at coordinate 110,576,291 of NC_042617.1, read as the reverse complement.
AATTCAGTCAGAATACTATTTCAGTCTTAGCTCAAGGCTGGCTCATTCAGTATTTTCTATTTTTATATCATAACCTTGCTGCCCTCCACTCTGATATCTATGAGATACATATGAAGCCGCGATGGACTACTGAACTACTTGCATCCTAACTTCTGTGTTAGAAAAATTCTCAAAAAGTTATGTGCACGCATGTTATAAAATCCGATGGCCGCACAAACATGCGCGCTGGATTTTAAAATCTGCGCATGAATGTGCGGGCAGCACACGTGGGGGGGATTTTCACAAAATACGTGTGGTGACGCAATTGGGCCTCCCCCAGTTCCCTCCCAGTCCGCTCCAATTAAGGAGCAGACTGGGAGGGAACTTCCCTACCCCCCTACCTAACCTTCCTCCCTCTTCCCCTTTCCTCCCCACCCCCTAAACCTAACCTAACTATCCCCAAATTTTTTATTTTAGTACTTACTGCTCCTCTGGAGAGGCCCAGCACTTCAGCAAGTATGGGGGTTTATGTGCGTGGCCGGGCCTGTTGTAAAATACACGCAGCGCACGCAAGGCCTGGCCACGCTCGTAAACCCTGAAATTTACGCACATAACACATTTAAAATTTACTTTACATTTTTTAAATTGATAGGAAAAGTACCTGTTCAATACATTGAAATACTTGCTCTCACTATATTGCAAGTATTTGTGGATAAGTATGTATACACACATGTATGTTGCTGGGTAGAATTGTGCGTATTTTATAAAATGTGTGATTCTGATGTATGTGGATTATAAAATACTATTATAGATCTCTGCATGCTTATATATGCTTGTATATGGGGCCACCTGGAGCAGTTTAAAAGTTATCTCCTGTATATGTAATAGTACTACTTAGTGCTATAAGTAGTTAGTGGGAATCAGTCATGCTTGAGAGTGTGGCCACAATGTATGATAGTATTTTTCTTTTCATATCTTTTTCAGATATACAGCATGTTAGTAAGGCCAGATTCAAAGTAAAAATTTTGAGTTTGACAAATTAACCCTATCATATACTGTACTACTAAGAAACCATATTATAATGTGTATAACTAAATGTCAATAACTAAGTGTGATGAAGTAGGGGCTTCACACACACTGAAGCAGCCTAGAGAGACAGGACAGTTAGAAACTTCAGAAGGCAGAAGAAGCTCTGATGGGAGATCTAGTGGGAACAATGCTTCAAACTAAACCAGAGTAGACTAGGAGATTGAAAAGCCAGAAGGGACAGGAAGCACAGAACTGCTGGGAAAGGTAGTTTTAAGAACCTTGACAGGAAATTAATTAGGAACAGGCCGGTAGTTAGGGAAAGATGTGTTGCTAATTGGGAGACAGAGCTGAGATTAGAGCCTGCACGGACCTCAGCCTGACTCTTAAACCACTGCTTTTCAGAGGTAGAAGGAGAGAACCAGATGAGAAGCCAAGAGGAAAGTTTTACCTGGACCCAGATGCAGAAATGCCCATAGCCTGCAGTTAGGGATTGAAATCTGCAAATAGGAACAGTTTGGAAGTAGGTACTACATGGTCCTGAGAAGGAAGGCTGGCCTATGTCTATTCAATAATGTATCTCTCAGGGGTAAAACTGGTGTCTGGAATAAAGTTCTTTTTACTATAAGTGGCTGGCTCTGAGCAATGTTTTCCAGAATCTGTCAGCAGATTGTGCAGCTCTTAGGGGCTAAATTTTAAAGCCCGGCATGTGCCAAAATGGGAGAGATACACGCATGGCCGGGCCACACGTGTACTGTGAGAATTTTCATATGATCGCGACCACACATGTATCTCCCACAACAACGTTTTTTTTTAAAGGGTCGGGGTATGGGCGGGGCAGGGTGGGGGCCGGCCGGGTCAGCGGCCTTAGGCGCTGTCCTGGTGAAGCGCATGCCAGCAGTTGGCCAGGATGTGCTACTTACTACTGCTCCGGAGAGCAGGTAAGTATAGGGAAAAAACTTAGTAGAGAGGATTTAGAGTCAGGGAGAAGAGGGGGGAAAAGGCAAGAAGGGTAGGTAGGGGGTGTAGAAAGTTCCCTCCCAGTCCGCTCCTATTGGGTAGCCGATTTTATAACATGCGTGCACGCTGGAAACTGCATATACATGGACGCCCGCACGTTTCTTTTAATATCTACCTTTTAGGCAGCAACCTGTGACAATAAGGGCCTGATTTTCAAAAGCATTTACATGCTTAAAACTGGGTTTTACATGTATAAATGTGCTTTACCAGTGTAAGTGGGCTTTTAAAAATTGCTACAATATATGCCATTGAATTGTCAATAGATTTTACCTGCATTAAAGTGCACCTAACACAGGTAAATGGCTTTTGAAAATTTCTTCGATACTATGTTACATTTACATGTGTAACTCCTTTGAAAATTCACCTGTATGTTAGTTGGCAAAATCAGAATAATCATTAGCAGATCAACTAAAGGAGCATTTAAAGATTCTTACTGAGGTCAATATTCAGTAAACCGGTGAGTGGACAAGTTATCCAGCTAAAGTTAGCTAGATAATTTGTCCTTTGCTATTCAGTAGGATAAATATGCCACTGAATATACTTTTCTAAAATTATCCTGCTAACTTTAATATTTAACTCAAATCGGTTACATTTTATATATAGCCAGTTAAGGAGCAGGTTATCCATCCACATGCAGTCGGATTATAACTTTCAAACTTAACCAATTTGACTGCTAATAGTTTCTGGAAAATTAAGGAAAAAACAAAAAAACCCTTTGGGGCCTTCAGGCCCAATTTTCCAGTACCCTACCCCCGAAAACACTTTAAAAAAGTGCAGGTATAGTGCCCAAGCTCCCCAAACCACCAAATTAAAAATTAAAAGACAGAACAGCAACGCTAGTGTCCCATGGCCCCAGTTTTAAGTGGGAAAACTCAATCAGTTTCTGCACCTTCCCCACTATGCTTTAAATATATTTATATGTCATATTATCCACAAACGATTCCACATATGTCATGTTGGGAAGGGGGGGGGGGGGGGTAGTAAGCCTATTTAGTTTGTGCTGCCTATATTATAGGAGTACAAGATAGGCCTCAACAGGTGATGCACCACCGGAGTAGGTTTTCTGCTTAGCCAACCACATCCCCCTTGTGTTGAACCCTTGGGTTCTGATGGGTGGCAGAACTTTCCTGTCGTGATCCAAAGGTGGAGACAGAGGCTAGATAGCTGGTCGAGCTGAGTGAGGTTGGAGGCCGATCTGAGTTTGAGGCGAGAAACATAGGAACAAGTGCCAGGGCAGACAAGAACAAGAGAGAATGGAACATGGAACAATAGGACTCACAAGAAAGTCACCAGAAGCAAGGCAGGAAGCTGGAACATCAGGAATATACAAGAAAATGCTGGCAAGTAGCACTGCTCAAGAAAGTTTCCAAACACCTGTTTATGCTAAAGCCAAAGGTCTTTATTATATCCTTATCTTCCTTGACCTGTCTGCTGCTTGTGACATGAGAGGCTTCTAAGAAAACTAAAAAGTCATTGGATAGGAAGTGATGTCCTTTCGTGGATTACAAACTGGTTAAAAGACAGGAAACAGAGAGTAGGACTAAATGGTGAATTTTCTCAGTGGAAAAGGGTTAACAGTGGAGTGCCCCAGGGATCTGTACTTGGACTGGTGCTTTTCAATATATTTGTAAATAATCTGGAAAGGAATTAGATGAGTGAGTGTTATGGGTCATGGATCCCTGGGGTGAGGGGGAGTTGGTGCTGCCTATGGGGAGAAGACCCACAGGCCCCCTCCATCAGCTAGCAAGGCCGGAAGGGAGCAGAGACCCCGCTGGAGCTTCACCACTACCAGCCCTCGCTCCCCTCAGGTTGAGCAGGACTTGCATGGGGTCTCTGGCACGGCTGAGGCTGGCAATGAATCTCGGGGTTCGAGGTATAGGCGTGGGTCTTGGCAGTTGGCAAAACTCGTGGTCTGGGGTACAGGCGAGAGTCAAAATCCAATAGCAGGTCAGAATCCAAAGAAGACACAGAACACAGGAATAGGAACCCCCAGGAAACAAAAGCAGGATCTAAGAAGCCAAGGCAAGTTCTGCAGGTCAGGCCTTGCCTAAAATAGGCTGGAGCATAGCCTTAGGAGGGAGGGGCCGCGGCTCCTCCTGCCGAGGTCCCTTTAAATTCCTGGAAGCAGAGCGCAAGCTCCTAAGGCGCCCAGGGTGTGAAGGAGGGCCCGGGTGGTGTTTGGCTGCATCGTGGCCGGAAGGAGTGCCGGCGGTGGCCGTCAGGTGGGGAGTCTACGCGAGAGGAGCGCATCTGCCACGGTTCCCCACCGCCACCATGTTCCTGGGGCTGGTCTGGGCTATGCCGCAGCACATATAAGTGGAGGGGGCCAGTCACGGGCCTCCGTGATTGGCTTCCGTAACAGTGAGGTTATCAAATTTGCGGATGATACAAAATAATTCAGAGTAGTTAAATCACAAGTGGATTGTGATACATTACAGGAAGTCCTTGCAAGACTGGAAGATTGGGCATCCAAATGGCAGATGAAATTAAATGTGGACAAGTGCAAGGTGTTGCATATAGGGAAAAATAACCCTTGCTGTAGTTACACAATGTTGGGTTCCATATTAGGAGCTACCACCCAGGAAAAAGATCTTGGCATCATAGTGGATAATACTTTAAAATCGTCGGCTCAGTGTGCTGCAGCAGTCAAAAAAGCAAACAGAATGTTAGGAATTATTAGGAAGGGAATGATTAATAAAAAGGAAAATGTCATAATGCCTCTTTATTACTCCATGGTGAGACTGCACCTTGAATACTGTGTATAATTCTGGTCGCTGCCTTTAAAAAAAGATATAGTTGCGATGGAGAAGGCACAGAGAAGGGCAACCAAAATGATAAATGGGATGGAACAGCTCCCCTATGAGGAAAGGGTGAAGAGGTTAGGGCTGTTCAGCTTGGAGAAGAGATGGCTGAGGGGGGATGTAATAGAGGTCTTTAAAATCATGAGAGATCTTGAACGAGTAGATGTGAATCCAGTTATTTACACTTTCGGATAATGGAAGGACTTGGGGCACTCCATGAATTTAGCAAGTAGCACATTTAAGACTAATCGGAGAAAATTCTTTTTCACTCAACGCACAATTAAGCTCTGGAATTTGTTGCCAGAGGATGTGGTTAGTGCAGTTAGTGTAGCTGGGTTTAAAAAAGATTTGGATAGGTTCTTGGAGGGGAAGTCCATTAACTGCTATTAATCAAGTTGACTTAGGGAATAGCCTCTGCTATTACTGGCATCAGTAGCATGGGATCTTCTTAGTGTTTGGGTACTTGCCAGGTTCTTATGGCCTGGATTGGCCACTGTTGGAAACAGGATGCTGGGCTTGATGGACCCTTGGTCTGACCCAGCAGGGCAATTTCTTATGTTTTTATGAAAGCCAGGAATCAAAGTCAGTGAGAAAGGAGGAGGGAGATTTATCAGGGGTTCACTAGATGACAGCTACCCAAAGAGGTAGTGGAGTGAGTAGGGGGATAGAATGGGCTGCAAAGGAAGAAAAATAGTGGGATTGAGGTGGGAGAAGGGATTAAAATCTGCAGGAGAGGGAGAGCGGCAGCCCAAAACCACCACCACGGCCTACCGGGTGAGGTGTGTGAGAGAAAAAATAACCTCCATGACAGAGAGCAGCAACTGAAGCAGTGTCCTCAGGGGAAAGCCAGTTCTCTGTTAAGGCAAGGAGATAAAGAGAGCTAGAGGTAAAAAGGTAATGAATAAAGTAAGCCCACTTGGAGATGGAGTTTGTATTCCGCAGGGAGCATGAGAAAGGAAGAGAAGAGGGAGGGAGAAGGGGGAATAGTGATTAAATTGGAGGGGTTACAGCTTGATATGGAATGATGGAGTGAAAATTGCCTTGAAGGGCTAGGTTTGGGATTGATATCCCCAGCTGAAAGTAAAAGGAGGAGCAGGAGAATACTGAGACGAGAGGCAGAGGTGAGCTGCAATAAGATGGTGTCAAGGATAGTGGAAAAGGCACGATGAGGGGAAGAAAACTTTGAATTTCAAGAGCAGTGGCCACAGTGCAAATGACAGAATGGCAGGTGAGAGAGAGAATGTAGGGATAGGGGTGAGTGAATTTGATAGTAATTGTGGTTTGCAGCAGGGAATAAGATTAGGGAGGATTAGCAACAGGACTAGAAAATATATTGGAGGCATGGGAAATAAGAAGAGGCCTGCAAATACTTCAGAACCTGAGGGTGGTATTCTAAATGGAAAATCGCAATTATACATGATGAATCTAATTTAGATTAATTATCTGGTTATTATGATAGCTATTAAACAGGCCGATACAGTACAGAGTGCTCCGGTGGAGTGCACTGTTATCTCGCATTTGGACACGCGTTTTCGACGCGCTAGCTTTATCCTTATTCAGTAAGGGGTAATAGCGTGTCGAAAACGCGCGTCCAAACCCCCCCCCCCCGAAACTAATAGGGCCAGCAACATGCAAATGCATGTTGCTGGCCCTATTAGTTATTCCCGCGTGATTCACTAAGTAAAATGTGTAGCCAAGCCGCACATTTTACTTTCAGAAATTAGCGCCTACCCAAAAGTAGGCGTTAATTTCTGCCAGCAACGGGAAAGTGCATAGAAAAGCAGTAAAAACTACTTTTCTGTGCACCCTCCGACTTAATATTATGGAGATATTAAGTCAGAGGTCCCAAAAGTTAAAAATAATTAAAAAAAAGAAAAAGAAAAAATTTAAAATCGGCCCGTGGCTCGCAGGTTGAAAACCGGACGCTCAATTTTGCCAGCATCCAGTTTCCGAACCCGTGGCTGTCAGCAGGTTTGAGAACCGATGCCGGCAAAATTGAGCGTCGGCTGTCAAACTCGCTGACAGCCGCCGCTCCTGTCAAAAAAGAGGTGCTAGGGACATGCTAGTGTCCCTAGTGCCTCTTTTTACCACGGGCCCTAATTTGAATAATTTTATTTACTGAATCACACACGCCGGGAGAGCAGGCTCTCGCCCACTTTTCTGCGATTTTTACTGTATCGGCCTGTAAGAAAGCTAGACCTACCCCTGGGTGAGGAGAGGGTGGGAGGGTCTAAAGGCCCAGAGACAGCAGGAGACCAAGACTAAACAAGGGCTGGGTTGTTTCCCTCTCTTTGCTCACTCTTGTTAAAAGTGAGAGCACACAGCTGCACTCGCACTCCCACAGAGAGCACTACAACACAGCAGTCTTACAGCCAGACTACTGAGCACAGATGCATTGTTCTTTATGATATGTAAGCACATTTTTTTTTAACAATAATACCATATCTTTAATACAATAGCATCTTAGGCTAGCTGATAGTTATGGTATGATGGTATTTTTTTATTTATATATTATGACTTTTTTGCGATGTCAACCATTTTATAGCAGATTACATTCAGGTACTGTAGGTATTTCCCTATCTCTAGAGGGCTAACAATCTAAGGGGGGTCATTTACTAAACTGTGTTAGGCATTTACTGCACAGCAAATGTCTTAATACAGCAATAATGTGTGGTATAAGAGCATAACAGGAACACTGACCAGCACCATTTTGTTAGTGACATCACTGGGCCTGGCGCCTATGGGGTGCTCTGGACCACACTAGTCCACCAGGGATGTAAAGGTATGGCAAAAAGAGGAGTCGGAGGAGGACTTTTGAAAAGGGGTGGGTTTGGGAGGAGCCTTCACTGATGCTCTTCTTACTTTTTTTTTTTTTTAACTATTTCTGCACTGGGACCACTTCAAGGGGAGGGAGTGGGGGGCCGTATGGTGGTGGTGGCACAAGGGATCTTCCCAGACTCCTTGGGGGATTCTCTGCTTGGGGCTCAGGCCCTTAACAAGATGGCAGCTCCAGGCTGTGTCGCCGCCATCACACAGAACTTCATGGAGGTGCCATTGGTCAGCCCCTGTCACATGGTAGGAGCAACTGACCAATGGCGCCGATAGCCCCTGTGACATAGTATGGGCAAAGGCTATCGGCGCCATTTTGGTTACTGGCAGCCGACGGCCCGAGGGCCCGAGGGCAGGAGATCGCTCCAGGACCCCCGCTGGACCCCCAGGAACATTTGGCCAGCTTGGGGGGCCTCCTGACCCCCCCAGGACTTGCCAAAAGTCTCTGGGGGTCCAGTGGGGGTCCGGGAGCAATTCGTTGTCGGCTGCCAGTAACCAAAATGGCGCCGATAGCCTTTGCCCATACTATGTCACCACGGCCCATACTATGTCACCACGGCCTACCGGGTGAGGTGTGTGAGAGAAAAAATAACCTCCATGACAGAGAGCAGCAACTGAAGCAGTGTCCTCAGGGAAAAGCCAGTTCTCTGTTAAGGCAAGGAGATAAAGAGAGCTAGAGGTAAAAAGGTAATGAATAAAGGTAAGCCCACTTGGAGATGGAGTTTGTATTCCGCAGGGAGCATGAGAAAGGAAGAGAAGAGGGAGGGAGAAGGGGGAATAGTGATTAAATTGGAGGGGTTACAGCTTGATATGGAATGATGGAGTGAAAATTGCCTTGAAGGGCTAGGTTTGGGATTGATATCCCCAGCTGAAAGTAAAAGGAGGAGCAGGAGAATACTGAGACGAGAGGCAGAGGTGAGCTGATAGCAACTAGAGATGTGTATCGTTTTTCGCCCGAATTAGGAAATTGCACGAAATTTCCTAATTCGTTGCGGTTTCGGAGGTCCCAAAACCCGAAATGAAATTTCCCCGAATTTCGGGGAAATTTCGTTTTTCGGGTTTGCCTGCGGAGCACAAGATGGCACCAATTGCCATGTGACAGGGGCTGACCAATGGCACTGGTAGCCCCTGTGACATAGTAATTCAGAGGCTATCAGCGCCATTCTGAGCGAGGCAGGCACGCCGGGCACGGAGGGACAAATCGCTCATGGGACCCCGCTGAACCACCAGGGATGTTAATAAGTCTTGGGGAGGGATCAGGATGGGGGGGGGGGGGTTTGTATTATATTTAATTGTAATGCTTGGGGTGGTTTTTAATTAAAAAAAATAAAATGTATCCCTCTCCCCGTACAAACCCGAAAAATGGATTTTCCCCGAAGTTCGTGGAAAATCCGTTTCGGGGTTCGTGGCCCCCGACCCACGACAAATTAGGCAATTTCATTGAAATTGCCTAATTCATGATAAACGAACCACATCTCTACTTTTCATTAGCATGATAATAAATTTATATTAAATACAGGAGTCCAACAAGGATCTGCCCTATCAGCCACACTTTTTAACATCTATCTCCTACCAATCTGTCACATGCTGGATTGTCTAGGACTGACCCATTTCTCCTATGCTGATGACATTCAAATACTTGTGCCATTTCAAAATACACTAAAAGAAACCTATGAGAAAATAACTTTCTATCTCTGAAAAATCAAACAATGCCTTTCCAACCTAAAACTCATAATAAACATTGAGAAAACAGAATTCATTATTCTTGACAAAAAAATCAATGACTCACCCATACGACCACTCAAAACCGATAACCCAGAAACATTAATCTCTCCTGTTGTCCATGCCAGAAACCTTGGAGTTACAAATGACAAAGAATTATCCTTCAAAACCCACATAACAAATAAAATCAAAGAAGGTTATCACAAATTACTTATACTAAGACATCTTAAACCTTTCCTCTCGCAAAATGATTTCAGTACAGTCCTACAACTTCTTTTATTTGCAAACCTGGACTACTGCAATGCCCTACTCCTTGGCCTCCCTTTTTCTACCATCCGTCCACTCCAGATACTGCAGAACACAGCCGCCAGAATTCTTACAGGAGCTAAGAAACAAGAACATATTACACCAACTCTGATCTCCCTACACTGGCTCCCTATAAAATACAGAATTGAATATAAAGTATTATCAATTCTTCACAAAAGAATTGCTGAACAACAAAACTACTGGCTAACCAAACACATAGAATTACATACTCCAAAAAGGAACCTTTGCTCAATTAATAAAGGCCTCCTCAAAATTCCTCATGCAAAAACCACGAATCTATCATCAACCAGAGAGAAAGTAATATCCATCGCCAGTCCCTCTTTATGCAACTCTTTACCCCTCAATCTAAGAATGCAATTTGACACCAAAACTTTCAAAAAAGAATAAAAAACATGGCTATTTACCAGAGCCTTCTCAGAAACACTTAATCATCAACACCAACAGACTCCCAACCAGACTACACCAAGAAATCAGAGGTACCAACCGGTACACACATGAAATCTCAACACAACCATGAAACCAACAATACTTTATAAGAACTAACCTCTACTATTATTTCCATCAATGTTACCTATTTTCAACTATGTTATACTCTCTGTTAAATCCCTAATTTTACTCTGTACTCATATATATATATATATATATATATATATATATATATATATTCCTGTAAACCATTGTGATGGCTAAACCGAATGACGGTATACAAAACATGTTAAATAAATAAATAAATAAGGTGGCTTGTGCAAAATAATTCATGCAAAAGAATTTTTGTTTGCAACTCAATGCAATTTTTGTGTATATTAAATGAAGTCTTAATGTGCTATGAATACATTTTACCTAGGGCATGATAACATTTTCCCTTAAGACAGGGCTCTGCTCAGTACCAGTGTGCACATTAACACAGAAAAGTGTTACAGACATGCTTGCTGACTGGGAAGTCTCTTGTGCTAATGACCTAAACTGAATGGTATGCTTAGCAGAGAGGATTTACTTCTTCAAAATTCCCATGTCCTGAAACCCCCCCCCCCACACACATATACATATACACACATTACACAGTCCCTCTCCTCAGCATACTACCCTCCACAGTCCCCCTGCAGCAGTGATGTAGCAACTCCTCCAGGGGCAACTGAACATCATCTACCCCAATCCACTCCTCTGCAATGCATTCTTACCATTCCAGAAGTGCTGAGTTTCTTTCACTGGCAGGAAAGACTGCAGATCCCTCCTTCTGGCATGGCTGCTGAGCTCAGAATGATGCTGCCTAGTGGTTCTCCAATTTATGTAATTTTATTTATTTATTTATTTATTTAAATAATTTATATTCCACTTATCCACAAATCTCAATGAATAATAATAAACATATATTATAAAATCAAACTACAGACATAAACAAAAATAAACACTACAGACTTATCAAAACAAGAAAATAAAATAAGACATGCCACAGTAAAAGAACTCTGAAGAATATTTAAAAAATTCAGAAACAAAAAAATTCACTTTCTCTAGATACTCAGAAAGTCCCCCCCTTTGTTTTAGGGTAGGGGGGAGAGAGGCAGGAAGGGTACATTTACAATAGAGAAATGCTTTAAAGGTTTGCTACAGCTTGCTTTGCCAGAAAAGCAACATACTTCAATGAGAATACCTTTCTTTAGTACATTCCCATTCATTTTTCCTTTGCGATGGTCATTCCAATCTTCTTGTTCATCTAACTGTTCCAAAGCCAACTGATGTCAACAATGCAATGATGCTTTTCTAACCCTTATATATAAAGGGTATTCACCAGGCAGCCACACTGCCAACCAATAGCTCAAAGCTCCTATTTTGTTCTCTTTGAATTTCTGAAAAGAGTTAAGCTCATACAAACATACACTAGCATAGAGAGGAAGATACCTCATACCCAGACAGACACAAAGAGAACAGATATTCAGACCCATACAGACAGAGACATTCCAGATCCAGTCCTGTGGGGTCAAACTTGCCACCTCATCCCCAAAGGGCTCCGTTTTTAGCTTTAAAAGAATATATCATGGCGAGTCCATGCCATTTATTCCCTTCCCTCCATCCCCCTGCTCCTGCTTCCTGCATTTTAAATGTTAATAATTCATTTTCTTTTCCATTTGAGGTTATTAAATTTGAAGATGATACAAAATTATTCAGAGTAGTTAAATCACAAGTGATGGCGAGCCTGGAAGATTGGGCATCCAAATGGCAGATGAAATTTAATGTGGACAAGTGCAAGGTGTTGCATATAGGGGAAAATAACCCATGCTGTAGTTACACAATGTTAGGTTCCATATTAGGAGCTACCACCCAGGAAAGAGATCTAGGCATCATAGTGGATAAGATATTGAAGTTGGCTCAGTGTGCTGCGGCAGCCAAAAAAGCAAACAGAATGTTAGGTCGAACAGCTTATTACAATTACATTTAATACAGAGAATACACCCATATTGAGGAAAATAATTTAAAAACTGTAATTCATTCACTCATTATGACACCCCTCGATTATTATTCAATGCCAAAGGAGATGCAAAGAAACTTAGTCCAACACTTTTTATAATTCCAAATAAAGATTCTTTTATTTTTCCATGCGGCAACTCCATTGCTCAATGGTCAAACATGAAAAGTTCTCTTTAGGGTCCCCTGACACGGACCCATGTTTCGCCCGAAGGCTGCATCGGGAGGGATGAAATGCACTCTTTAAAGCTAAAATATAAACAATACATATATAAGGTTATTTACATTAGGACCAACAGCTAATGGTAAATAAGTTTAAGGATTTTTGCCGATGAAACATACCTTCAATGCAGCTAAGGTTAGATGGTTAAGTTTAATTGGAGGTATTCAGTGGCACATTCATCCCAATGAATATTCAGGGCAGGTTATCTGACTAACCTTAGCCAAATAACTTGTCCACTAAACAGCCTACTGAATATTGGTCTTATTGAGGTAGAAATTCAAAAGCCATTTAGATGGATAACTGTAAGGTTATCCAAATCACAGTTTTAAAACTCTTACCCGGCTAATTTCTTGTTGGATAATGAGTTAACCAACTAGAATATAGCTGGGTAAATTGGAGGCATTCTGAGGGCAGGCAATAGGCATTTCTGGGAGGAGCAGAGTTAGCCGGTTATGTTATCTGGCTAACCTAACTGGCTAACTCTGGCTGTGCTGTAAGGCAGGTCTAAAGTTAGCCGCATATACCTATGCAGCTAACTTTTAAGTTAGATGGGTATATTCAGTGCCGCTGCCGCACTGCTGAATATCCTGGCTAAGTTACATTCAGATATGCATTAATTTTAGAATGTTCAAGTTAAAGAATTGCAGGATCATGTTTCATGCACAGTAAGGCATTATTGCATAGAGCAATATTTTTTATATGCACAAAAGTCTCATAATATGCATGTTATTGCATAAGTTCCTAAATGCACCCTTTTTAGTAACAACGTCAGTAATGAAAGGAATGTGGTTTTTTGCAGTCTCCTTCCAGAAACATTGTATTACAAAGTTAAATATGCACAAATATTTCTGCTATCTACTTCAGTTTTGTTTCTTTAATAGTTTCAAGGGCATAAAAAAAAATTCAGAATCCTCTTCCCAAATAATCAACAGGCCATGTCATGCAAATCTTATTTTGTGAATCCTAGCAACTGTTTGCAAATGTTTACATGTAAAAGCTTTTAATCTTTCTGCCATCATCTGAGTAGGTGTTAATTAGTCACATCATCTGATAAAAAGGCAAACTATGCAAACAGATTTTCTCAGTAAACCCGCACAATATTCATTTTAAACTAATAAATGAATACCAAAACTGGCTGAACCTAAAATTCAGGGTGCTGCCATGTAACAAAAGTAAAGTGATTTAAAAAGCAACAGAAAGAAAGAAGAGAATAATGAAAGAAAGAATGTTTTCTTTTAATTACGTGTCTTGAAATAATCTGCATTCCAGAAAGTGTCCTCAGCAGATCTGAGTTTGCTGGGAAGAATGGAACAAAACTTTTCTAGCTTTCTGTTTTGTTCTAAAACAAATAGGTTGATTGTTTGGAAATCCCAGAGATTGAATAGTCTGTTGACTACTGACTGCGGCAGAAGCCATTCATGTGGTTGAAAAACTATGATGAGGTGATCTGTCAATGTGTTGGAGATTCTGGGAAGGTAGGTTGCTTGCAGGACAGCTTGACATTTGCATGACCATTCTCGTATTTTTATCACTTCTTGGCACAGAGTCCAATATCCTGTGCCTCCTTGTTTGTTCACTGAGAATATAGTGACTTGATTGTCTATTTGAACAAGAATGTTCTTCCTTTGAAGGAGGTGAGTGAACTTTGTTAGACCATATCTTATCCCTCTCAACTCGATGAAATTGATTTGAAATTGTTTCTCCTGGAATGACCATGTGCCTTGAGTTAGAAGGGGGCTGGAGGGGTAGGGCTTTCCAGTTTTTTGCATCGAGTGTCACATGTATGAATTTTTATTTGCCAGTAAGAGATTGCACTTGGTGCAAAGAGCTCCTGGCTCTCAGGGAATGAGTCCGATCTCTGGAGGCTAGAATAGCAGACTTGGTGGAGCTGAGACAGAGAGGTACATTAATGAGACCTTCAGGGACATAGTAGCCAAGTCCCATCCAGTCTGGCAGCCCCAGTGCTGCCTTGGATCGGAAAGGTCTCCTGGTTAGAGAGCATCACCCTGGTGTAGCAGGAAGTGATCCTGTAGCAAGGTGATGTGTTGTCCTCTCACACTGGGTATTATAATTCCTCCCGTAGCTGTGCCACTGGAAGTCTCTCACCTTTTTCTAGAGGCCACTCTGAAGCTGGGGCCTTGCCTGAGGATTGTCCAGATCTTGCTCCACGGCCTGGGAGGCCTTTGGTGTCTTCAGGCCTACCCGAGGCCTACTCCTCTGCAGCCTGGATGCTCTGGTGTGTGCCACGCTCTTCTCCTATGGGGCGGGCCCGCGGCTTCTCCCCACTCTTGTAGGGCCAGTGAGGTGCAGCCCATCTTGACTCCTCCCAGGGAGTTGCCTGCTCCTAAGGTATAAAAGCTCTTCTCCAGCACTCATGCATTGCCTTGCATTGGAGTCACTCACCTTTGGATGTCTCCTCTTCCAGCACTCCATCAGGCCTTCGTTCTTTGTTCCAGCTTGGTGTCCGGTGTCTTGCACGTTCCTGATGTTCCTTGATGTTGGTTCCTATTGTTCCTGTCCCAGTCCTTGCTCCTGACTGCCGGTGTGCGGTACCTCGCTTTTGACTGCCGGTGTGCAGTACCTTTCTCCAGACTGCTGGTGTGCAGCACCTTGCTTTGGACTGCCGGTGGGCAGCATTTTGTTCCTGATTCCTTGTCTTTATCATATTTACCCATTTGGATCAAAATAAATATATTCCTAGTATTCACATACAATGGAAGGTCAACAAACCTACACACAGCTCTCCTTTGCTCCTATATAGTTTTAGGAGTAATAGTGAAGGGTAGGAGTGATAGGGGATAGAGGGAAGTAGAGGGATGGATAGAGATTGATGAAGTAGGATCTGGGGATGGGGCAGAGGGAGTGGGAGATTGGGTAGTGTTTTTAATTGGTTGATTTTTGTGTGTGAAGTGGGAGAGGGGAGGTAGGTGGTTGCTGGGTTTTAATATTGATTAATGCATATGATAAAGTCTGGGGTTTCAAATCTGCATATTGCATGTTGTTAACCTAATTTAATTATAACTGACACCCTCTACATGGAAAAGACAAATTATTAGGATTTCATGGCCTTCGCTCTCCTCCTCCAGGGGGAAGGAGTCAGCAATCTGCTGTCACTCACCCCGCCAGGAGGGCGGAGTAGCAAACTGTTCTGCTTTTCTCTTGAAAGGAGGAGGAGTAGCAATCTGTCATGATCTGCTCCTCCAGAAGGGAGGAGTTAGCTATCTGTAGTGCTGACCCTGCCAGGAGGGCAGAGTTAGTAATCTGTAGCGAACTACTGTTAGATGTTCCTGTAAGAAAGGAAGGTAGTAATCTGTTATGGACCAACTCCCCAGGGAAGAGGAGTTGGCAGTCTGTTCTATGATATTCTTCTGAGGAGAGGAACTAACAATATGATATTGTACTTCGCTACTGAGATAGCAATCAATCATGCCTCTGCTATGGAGTAGCAATCTGTTATATATAAGCTGCTGGCAAGTCTCAAAGAAAGAGAAGGTAGTTGTCTATATAATACTTCCGTGAGCGGTGCTAGTAGTCTGTAGTGGTTGGCTCCCACAGAGTGATAGTAGTGTAAGGAATGACCACTAGGAGGAAATGGTGAATCCCTGGGCCGATGGCAAGTGACAGCGCCCCCAGGAGGAGATCCTGAGAGAAACCACCGGCTTGGCTAGAACATGAAGTAAACACAAATAGTTCTTTATTAAGCTGGAAGCTGGACCACCAGAGGTGGCAGTAGAGAGTTGAGGTGTCCAGTAGGGCTGAAGTCCTTTTGATACTGGAATGTAATCTCTGGATCGCTGAGCTGTAGAGAGAGACTAGAAGTAGTGAGTAGACAGGGTATACTGGATACAAGATGGTACACTCACAATAGTAGATGTCTGCAATGGTCTCTATGCCACAGAGAGTCTTCTGTATATTCAAGAACAGGAGCCATAGGCGAGCACTCGTTCCTCTACACAGTCTGTAATAAGAACTCACAATAGCTGTATATGAAATGGCTTCTAGCATAGAAGAGAGTCTGTAAAGGATTCTAGGAACATAGGCCCTTGTGGAACGAGTACCGGTTCCTAGCTGCAATCTTGCCAATCTAACTCTCGATCTCCATACCTGCGATAACATCTTGGACGGAAGGGAGTCTTCAGAGCTATAGGAATGTAGGCCCTTGTGGAGCGAGTACCAATTCCTATGTACAATAGAACTCACTGTGTTCACGTCCGCGATCGCTTCCAGGCAATGAGGAGTCTTCTGAGTATTCCGGCAATCTGAAATCAAGAATAGATAGCGGACCCCCCGTGGAGCGGGTACTCCTGGTAAGTTTGAAAAGGCTGAGCAGTGGGGATGGATTCCCCGGGCTGACTCGGATCGTTGTTGCAAGTATCGTGGACTGCCGAAGCAAGTCCCATTGGAGTTCCTTGCTAACTCGTTAGAGGTTAGCAAACAAAGACCTTTTAAAGTGGAAATTGTTGACATCACTACGGGGGGACGCCCCCGAGGTTCGCGCCCTTGCTGGTACAAGTCTGGAGCACGCGTGCGCCCTTACGTCATCAGGAACATGGTGGATCCGTAGCGTCAAGCCAGCCCGGGGACACCGGGACCAAGAGGCAGAGAGAAGCCACGGCTGCAACTGTCCATCAGAGTCGAAGGGAGTCACTCCCAAGGTAAGAGGGTGGAGCGAGGGGCGAGAAGAGGCACGAACGCAACAAGTATCAAACAGCTATTTCCATCTTTTTATGTTATCAGGATGATTTTTGGTCCACTCTGAACTTAAACTCTGCCTCCCTGTTCTTTTCTCTCACAATAATTAATAAACTATAGGAAAAAGTTTCTGAACTATTGTTACTCCAGCTTGTTCATGTTGGCCCTTCTCATTCATGCACAATGTCATTGGCCACCATTTTGCCACACATCTGCTGTGGAGCTTTTTGCCATAACCTGCCATTTCTGCTTTTTTTGATGGCAGCATTCAGAATGTTTTCATGAAGTGGTGGCTGTAGTACCTTGGACTGAGAAGCCATAGGGTCTGCCTCTGCCATACTAGCTATGTGATGCTCCTCTTTCTGTCCCGCTGGAGGACTTGGCTTCATGGCTACTGGTACCATCAACTCTTTTCCATCACTGCTGAATGAATTCATGGTAAATGAAGTATTTAGGTTCAGAGAAGTCATCTTGCCCTGAAAGAAAATATGGATAATTGGCATATTTCTAAAATGATGAATCACCTCTATTATCCTGTGAAAAATAGTCAAATTGTTTCTTAAGATATGCAGCTTCACTCCTTTTACTTTCTGGGCTGTAGAAACAAATAACATAATGGCACAATGAAATGTAAGAAATAGGATACCAGTGAGCACACCAGTGAAAAACTTCAGGCATCACATACCTTTGCCTGGTCAGATACAGGACAGGATACTCCTTGGAAAGTTCAAGCAGAAGCAAACAATAACATTTTCCCCTTTAATCAATGCAGAGAAGCAATCAGAAATACATACTGTTGAGTTCACTGGATCTAAGTTCTATCCTCTCTCTATATAGTTTCTGCCTTCTTTCTTGCTTTTTCTTCTTTGCGTGCACTAATGGGGCAAAGATACCTATTATGAGGCTATTGTTGAAATATTTCAAGGTGTTCAAATGCTCAAGGAGATATGTTAATGAAAATTTCTGACGGAAGAGAAGAGACAGGCTTCAGATGAGATGTGTAGCTGGTTAGAAGCAGAAAAACAAGGCTTTATTTCCTGCAAAATGTAATTTTGCTTCTAAACACAGTATAACAAACATGGGATTATATTGAACTTTGAATGTACCCTGATCCATAGGTCACTCCAAAAAATGACAAGTCATATCTGGAACCAGAACCTTAATAAATAGGCCCCTGAGTATCTCTCCAACCCTCTGTTCTGCACTTTCGTGAGAGAACTCTGCTCATCCCAAATGGCCATCCTAACTTCCCCTCCTCTGATTTCAGCCAGATTAGCTCTCATGAGCCATCATGCATTCAGTGCTATGCCCCCAAGATATGGAACAAGACACCATTACCTCTGCACCTTGAGACTTCCTATTTCACCTTTCAAAAAAACATAAAGATGTGGATATTTGAACAAACCTTTCCCTAGATTCCAAGGCAGAGACACTTCCCTCTACTGAATGATAGAACTTCCTGATCATGAGGCCATAACCTCATCCATCACTGGACTAGTTCTACTTAATTTATTCTTACTACCTCAGCACTGTTAGGGAGCACTAGGAAAGCGGTCCCATTCCAAGGGGATTGTGTGCCCATGGACCTCGGCGAACCAGGAGAGGAGCTTCAAGGAAGCGCCGAGGCAGGTGAGATGATTTCCCATCTGAGCTGAGACTGGGAGCCCAGGCCCCCCGCTGACCTGCCCAGCCTTGGTGAGGCCAACCACGCAAGGTTAGTATCTGAGTAGTCCTCCGACCACTCCAAGACCTTTTGGATTGCCGCTGGGTAACGGCAGAGGCAGCAGGCTGGACAGGAGACAAGGGTGGATGAAGACTCTGGAGCATGAAGACTCAGACGAGGAACTTGGAACATGGAGAATCAGACAAGGAACTTGGAATTTGGAAGAACTTTGAGCTCTAGGAAGACTTAGACGAGGATTCAAGTTCAAGTACTAGGTTGAGGCTACGACACAGCGCGCCCTACACAACCCACCAACGAGGCTGGTCATGAACCACCCTGGATGCGGGGCAGACTCCAGACAAGAAGTGAAGCAAGTGCGAGGAACATGTCCCAGTTACTGTAGAGGCCTGCACTGGGGCACACCCTACACTGCCGCCTGTGGCTGGTCATGGGCCACGCTAAAGTGGCGCAGGTTCCAGCAGCGTCTAACATATGGACGGAGCAGACACAAGGGAATCCGAGGGTTGGGACAAAATTCAGTACACAGGACCAAGACGGGACGTGGCGTCAGGCAGGGATGACCCTACGGAGGCTTGTGCAGCAAGCGATAAGGCAGGCCTGTCACGGAACACGACATGGCATGCCAGGAAAGGTGGCGACGAGGAACCCAGGGGTTCAGGACATCAAGGCTGGATCATGTAACATCAGGGACATCAGGACTTGGATCACAGAATATCAGGACTTGGAATTACGAAAAATTAGGACTTGGATCACGGATACAGACGGACGGACATCAGGAACATCTGGAAACATCAGGAGCGTCAGCAGATACCAGGAACACAGACGACAAGGGATCCCACGAAGAACATAAAGAGATGCCGGGCAGAAGCAGGAACGAAGATTCCTAGGGAGGACTAACCCCTTGCCAAGGCGAAGACGGAATCACTGCAGGGCCCTTTTATAGGGTTGAAGAAGGAAGACGCCCAGGGAGGAGTTTCAAGTGGGGCCCGGGGCATATCCGGCCGCAGGCCCTTTAAATCTAAGAAGGAGGCATGGCCCCGTACCTAGGGGAAACAGGAAGCAGAATCATGGACAGCGGCCATGCTGCTGCTGACGCTGAGGAGCAGGGCTGGGCCGAGGAAAGGGCCATGGAGGAGGTGGCTCTCCTTGCCGCAGGAGGCAGGCTGAGCGTGGCTCCTGCCACGTAGAAAGGTCTGGGGTGGCTCCATGCCGCGGGAAGGACAGGTGGACGTCGGCAGCCTCCAGGCCGCGAAGGTAAGCGCCTGCTTGTGGCCAGGCCCGCGGGCAGGAGCGCAACAAGCAAAACTGCTTGCCTTATTATAGTATATATACATCTGTATTCTTGTCCTCATTGTCATATTCTTGTTATCCATGTCACCCACTGGACTCTTTGTTATCTATATAGAGGTCCATATTCAGTCACTGCCCAGATTACAAAATTAATTGGATAAACTTGTCCAGTTAACTTTGGAGGGATAGTCAGTGGTACAGCCACAGTACTGAATATAGATGGCTATCTTTGGGACAACTCTATAGCCAGACCAGATTTAACTTCATATGTCATCCGGCTAACTCTGAATATCAGACTTTGCTGGGCAACTTATCCAGCTAATCTAAGTCCTCCTAGAAATACCCCTGAAATGCTCCTATGTTATCTGGCTAAATTTTAGCTCGATAATGAGATATTCAGCTAGTTTAGCTGAATAAGTGCCCAAAATATTTAAAAAAATCTGAATTTAGCCAGTTAATTTGTGGGTTATCTGGCTAAATGCCTCTGAATATGGACCTCTATCGGTTTTGTTTAGTGTCTTTGATTTGCTTGATTGCAATTTGGATTGTAATTTGAATTGTAATCTGCTTTGAGAGAAATTTAGGGAAAAGCAGAATATCAACTATTTATAAATAAATAAAATAAGTTTGATTGGAATACTGATGTTGTGTAAATGAATCCTTTATGGGGAAACACACCCAGGTAAGGTTACAGATGGACTCCATTTAGTGGTACGTTTGGATTCCATCAGTTTTTCAAGAGCACAGGCCAAACCATTTGTAGTAATTAAATAAGACTGATGGTATTGTATACTAGGGAGTCAGTGTCACTTACCTAAAAAAGCAACAGTTTAGAAACAAAACCAGACAATTATTTACCTTGTAGGTCTTTGTGGGGTGAAATGCCCCCTTTAGCCTGCAGTTAGGGTTAAATTCCCTTTGTTTAGAGCAGGGGTGAGCAAACCTTTAGAGCATCGACCCCCCCCCCCCCTTCCTCTTCCATTCATACTGTTTGTTGGGCCCCATCACTCACCAAAGTTGGGTTACATCATGGGGTAGATTTTAAAAGAAGCGCGATCAGCCTACTTTTGCTTGCGCATCAGACTCAAGCAAAAGTACGCTGGATTTTAGTAGATACGCGCGGAGCCGCGCGTATCCACTAAAATCATGGATCGGCGCGCGCAAGGCTATCGATTTTGTATAGCCTGCGCGCGCCGAGCCGCGCTGCCTCCCCCCGTTCCCTCCAAGGCCGCTCCGAAATCGGAGCGGCCTCGGAGGGAACTTTCCTTTGCCCTCCCCTCACCTTACCCTCCCTTCCCCTACCTAACCCACCCACCCGGCCCTGTCTACACCCCCCCCTTACCTTTGTCGGGGGATTTACGCCTCCCGGAGGGAGACGTAAATCCCCGCGCGCCAGCGGGCCTGCTGCGCGCCGGGCCGCGACCTGGGGGCGGGTACGGAGGGCGCGGCCACGCCCCCGGGCCGTAGCCACGCCCCATACCCGCCCCCAAAACGCTGCCGACACGCCCCCGCAACGCCGCGCGCTCTGGCCCCGCCCCCCGACACGCCCTCCTCCGAGAACCCCGGGACGTACGCGAGTCCCGGGGCTCTGCGCGCGCCGGGAGGCCTATGTAAAATAGGCTTCCCGGCGCGCAGGGCCCTGCTCGCGTAAATCCGCCCGGTTTTGGGCGGATTTACGCGAGCAGGGCTCTGAAAATCCGCCCCCATGTGTATAACATATATTTATATGTGTGACATAGATAGATAGATATAGATATATACAAAGTCTCTCACAACCAATCAGCTGTTGAACCGTTTGCCAAATAACACACGAGAGGCAGATACCACACTACATCCGGACAGTCACCTCACAGTATCAGCGGCACAAACTCCTTCCACTGCCAGGCACATTGTGAACGAACACAAAACCCTACAAAAACAACTCTCAACATCTAAACAGCAGACTTATCAGAACGTGACAATAGTAACACCAAGAACTCAAACAAGAACCCTACCTGTGAAAAAGCGGCATTGTAAATATTACCCTGGGTTCCAGAATACCAATACATCATCTACTAGGAAAACGAAACAAACCCGATTGCTTTAGATCTCTATGCAGATACTACATGCTAGCAAAATCTCTCCCCTTGGTCACACGCACAGAACAGAGACGGATCCTCACCAAATTCAGAATAAAGGATCACAAATTAGAACCAGCAATATGCAGACAAAAACTGAGAAGGAAACCTGCAAGAAGCCAGACTCTATTTACAGTGTAAAACATTAAAATCAAGAAACATCAAGCATCAATTATAATAGTAGATCCCTAGTAGAAAAGAATATATATTTCAAAACTACTGACAAACAGAACATCTATTAAAGTCATATATACATTTTTTTAAATTTCCCAAACACCAATAAAATATTTCAAAACAGCACATATATCAGATAACACCCAATATTAAAACTATGAGGATAAAAGAAAGTCCCTGCTCTCCATACCTGGGAACCTGATTTCTAATCACCCTGAGACTGTTGAGGATTAGGAGGGGGCTAGGGGGACACCCAAATTTTATTCTCTCTCTCTCACACACACACACTCACATGTTCATTCTCTTTCACACATACACTGTTGCAATCACGGTTACGGCTCCCGCGACTGGGCTCTTACCTCCCTTGCTTGCCCCGACGGCCTGCCGGTCCCCCCAACGCGATCCTAGGCCTACACAGGCCTCTCACTGCCTCAGCGTCTCCATGAGGGAGACGCCGTCAAGATTCAGAACTTGGCCCCGCCCACTGGGTATGCGCACGAAGAGGCAGCTTTTAAAGCTGCAGGCGTGGGAAATCTTGGCTGGCCCCCGGAGTGACGTCAGACACCGGCAGGGTATTTAAACCACAGGCAACCATTCTCTCTCACACACAAAGACAGACCCCCAGGCAGGCATTCATTCTCTCTCTCTCTCTCTCTCACACACACACACACACATACACACACACACAGCCTCAGGCAGGCACTCATTTTCTCACAAACACACACAGACAGACCCTAAAGCAGGTACTCATTCTCTTTCATACTCACAGGCCCCCAGGCAGGCACCCATTCTCTCATAAACATAGACTGACATCCAGGCAGGCACCCATTCTCACCCATACATACACACAGAGACAGATTGACCCATAGGCAGGCACTCATTCTCTTACACACACACACACACACACACACACACACACACACACACACACACACACACCCACCAATCCCCAGGCAGACACCTATTCTCTCTCACACGCACACAGCCTCAGGCAGGCACTCATTCTCTCACACACACAGACAGACCCTAAAGCAGGCATTCATTCTCTCTCATACACACAGACCCTCACTCACACACAGACAAACCCCCAGGCAGGCTCCCATTCTCTCACACACAGACACAGAAGCTCCCATTCATACACATACACACACTGAAGGCAAGCCCCCTCTCTTTGTTTTGCCGGCAGCCTCTCTCATTTCTGCTGCTGCTGTTACCACCACTGTATAGCTGTTGGGGTGGAGCCAATCGCTCGTCTCTGCTTCTGCCACTGAAACTTGTTCTGCTGCCTCCTCCTCTGTGCAGGCCCCACGGTGTAAAAAAATTGGTGAGACTAGCATTGTCTCCATGCTGATCTTGTGTATCGTGAGATGAGCATAAAGAAAGTGCTACTCTTGCAAGTTCTAATACCGTGGGCCTGCACAGATGGGAAGGGTGTCCTTCTCTGCTCAGCTGCCGGTGGAATGAGGTCTACCGTCGGCTGCATGCACTTTCCCCCATGGTACAACA
The DNA here is from genome assembly GCF_901001135.1 of Rhinatrema bivittatum. Classification (NCBI taxonomy): domain Eukaryota; kingdom Metazoa; phylum Chordata; class Amphibia; order Gymnophiona; family Rhinatrematidae; genus Rhinatrema; species Rhinatrema bivittatum. The sequence continues at coordinate 110,552,441 of NC_042617.1, read as the reverse complement.
TTCCACTAGGCCCCAGACAGCAGAGGTGGGCACTCTTGTCTTTTCGTCCCACCTGCTGGTGGTCCCCTGCATACTTGTTCGCGGTCCCCTGTGGGGGCGCGTCCCCCAGTTTGCACACCTCTGGTTTAGAGCATCCATGTTCTTTATGGATGGACTGAGCAAATTTAGAGCATTCTTTTTCTTATTTATAGAATTTACAAACTTATCAGAAGTATATCTTGTTAAACAGAAAATGTGAACAAAAAATATTTCAAGAAACAGAGAAAATGTAATTACAACATATAGCCCTCCATTAAGAGAAAGGAGAGGAGAAAAAGATCACATTGGGAGACAATAGAAAAAGGAAAAAAGATACAATGAAAAGCAATAGCCAAACACTACAGCAACAGTTTCAAACACTGAGACATTCCCTTCGCCACTCATTGTTATGGGCCCATTTAGTTTCTTCAAGTCCATGAAAGATCTCAGTTTGGGGCAAAAATGTATAATTAACTTGGGCATAAGTAACTAGACATTTACAAGGATAGTGGGATACTGTAAGAGGAAAGAAACATCCAGAGACCTAGACTCCTGGCACATAGACAAAAGCAATTTCCTTTTTCCTTGAGTTGATTTATTTACATTACAAAAAACCCAAATATGTTGCTTTCCGGAAATATAAATACAAGACCATATGAAGATCCTGCATAAACACCAAAAAGGACAATAATGTTGCTCTATTAAGTCCTTCATATTCTGATCTTTCTTAGGTATCTGTAGGGGTCAAACTAAAGACAGTTTAATCCTTACAGATACCTTAGACAGGCATCATATGATCTCCGTTCCGTGTTTCCCTCTTCTTCATAGGAAGATAACATAACTTATTCAAAGGAGAAATAGCTTCAGCTGGTATACAGAAAATATCACTGAAATATCTTCTAAGAATGTCACAGGAGAGAACACAGATGATTTAGGGAAATTTATAAATTGCAAATTCAACTGCCTTGCTTGATTTTCTAGCTGCTCAATTTGCCTGTGGATAATTATCGGCATATCCTGTACCAAAGAAGCATTCACAGCCTTGGGGGTAGGGGGTAGTCTCCCAGGGTAGGGGGGGAGGGGGTTGTATGTAATGTGTGGAGTGTTTGTGGTTGTCTGTGTTGTGACTGAGCGGTGGGATATGATTGGCGGTTTTTTTTTTTTTTTTGCTTCTTTTGGTCCGTAGGACCTCAAATAGAGAGTACACGGGGTGTTGTTCCAGTTGACCTTGTTATGTTGGGGAATTGCTCTTGTAATGTGCTTTGCTATTACTCTTTGATTCGAATTGTGCTCTTTTTCCCAGAGTTTGGTTCTTGATTGTACCTGTGTTGCTCTTTAATAAAAATGATTTTGACAAAATAAAAAGCATTCACAGCCTTAGCTTCCTTAAGTTCCCTATTAATTTCAACAAATTTCTCTCTAATAGGGAGATGCATCAAGCTGTGATAGGTCTCTAACGCACGTTAAAATGTGTATATTATGTGACATACACTGTTTATCGCATCATATATGTGATAGTTTGCATAGCCCTGCCCAGATTACCTCCCCATTATAATAAGCTGCTTTGCATGTGATTTGCATGCATGAAGTTTGCTAATCCATGCAAACTGGCTCATTAATAGGCAATCTGATGTTGATAACTTATCACAGCCGATATAGAAAGTTATTAGCTATGATAAGTTAACAACATCTCTGGAGGAAATATTATTCTAACACGGGAGCCTCAGGACACTAACATGGGTCCAGAGGCTCCCATGTTAGATTTAAAGGGCCATGTAAAAAAAAGAAACCACCTCCAAAAAGAAGAAAGTGTGAGGGAGGTCAAAGCTGATCCCCTGCTCTTGACGAGGCCACTACTCGAGGTGGCCCGGACAACCAAATAAGAAAAATAAATTAAAGTAGTCATGCAACGATGACTCCCTCCAGTCCCCCAACCCTGTCAGCATAACATAAAGTATGTCTCTCCACCGCTTCTTTCCTTATAAATATGTCCTGGCATTGTCCCTCCCTTCCTCCCCCATGTTAATACCCCCTAATAGCTCTCTCTCCCCCCATCTCCCAAGTGGTAATAAAAATCAGTTTCAGGTGTAAAACTAACACCCATCCCCCAACCCCCCTGAACCTCCCTTTCACATCCTCTAACCTCAAAAGTGCTCAATCACTCCACCATTGGGGCTCAGGGTTCCTGCCCCCTAGCCTTAGGGGGCACCCAACCTGACCTTGCCGTAGTCACACATGCCTACTTAAAAATTTTTTTTAATTGATTGGGCCACCTTGACTGGCAGCTCTGAGATGGACAGGGAGTCAGCTTTGAGTCCCTCACATGTTTTATTTTTGGCTGTCCTGTGAGTTTGGGGCTGCCATCTCGCCAAAAGGGCTGAGGCCATGTTGTGTTTTGACCGTGAGACAAAACAATACTGTGATGCAGCCACAATATTTTTTTAAGGGGGGGGCTCACTATCACCTGACACCCCCCACAAAGGTGGGACCTCTACTATGAAACAAACATGATGGTTTAGTGCATCTAAGTCTAAATTCTTTAGAATCAGTTTATTGTTTCCCAGTTAGCGTTCTAACACATCCAGCCAACGGAGAGATATCCTTTGAGGACATTTATGAAAGTGTCCAGTCTTACTAACAGGCCGATACAGTAAAGTGCGCTCCGCTGGATGCGCCTTTTCGACGTGCTATTTTTACTCCTTATACAGTAAGGGGTAATAGTGCATGGAAAAGGCACGTCCAAACCCCCCCCCCCCCCCCCCAGAAACTAATAGCACCTGCAACATGCAAATGCATGTTGATGGGCCTATTACTTATTCCCGCGCGATACAGAAAGTAAAATGTGCAGCCAAGCCGCACAAAGGCAGGCGTTAATTTCAGCCAGCACCGGGAAGGTGTACAGAAAAGCAGAAAAAACTGCTTTTCTGTACACCCTCTGACTTAATATCATAGCAATATTAAGTCGGAGGTCCCAAATGTAAAAATTTTTTAAAATAATTAAAACAAATTTTTAAATCTGCCCGTGGGTTGGAAGATGGATGCTCAATTTTTCCAGCATCCGTTTTCCGAACCCGTGGCTGACAGCGAGTTCGAGAACCGACGCCAGTAAAATTGAGTGTCAGCTGTCAAACCTGCTGACAGCCGCCGCTTCTGTCAAAAAGGAGGCACTAGGGACGCGCTAGTGTCCCTAGCGCCTCCTTTTACCATTGGCCCTCATTTGAATATTTTTTTTCTGAATCGCGCACCCAGGAAAGTGGCCTGGGCGCGCATCAGGAGAACGGGAGCTCGCTGGCTCTCCTGCGGGGTTTTCTGTATCGGCCTGTAAGTTAGCCCAGAGAATATCCACTGCAACAATGTGGACTTTCATAAGAAGGGGCAGAGATTCACAATCTTGAATGGATGGGAGAGCTGGTAAAAACAAGTGCAATATCTTCTGTAGGATTATTTCCTCTCTGCAACAACTCATAAAATGAAGGCGTCGAACTTCCAGGCTTTTCTTCATCCACTGAAGCTCCTTCTCCCCTAGCAGCACTCTCCTCAATTTCCGCAGCCTATTTCTCAGCACCATCACTTGGTGACCTGCTGACCTTGGGACCTGGATGCTGTCCATAAAAAGTCAGAGGTACTGAGTCTAGAGGGGACAAAGACACCACTTCTCCAACCAGGCTAGGATCTCCTACACCAGGCGTGACAATGGAGGTCCTCTCCAAACTGCCCAGGCCATGATCTAGGAAGCCATCCGGTCTTTGCGGAATTAAATGAGCCACAGTTTCATTAGGTATAATTACAGAACTGGTAGGTTAATTTAGTTATTTTTAGATATATGTTTCTAAGCTGAACAGGTTTTGAAAAAGTATGAGTATGTGTCATTACTATTGAAATGAGTGTTTATAAGAACAAAATTCAGTGAATCTATTGCTGTGAGAATTTATGCATGTACTTTTTGCCTTATAGAAAAGAGGCATTCCAGTGAAGGGGAAGGGAACTGGGAAAGGAATTTTGAAGAGAGTTTGTAAATTATAAAAGTACATTTCAGTTTAAAAATGTATGTAGGAGGCCTGCTGCCTCCATGCATACTTTACACCATCATTTAATAAAATTTGAGCTGCATAACAAACCAATATTCAAACATAATGGGGCTGATTCACTAAAGGCCTACAGCTCTTACTGTGCACGCTAAAACATTTCAGTGGGCACAATAAATAATGACACTGCTAAGAGGATAATTTTGAAACATCTCACATAATGTATGCCACAAATATGTACATAAGTGCAGAAGTCCACTTTGAAAATTATCCCATCAAACCTATTGCACACATGTAACCCTTTCTGGGTGGATGGTACATATCCTAAAGACTACTATATAAGAAGTACCATAAAATCCAGCAATCCCATTATATAGACTCAACGAACCTATATTAGTTTGATCCTCATAATAGGCTTCATTGTATAGTTTTGTAAGCAACTTTAAAACTCCGCCGAATGCATCTCTCGCCCCTCCTCATACCTCCCTCCTTCCTATCCTCCCTCCCCCGACCCTCCCCTCACTTCCTTCAATCAACCCTGATACCTAAACTATTTTATCATCAAGACATAATGTACATATGTTATATGCCATAATATTATTTTTTCCATATATTCCTGTTATAATTGTTACCATGTTATATTTGTTATCATGTTATAATGTAAAATAGGGCAGAACTCACCCTATCCGCTCAGTTACCTGTAAACCGATGTGATATCTCGATTGAATGTCGGTATATAAAATAAATAAAATAAATAAAATAAATAAATATTTAATCATCGGTCAATAGCTTCATTTTTTTAGGGTTTTTTTTATCATTTCCCCTTATTTGTGCAAATAAGCTGTAGTCCGTACAATATCACATGTATTTCGGATTTGACGATCCTTTTTCAAGGGCTGATACCAGAAATGGAACGCCACCACACCATTTTTGAACATGGACTATCGTAACATGATTTAAGCCCTTGAAAAAGGATCGTCAAATCCGAAACACGGTCCCGTGTCGGGCAGAGTTTCTTTGTAGTAGAAGACTTCTATATCAGTGCAGGAGCAAAACACAGTTCTAAGATAAGTGATATGGTGAAGCAAATTGAAGAATTTATCCAGATTCGTTGTGATTATCTTTATACGTAGCACATGTGATATTGTACGGACTACAGCTTATTTGCACAAATAAGGGAAAATGATAAAAAAAAACCCCTAAAAAAATGAAGGTATTGACCGATGATTAAATATAAGGCGGAGTTTTAAAGTTGCTTTCAAGACTGTACGATGAAGCCTATTATGAGGGTCAAACTAATATAGGTTCGTTGAATCTATATTATGGGATTGTTGGACTTTATGGTACTTCTTATATAATAGTTACACATTTACCAAGGGTCCAATTGGGAAAACTCTAAGGTGACCATGGTTAGCTAAGTGACATATCCTAAAGGGCCATAAAAAATGTATTATACTTGGCTAGCTCCTCAGTCTCTTGTCCCTCATTCTTTTCCCAAGGGATGCATCTGTTGCAAAGGTTGGGAAGATGTGAACCCTTAGTCCGAGGGGGAGTTGATACTACCAGAGGAGACGGCTCCTCGAGTTCCCCCGTCAAATGGCGAGGCTGGAGTGACACAGGAAATAGTTGGATCTTCACCACTGGAAACCCATGGTCCCCCCAGGAGAAGCCCATATGGATCCGGACCGCTGGGACTTAGGTGAACCTTTGAGAGGTAGAGGTCTCATGGGACAGAAGCAAGGGCCAGTTGGATCTTCACCACTGGAAGTCCGCGGTCCCCCCGGGAGGAGCTCGTAGGGACCCAGACCGCTGGGACTTAGGTGGGCCCTTGAAGATAGAAGACTCATTGAAGTCCAGTCCGGGATCAGAAGCCAGAGTTCACCTACCGCCAGTCCGAGATCCGAAGCCAGAGGGTCACCAATCTGAAGTCATACACCAAAGAATCATCGATAGCCAATCCGAAGTCAAACACCAGAAGGTTGTCCAGAGGCAGGAACAAGAGAACTGGAGATAACAGCAGACTCCCGATAGAGAGCAAACTCGTTGCCAAGTCGAAGAACCTGAAGATGAGGCTTCCTTAAGTACTTCCCTGGGTCTGACATCATCTGGTGCAGCTGGGACTGATTAGAGGACGAGGGCCCTTTAAATATGTGCTAGAGGTGCGGCCGCATGCCTAAGAGGAGGATGGCCTAGTGACGAACCAGGAAGTGCTGCTGTGCGGCCCAACACCGCGAAGAGGAGATCGAGGAGCGCGCGCCCAGCGCCGACCTGCCCAAAGAGGGCCCGCTCAGCCTGGAGGGGGGTTGGGCCTTCCCCGGGGACGTGTTCCCGCCACTGCTGCGGCACCGGCAGCAGTCCCAGTGTTATGCCGATGGTGAGCGGGGGCCAGCCATGGGTGGCCATGGCTGGAAACGCTAACAGCATCCTTTCTGTGGGGGTGAAGGAAAACCTTAAGGCCCAGGCAAGATTGTGTACTATTCCATAGGTGTGTATTACCCTTGCTCTTTGGGATAGGGACACTTACAAACCAGGCTGCGCTATCTGGATGGGTTTTTTAATTAAAGTTTACGGTACTTTGACTAAGTTCAAAATAATCAAAGGTGCCCAGTTACTTCCAGGGTCCTTAGGTTTACATGAGCCAGGATTTAAAAGATCTCTAACTCTGTGGTCCTCCAGGCAGGGGTTTGAAACTGGCTTATCCTCCATGGAAGGGAATGATAAGTGTCCCAAGTGGGCTAGGGGTGTCCTAACCATGACGGATACCCTACCCCAGTACCTGAGGTCCATGATGAATCCTGTACTCCAACCTGCCAGTGTCCTGTGTTTCCAAGGTGGGGACTCCAGATGTCCTTCTCCACGTTTCTCCCTCCGACTCCTCTTCACAATACAGCTGCAGCCTTCCTGTGGGAAAGGCCAGGCACTGAAAGCCGTCCTTACAGCTTCCGGTTTAGAGCAAGGAAGGGTGGCAGAATCAGCTTCCTTCCCTTTTGGTTAAAAAGCTAAATCTCTGATCAAGGCACTTCTCTGCATGATCATTGAGGCCTCCTCTTGAACTGGGCAAAGAGGCACACAGCTCCTTCCTGCCCCGCTGGACTTTTGGCAAGTCTTATGGGGGTCAAGAGGGTCCCCCAAGACTTGCCAAAAGTCCCTGGTGGTCCAGCAGGGGTCCGGGAGCGATCTCCTGCACTCGGGCCATCGGCTGCCAGACAATTTTAACAAGCATTCAAGTTCTTTCATGGGTATCTTTTGAAACAATCCTTTAAAAAAAAAGTCTTTATTTTCTGTTATGTTAATCAACACTTTTTCTAGCATGGAAATACTTTGGAAACAATTTTAACAATTATTTTTCTCTTTTTTTCAGAACCTTTGAACTCCAATCAATTATGTCAGATTAGCATTACGTTTTGTGTGTGCTTGTCTTAAATTTACTCTGGTCCAGCCTTCAGATTGATGCCTCAAGAAATTGAGTCATTGTGGGTTTTTTTCATCCAGGCCGATACAGAAAAACCCGCGGGAGAGCCGGCGATCGCCCACTCTCCTAGGCGCGCGATTCAGTAAAAAAAAATATGCTAATGAGGGCCTCCTTTTTGACAGAAGTGGCGGCTGTCAGTGGGTTTGACAGCCGACGCTCAATTTTACCGACGTCAGTTCTCCAACCCGCTGACAGCCACGGATTCGGAAAACGGACGCCAGTTAAATTGAGCGTCCATCTTCCAACCCGCGGGCCGCGGGCAGATTTAAAATTTTTTTTTACTTTTGGGGCCTCCGACTTAATATCGCTATGATATTAAGTAGGAGGGTGTACAGAAAAGCAGTTTTTTCTGCTTCTCTGTACATTTTCCCAGTGCCGGCTGAAATTAAAATGTGCGGCTTGGCTGCACATTTTTCTTTCTGTATTGCGCGGGAATAACTAATAGGCCCATCAACATGCATTTGCATGTTGCAGGCGCTATTAGTTTTGGGGTGGGAGGGTGGGGATTGGCCGCGCATTTTCCACGCGCTATTACCCCTTACTGTATAAGGGGTAAAAATAGCGCATGGAAAACGTGAGTCCAACCGGGGGCTAACAGTGCGCTGGGCCTGAGCGCACTTTACTGCATTGGCCCGAAAGAGAGCCCCTCTTATGTTAGGTATCCCTTTTTTTCTTCTTCACTGTATGTGTTTACGTTTTCAGTGTTGTCTGTCTTTTCTGTGTTTTGTGTTACTTTCCTATTGCACTCAATATTTGTACTTGATTGCTACTCTGGCAGGACCTAGGGTGTGAAATTTGTAGGTGTGTGCACATACTTATCCGTAGTCTCTGGTCTTGGTTCAGTCTCAGTCCATCGTGATGCAAACTCCAAAGCGATGGTAATGGGTGCAGTCACATCTCCTCTGGTGATGAACCCTGAGCTTTCTGGTGTTGGGTCTTCCTCTGTCAGTGTCCACCTCCAGGGGTTTCCTACTACCTGGCTATACCAAATCAGCAACAAAACCTGTCTCCCTGGCACCGAGTATCTTCCGCCCGCTAAGAGTCTTTCTAGTGAGGGTGTCCAGCTGCTTTGTGATATTTTTTTTATCTAGCTATTGAAAAAAAAAAAGATAATTTTTAGAAACTGTTACCTCCCCTGGTGCTGCCACTCTTAGCTTAATACCGCAGCCCAAGTGCCAGCCATCTCCATTTATTTTTACAATTTTTTAAAAGTAGCTACACTGTAAAAAAAAAAAAAAAAGGTCCCCAGGGACTGGTTACCTTTCTTTTTAGTGTCCCTACACTGGGCTAATCACTGCAAAAGTTACGGGGCTAGCCCTCATGCTTTTGGGTTTGCTGCAGGGGATTTACAGTGGTGCAGGGCAAAACCTGGACTGGAATCCTGAATAACTCAGAGTCCTGGCACAGAAGCTCTCCCTGGCCACGTTCAAGTGGCCAAAAACCCCCTTGCACAGGTGATGGGGCTAGTACTGGCTACCCCAACACTCCATCTGGCTCCAAACACTTAATTTGAAATGTTTTTTTTTTTCCCCAGGGGCAGCATTGAAGTTGCCTCCAGGTCTGCTTTTTCTCTCTTGGGCACACACTAGCAGCAGGGGCTCGCCCATAACCCCTTGTTACTGTTCCTGTGGTGCTTTATGTTCCATTGGGGCAGTGGCGGGGGGGGGGGGGGCACTTGCTCAGGACTCCCAGACACTTTATACCTCCCCCCACCATGTCTGTGACACGACTCCTTTAAAAGGGCACCAGGTGGTGATGCCAACACTGGGCTGACATACTTGGCCGAGGCCTTCTCCATACGGCAGGAGCTTCCCAAAGGCTTCCAGCAGGCTTGTTTCCTCTCCCCTGCCTTCCTGCTGGCCCTGCACTGCTTCCCCTGCCACTCCTCTATCTGCCATGGGTGCTGGCAAGAGCCACTGCAGCTACAACACACGATCCGGCCGATTATCTCTTCACTGCCATGGCTGAGCAGTGCCGCGGCAGCTGCAACACATGTTCACGGCCCGCCCGCCCCCCCCCCCTCACCACCACCACCACCCGAGGACGCTGACAGACTGTGGGAGACAGGAGCGAGGCTCTTCCTCCTTTATCTGCTGTGGCAAAGGAAGAGCAGAGGCAGCAACCACCTCTCCTCCTCCAAACCACCTAACTCTTCAGCCTGCCCTGCCGGGGGCACCTTCCACAGGTAAACTTCCACGTGAATATGACATAAACTCATAGGTTTAATGTATACTGATCAGGCAATGTTGTAAAAAGCCACTTCTGTGCATAAAACACGGTTTTACCTGCAAAGGTCCCATTGAAAATTGCAAGAGCCCATATCTTGGCGGACTGAGTAACTGATAGGTATAGGAAACAGAGAACTTTGGGAGCTTTCTGGGCAGACTGAAGGGGCCATAGGGTCCTTTTCTGCCGTCACTTTCTATGTTTCTATGTTTTTATGTTTCTAAGACTTTAGAGTTTGGGATTTTATCCTTCCAGGAGATGTTAAGGATATATTGGCAAGGCACATGGAAACTTTTAAGCCTCTTCTCTTGATGTAAGTACAGTGTCCATGTCTGACTACCATAGTGTACTAACAACACAGGCTTTATTTATTTATTTATCGAGTTTTATATACCGTCATTCGGTTTCGCCATCATAAAGGTTTACAAGTTTCGACTGGAGAAAGAAAATTCAAACGGGAAGTACAAAGATCATGATTATAGTTAGGTAAGCGTACGGATGGGAACGGGTACAGGGACAGTCGGGTAAAAGTAAAGTCGGGTAAAGGTAGAGAGCAAAGTAACATTAAGGCAGCAGATAATTAAGTGGAGTAGTTATGTTTACAGTTATGTTTACAGTTATGTTTACAGTTATGTTTTATAGTTATAGAATATAGACACTGATGTTAGTGTGATCCATAAGTTTTTGTCAGACTTCTTCTGAAAGCTTAGACAGAGTATGACAGTTGTTTTTAATTAGCAGATTTAATTCTGTATCAAGTGAGGGATTATCTGTGATGGAGGATCTTCCCTCCTTCTGTCTCTTATTTTCACCAACTTTGCTTCTGCATTTCCTTCTGCAAAACAGCTAAAACTCCTGCCAACTAGTCCCTGTCATAGCATGTACATGCATTGGTTAACATCTGCTCTGAAGTGGATGATAAAATTTTGCCATTAATGTGCAGTTGCTAAGTAGATTATGGTTTAGTGACTAATGTGATTACTGTGAGTGTGCTCATGCATTCATTTCTGTATCCTTTTGCATTCATTTCTATATCCTTTTGCCCTTTAGCATGCTTGATGCAAAGTTTATCATGCAGTACTGGTCACTAAAGTACTAGTGGCCATTACTGCATACACGCTAAGCCACTATCTTCATCTTGCTCATCCAGAGATGCCTCTCATGGCTCAGGCATGTCCATTGTATGGATAAGAACATAAGAAATTGCCATGCTGGGTCAGACCAAGGGTCCATCAAGCCCACCATCCTGTTTCCAACAGAGGCCAAACCAGGCCACAAAAACCTGGCAAGTACCCAAACACTAAGAATACCCCATGCTACTGATGCCAGTAATAGCAGAGGCCATACCCTAAGTCAACTTGATTAATAGCAGTTAATGGACTTCTCCTCCACGAACTTATCCAAACCTTTTTTAAACCCAGCTACACTAACTGCACTAACCACATCCTCTGGCAACAAATTCCAGAGCGTAATTGTGCATTGAGTGAAAAATAATTTTTTTCCGATTGTCTTAAATGTGCTACTTGCTACCTAGTCCTTCTATTATCTGAAAGTATAAATAACCAATTCACATCTACTCATTCAAGACCTCTCATTAATTTAAAGACCTCTATCATATCCCCCCTCTCAGCCATCTCTTCTCAAAGCTGAACAGCCCTAACCTCTTTAGTCTTTCCTCATAGGGGAGTTCTTCCATTCCCTTTATCATTTTGGTTGCCCTTCTCTGTACCTTCTCCATCACAATTATATCTTTTTTGAGATGCAGCGACCAGAACTGTACACAGTATTCAAGGTGCGGCCTCACCATGGAGCGATACAGAGGCATTATGATATTTTCTGTTTTATTAACCATTCCTTTCCTAATAATTCCTAACATTTTATTTGCTTTTTTGACTGCTGCAGCACACTGAGCCAATGATTTCAGAGTATTATCCACTATGATGCCTAGATCTTTTTCCTGGGTGGTAACTCCTAATATGGAACCTAACATTGTGTAACTATAGTATGGGTTATTTTTCTCTATATGCAACACCTTGCACTTGTCCAAATTAAATTTCATCTGCCATTTGGATGCCCAATCTTCCAGTCTCGCATGGTCCTCCTGCAGTGTATGACAATCTGCTTGTGATTTAACTACTCTGAATAATTTTGTATCATCTGCAGATTTGATAACCTCACTCATCATATTCCTTTCCCAATCATTTATAAATATATTGAAAAGCACCGATCCAAGTACAGATCCCTGAGGCACTCCACTGTTTACCCTTTTCCACTGAGAAAATTGACCATTTAATCCTACTCTGTTTCCTGTCTTTTAACCAGTTTTTGTAATCCATGAAAGGACATCACCTCTTATCCCATGGTGGTGGAATTCCCAAAGATATCCTGTAAGTACAGCTACCTCTGGCAAAAGGCTAAGCAAGTGCCAGCCTGGTTGCCTAGTAATAGTGCCATGTACTGCCATTGGGAAGTCCCTAGTTTGATCCCAGAGCAGAGTCTTCTGCTTCCTTGGTAAGATGGAGATTTGAATAATGCAGGGACTCAAAGTACCAGGATCCCAGCCCTGGTTCTGATTGCGCTGGAAGTATGAAGGAACAGGAGGAAACCCTTCAGTAAAGAAAAGCCAGTTGGCTGTCCACACTTGCATTTAAAGTGTGTCTGCAAGTGAGTCCTGAAGACTCTTGACCTTGACATCTGCTTAAGATCACAGTCATGAGAAACATGAACTCCAAAAAGGCCTTCAAAAAATTAGAAAAGACTGACATAGATCCAGGAAGTTAAGAGAACTTATAGGAAGAACAAACAAAACTACCACTTGAATGAGGGTCTTTATAGCCACAGAAAGTACTGCCTACCTAAAGTCTGAGAGGGCCATAAAGGGTGCATATCCATTATCTCTTGAGATCAAAGGAGCTTAACAGGCTTCTATAATGTCCACACAGCATAAGACTTGCCATACTGGGTCAGATGAGGTCCATCTAGCACAGTATTTTGTTTCTAACAGTGGACAATCTTTGTCACAAGTAACTGGCAGGATCCCAAGGGGTAGATAGATTCCAAGCTGCTTATCCCAAGAATAAGCAGTGGATTTCTGCAAATCTAACAGATAAATTTTAGAAGGAGCACACGTGTGCCCATAAACGTGCGTACTGAGCACATAAGCAAAAATACACTCAATTTTATATAGTGCTTGCAAGTACACATGATTCATTTAAAATACCCCTACCACACATATGTGTGGAGCCTTTGCACATGTACTCACATTTACCATGGCGGGAAGGAGGGAGAGAGAGTGAGAGAGAGAGACAGAGACAATCTTCCACTGTAAGAGGGGCACTTTCAAATCAGGGTGGGTTATTGGGGGGGGTGGCAACGTTACAAGGATCTACAGATCCTTGTGACCTGGGCAGACTAATGTAACCCCCCCTAAAACCTCCTTGAAAGGAAAGTTACCCTTTTAGCGTGGGAGATATATAGAGTATCGGATTCTTTCTCTCTCTCCCTCTCTCTCTCCCCGGTTTTCAGTATCACTCTGGCCCAAAATCTCCAGACTTGCCACGCATCAGGACTAGTAGTAACGTTACTCAGGTAACATAGTACAGGTTGCCATGTTCAGTCTTGCAAAATTCATGGGTTACACGTGTAAATCTTGGTCCCACCCCAGAATGCCCATGCCCCTCCCATTTTCTGCCTCCCTATTCTTGATGCGTGCACAGGTATTTATGTGCATGCTTCCCGGCTTCTTAAAATTTGCGTTGCTCATGCACAGCCCACATATGTGTGTATGGGGCCGTTTTTGCATGAGTGATGCTTTTAAAATCCACCTATAACTTAATAATGGTTTTCTTCAGAAACTTGTTCAAAACTTTTTTAAACACAACTATACTAACAGCTTTCACCACATTCACCGGCAATGAATTGCAAAGCTTAAATATGTATCGAGTAAAAAGATATTTCTCTTATTAGTTTTAAATGACTACCTAGTAACTTTACTGTGTCCCCCCCTGGTTTTTGTACTTTTCAAAAGACTAAACAACTGATTAACATTTACTCGTTCCTTTCCACTCATTATTTTATAAACCTTTATCATATCTCCCCTCAGCCATCTCTTCTCCAAGTTGAAGAGTCCTAATCTCTTTAGCCTTTCTTCCTAGGGGAATTGTTCCATTCCCTTTATCATTTTGGTCTCCCTTCTCTGTACCTTTTCTAATTCTGCTATATTTTTTTTTTAGATGTGGTGACCAGAACTGCACACAATACTCAAGATGAGGTCATACCATAGAGTAATACAGAGGCATTATGATATTCTGTTTTATTCTCTTTTCCTGCCTCTTGCTGAGACTGGCCAGGAGCCCAAGGAGAGAGGAGGAGCAGACAGAGAACTGCGGGCCAGAGCAACTGGGTCTGGGGGTACCTGAGGGTAACTGGGACATTAGCTCCTCCCCCTGCCATGATGAGAGCTGCTCACTGTGACATCATATGAAATTTAAGATGCTGAAATGCCTTTTTGCAGCATGCTGCTGCAGCGCACCGAAGGAGTGTGCTAAAGGGGAATGCTGCTTAGTGAGCCCCTTCGTGAGACCTTCAGGAGAGTATTGGGATATTGCTGGTTGTTTGTTGTATACTTTGGTGGTTATAATGTGTTTTGGGGCTCATATATTGAGGTAGTGAGTGGGAGGGAATAATATGGGGAAGGTTTTGTACCCCCATGGTGTTTTGAACGAGATATAGGGGATTGGCTGAAGGAGGTAATAGTAGACAATACAAAGTGGAATTATAGCAATAGCCAAGTGAAAGCTTTGTTATTTAATGCAAGGTCTTTGGGTAATAAGATGAGTCATGTGTAAGATTTAATAAGTATAACAGCTGAGGATTTGGTATTGTTTCTGAGACTTGGTTCTTGGAGGAAATGATCTCATGCTTTGCAGAAGTCTGCCTGCCTGGATATGAGATATTTATGCAGAATAGAAAGAATGGGGAGGAGGGGTGGCTCTTATAAGTAAACGTGTTGAGAAGGTACATCAGATGGAGTAAAGGGAATTGCAAGGGTGTGAATGTTAGTTATCAGCAATTGGGAAAGAGGGAACTGTGCAGTTGTTGTTGTTGTTATATTCTCCTCCAAACTTCACTATAGAAAGGGTTATGAATTTGATTGAAATTTAAATTCCACTAGTAAATTTAAATCCCTATACTATTAAACTTTCAAAATATAAAACCACCTCCCCAATATTTCGTGTAATAAGGCCTCTTTGTTATTAGAGACTTTATTAGCCCGGGATCTAAGCCAACAAGTAGGTTTTAGTACTCATAAGGGAGGCCATGTTTTAGATCTGATTTTTTAGAACAGAGAAGATTTTAAGAGAGGGTCAATTGAAGGTATTAGGGAGTGATGAAGTTATTTGGTCTGACCATAAAGTGATTTTTTTTTTTCTTTTAAAGTGCCTGAGAGGGGAAGGATCCAAGATGGGGAATCTAGCTGGTCACATTTGAGCTGTTCGTTTCTTACCTGTTGGTTTGATATGCCTCATTCCGGCTGAAAATGTAGGGCCAAGGAGAGGGATGTCTCAGCTGCCCCTCCAGAAAGTCCTGTAGTTGGCCCGATGGGCAATCACGTGCTGTGGGGGGGGGGGGGGGGGGAAATGTCCCGGGAGTCAGATCACTGGAAGCAACATCTCTATCCCCGGTGGTAAGGACTGCCCCTGTAAATCCTGCTGAGGCAAGATCGCTCACCCCGGAATGAAGCATGGCACTCGATTGATGATGCTGAGGTCGTTGAGTCACGTCCTGATACCATGGAGTGTGCTGGGACTGCCTCACAGTCAGACAATATCGACGGTGTTACAGGGAGAACATCTGGAGCTGAACCTCAGCCACAGCAGGAAGGTGTTCTTCCCTAATGGGAGTTTCCACTTTGACCCACCCCCATTGAAGAACACAGCATATAAATAATTGTAAATAAAATAAAATAAATTTATCACCATTTAAACCATCCAAAATGGTAAGACCAGTCATTTTTACACTACAGATGATTTGGGAAGCTATTTTGAACGTAAATAATAATATCATGCCCAATTAAATCCTTTGGTGAATCAAGTAAATGCTTTGGACAACCGAGTGAAAATGCTGGAACCTGAGAATAAAAATACCGCTAAATTCTGTGAGACATTTAAAAAGGGTTTAGAAAGTTCTTCTACTTTGCATCAAGCTTTGTTAAAGGATAATCAGATGCTGACTAACCGGTTAGAACAAATGAAAAATCAGATTCAGGGGAAGAATCTCCGTTTTATTAATTTTCCTAAACTCCCTCTCATTCTGTTCCTGCTGAAAACTCTCTTGACTTTTCTTCCATGATATTGATTCTGGGAATGACCTCACCCAGGGTGGCTCATATGGAACAGAGATCCTCCATGATGCTCCAGGGGCGCAATCCACATCTATTTCCAGAGACAAGTCATGAAGGGCTGCCTGTTGCTCTATTAACCCCTGCAGCAATAGACAGGTGGAATTACATCTGGTGCCTACATTCTGAATAAACCAATGCAGAGGTGTCCCAACTGCTTGTTGCTTCTCATGGAGCTGCTGCTGTCCACCCTTCCCATGAAAATGTTCTGCTATTTACCTGCATATCTCTACCAGTTCCTTCAGGACTAAGCTGCTGAATTCCTCTTTGGTCCCTGGGACATACTCTACTGACAGGCATGTGTGCAAAGCACAAGATCCGTTAATCGCCCCATCATCTAATGCCTTTGTCATGTTAGCGCCTTTGTCTGCAACTGAAAAAAACAGAAACTACGGTCCTATCTCTCCCATTTAGCTGCCAGTCCTCCATAATCTTCCTTATTGCTGCTAAAACATTGACTGAGCAATGGCTCTTGTCCATCATCTGGGTGCCACAGCATGTCTCATCTATAACCTGCTGGTCTTCTCCCATTAGAGATGCTGCCTACCCCTGTCTCATTAAGCTGCCAACATTGTGCCATCCAGGGAGAGGAAGGCATGCGTATGTTCTGGGCTGCTTCAGATGTTGCCATTGAAATGGATACTACTCCCGTCCAACTTTGCCAGCTTCACCAGCTTTAGAGAATGGCAGTTAATGTGCATGGTGGGGATCGTATGCCTACTGAATATTGTCTGGGAGGACTCTGCAATTGAGGGTTAAAAGGCCGCACGCATTTTAAAAGGGGCCCGGCAGCGCGCATAACCCCTGTTACGTGCACAAGAGCCGGACCTCAGTAGTGGGGCAGTCTGGGGGGCGGAGTTGTCCAGGAACAGGGTGGGGCTAGAGGTGCCCTGTACAGCAGCCATTTGTCACTGTGCTGGGGGCGCGCAACTTGCTACTGCTCCTTTGCAGGAGTAAAATGTAAGTTAAAAAAATGAGGGTGGGGGACTAGGATAGTGATAGGGGGCATGTGGGATAGGGAAGGGGAAGGGAAGTTGGGGTAGGGGTAGGGGTAGGGAACTGGGGAAACCTGACGATGCGTCACTGCATGAATTCACTAAATTATACCCCCCCCCCTTGTTCATGCCAACTGGGATTTTATAACATGCTCGTGCCAACGCACACATGTTATTAAATTGCTCATCCATGTGTGAGTGCCGGGTAGCGCGTACACATGGACACGCACGCTTTCTTTTTAAAAATCTAGTCCTATTCATGTAGCTACCCATGCACATGTGAGGAATAATGAAGCAGGAAAGGGGCGGGACATGGGTGTTCTGCGGCGGGTCCAAGACTTACACGTGTAACTCCGAATTTTAAAACCGAAGACTGTGGTGTGTTTCGGCTTGTTATCTGCATAACTTCACTGCTGCGGCAGATGAGGAGCAAGTCTGTAGATCTCGAGTTTTAGGGCTTACTGGACAGGGTGAGGGGTCTGGGTTAACTGGGCGCATGCAGGATGAAGAACCGGAAGGGTCTGGAAGACCTCGATATTAACTGGGCAAACTGATAGCCTAATTGGAAAAACTGGGTTGTCCTTCACGCAAGCATGTTTTAAAATTTGCTGACATACGTGCGGAAAAGCCGACATGAGCTGTGCTCAAGTAACCTCTTAAAATTAGGAGCATACTTATGCACGGTTGGTGCATTTTATTACATCTGCGCATAAGTGCACGCACAATTAAAAATTCTAGCGCATCGATATGTGTGTGTATGGGCACATGCATGCTCATTTTAAAATCGACCTGTATATGCTTTATGAGCATGGAAGTTATTGAGCCACATGCTTCTCCTTGGGGTTGTAGTTTCTCTCCTAGGGCCTTATTTTCCAGATGGATTGCACGCGATAGGGGACGTTTTGCACGCGAAAAGTCCCTTATCGCGTGCGATACCAAGATTGGGCCGGAGTCGGCCCCGGAAGAGGAGGAGTCGGGGTGTCACCGGGGCTGACTCTGCGAAGACGCTGCGGACGACGAAAAGGTAAGGCCCTTTTCGCGTCCTAGTTCGCGCCCAATAGCTACACCTTCTATGGTGGCGCTATTGGATGCGAAACCGGCAGCGATCGCACCGCGGCGGTGCGATCGCTGCCGGCTAGCGCAGGACCGCCCCCCATTTCGGCCCCCCACCCCTCATTACCTAAAGTATCGCAGGCCTACGATACTTTAGAAAATGAGGCGCCTAGTTTCCTATTCTCTTTTGTTTTGTGTTTGTTTTCCCCTTCTACTTTAGTGAATAGAGACTTCTGACATCTGATATTTGGCTGACATACCTGGTGTTCAGAACTCTGTCACACATTCTTCTTCCCAGTTCAGTACTACTTGGTTGGGCATTAAATACTGATAAGCAGTATGTCCTTTATAGGGTAATTTTAAAAGCCATTTATGCTGGGTTTTCTGTGCACAAATGACTGTACTAAATTAGCCTAGGGCTGAGTGTGTATAAAAGTGTGCATGAAATCCAGGTAAGTGTGGACTTTTACATGAAATGAGCCTAGATATTGGAAACATTTCTGCATATACTTTTAATTTTAAAAGTGTGGGGATAATTTCAAAAGAATTTACACATGTAAATGTAACTACTATTTTAGCAATTTTCCAAAGCTATTGACCCACATAAAATGCAGGTAAATCCTGTGGACAATTCAATGGCATATATTGTAGCAATTTTCAAAAGCTCATTTACATGTGTAAAACCCATTTTTAAGCATGTAAATGTTTTTGAAAATCAGGCCCTATGCATGTAAGTATGCTTACATAAGTTATGCCCCCCAAAGAGGAGGTATACCTTTACGTAAGTGAATGTGTGCATGTTCTGAACCAATTACCTGAATATTTTCAAAACAAATGTACATAAATTCACTTTGAAAATATTTGTCATTACTGCTATATGGGCTGTCTTGAAAATTACCCTCCCTAAGACATCCTTTATTTTAGTTCTTTTTATTTTTTTTTTAATTTACTGTTTATTATCAAAAACCGCAAGTACAAACAGTTATATCACAACAGAGCCAATATATCATATTGCTATATCCCACCAGAATAGGAAAAACCCAACCATGATTTGTTTTCTGTGTTATCCCCAACCCCCCCCCCCCCCCCCGTACCACCACCACCACCACCATTCTCCCTGGCCATCTCCCCCTACTCACACCCACCCCACAACAACAGAGGGGGCCTCTATTTGAATTTAAATTACAGATGGGATAAAACCTACCCTGTAGGCATGCATGGTCCATTTTCAAGATAAACTCCTTTTCCATTAGGTAATATTTTAGACTACCTACCTACTCTACAACTGCATATTTCTCCACTTGTGGTGATAGATTTCTATTTACATGTAGTATAATCAGGGGTTAAACTGTTAAAATAAAAAAAAAAGGGATGTCTGCCTATACTTTGATATGGAAGAGAGTAGCTATGAACTGTCTCTTTAAGAGAATACTGAAAGTTATAGAAGTTTCCAGGCTGTGATTCAGCAGCTAATGCTTTTTCATGTGGCTGCAAGCTGTCTGCATAATAAAATGGATCACTATTGGAATGAAGTTTTACTTTGCAGTAATCATAGGATTCTGAGGAATGCAGTCACATGGAGTTTCCTATGGGAGAATATTCAGGGTCACACTGTTGGCTGTGCCTTAAAAAAGTGACTTTATCTGAGCTACCAGAAAAAGCATGGGGTAATTTGCTGTGTGCAGAGAAATTGAGACAATAACACAGCCCATACGAGATGATAGAGAGAGGTTTGAGAGCAGCTGAGAGGAAAGGATCTGGTCAATAGAGAGGAATGCTGAGGATGTTTGTGTGCAGGAGATAAAGAACCAAGTGATTGTGTGAGAAAGGTATACACATCTTGGGGAATATGTGTCCTGAATCAGATATATTAAAGCCAGGACTGTGAGCATAAAGCAGAGTAAACAGATTAAGAAATGGAGCAGAATAAAAACTGACACCACCAAGCCTGTGTGCGATATTGGTTCTTGGTGAGAGAAAGTACAGGGAGAAACAGTTTTAAAACTGTTTTGGAGAGATCTGGGAAGAGATGGCATTTCATAGAAGCAAAGTTCCTGAAACAGAGGACCCTGAAGGAGATCTAGAAGAAATTAAACCCAAAACATGTTAAATAAGTGTTATGGAAAGCATTACCCCGTGAAGCAAAGGACAACTGTGCAGCGCGTGAGAACATAAAGCCAATATGTGAGACTGCTAAGAGGGATTGCACTGTGGCTGTCTAAGTACTTGTAACAAAGGATTTGGCTGCTATGTAGAGAGAAATCCATTTTACCCAAAGGTCTGGAAGTTCTGTGTTAATAAATAAAGTATATGATAAGAAACTTCAGAATGCAGAGAAACTCTAATCTGTATATCAGTGAGAAAGAAAGGTGCTTAACAGTCTGACAGGCTGCAACCAGAATTGGATGAATGGTGATTTAATTTTTATTTTCAAATAGAAAGTTTCTCAGTTACATATTAGGTATCTTGACTAGTGAATAACACACACACCTCAGCCTGCAGAAGATTAAATGGTGCAAGGGAGGAATGTTTTGCACTCATATCTGCAAAATACAAAGATTTACAGAATTACTCTGATCAGAATAGAGAACAAAGCACTGTTAATTTCATAAGTTTGGAAAATACATTAAACCATGCTTGCCTTCTCTGATGAGGGGAATCGGAAGAACCTGGAATATAAAGTGAAATAGTTTTGAGGATAGACTTGTGTACCATAACCAGTTAGTTTATAGAAAAACATTGTGAGTTGTTGTTGATGCTTGCTTCTGGCAAACTTGGAAACAAAAAAGACAGAAGTTAAATTCAGAAAGGGTCATAAGACATCAGAACAAATGCTGTTGCTTTGTGTAATTTACATATAAGTGTGTTTGAACCTGAAAAAAAAAGAATCTATAAGGAGGTTAAGGCCTACAGATCTAAATAGAAAAAAGTAAGAGGAATACAGAGAAGAACTTACCTATGAAGAAGTTTTATTGTTGCGATGTGGACCCTTGGGCTGAGGCAAATTTAACCCTATCTGCAGGAGGAGAAACCCTCTGCAGGTCCCTGTCGGCAGGTGGTGAAGAGTGGTGCAGAGATCCAACTGGACCTTCACCACTACCAACCCTCATTCCCCGCAGGTTGAGCCCTTGGGTACCAAGGCCGGCTGGACTTAGATGCGGGTCTCTGAGTGATGAATCCTGGAGGACGGCAAGCAAGAGCAGAATAAGGCAGGCCAAGGTCAAGGCCAGGCAGCAGACAGATGAATCCAAAAAACAGGCCAGAGGTTGGGGCAGGCAGCAGGCAGACGAAATCCGAAGAACGGACCGAGGTCAAAACCAGAAGAACCATCCAAGGAACAGGAAAGCGGATTTGGGCCAGGAGCAGGAACGAGGAGGAGCAGGAGCTGGAAAGGGAGCACGGAGAAACAGGAACACGGAGCAACTCGCTAACTCTCTGGAGACCGACCTGTTGCTGAGGCAAGGTTTGAGCAGCAGGGGCTGCCTTAAATAGTGCTTCAGGCTGACGTTGACATCCGGGACCATGGAAAGCTTTCCCATCATGGCCCCTTTAAATTCAGCGGCAAGCCGCAAGTGCCCTTAGGAGGAACTGAGGTAGGCAACATGATGGTGGCAGTATCGCCTCCCCACCATGTGGGAAGGAGGCGACGGTGGCAGTTTCGGAATGCCGCGAAGAGACCCGAACTGGCTTGGGGGGGTGAGTGTGGCTGGCCGCGTGGTTCCACAGCCAGCCATTACAACATTTATTTTGTTACATAAGGTGAACCTATACAAAGAAAAAGAAAAGGAGAAAAGAATTACCATTTGTTTTTATATCAGTTTGGATTATATGTTGCGGGAGTGCTAGGGAGCAGTCCTGATTCCGGGGAGATTGGTGTGCCCTTGGACCATGGCGCGACTGCAAAGAGCTCCGTAGAAGTGCCAAGGCAGGCAAGATGTGTCCAAGCATGGGTGGACAGGCCAACCACTGGAGCCCTAACCTCTGCCGAACCTGCATGCACTGGAAGAGACCCAGCAACAGTTTTTCCTCACCCAGGTGACTCCCAAAGTGGTGACTATGCACTAGCTGCATGACTTTCTGGCAATAGAACTTGGGAACTAGAAGTTGCTTTATTAGCTCCACTTCCATATTCCTCTTTGTGACTTGGTATAGCAAGTCTTGTTTCATTATGAAATATGGAGGCTCAGGCAAGGTGGCCGGAGCTCCTGGAACCTCTTTACCGTCTATCATCTGTAAGTGCTCCCTAGTCCACTTAAAGGAATCATCCTCTCTCTGGGCATGTTTGAATCCTTATAATTTACCCTCCCTTTCCCAATTAAAGGGGTCAGGAATCAGATTTGAGCTGGAGTGTGGTTCTTCCTCTGACTTGGAGGTACCCTCCACCTCTGTCTCTTGGTCAGCTACAAAACTATACTTGTCCTGTCTCCATTGTCTTCTGGAGTTTGGCATCTTTGAGACCTTAGGAAACAAGTCCATGTCCTCTATGGGGAAAAGTTCAGGTAATGATAACTCCTCATTTTTGGTGGTGGGCATCCCTGCTGTAAACAGGGTCCAAAAACTGTTAAAATTTGCACAGTCTCTTCCAATTAGGATGAGGTAGGGGAGCCATGGAAGAACCCCTATTTCTATTTTGTCTAAGCTGACGGATGTCTTTAACTGCAATTGGCAAGTTTGATATTGCCTGTAGTCACCATTTTTGTGCTATAATTAGTGAGGTTTGGGTGGACCCTTGGACACTGTGGCAGCTGACCACACCCACAGGGGAAAGTCCCATGAGGGGCCACAGGTCAGGCTCAGCTTAGGACACACAAACACAGAGATTGATCTTTTATTAGACAATGTGGTGAAGCCACCAGAAGTGGCAGTAGTGAGCAGCAGAAGTAGCCCAGCTGGGCTAGTATCCCTCAGGTGCTGGAACAGCAACTCCTCTGGTAGCAGTGCTGTAGTGGAAAGAACTGAGAATAATGAGTACAGTGGAATATGCACAAAGCCCCAGTATGGAGAACCCCAGGATAGGGAGAGCAGGCCCTCGAGGAGCGAGTACCTGATCCCTGAGAGCTGAGAGGCTTGAAGGTAATGTACCTACACAGCGGTTCCATGTACATATGGCACTAGGGCTGGAACGAAGGCAGGCCCTTGAGGAGCGAGTACCTGGTTCCAGGGAACAGCTCTGAGGTGAAGATGGTAGTACTCACTGGTGTTGAAGATAGCAAAGCCTTCCAGGCAGAAGAGAGAAGGTAGGAGCAGGCAGCGAGTCAGGGAACATGGGCCCTTGAGGAGTGAGTACCGGTTTCCTGTTAGTGACCTGAAAAGCAAGTGAGGTCCCCGAGGAGCGGGTACCCCATTAGCGTTAAGAGTCCAATGGAAAATTGGAGAGGCAGAGTAGCTGGGTACAGAGAGCAAATCCCATCCGTAAGATATCCCCTTGCTAACTCAAAGGCTAGCAAACTTCATAGGCTTTAAATATCCGGGCAGCGTGACGTCATCACAGGGGGACACCCCTGAGGTTCGCGCCAAGTAGGAAATAAGAGAGGGCTGCGCTGCGTGCGCGCCCTAAGGTACCAGCAGAGCATGGCGGGAGGCAGCACCCAAGCCGGTCCGGGGACACCGGAGAAGGACGGCAGGCAGACGCTGTGGCAGCCAGGTATCCATCCATAGCAAGAGGAGGTGCAAAGAAAGAAAGGTAGGCAGAGTGAAGCCGTCGGGAAGGGACGGTTGCAACAGTATGCAATTAACATTATCATAATGATTTGGACCAGTTTCACCAGCTCATATTAAATGTGGGTCTTCATGCTTCCTGAATCTTCCAAGGCCTGCATCGGGATATCATCTACTTCGACTGAGATTACAAAACTACCAGTCTCTTGCCTGGGAATGTCCGCAAAATGTCAATAATATGGAGTCACAGCATTAATGCCCATAGCTTCTTCATGGTGGAGACAATCCCTGGCAAAATGTCCACTTTCTCCACAAATGAAACATGGGGGATTCTCACGTTAGACTCATGTTCGGGCCTGCTTTTCCAGCAGCCAGAGTCTCTAAATCTTAGGATCTCATTGGTCTCTATGCCCGTCCCGTACCTTCTCAGTGGAATACAGTGTTTATGGCATAGAGTGAGCCTGGTAGTAGGCATCTGCCACTTCTAAGGCCTTTTCCAGTGACAGATTCGGTTGTTGGAAGGCCCACTGCCACAGGGGCTATCCAAGGCCATCTAGGAATTGCTCCAAGAGAATTATCTTGGTGATCTCCTTGCCAGGTTTCCCTCCAGACAGAGCCATTTCTAGGCAATATCGTAAAGTCTATGGAAAAGGTTTCATCGATTCTCCCCAGGTTACAGGAAGCCAGACTGGAAGTGTTATTGATAGGTCTCTGAGTTGAGCCCAGCTCTCTGAAGAATGAGAGTCTTAACTTCCTGGTATGTGGCTGTACCATCGGAATTCGCAGTCTGAAATGCAGCTTGACAATCTCCAATTAGTAAGTTACCTAGGTAGGTTGCCCACCTGTCCTCTGGCCAGCCGGTCAAAATTCGTTAAGAAGCTGTTGGGGTCCTCTCCAGGAGACATCTTCAGTATAGCCATGGCCAAGGGAGGTGGTTTAATCACTACCATTTGCACCGCCTGTGCCACTTGAGTCAATATGGTGTCTGCTGAGCCATTTGCTCTTGCAATGCATGCTGCTGGTCGATCTGGACCTGCAAAGTATTTTGCAGCTATTGCTACCAGTAACCAGAATCTATTTTGCTTGCATTCTGGAGGGGGCTAGGCAAACACCTCTCTAGGGAGAGAAAAAAACCCCCAAAATCCTGTTGGCCTGTCCGGCCCTACCTCACATTTTGAATCCTTTCTAACCCAGGTGGGCTACTCTCTTAGCCTGGTTGTAGTGTCACTAGGTGAGAAACAAGGAAGGTCCCAGGAAACAGGGAAAAAAATATCTGAAGTTTTTTTTTCTTTCTTTCTTTCTTTCTTTTTTTTTTTTTATTGCAGCTATGGGTTGATGCCTGTGATTCCTTCTTTAGGCCACCAGATTCCACTCTCACCACCATGTGTAGCATATAGACTGGCCACAGCATCTGGGACTGCCAAGGAATATAGCAAGACTTGGCTGTTCTGGTCAGGAACAAGGATTTATTTACAGAAGTCAAAATAAACAGCAAAACAAAAGCAGTTCACATTGCTTTAAACATCAAGCAGTTCATATATATTCGGTACTGGCATACCATGGGCTTGCAGCAGCTCCCTGGGGCCTGTTTAACTCCTCTAGGCCATAATCCCTTATAGTGTTAGGCAGGGTACCTCCCAGGGCCCAGAATCCTTTGTGCCTGTGCACCTTATGTTAGACCAGAGCAGAAGGATCTAGCCGGGGTTTTAAAGTGTTCTGGAGGAGTCTTTTGTATACTCCCTCTCACTTGTATACTGGGGATGAGTAAAGTGATAGGAGTATATTACTCTCTACCTGGCCAAAATGATGAGATGGACAATCAAATGCTAAGAGAAATTAGGTAAGCTAAGCAAACTGGTAGTGGAGTAATAAAGGGAGATTTCAATTTCCCCAGTATTGACTGGGAAAATGTAACATCAGGACATGCTAGAGAGAAAAAGTTCCTAAATGGAATAAATTACAATTTTATGAAGCTTTTGATTCAGAAACTGATGAGATAGAGAGCTATTTTAGATCTAATTCTTAGTGGAGCCCAGGATTTGGTGAGAGAGGTAATGGTATGGGGGTCACTTGGCAATAGTGATCATAACATGATCAAATTTGAATTAATAACTGGAAGGGGCACAATAAGTAAATCCACAACTCTAGCACTAAACTTTCAAAATGGAAACTTTGATAAAATGAGAAAAATAGTTAAAAACAAAACAAAACATGAATGGTGCAGCTCCAAAGTGCAACAGGTATGGACATTGTTAAAAAATGCCATCTTAGAAGCTCAGTCTAGATGTATTTAACACACTAAGAAATATGGAAGGAAGACCAAATAATTGCCCGCATGGTTAAAAGTGAGGTGAAGAGGCTATTTTAGCCAAAAAATATTCCTTCAAAAATTGGAAGAAAGATCCATCTGAAGAAAATAGGAAAAAACATATGCATTGGCAAGTTAAATGTAAAACAATGATAAGACAGGCTAAGAAAGAATTTGGCCATAGAGGCAAAAACTCATAATAAAAACTTTTTAAATATATCCAAAGCAGCAAGCTTGTGAAGGGAGTCAGTTGGACTATTATATGATCGAGGGGTTAAAGGGCCACTTAGGGAAGATAAAGCCATCGTGGAAAGACTAAATGAATTCTTTGCTTTGGTGTTTATGGATGAGGATGTTGGGGAGATACCCATTCCAGAGACAGTATTCAAGGGTGAAGATTCAGATGAACTGAACCAAATCACAGTGAACCTGGAAGATGTAGTAGGCCATATTGACAAACTGAAAAGTAGTGAATCGACTGGACCAGAAGGTATAAAGCCCAGGGTTCTGAAAGAACTGAAAAATGAAATTTCAGACCTATTACAAATAATTAGTAACCTATCATTAAAATCATCCATTGTACCTGAAGAAAGGAAGGTAGCCAATGTGACCCTGATAATTGAAAAAGGGCTCCAGAGTTGATCCAGGGCCAGGGCCAGGAAAAATCATGAAAACTATTATAAAGAATAAAATCACAGAATATTTATATAGACATGATTTATTGGGACACAGACAGTATGGATTTACCCAAGGGAAGTCTTGGCTCACAAATCTGCTACATTTTCTTGAAGAGGTGAATAAACATGTGGATAAAGGTAAACCAGAAGATGTGGTGTATTTGGATTTTCAGAAGGCATTTGCCAAAGTCCCTCATGAGAGACTTCTAAAAAATGTTTAAAGTCATGGGATAGGAGTGATGTCCTTCTAAGGATTGCAAACTGGTCAAAAGACAGGAAATAGAGAGTAGGATTAAATGTTCTGTTTTCACAGTGGAAAAAGGTAAACAGTGGAGCTGCCTCAGGGATCTGTACTTGGACTGGTGCTTTTTAATATATTTATAAACGATCTGAAAAGGAGTATGATGAGTGAGGTGATAAAATTTGCAAATTACACAAAATTATTCATGGTAGTTAAATCACAAGTGGATTGTGAAAAATTTCCGGAGGATCTTGTGAGACTGGAAGATCAGGCATCCAAATGGCAGATGAAATTTAATGTGGACAAGTGCAAGGTGATGCATATAGGGAAAAATAACCCTTGCTGTATTTACACAATGATAGTTTCTATATTAGGAGCTACTAGAGATGTGAATCGTGTCCTCGATCGTCTTAACGATCGATTTCGGCTGGGAGGGGGAGGGAATCGTATTGTTGCCGTTTGGGTGTGTAAACTATCGTGAAAATCGTGAAAATCGTGAGCCAACCCCCTAAAACCCACCCCCGACCCTTTAAATTAAATCCCCCACCCTCCTGAACCCCCCCCAAATGCTTTAAATTACCTGGGGATCCAGCGGTGGTCCAGAACGGCGGTGGTCCGGAACGGCCCCCTCAATTGAATCCTGTTGTCTTCAGCCGGCGCCATTTTGCAAAATGGCCGCCGCAAAATGGCGGCGGCCATAGACAAATACGATTCGACGCAGGAGGTCGTTCTGGACCCCCGCTGGACTTTTGGCAAGTCTTGTGGGGGTCAGGAGGCCCCCCCCAAGCTGGCCAAAAGTTCCTGGGAGTCCAGCGGGGTTCAGGAAGCGATTTCTTGCCGCGAATCGTTTTCCGTACGGAAAATGGCGCCGGCAGGAGATCGACTGCAGGAGGTCGTTCAGCGGCGGTCGCTGGACTCCCAGGAACTTTTGGCCAGCTTGGGGGGGCCTCCTGACCCCCACAAGACTTGCCAAAAGTCCAGCGGGGGTCCGGAAAGACCTCCTGCGTCGAATCGTATTTGTCTATGGCCGCCGCCATTTTGCGGCGGCCATTTTGCAAAATGGCGCCGGCTGAAGACAACAGGATTCAATTGAGGGGGCCGTTCCGGACCGCCGCCGTTCTGGACCACCACTGGATCCCCAGGTAATTTAAAGCATTTGGGGGGGGGGGGGTTCGGGAGGGTGGGGGATTTAATTTAAAGGGTCGGGGGTGGGTTTTAGGGGGTTTTAGTGTGCCGGTTTTCTTGCCCTCCCCCTTCCCCCGATTTACGATTTTTTAACGATAAATCGGGGGAATTGGTATTGTATCATGGCCCTAACGATTTTTGACGATTTAAAATATATCGGACAATATTTTAAATCGTCAAAAAACGATTCACATCCCTAGGAGCTACCACCCAGGAAAAAGATCTAGGCATCATAGTGGAGAATACATTTAAATCATCAACTCAGTTTGCTGTGGCAGTCAAAAAAGAAAACAGAATGTTAGGAATTATTAGCAAGGGAATGGCGAATAAAATGGTGGATGTCATAATGCTTCTGTATCGCTCCATGGTGAGACCACACTTTGAATGCTGTGTGCGGTTCTGGTCACCAAATCTCAAAAAAGTTATAGTTGCAATGGAGAAGGTGCAGAGAAGGGCAACCAAAATGATAAAGGAAAGGCTAAAAAAGTTATGGCTGTTAAACTTGGAGAAGAGACAGCTGGGGGGAGGTCTACAAAATCATGAAAGGATTTGAATAGATAAATGTGAATTGGTTATTTACTCTTTCAGATAATAGAAGGAGTAGGGAGCACTCCAAGAAGTTAGAAAGTAACACATTTAAAAAAAATTGGAGAAAATTCATTTTCACTCAATGCACAGCTTAGCTCTGGAATTCATTTACAGAGGATGTGGTTAAAGCAGTCAGTGTAGCTGGGGTTAAAAAAGGTTTGGCTAAGTTCCTGGAGGAGAAGTCCATAAACTGTTATTAATCAATAAGGAATAGCCACTGCTTGTCACCAGCATTAGTAGCTTGGGATCTTTTTAATGTTTGGGTAATAGCCAGGTACTTGTAGCCTGGATTGGCCTCTGTTGGAAACAGGATTCTGGGTTTGATGGACCCTTAGTCTGACCCAGTATGGCATATCTTATGTTCTTATGTTCTAACAATAATCATATATCCTGTAAAATAACTGAAGACAATTTTATTGCACAAACTATTAAGAACACATATTATAAACCCACTCTGCAAAGTGTTGCCAGCAATAACTTATCCTTTTGATGGAAACTTTTAAATTCATCTTCAGTGAAACCAGAGAAAAAAATCATTTCAGTATTCATATATACACGGTATTGTTAAAGTCAGCGTATCTTTTATATTCTTGTTTTTAAAGACATTTTCATAGAAGCCATAAAGAACCCAACACAGGTGTTCCAGCAATCTGTTTGCCTTGCGGGTCTGATGCAATTTTCACAAAATAAGAACCAAACAACATCTGTCATCTGAGTCAAATTCGTCCAACATGCTTTTTTTTTGACAGGCCTGAACTCTGGGGATCACTAACTATTAAAGATGAGGCATTAGATGTGGAATTATTAATAAGAATGTTGAAGAACTAGTTAGACAGTAAGAAAAACACCTGCCGAAGATCAGATCAGAGAACAACAAGTACAAAAGAGAAGCCAGCTAGACGAGATCTCAGAAGATGATCCAGAAGATGAACAGACAGATACAGTAAAATGAGCAGGATATAAAGCAGATTGGAAGGAATCAAGAACACAGATAAAAGTGAGAATGATCGAGAGCTGCCTGTGCATGGCGTACTCTCAAAGACTGTGGATAGAAAGCATGGAGTGAGTAGAGTGACAGCTGGCAATGCCAATTTGAAAGTATTAGCAAATATACCCGACGAAAGAATCAGATTTAAAGATAGCAAGTATAGAAAGAATGAGTAAATCAAAGATGCTAAAAAGGATAGGGATGGGAGAAGAAGTAGGCTAAGAAGCATGAAACAGATTACTGAAATTATTAGAGCACAAGAAAGGAATTAAGTAATATAGTGGGTGAGTTACCTGACAGAGCCAAAACAGTGGAAATATCAGACATACCTGGGAGAATACAGGAATAGATGATGTTAATTTTAGTTTTGATGAAATAGTAAAAAGAAGTGGGAATGAGAACAAGGAATTAGAAGAGGAGAATTAAAGATGTTGAAAAAATAGCATTGGTCATCAAGGGATTCATTTTCAAAGAATCTTGATGATTAATTTAGGATGTTAAGAACCAAAATTGGCCCATTTGAAAACTGACTAGAGCTGAGCTGCTAAATGTAGATACATATTTTCACTAGGCACCTAAATTTAGGTAGCTAAAAAGTGGTTAGACTATGGGGGTAAAGTTAGGGTGGGGAATAAAAGTTAGGTGCTTAACAATGATTTTCAGCAATATGCATCTAGTTTGCTAACCTCAATCTAGGCAAATGAATTACAGACCTAACTATAGATGTCCAAATTTAGGTACATACATTTACTTAATTTTTAGCTGAAATATATCTATATTCACATGAAAATATTTAGGCACCTAAGTAAAGCATTGAGTGTTTTTTGAAAATTGACTCCCTACCAACTAAAAAATTAGAGTAGAATAATACTGAGACTTTGCTATAGAAAAAAGTGGAAAGCAGAGTAACATTCCTTCAGAACCAATGGAGCTATCAATGATGAGTGATTCACTCATGAATCAATTTGAAACACCAAAAGAATTATGGAGCGTAATCTCATAGATGCATACATTCCATTAATTGTGTTTGCACATGTGTATTATTTGATGCATTGATCATTTTTCCCAATGTTCCAGAAATAATAAGAGTGTATCAGTCATCCATAACCTTCACTGATCTCTTCTCAAGATGCATTCCCAGCTGGTTGAGGGACACAGATATAGCACAGCACAGTATATCAGATAGCCACATTACAATACTGTAAAGATTTAAAAATTGTGCTGTCTTTAATTTGATGCTAACAGGAAATTGGCAATGAATTCTCTGAAAAAAATGAATTACAATTACAATTTAGTAGACCTTCCATTCCAATATTGTAATCACTTTCAGCACTCAAATAGTACAAACTAGAAACAAAAGTATGCCTTGTCCGATGCACCCCTTAATGCAAAAACAAACTAGTAAACAAGAAAAAGGGGATTACTCATTTATCAAAATGCGATAAGGCGTTTTTGCATGCCTTAAGGGCTTATCGCATGCGAAAAGCCCTTTTAACGCATGTGATAGCACCATATCGTATGGTGCGATGCAAATTCAGAAAATAGGGGTGGAGAGTGGGCTGGGTTAGCCTGTCTGTAAAGAGCTATTGCACAGCTGTAATGCTGATTTTAACAACACCTCTTTGAATTGCATTAGGCTATGCAATAGCTGCCATGACTGTGCGGTAAGGTTTCATTGCCTTACTGCACAGTGTCTCCCATAAGGCCTGTTTTAGGTGAATTGAAGCTGAGAGAGAGAGAGAGACTGGCCATGATGTCATCCGCATAGGTAGGTATTTGTATCCCTATGGTAGGCCGACCTAGTAACTCGTGGTGGGGTTTAAGTATGAGTGTAGGGGGTTAGGAGCCACTTTGACATTCTACATGACACTTACGAACAGAACAGTGGTCTCTTGTGAAGATTTGATGACCTTCGGAGTGAGGAAACTCACTCCAAGATGAGATTTGGGCAATGTTCTCTCAACCTAGCTTGATGGACTCTCTACCTGGGTAACATCAAGCTAGGTAGAGACAACATTGCCCAAATCTCATCTTGGAGTGAGTTTCCTCACTCCGAAGGTCATCAAATCTTCACAAGAGACCACTGTTCTGTTCGTACGTGTCACGTAGAATGTCAAAGTGGCCCCTAATCCCCTACACTCATACCTAAACCCCACCTCAAGTTACTAGGTGGGCCTACCATAGGGATACAAATACTTACCTAAGGGGATGACATTATGGCCAGTCTCTCTCTCTCTCTCTCTCTCTCTCTCTCTCTCTCTCTCTCTCTCTCTCTCTCTCTCTCTCTCTCTCTCTCTGATCATATGAAGGAAATACAACAGGTCTGACACCTATTACAAATTCTGACAATGTGAACTAACTTAGCTCTTCACATGGGTAATTAGCACAAATTGCAATAAACTGATTCTTTGCATAAACCACACCCCTTTTGCAATCACATGCGGTACTTACCGCATTTTGATAAATCCAGGCCTTAGATGGCTATCCAAGCTTTCATATAAGGTGGCATATGCCACTACAAAGGCTTGTTTTCCACGTTCAGTATAATCATATACCCATATATACTATAATCTTGGGCTCTATTTATGATATTTTTCTTTGCACTTAAAAATTGATAAATTCAATCTCTCCATATAATAAAAATGTGGGGTTTCTGCTGGTACTATCTCCAAATAGGTCACTTATCTTTGTTCCATATAGACACATTTTTCTTATGGTTTCTTATCTTCAATATTGTACAATCGCAGTGGTAAGCGCCCGACACTGCCAGCATTTCAACTTATGTCTGCTTCAGGGGCTTGGGAGAGATATTTAATGACAGCATTTTCTTTCTCTCTGAAAGAAAGTCACATCATACATATATATATATATATATATATATATATATATACATACATACATACTTATGCTCTGTATAACATGCACATTCATGCTCTTCATCTGACCCTCACACACATGCACATTCATGCTTTGTCTCACACACAGATTCACATGCTCTCTGTCTCTCTCACACACAGACACATAAATGCCCTCTTTCCTCAGAGTGTTCAGGGTTCAGATAGGAGCAGTCTTCTTTCTTCAGCCCCTCCAATGTGCCCCGCCGACACAGCAGCTGATTCCTTCTCCTCCTCGGGCTGCTTGGGCCTGGTTGACACAGCTTGAGCCCCTCCTCCTCAGGCCACACAGCCTCTTCCTCCATCTTGGAGGAGTGGCCTAGCCAACACAGTTACAGCCCCTCTTCCTCTGGCTTCTGGCCTACACAGCAACTGCTTCCTCCTCCTTGGGCTGATACAGCTGTGCTACAACTTCTTCCATAGCGAGAGTTAAAGCTAGACTCAGGGCACTGAGGTTTTGATCTAGGGTATGGACCTCATGTGCCCATGGCTAACGATGCCCCTGCTGGAGAACAATTAACTATGGGATCTTTCTTCATTTCTGTGACATCTTCTTCCAGGTCTGCTTCCTACTAATCTTCAGATAGCATGGGACTTTCTTGGCACCCATGATACGAGCTCATGAAAAACATTCCAGCATAATTCTGAACAGAAACTCCTAATTACACTGTCAAAAGTTGTGTACATTTGTATGGTTAACATTATTTGCTAATTCTTACCTGCCTGAATGTTTGGAATACGTTAATTGAAGCTGGAGATAAAGAAATAAAATATTAATAAGTGAGTAGATTAGATGTGAACTAGTTGAGAATACCGATATTGTGTTTATACTTACCTTGCTTCCTTAACTCAATTGGGGGATTGGTGGTGGAAGGAGATACTATAAAGAAGAAATAATTGGAAAAGGTTGTGTGTAGTTTATTGAACAGTTTTCAGGAAATTCTTGCTGTCTTCTCTTTGTGTTCATTATTGTTGGAGAAACATGCTATAGAGAAATAGGAAATCTGTTACAAAGCTTGTATTCTTCATATTGCTGTACAGTGCATCTGCCATTGTGACTCAAATTCTTTTCCAGCCAGTATGACACTCGCAAGAATATAACAAGAAATCTTCTCAGTTTTGCATATTTAAAAAACTGCTAGCTGAAGCTACCACATACAAATTTCACCTAGCAGAATTTGTATATCTATTATTATTTCCATTTCAGCCTCCCAGCCTCCTGGCGAACAATTGTCTGTGGGGTTTATTACCATTTTTCTAAAATGATATGGTTGAGAGGTGAGATATCAGGGGGTGAAGGCTTCCCCTTTTATGCAGTATCCTGAGGTCAAATATCATATCATTATCATTCTATGAGCAACATCAGAGTGCCTGAAGCCGCCATGAGCAGGAGGTACTTGCACAGTTTGGCAAATGCTTTGGAGGAAAGTGAAGTGAATCTCTGGAACTTCCAAGAGGAACCTCATCTATCTGGTTGCAACTGTTGTAAACTTATCCAACGTTCTGTCATTGTTTGAAACAGATTTTCATCAGATGGCAGTATTTCTTGTCTCAGTTCTCTGTGCAGCACTTGATAGTACTACACTCATTTCTGAAAATTTAAGTTTTAGCATGTATAAAATAGCAGACAAAATAATGTGGACCTGTGACAGCATCACAGTTTGGTGGTACAAAATAGTACTTAATACCTGGAATGTTGGATAATGGACATCACATTTCCAGATATCCAAAAGAACATTTTTTATTTAAATTTATGAAAAGGCATCCCCTGGAGTTAAATTAGAAACAGCAGAAACATCTGAAGACAGCAATTACTGTTGCCAAAGACTAGCAATAACTTTGTGGCATTTAGAAACGAATGCTGAATCTGTTTGGAGTTCACTGTTCTGCTCTGAGTGAGATTGTTATTAAAGTCTACAGAATAATTGGGATAAGTTTAATGCCAAGAGGTTTCTATGTATAACCCTTTGTTGGGGTGTTTTCTGTTTCCCATAGGGCCATAAATGTTAAGGGTGTGCATTCATTTGCAACATATTGGCAATCCGCAATGTATAGGGCCATATTCCCACGAATACAACGAATCTTCACCGAATTATTCGGCCGTCTAAAGGAGCTAATTTAAACAAAACCCCCACCCTCCTGACCCCCCCCCCCCCCTCCCCCAAGACTTGCCAAAACTCCCTGATGGTCCAGCGGGGGTCCGGGAGCCATCTCCTGCACTCATGCTGTCGGCTGCCGGTATTCAAAATCATGCCGATAGCCTTTGCCCTTACTATATCACAGGGGCTACCAGTGCCATTGGTCGGCACCTGTCACATGGTAGGAGCAATGGATGGCTGGCACCATCTTGTGCTCCTACCATGTGACAAGGGCCGACCAATGGCACCGGTAGCCCCTGTGACATAGTAAGGGCAAAGGCTATCTGTGCCATTTTGATTACTGGCAGTCGACGGCCCAAGTGCAGGAGATAGCTCCTGGACCCCCGCTGGACCACCAGGGACTTTTGACAAGTCTTAGGGGACCCTCCTGTCCCCCTCAAGAGACAAGACAAGAACAAATATTTGCTGGCAAAGTGCCGGATAATCTTTATTTAACATTTACAAAAAAATCTGAAAAGATACAAGGTCGACAGACTCCCAAACAAGAAATGAGATACAATAAAATACTAACAAAACATCTATCCTCTACCAATAATCAGACACCTATGTTCTGTTAAAACAGGTACATGTATATACATATTCTTGAATCTTATTCAGACTGACACAATATGTATATATAATAGGGATGTGAATCGTTTTAGGACGATTAAAATTATCGTCCGATAATTTTAATATCGTCTTAAACCGTTATGGAACACAATACAATAGAGATTCTAACGATTTATCGTTATAAATCGTTAGAATCGTGAGCCGGCACACTAAAACCCCCTAAAACCCACCCCCGACCCTTTAAATTAAATCCCCCACCCTCCCGAACCCCCCCAAATGACTTAAATAACCTGCGGGTCCAGCAGCGGTCCGGAACGGCAGCGGTCCGGAACGGGCTCCTGCTCCTGAATCTTGTTGTCTTCAGCCAGCGCCATTTTCCAAAATGGCGCCGAAAAATGGCGGCGGCCATAGACGAACACGATTGGACGGCAGGAGGTCCTTCCGGACCCCCGCTGGACTTTTGGCAAGTCTCGTGGGGGTCAGGAGGCCCCCCACAAGCTGGCCAAAAGTTCCTGGAGGTCCAGCGGGGGTCAGGGAGTGATTTCCCGCCGCGAATCGTTTTCGTACGGAAAATGGCGCCGGCAGGAGATCGACTGCAGGATGTTGTTCAGCGAGGCGCCAGAACCCTCGCTGAACGACCTCCTGCAGTCGATCTCCTGCCGGCGCCATTTTCCGTACGAAAACGATTCGCGGCGGGAAATCGCTCCCTGACCCCCGCTGGACCTCCAGGAACTTTTGGCCAGCTTGTGGGGGGCCTCCTGACCCCCACGAGACTTGCCAAAAGTCCAGCGGGGGGCCGGAAGGACCTCCTGCCGTCCAATCGTGTTCGTCTATGGCCGCCGCCATTTTTCGGCGCCATTTTGGAAAATGGCGCCGGCTGAAGACAACAAGATTCAGGAGCAGGAGCCCGTTCCGGATCGCTGCTGTTCCGGACCGCCGCTGGACCCGCAGGTTATTTAAGTCATTTGGGGGGGGGTTCGGGAGGGTGGGGGATTTAATTTAAAGGGTCGGGGCTGGGTTTTAGGGGGTTTTAATGTGCCGGTTTTGCGATTTTTCGATTTTTCACGATTTTTCATGATTTTTCACGATATTTTACCCCCCCAAACGGCAACAATACGATTCCCTCCCCCTCCCAGCCGAAATCGATCGTTAAGACGATCGAGGACACGATTCACATCCCTAATATATAACAATGTATCTTATGGTTAACAATTTGTCATTAATTTAACACTTCATAATGTTGCAATAATATATTGACCTTCTGCACAAGTGAATAAGGTTAACCAAATAAACATTTTTTGAATCCACAAAATGAGTGCTGATTTTATATTAATGTGTTGACAAGACAGGGGTAGATTTTCAGAGGGTTACGTGCGTAACCCCCGAAAACCTAACACAAACCCCCCCTGTGCGTGCCGAGCCTATCTTGCATAGGCTTCTGGCGTGCGCAAAGCCCCGGGATGTGCGTAAGTCCCAGGGCTTTCCTGGGGGGAGCGTGTCGGGGGGGGGGGGGGGGAGTGTCGAGACTGGCGCATCATTGGGGGGCATGTCAGGGGGTGTTACGTGGCCGGCACATCATCCAGGGACATTCCGGGGGTGTGGCCGCGGCCTCTGGACCAGCCCTCAGACCGGAACATGGTGCGCGGCAGCCGGCCTGGCGCACGCAACGTTAAGCCTGCCTTGAGCATGCGTAACTTGTTCAACAAAGGTGGGGGGTGTAGATAGGGCTGGGGGGGTGGGTTAAGTAGGGGAAGGGAGGGGAAGGTGGGGGGAGGCCAAAAGAAAGTTCCCTCCGAGGCCGCTCCGATTTTGGAGGCAGGCTGAGTGGCTCGGCGTGTGCAGGCTGCCGATTTTGGGCAGCCTTGCACACACCAACCCCGGATTTTAATGGATATGTGCGGCTACATGTGTATCTATTGAAATCCCGCGTACTCTTGTTCGCGCCTGGTGCGTGAACAAAAGTAAGCGTGTGTGCAAATTTATAAAATCTACCCCAATATGTATAAACTGTACGAGATCTTAATGAATTCTCCAAGTTTAATGAGTTCTCCAAACTTGTAAATATTTAAAACAAAACTGTATAATTATTAAAGAGTTCTGAATACTTTATAACAATGCATTGGTTAAATATAAATATAAATTCAATACCAAATGAATCCCACTGGACATTTCCAGATATTGTATCGAGCAGCTGTACTTAGCCAAATTCATCCAAACAAAGAAAATTTTCTTTGTTTCACCTTGCACAGGCTTCATCAGGGGATGTGTGTTAATCAAAGACAATGGTGTTGTAATGCAAGCCCAATGTTAGTTGCAAACTATTGGGATAACTTTGCCTTGAAAACCAATTCTCTACAATAAAATATAAAAATTTTTTAAACTTAAATAACATTAATTATGTAACACAAAAGCTAGAAAAAGGACACTGCTTAGAAATATTATTTATTTTTTTTATTTTTATTATTTTTTTTTATATACCGACATTCGATCTCAATTGAGATATCACACCGGTTTATATTACCTAATACACCTAATATATTATATTACCTAATCTCCATAAGAGAAACGATCAAAATAGCCTTGCCACAGTGGATACAAATTGCTCAAGTATGTCTAAAAATAATTTTTTCAAAAGTTAATATAAATCATTACCAATGGGTGAATAAATTTAAGGATGCAATAGGTTCTTATATTACCTGAGATATATAGTTGTATTTGGTCAATCTATCCAAAGGATAAGAATATTGGGGCTGTGCCATTCTGATCTTCTATTGATAACTATTTCTTAATTAGGAAGCAAAGGCTTCTCAGAAGATGTTTTTAGTCAGATTTTATCTAGGGGGTTTAGAAATATTAAAAATAAGTTAGTAAACAATCTTTAGAGTGTTAAATTCAAAGAAAATAGGGGTAGATTTTACAAAATTACGCACACGTGTACTTTTGTTCGCTCACCAGGAGCAAACAAGAATACGCGGGATTTTAATAGATACGCGCGTAGCCGTGTGTATCTGTTAAAATCTGGAATCGGCGTGTGCAAGGCTGAGCAAAATTGGCTGCCAGCGCGCCATGTTCTGGTCCGGGGGCTGGTCCGGAGGCCGCGGCCACAACTCCGGAACGCCCCCGGGCAAGAACCATACCCGTGGTACCTGCCCCCGGAACACCCCCGGATGACACGCCACCATGATACGTCCCAACACGCCCTCGATATGCCCCCCCCAGGAAAGCCCTGGGACTTACGCGCGCCGCCAAGCCTATGCAAGATAGGCTCGACGCGCACAGGGGGGTTTTGGGGTAGGTTTTCAGGGGTTACGCGCGTAACCCTTTGAAAATCTACCCCATAATGAACAAGTTTTAACTCCAGCAAAAGAATAAGGAAACTTTGCTTATCACAATTCTGGCCATGCCCCCCGGAATGCCCCCAGGCCGGAACATGGTGCGCCGGCAGCCGGCCCGCGCGTGCGGGTTACTCCTGCCTCGAGCAGGCGTAACTTCTGGAATAAAAGTAGGGGGGTTTAGATAGAGCTGGGGGTGTGGGTTAGGTAGGGGAAGGTGGGGGGAGGCGGAAGGAAAGTTCCCTCCGAGGCTGCTCCGATTTCGGAGTGACCTTGGAGGGAATGGAGGCCGGCTGCACGGATCGGCGCGCGCAGGCTGCCGATTTTGCTCAACCTTGTGCGCGCCAATCCCGGAATTTAACAGATATTTGTGGCTACGCGCATATCTATTAAAATCCCACGTACTCTTGTTTGCGCCTGCTGCGTGAACAAAAGTACGCATGTGCGTAATTTTGTAAAATCTACCCCTTAATGTTGTCAATGCATACCATAAAAAAATGCCATGCCTGCATTTTCAGCTACTCTTTTAAACTACCCAGAACCAATCAAATCACTTAAAAGCTATGAAGTACTGAACCTAATCATTTATTTATTTATTATTATTAAGGGGCTGTATGCAAGGATATACCATGTGGCAAGACCAATAGCTTAAATGAAAAAGCAACAGCTTTTGTGTTACATAATTAATATTATTTAAGTATAAAACTTTTAAATATTTTTATTGTAGAGAATTGGTTTTCAAAGCAAAGTTATCCCAATAGTTTGGAACTAACATTGGGCTTGCATTACATCACCATTGTCTTTGACTAACACACATCCCCTGAGGAAGCCTGTGCAAGGTGAAACAAAGAAAGTTTTCTTTGTTGGACAAATTTGGCTAAGTACATCTGCTCGATTCAACGTCTGGAAATGTCCCATGGGATTCATTTGGTATTGAATTTATATTTATCCAATGCATTGTTATAAATTATTCAAACTCTTTAATAATTATACAGTTTTGTTTTAAATATTTGCAAGTTTGGAGAACTCATTAAACATGGAGAATTCATTAAGATCTCATGCAGTTTATACATTGTCTTTTCAGCACATTAATATAAAATCAGCACACATTTTGTGGTTTCAAAATTTTTTTATTTTGTTAGCTTTATTCACTTATGCAGCAGGTCAATATATTATTGCAACATTGTAAAGTGTTAATTAATGATAAATTATTAACCATATGATACATTGTTATATATAAATATTGTGTCAGCCTGAGTAAGATTTAAGAACATTTTGTGATATGTACATGTACCTGTTTTAAAAGAATATATGTTTTTGATTACACTGGTAAACAAAGTTTTTGTTTCCTTCAGGCTTTTTGGTGTTCCAAATAGCTTGTTTGATGCTGATCACAGATATTACTTCAAAATTTGTACATCACATAAGGTTTTTGAGAAACGGCCAATTTTGTGTTACAAAAATTGTGAAATTTTAAAACAATCTAATGTACATGTATTTTCTTGCTGGACAGTAGTTTTTATGATTTTTAAAATTCATGTCGCATTTTTGACGGTCATAAGCAATGTAACATGTAAGAGAGACTAACTTTATTAAAAAATACACCAAGAAACTCTGCCTGATCATGCCAGAATTTGCTCAGGCAAGCCCCAGCTTGACTGCAAGAATCCAACTTGTTTCCATGACGATGCAGTTTTATATAATCTATAGCAATGAGTAGTCTCCTATGCAATGTCTGTGTGAATGAGCGAATCGTATTGCTAAAACTGTTGAGTTTAAAGCTTGTGGATTTAATTTCATATAGTTTATGAAATGTTGTGCCAATGTCGTTATAGCTGTGGCACGTTTTGTTACATCTGTGGTAAGTTTACTCTGAAAGCACAGAAAAGGAGAATGACTGTTCTCATTAAGAAGGCATTAGAGATAAGAACATAAGAAATTGCCATGCTGGGTCAGACCAAGGGTCCATCAAGCCCAGCATCCTGTTTCGAACAGAGGCCAAACCAGGCCACAAGAACCTGGCAATTACCCAAACACTAAGAAGATCCCATGTTACTGATGCAATTAATAGCAGTGGCTATTCACTAAGTAAACTTGATTAATAGCCGTTAATGGACTTCTCCTCCAAGAACTTATCCAAACCTTTTTTGAACCCAGCTACACTAACTGCACTAACCACATCCTCTGGCAACAAATTCCGTCCCGGCTCTAAGAATGTTCGAGCTCACGCACTTTTGCGCTCTTCTGAGGTCGAGGAGACCCCTGATACACCTCAGTATATCTTGGATCCTGAAAAAGTAAGTCTTGCTGCAACCTTGGTGTCCTCCCAAGAGAAGACCGTTGTCCCACGTCGTGTCTGGCTTAGCACCAGAAATCTACAGTTACGTATTCCCTCTCGAAGACTAGCTCCGAAATTCTGTGGGCCTTTCCGAGTTGCCAAACGAGTGGGAGCGGTCTCATACCATCTACGCCTACCCTCCTCCATGCGCATACATGATGTGTTCCATGTGTCATTGTTGAAGCCTCTTGTGTTGTCCAGATACCACTCCAGGGCTCCTGAACCCTCGGACCCTTCAATACCAGACGAGCTTACGTATGAAGTACGTGAAGCTTTGGATGTCCATTCCATCAACGCCGATGGGAATACTTGCTTGCCTGGGAGGGTTGCGGACCCGAGGACAACTCGTGGGAACCGGCCCGTAATATCCTCGACAAGGATTTATTACGGCAGTTTCATTTGGATCAACCAGCTGAGAGGGGGCGTAAGAGGGGAGGTACTGTTGCGGTCCTGGCCACAAGCATCGTGGCCAGGCCATTACCTCTTGATTCCTGGACCTGCTCCCGCCTCTGGAGTCCTGGCTTGTGGCCTGGTTGGTGGTGTCCCCGCTGGGACAGCGCCGCTGTGAAGCTGCCGGTGGACGCCCTGCTCCTAGGCGTGCGCACGCGCCACTTGGGCGCCTTTATAGCCCGTTTCCCGCCAGTGCCGACTCCGCCCAATACCTGACGTCAGACGCCGCGGCCTTGATAAGCCGGCCGCAGCTATCTAGCCTTTGCCTTGCAACGGGTTAGCATTCTGGTTTCCTGTTGCATTGTGCCCCGGAGTGACCCGCTTGGCTACATCACTCCATTCCTGCAACAATACCTGCTTGGTTCCTGCCTGCTTGCTACAGTACCTGTTTGGTTCCTGCCTGCTTGCTACAGTACCTGCTTGGTTCCTGCCTGCTTGCTTCGGTACGTGCTTGGTTCCTGCCTGGTTCCAGTACCCGAGTCTTGCTACAGTTCCTGCCTAGTTCCAGTACCCGAGTCCTGCTACAGTTCTTGCCTGGTTCCAGTACCTGAGTCTTGCTACAGTTCCTGCCTGGTTCCAGTACCCGAGTCCTGCTACAGTTCCTGCCTGGTTCCAGAACCCGTACCCAGTTACAGTATCACTACTGTTCTAGTCTGGTTCCAGTTACCTGTCCTGATCCACAACCCGCCTAAGTCCCAGTGGCCGGGCCCCTATGGGCTCCTTCCGGGGGGGCTTCGGCTTCCAAGGGTGAAGTCACCTAAGTCCCAACGGTTGGGCTCCTACGTGCTCCTCCCGGGGGAGCACCAGCTTCCAGGGTGAAGAGCATCTACGTCCCGCCTGAACATCTGCCTCCCGGCCTGCTGTTCATCAGAGACATTGTCCATCCCTTCCTAGTCTCCAGCAGGTCGGCCCAAGGGTTCACTAAACTGAGACTCCCACAACAATCATATCCCCCCTCAGCCATCTCTTCTCCAAGTTGAACAGCCCTAACCTCTTCAGCCTTTCCTCATAGGGGAGCTGTTCCATCCCCTTTATCATTTTGGTTGCCCTTCTCTGTACCTTTTCCATCACAACTATATCTTTTTTGAGATGTGGCGACCAGAATTGTACACAGTATTCAATGTGCGGTCTCACCATGGAGCGATATAGAGGCATTATGACATTTTCCGTTCTATTAACCATTCCCTTCCTAATAATTCCTAACATTCTGTTTGCTTTTTTGACTGCTGCAGCACACTGAGCCAACAATTTGAAAGTATTATCCACTATGATGTCCCCAAGGAGTCCTCCCCAAGACTTGCCAAAAATCCCTGGTAGTCCAGCAGGGGTCCGGGAGCGATCTCCTGCACTCGGGCCGTCGGCGCCAGCCGTCCATTGCTCCTACCATGTGACAGGGACCAACCAATGGCACCAGTAGCCCCTGTGACATAATAAGGGCATAGGGCCATCAGTGCCATTTTGATTCATAGCAGGCCCAACAGCCCGGAGGGAGAGATCCTTCACGGGACCCTGCTGGACCACCAGGGCTTTTAGTAAGTCTTGGTGAGTGATCGGGTTGGTGGGGAGGTTGTAATACAGTAAATGTGAAGGGTTGGGGTGTTTTTTTGTTTTTTTTAATAAATGTGCCCCTCTCCTCCTTACAAACCTGAAAAACGAATTTTCCCCGAAGTTCAGGGAAAATCTGTTTCATGGTTCACGTCCCCCGAACCTCGACGAATTAGGCAATTTCATTGAAATTGCCTAATTCATGATAAACGAATGCACATATCTAGAAGGCATAAGCGTTATACTTTGGGTGCAAAATTGGTGACCAGGACAGAGCATGGGCACCTCATATATGTTGCACATCTTGTGCCAGTAGTCTGTGAGCTTGGCTGAGAGGTGTGCGACCATCCATGCCATTTTCCATCCCAATGTTATGGAAGGAACAGAAAGATCATATAACTGACTGTTACTTCTGCATGACGAAATTGTCAGGATACTCATCAAAGAAAAGGAAGTTTATTGTATCGGCAATGAGACCAGTGCCACATGATGACAGTCTTCCTGTTCCAAAACTGCCAGAGGTGACAAGGACTTGATGACAAGGATGAGGAGGTAGGCGATGATGGCGAGTCATCGCAGATGGAAGCTGCAGCTGATCCTGACTTTGTGCCATCAACATCCAGTGATCCTCATTTAATATCTCAGTCAGAGCTGAATGATCTGGTCAGAGATTTGGCTTTATCGAAGAGTCAGGCGGAGCTGCTTGGGTCAAGGCTGCAAGGATGGAATTTTTTTGTCATCTGATATGAAAATTTCAGTATTTCGCAGCCATCATGAAGATTTGACAAAATATTTCAACCAATTAGACAGTCTGACTTTTTGCTGTGACATCAATGGATTGTTTTGTGCTCTTGGATGTGACCAGGACCCAACAGAATGGTGACTGTTTATTGATTCATCAGTCTTAAGTTTGAAGGCTGTTTTGCTGCACAACGGCTATATCTACCCATCAATACCTGTCAGACATGCTGTTCATATGAAGGAAACATATGAGAATATGCAGCTACTGCTGAACCACATTGAGTAATTGAGGTACAACTGGAATTTGTGTCATGATCTCAAGGTAGTTGCAATTCTATTGGGTCTGCAGCTTGGTTACACCAAGTATTGTTGTTTCCTTTGTAGATGGGACAGTCGAGCAAGAGATTCGCATTATGTCAGAAA
This sequence comes from Rhinatrema bivittatum, assembly GCF_901001135.1. Classification (NCBI taxonomy): domain Eukaryota; kingdom Metazoa; phylum Chordata; class Amphibia; order Gymnophiona; family Rhinatrematidae; genus Rhinatrema; species Rhinatrema bivittatum. Next base: position 110,508,176 of record NC_042617.1, on the reverse strand, counting down.
AGTCTGGCCTCTCCACAAGAAGTTGGTTCCAGGGCAGAAGAATGTTGTACACGACCCATTGGTGGATCCAAATAAGATATTTCTTCCATCTTTGCATATCAAACTTGGGCTGATGAAAAACTTCGTTAAGGCAATGAACATGCAAAGTAAAGCCTTTGATTACTTGTGGCAAAAGTTTCCATGCATAAGTGACGCCAAAATAAAAGAAGGTGTTTTCGTTGGCCCACAAATCCGAGCTGTGATGAAGAGCAGCCACTTTGATGGTCTTCTGCAAGGTACAGAACGTGTTTTGTGGACAGCCTTCAAGAATGTCATTTGTAACTTTCTAGGCAACTATAAGGCAGCAGACTATGTTGAATAGGTTGAAAATCTGCTTCAGGCATACAACTTGATGAAGTGCAACATGTCATTGAAGGTACATTTTCTTCATTCCCACTTGGACTTCTTCCCAGACAACCTTGGCACTGTGAGTGATAGGGATGTGAATCGTTTTTTGATGATTTAAAATATCGTCCGATATATTTTAAATCGTCAAAAATCGTTAGAGCCATGATACAATAACAATTCCCCCGATTTATCGTCAAAAAATCGTAAATTGGGGGAAGGGGGAGGGGAAGGGGGAGGGCGGGAAAACCGGCACACTAAAACACCCTAAAACCCACCCCGACCCTTTAAAATAAATCCCCCACCCTCCCGAACCCCCCCAAAATGCCTTAAATTACCTGGGGGTCGAGCGGGGGTCCGGAACGACCTCCTGCAATCGAATCGTGTTGTCTTCAGCCGGCGCCATTTTGCGTCGCCATTTTGCAAAATGGCGGCGCAAAATGGCGCCGGCCGTAGACAACATGATTCGACTGCAGGAGGTCGTTCCGGACCCCCGCTGGACTTTTGCAAAATGGCGGCGCAAAATGGCGCCGGCCGTAGACAACACAATTCGACTGCAGGAGGTTGTTCCGGACCCCCGCTGGACTTTTGGCAAGTCTTGTGGGGGTCAGGAGGCCCCCCCAAGCTGGCTGGCGCCATTTTGCGCCGCCATTTTGCAAAATGGCGGTGCAAAATGGCGCCGGCTGAAGACAACACGATTCGATTGCAGGAGGTCGTTCTGGACCCCCGCTGGACCCCCAGGTAATTTAAGGCATTTTGGGGGGGTTCGGGAGGGTGGGGGATTTATTTTAAAGGGTCGGGGTGGATTTTAGGGTGTTTTAGTGTGCCGGTTCACGATTTTAACGATTTTCACGATATTTTAAAAACCCAAACGGCGACGATATGATTCCCTCCCCCTCCCAGCCGAAATCGATCGTTAAGACGATTGATGACACGATTCACATCTCTAGTGAGTGACGAACATGGTGAAAGGTTTCATCAAGACATTGTCAAAATGGGGAAACGGTATCAAGGCAATTGGAACCCCTCCATGCTGGGTGACACTATTGTTGGACTCTCATCTGCGAAGTGTCAGAAAATGATTACAAATTAAAGTCTGTGGCAAAACATTTTTAGTTTTGTTTTCTGGTGCCAACATTACCATTATAGCTTATGCCGCTACAGACATGTAACAATGCTTAGGGGCGGATTTTCAGAGCCCTGCTCGCGTAAATCCGCCCAAAACCGGGCGGATTTACGCGAGCAGGGCCCTGCGCGCCGGGAAGCCTATTTTACATAGGCCTCCCGGCGCGCGCAGAGCCCCGGGACTCGCGTACGTCCCGGGGTTCTCGGAGGGGGGCGTGTCGGGGGGCGGGGCCGGAGCGCGCGGCGTTGCGGGGGCGTGTCGGCAGCGTTTTGGGGGCGGGTACGGGGCGTGGCTACGGCCCGGGGGCGTGGCCGCGCCCTCCGTACCCGCCCCCAGGTCGCGGCCCGGCGCGCAGCAGGCCCGCTGGCGTGCGGGGATTTACGTCTCCCTCCGGGAGGCGTAAATCCCCCGACAAAGGTAAGGGGGGGGGGGTAGACAGGGCCGGGTGGGTGGGTTAGGTAGGGGAAGGGAGGGTAAGGTGAGGGGAGGGCAAAGGAAAGTTCCCTCCGAGGCCGCTCCGATTTCGGAGCGGCCTTGGAGGGAACGGGGGGAGGCAGCGCGGCTCGGCGCGCGCAGGCTATACAAAATCGATAGCCTTGCGCGCGCCGATCCAGGATTTTAGTGGATACGCGCGGCTCCGCGCGTATCTACTAAAATCCAGCGTACTTTTGCTTGAGTCTGATGCGCAAGCAAAAGTAGGCTGATCGCGCTTCTTTTAAAATCTACCCCTTAATGTATATCGCACTTTTCTGGCAAACGGTACGTGTACAGACATAATAAATGCATATTTGTGTTCAGCTTGTTAAAATCTACTTGTTACACCAAAAGTTGTGGAGGAAACAAAATGTTCCCAAAAATTTGTTTACCAGTGTTATTGGTAGAGGATAGATGTTTTATTAGTATTTTATTGTATCACATTGTTGGGGGGGGGGGGGAGGGGGGTCTGTTGACCTTGTATCTTTTTAGATTTTTTTGAAATGTTAATTAAAAAATAGTATAATATATGGAATGTATTGTATGATTCCTTCATATTTTGAATTATATTTCATTTGGAATCAGATTTGATCTACCTTTGTTTGTTTGTACCTAATTGTTTCCATAGTGTGAGGAGACTCTCCAGCTATTGTTGTACACATTAGTTGTTCACTGTATCATATATAATGGATGACAAGTTGAGTTATTTGGAACAGGCAGCCACTTTGATTATTTCAGCATTTTCTTTGTTTGACAAGGATGAAACACAAGGGGTATCATGTGACTGGGATAGTTTTATTAATAATAGAAAGAACAGTATACATATGGAGATGCATGCGGCCACTCTGACAGAATATTGCTGGGTTAAAAGAATACCAAGGGGATTAAGAATCAATAAGGAACCCCTTTTTTTTGAAGACCAAGGTTTTGTCAATAAATAGAATGCTATTTTGAACAAATGTACACATGACCTGATGGTGCTTATTGTTGAAACTATCACAGTCACACTAGAACCATTGCCAACCCAATAAGAGGAACAAGTGGTACATCTTGAGAAGACTATTGGTTGGGAGAAATTTGATAGAAAACTGAATAGCCTTCAGTCTTAGTTGGATGAATATAAATCTAATATTAAGAAAATAAAAGTCAACAAATTTCAAAGGGATCAAACAGATTACACCAAGGGGTATGTATACCATGCTGTAGTAAAGACAGGAAGAAAAAGGTTAAAAACCTTTCATCTTCCTCTGAAGATTCGTCAGAGGAAGAAGTTTCAGATAAATCCTTTCCCAAAAAGAAGAATGTTTTCTTTGCCTTCATGACATCTGGCAGGGCTAACCATTCTATCTCTGATACCAACAATTTTTGCATTCTCAAACGAGTACGACAGACCCAAACAAAACAGGCTCTTTGTACCAATCAAACAATTTCCACAACAAGGGCAATCATCAGAACCAATGAGACTTTCTGAGGACTATTCAGTTTTCAATCTTACCCCACAACAACTTTCCAATGATGTTCTTAATTTACTTGATAAGGGAATGTCAAATGTTCCAAGTTGTCATTATGACTCATTTTCTACTCATATCAGTTTGTTCAAATTTTGTCTTACCTTGAAAATTAAAAAATACTTTGCAGACAATACTACACCTTCTGAGTCATTATGTTTTGTCAAAAAATCTATTTGGATGCCTCCTGATCCTTGATTAGTAGTTTTTGAAAAGCTAGTTTTAACAGATATTGCAGTCTTGGAACAGCACAAGATTCTCCTTAAACATACTCTTACCAAAGGCGAATGGAAAGCAATATCTGATTTAAGATCTAACTCAAATTTAATTATTAAACTTGCAGATAAGGGAGCTGGTAAGGTGGTTATGGACAAATCTTCATATTTGGCAGAAGCATATAGGACAACTTCACGATATTGAGTTTTCTTTACCTTTTGATCATGATCCCACAGATACTATTCAATAGAAGATTTACAATATCTTAAAACATGCTTTGGACAAGAAACTCATACACAATAAACTTTATTCATTTCTTTATCAGAAATTTCCTATTACCACGGTTATATATTTCGTTCCAAAAATTCATAAATCTCTTACAGGTCCCCCTGGATGCCCTAAGGTATCAGGTAAGAGTTCATTATTCGAACCCATATCCAAATATGTGGACAGTTTGTTGCAACCACATGTATTGGAAATACAATCTTACATTAGAGATTTGGTGCATCTTATTTTGCAATTACATGACTTATCCAACAGTATGACAGTAGAAGATAGTTGGTGGTTGTTGACAGGGGATTTCTAATTTTTATATATACAAATATCCCTCAAACTTCAGTGTGTTCAATTGTGGAGAACATATTACACATTTCAACTCTATATCTCAGGTAATATAAGAACTCATTGACTCCTTAAATTTATTCACCCATTGGAAATGATTTATATTAACTTTTGAAAAAATTATTTTTAGACATGCTTGAGCAATTTGTATCCACTGTGGCAAGGCTATTCTGATCGTTTCTGTTAAGGAGATTAGGTAATATACTGTTTCCAAGCAGTGTTCTTTTGCAATCGTTTGTGTTATATAATTAATGTTATTTAAGTATAAAACTATTTTATACTTTTATTGTAGAGAATTGGGTTTCAAAGCAAAGTTATCCCAATAGTTTGCAACTAACATTGGGCTTGCATTACAACACCATTGTCTTTGATTAACACACATCCCCTGAGGAAGCCTGTGCAAATAAAAAAAAGAAAATTTTCATTGTTGGGATGAATTTGGCTAAGTACATCTGCTCGATACAATATCTGGAAATGTCCAGTGGGATTCATTTGGTATTGAATTTATATTTAACCAATGCATTGTTATAAAGTATTCAAACTCTTTAATAATTATACAGTTTTGTTTTAAATATTTTCAAGTTTGGAGAACTCATTAAACTTGGGGAATTCATTAAGATCTCATACAGTTTATACATTATTGTGTCAGTCTGAGTAAGATTTAAGAACATTTTGTGATATGTACCTGTACCTGTTTTAAAAGAATATATGTGTTTGATTATTGGCAGAGGATAAGGATAGATGTTTTGTTAGTATTTTATTGTATCACAGTCTTGTGTGTGTGTCGGGGGGGGGGGGGGGGGGGGGGGGGGGGGAGGGTGTCTGTCGACCTTGTATCTTTTTAGAATTTTTTGTAAATGTTAATTAAAGAATATTATAATATACTGAATGTACTATATGATTCCTTCATATTTTGAATTATATTTCATTTGGAATCTAATTTGATCTACCTTTGTTTGTTTGTACCTAATAGTGCCTGATATACCCCACCAACCCACCAGTGAGCAGTAGCGACTCAAGGCCAGCTCTCCACTACTTCTATTTTGAATTGAAATGGTGATCCCCTTCTGCTCCCCTGCTTACCCTCCTGCGACCTGCATTACAATCTTCCTACTCCCCCGCCCCTGTACTCTCCCTGATCCCCTCCTGGATCTCCAAAAGCACTGCCGAGAATGTGGCACTCTAACCGCCACCGGCGCTTCCAGCATTGCTTTGACAGCGCGATCTGGCTTTGCCTGTCACTAATAGTTTCCCTAGTTTTTTTTTTCCTTCATGACAGCAAGAATGAGTTTCACATTTTAGGAATCCTGCCCTTGCTTTATCCCCACTTTGTTTTGTGGGTTGAGGCTCAGGGGTATAATAAAGTGCCCTGTGAGCCTGGTCAGAGTCAGAGGGCAGGTGATGCTGAAAGAAGAGGGAAGGAGATTTTTGGTGGGTTTCTGCTCACCAGTTTCAGGTCAGAGAAAAGGAGGGCCTTTTCCATCTCCAAGAGGAGAGGTAGGGATTTTTTTGGAAGATTTTGCTGTTTGAGGATTTTTGTCCAAGTTACCTGAGAGAAGGGCAAATCCCTGGCATCTCAATTGGCTTAGGCTCTTTAACAACAGAGGCTAGAGATCTGCTGAGATTTTTGTAGTTTTTGGACTTTGAGAGGTTTTTGTAAAGACTGTTGAAGTTAACTGTTTTGGAAAAGAGAATTTTCAGCCCTCCAGCCCTGACTTTATGCTGGAACTTGAAGAATTACTCTTACTCTTCACAGTGCAAGGACACTAGTTCATCTGGGAGAAGAACATCAGGGGATGTACCATGGACTTGGGCTTTTTCTGATTTTGCTGTTTTGATTTTGCCCTACTGGTTTGGACTTAAATTTGAACACCATCCTTGAAGTCCCAGGTACTTTTCACTACCTGAAATCCCCTTGTGAACCTAATTTACAGCTGAGAATACCCCCTGACCAATGCTATCAAAGCTGAGAGGAGTGAGAAGCAGGAAGATATCCCCACAACAGCAGCTTGGGTAATCCTCCTCCCCAGCCAGATGAATTCCAGTTTTGTATAGCTCCCCTGTACCAGTTAACTAGTCAACTGGGTAACTCACTACAAGAACAGCAGTGAAAGTACACTAAAATAACATGGCACACTTTCAGGAAATACTTTTCTTTTGAAAAGTGGTGCAAAGCCTGAATGCAAAAGTACCTGTGGACCTTGCAACAATCCATATAGTTTTGAAAATAAAAACATAGTGTTACGGCTGAGTGCCCGGCTAGGGCTAGTGAACCCCCACAGGAGCAATCTTGGACTTCAGGGCAAGCCAGAGTAGATCTTCTGCCTGTATCAGCCACCTCCCTGCAGGTTGCGCCCTTGGGTTCTGGTGACCGGCAGGACTTAGGCTGTGGCTTGAGTTGAGGTGCAGGAATGGAGGCTGAGGCTGTGCAGAACTGTAGTCTGAAACAAGACTAGAGTCTGAGGCAAGGGCTGGATACAAGGGCAGGACTAGACCAGACAGGGACACGACCAGACAAGATGGACGAGGACAGACCTAGACAAAACAGAGAATGAGAAACACAGATGCCTGAAGGCAGCAGGCTAAATAGAGGATCTGAAAAGGCCACAAAGTAATACATGGAAGAAAGGGCTCAAGCAGGGAGCCGAGTTGACTCGACAACAAGGCACTGGTCTTTGCAAGAGGCAGAGTTAAGTAGGCTGGGACCTGCTGAGTCATGGTACCATGGAGATTCTGACTAGAGCAAGAGCTAGAGCAAAAAGACCTCTGGTGGCAGGGAGACTGCATAACAGGCAAGATCCTAACATATAGAAACACGACAGCAGAAATAGACCATACATCATAACTATACATCAAAAAAAAGAAAAAGAGATCACATTACCGAAATCCTGGCTGAATTACACTGGTTACCCATTGAGCACAGAATACAGTACAAAACACTATGCACTATACACAAATTAATACATACTGAAAAAGCAGAATGGCTGAGCACAGCACTCCTAACTGTCCCTTCTGTCAGAACAGAAAAACTAACCCAAGTAAGAGAAAGGGCATTATCATTAGCAGGACCTATACTATGGAACACCATGCCTCTAGAGATCAGATTACAAAGAGGCATCAAAACTTTTTTTAAAAGTTTAAAAACCTAGCTCTTTAAACAAGCTTATCACAAAGAGAATGGAGAATAGAAAACAGAAAGGAATAGGGAGCGGGCAGTAGAACATCCACGCACAGCACCTAACCCAATTTGTGCGTATTTTTATTTTATCTCACTACTAAAAGAAAAATTCAGTTTTAAAATTATACTGGTTATTAAATATGATACAGGTATAAAAGGACAAGATTTATCACATTCACCAAATAGTATTTATCACAAAATTATGTAACCGAACCTTTATGGCACCTGTTTAGATTATATGGTTCTATACTCTTATCAACATTAATTTATGTGCCTTACTGTAAACCGTTGTGATGGTACTTAATGACGGTATAGAAAAGTTTTTAAATAATAAATAAATAAAGTAGTCTGCCCATCCACACCAATTAGTCAGCTCTACAATCCCTATCACACCCTCATAGGTCCCTTTGTGCTTGTCACATGCTTTCATGAATTCTGATGCTGACCTTGTCTCTACCATTTCCATTGGAAGCCTGTTCCATGCATCTACACTGTAATGAAACTAGCTGCTAGGTAGCCCCTTGCCAGCAGGGGCATTGGGCCATGCTCAGACCCATTCTAGCCTCTGCCTTGAAGGCTGAATGATGAAGCAAGGCCAGCCCTATAAAACCCTCCCTCACAGGTTATTCCCCACCTCAGCATGGAGTCTCTTCTCTGCATATAGTCCCTTGCCCTTGCCTAGTGTCCCTGTTCTGGGATTCCTTGTTCTTGTACACCTTGCCTGATTTTTTGCTCTGTTTAGGCTTCCCAGAGGCCTTTCTTGTCTCTGTGTTCCCAGTATTGCTTGTTTCTATGTTAGGCCTCCCAGCAGTCTTTCTTGTCTGCATGTTACACGTTTTGCTCCTGTCCTGTGTCACGTCTTCCAGTGGTTCTCTTGTGCTATCTGTTGCTCTGTGTTTTGTCTCATGCCTTATTTGGACTTACTCTGCCTTGTGCTTACTTGTGTGTCCTTGTCTTGTTGGTGCTCACCCCTATTGGTGTTCAGTGTGACCAGAGCACCTTCCTGTCCTGTGCTTCTTGCTCTCTGCCAGTTCCAGTGGGTGCCGTGTTCCTGATCCTGTGCACCTCCTATCCATAAGATCTGCCAGTCACCAGCACCGGAGGGTCCAACAAGAAGGGAATGTAGCTGGTCAGGCAGAAGACCTACTCTTTCTTGCCTGCTCCTGATCCCCGCATACCCCTATCTAGGGAGTACAGAGGCATACCTAGAGTATTTGGCACCTGGGGTGGATACTTCTTTGGCACCCCCCCAATAAATAATTTTAAAATTTCCTAAACATCGATAAAATTTTTCAAAATGGGAGGTACATCAAATAACACCCAATAATTAAACTAATAAGGATTTTAAAAATCTCCCGCTCTCCATATCTGTCATCGTAAGATTGTTTAGACTGGGGGCATGCATGCACACGCACACACACACACACACACACACACACAATATGCTCCCTCTCTCTCATACACACACATACATGCTTGGTGAGAGACAGAGTGTGCATGTGAGACACACACACACACACTTTCTCTGTACCTTTCTCACACACACTATGCTTCCTCTGTGTCTCTCTCACACGCTAACATGCACACACAAACACACACACACACACACAGACACACTCACACTTCCTCTATCTCTCTCTCATGCACACATGTAGACAAAAACTGAACTGGAAACCACAAGCCAGATTCTGTATGCAGTGCAACAATGGAAAAGCAGAAATTCACTATTCCTCAAAACAATACAATCAAGAAATATAAATCAATCAGATTAGTAAAACCATACTAAAAAATATACATTTCAAAACAGCTAATGAATAGAATATTTAATAATTAGAAGCTTCTGTACAAATTCTTTAAAATTTTCTAAAGATTGATAAAATATTTCAAAGCAGGAGACATTGAACAACACCAAGTAATTAAAATAATAAATAAATAAATAAAAATTCCCCACTCTCCACACCTGTCACCCTGAGATTGTTGTGAACTGGGGGTATACACACACACAGAGGCACAAACAAAATTTGCTCCCTCTGTCTCTCACACATACACATTTGGTAAGAGACAGAGGGAGCTTGAGTGTGTGAAAGAGACAGACACATATTTCTTCCATCTCTCTCTCACACATACACGTGTCCTCTGTATCTCTCACACACAATTCCTGTCTCATGCAGGCACACAGACACATGCTTTCTCTCTCTCACCCCATCCCTGCATACATGCACCCTCTCATACACACACACACACACACACACACACACACAGACATCCTCTCACACATACACACCTACAGGCACCCTCTCATATATATACACAGACACACACACACTAATTCTTCTATACACTCACCGTCTCATTCACACACAGACATCCTCTCAATCACACACACTTTCTCATACACCCCCCCCCCCCCCCCCCCACATACTCTCATACACCCATACTGGCTCTCACATACACACACATACACACACACACACACGCACACACATAGGCTCTCACACAGACACACAAACATGCTCTCACTCATTCACACAAGCTCACACACATCATGGTCTCCTGTTATCTTCAGGCTGTGGCGGGATGAATTCCACCATGGCCCAAGGGCCTACTGCTACCTTCAGGCCGTATGGCCTACCGATCTTTCTGCTTGGGGGGAATTAACTCTTTGCTACATTAATACTGTAAAAAATATTACCATTTGAAAACAGCACATACATCAGACCTATAATATCAATTGCACACATTTTGCATTGTTTAACAAGTGCAGGTAGTTATAAATTGCATTACTCTATTCTGATCAAGATAATAAACTGAGTTAAAATTGGCTGTTAATGTGGGTTATGATGCCAACCTTAATTCAGGCATTATAAGTGAGTTTAATATCTTTTTATTATCATTTTTAAAACTATAACAAAAATAAAACCAAGAAACCTCTTATATTGAACAAAGCATTGAAGATAGAGGGAAAAACAATACAAACAGAACATATTTATAAAGGTAATTATTCCTACTCACGTGCTGCTCAGTTCACAATATATAGAGGTATACAATTCAAGGAAAAATAGTAGTCTAATAAACCTAAAAGAGAGAGAGAGAAAAATGTAGAGATACCAAGACATAATATTCATTTAAAAGACTTCAAGATTTAACAGATGATATAAGTTCAGAAGATGGAACTACCACTTGATCAGCTGAGAAAGGCAGTGAGATGAGAGGGGTCATAAAAAATATACCTGACAGATTGATACTTATAAGGAAAATTAAACTAGAAAAGACCCCCAGTCTGTTTGACTTTAGGCCTTAACAGACAAAACGGTTTCTGCTTCCTTTGCATGGCTTTAGCTATATCTAGAAATGCTCTTAGGGCAGGATTTCAAGAGGTACGTGCGGGCGTACATTTATGCACTCAACCCGGTGCGCACAAATGTACACCCAATTTTATAACATGCACGCGCAGCCACGCGCATGTTATAAAATCCGGGGTCAGTGTGCACAAGGGGGTGCCCCGATGGCTTTCCCTATTCCCTCCGTCCCCTCTATCTTCCCCTCCCTTCCCCTACCTAACCCGCCCCCAGCCCTACCTAAACCCCTCCCAACCTTTATTTTATAAGTTGCGCCTGCCTCTGGGGAGGCGTAGGTTGCACATGCCGGCCCAGCGGCTGTACGGAGGCCTCTGGCCATGCCCATACCCCGCCCCGGACTACACGCACCCTGCCCCTTTTTTCAAGCCCTGGGACATACGCACGTAGGGCTTTGAAAATCTGCCCTTTAGTTTTCAGTTCGGAAACTGGGTCTCCCGATGCCTAAAAAACAAATGAAGAACCCAGTCCCTGTCTGGCTCAATACAAAATTCACAATTAAAGTAACAGGAATGATTTTAGCATCTTCCTTGTCATGTATCTGAATTAAATCAAGAAAATTGAATAAAAGCTGAGTGCACTACCCCTGATCAACTTCCCCCTTTTTTTTTTTGAAGGAAGGCAAATAATAAGCTCAAGTGGGGGGGGGGGGGGAGATATCTTAGGAATCTTTGACACTTTCATTGTAAATAAAAAGAAGGTGTTGCCACAGATATTTTAGGAAACTCAATGAATCTCAAATGGGAGAATTTTAAAAGGGTTGCTTGTGCTAAAAAGCACATATACGTTATTATCTGGCCTGCGCGTGAGCAATGCGTATTTTAAAAGCCGTAAATTATATGAGTATATATTAGAGATGTGAATCATGTCCTCGATCATCTTAACGATCGATTTCGGCTGGGAGGGGGAGGGAATCGTATTGTTGCCATTTGGGTTTTAAAAATATCGTGAAAAATCGTTAAAATCGTGAGCCAACCCCCTAAAACCCACCCCCGACCCTTTAAATTAAATCCCCCACCCTCCCGAACCCCCCCCCAAATGCTTTAAATTACCTGGGGATCCAGCGGTGGTCCAGAACGGCGACGGTCCGGAACGGCCCCCTCAATTGAATCCTTTTGTCTTCAGCCGACGCCATTTTGCAAAATGGCCGCCGCAAAATGGCGGCGGCCATAGACAAAAACAATTCGACGCAGGAGGTCGTTCCGGACCCCTGCTGGACTTTTGGCAAGTCTTGTGGGGGTCAGGAGGCCACCCCAAGCTGGCCAAAAGTTTCTGGGAGTCCAGCAGGGTTCAGGAAGCGATTTCTTGCCGCGAATCGTTTTCCGTACGGAAAATGGCGCCGGCCATTCCTCGTTCCTTTAGTTCAGTCATTCTCTGTACTTCCCTTGTTGGTACCTGGAGGGTTCCTCCATGTTCTTTATTTTAGCATCTTGATGATATAAATGTGATTAACACCAGATGGGTGCCACAGATCTTCTTCGCCACCTCCTTCTCCCCAGATCCATTCCTCTACCAGGACTTACAATAGTCCACTCGTGCTCTCTGGTTGAGACACCGCTCCTCTTAGATGGCATACACTGAGCCCTTGGGTCCTAGGGAGCTTAGGCATGTTTGAAAAATAAAAAAACTTAAGAAATGGAAACCAAAAATAGGGTAAAGGGTGGAATAACTTCCTTCAAAAAACCAAAAGGTTTCCAAAAAGCTAGGCAAAAACACCCTTTCTATTTTTCCATACTTAGACCTCATCCTTAGAGGCCCAAGGCTCCTTTCCTAAGAAAACTAAATAAAACAGAAACAAGCATAGTGCATTTGCAACATGCTGCATTTGCAAAGAATATCTAAAAAGTCCATTCCCTAACATGGTGGCATGGGATTATATACTCTGAGACTCCATCATTTCCAGTCTCCCAGATGGAGGAGCTAAAACCCAACAATACTACTATTCTTCTTCCCCTAAGACAATGGAAGATTCTTCTTAGTAAGAACCCATAGGGTTCTCTACATCATAAATTAGGTAGAAGTACCATAGTACATCACTGTGACTGTGTAAACATTAGAAACTGAATAAAGAAGGACCTGACATTGAAGTTTTGTACTATTAAGTAACAAAGCTTTTGCATAATTTGATTTAATCTTTATAAACAAATCATGAGCCAGCTTCCTTCTTTTCAAGATCCCTAAGGCAAAAACAACATTATCAAGACTTCATTTGCCTCTTGGCCTCATAAACATTGTCCTGTGGACAATGAGCTTATTAAATTCTCATTGCTTCAAATAAAAGCACTGAAACAGATACTTTATTCAATCTTCTAAGCAAATCATCTTAATACAGTTGTTTTACAATATATTCATTGTATGAAATTTGTTTCTAGATGAGCAGGCTACCTCCTGGTTTCATACTCACTTCCAGCATCTTTCCTTTGGAACTACCTTTGTTCTGATATCCAAGATGTCCTGACCTTAATTCTCTTCTAGCCATGGTTAAATGCCCATCTTGTCAGGCTTGCTTTCTGAATGCCTAATTCTCTGTTCTTAACTTTGTTCTATTGTTACTTCATATTGTTTTGTCTTTACGAGGCAAGGCATCCTGGGTAAGAAATACGAAATTGCCATGCTGGGTCAGACCAAGGGTCCATCAAGCCCAGCATCCTGTTTCCAACAGAGGCCAAACCAGGCCACAAGAACCTGGCAATTACCCAAACACTAAGAAGATCCCATACTACCTATGCCAGTAATAGCAGAGGCCATGCCCTAACCTGTTCAGCCTTTCCTCATATGGGAGCTGTTCCATCCCCTGTATCATTTTGCTTGCTCTTCTCTGTATTTTATTTATTTATTTATTTTAAATCTTTTCTATACCGTCGTTTGGAAGATACCGTCACAACGGTTTACATCAAGGCACATAAAATTAATGATACTGTGATTCGCACACATACAAGAGTGCCATAAGGTTCGGTAACATAGTTAGTGATCAATAATGTTTAAATGTAACTAATCATGTCCATGTCTCTATCTCGGTTATTATTATAGATTTACTTTAAAATCGTGAGTTGTTCTTTAAAGACTACACACTTGGTGAATGCAGTGTGTGTGGATGTTATATTGAATGTGCTTTGCCTGTCCCTGGTTTCTATTCTCCCTTCTCTTTCTGAAAAGCTTGTTTAAAGAGCCAGGTTTTTAAACCTTTTCTAAAGGTTTTGCTGTCTCTTTGTAGTCTTAAATCTAGGGGCATGGAGTTCCATATTATGGGTCCTGCCAGTGATATTGCTCTCTCTCGCACCTGTGTAAGTCTTGCAGTTTTTACTGATGGAATGGTTAGTAGTGCTTTGTTTGCTGATCTTAGGTTTCTGTTAGGGATGTGTACACGTAGAGCTGTATTTAACCAGTCTGCATGTTCGTTATGTATTAACTTATGTATGGTGCACAGCGTTTTGTATTGTATTCTTTGTTCGATGGGAAGCCAGTGTAGTTCAGCCAGTGTTTCGGTAATGTGATCCCTTTTACTTTTGCCAGTTAAGACTCTTGCGGCTGCGTTTTGTAAAATTTGCATTGGTCGTAGTGAGGTGTATGGAAGACCTAGGGAGCCTGCTCAGAACATCTTGGACAAGACCCTGCTCTTGAATTTCCATCGTGCCCATCCAGGCAAACCCTGCCCTCCAGGAGGGGGGCAAAAAGGGGGGTTACTGTTACACTCACTGCCGATGGCAGCCCTGCCATGCGGCCCTCTCACCTTTCTAAGCAACATCCAGGCTTCAGCTCCCCGTCGCTTGCAGCAGTGGGCTGCTGGCTCTGACCTCGGACTCCCAGCCTGACCTCTGCTACATCTGACCATGCCTGCCTTCTCCTTGCCTTGACCATTGCTACGTTTGTCCACGCCTGCCTTCTCCATGCCCTGACCAATGCTACGGATGACCACGCTTTAGACACCTTTGTATCCAGAGTTCTATGTTGCTTGCTACACCTTCCAATTGCCGCTAGCTCTTATACAATTTTGACAATGACGCCTCTGTCCCTATGCTCTAGACGTGGACTCCTAAGGCTCTGGCTTTTCTGTGCTCAAGCACCTTCAGTCAATCCTCGTTTCTTGGTGCTTGGGCTGCTGTACTGGGACCAGTCTAGGATAGAACTACGCCACCTGCTGGCTGCTGTCTCTGGGCTGAACTACCTGCCTTTGACGTCCAATCTCGAGGCCCACCTAAGTCCTGCCAACCCCGGCACCAAAGGCTCAACCCGAGGGGAACATGGGCTGGTATAGGTGAAGCTCCAGTGGCCTCTAGTTTCAGCTCACTCCATCTGCTGATGGTGGGGACCCGTAGGCCCTTGCCTGCATGTTGCATCAACCCCACCTCAGTCCAAGAATCCACCTCCAGCGCAACAACTAGTACATGAGGCAGCTATGTGCAGTGTGGTCATTGGGTGGGCTGCAGTTTCTTCCTGCTGGGATGTGGCAGGAAGGACCATCAAGTGGCAGGGTGATTGCTGGATGAAGGTTGGATGGATAAGGGGGTAGGGAAGGAGAGCCGTATGTCACTTGGGCATGGTGATACACTTGGATACGATGTAGTAAAAGGGGGAAGGGTGACTTGTATGGGGGGAGGGATCCTTGTGTTGATGTTTAGATGGCTCGGGTTATGTTTTGAAAAATAAACTATGGCCTTTGCGAAACCCAATCTGGTGTCACTCTGTTTTATTGGCAGGAGGAGAGAGGGAGAATGCCAGTCAGGTCCTGCCTACTCATGTTATCCAAATGAGGGCTTATCAAGGTCTTATACATGGGCAATGTCACCTCCATTTTTCTGCTGACCATTCCTTTACATATGCACCCAAGCATCTTTCTGGCTTTTGCTGTCATCTTATCCACCTATTTGGCCACCTTAAGACAATCATATCATCCCCAATCCCTGTCCTTTTTTATGTCCATAGAAGAATTTCATCCCCTAGACCAGTGGTTCTCAACCCTGTCCTGGGGACCCCACAGCCAGTCGGGTTTTCATGATATCCACAATGAATATGCATGAGAGAAAATTTGCATGTTATGGAGGCAGTGCATGCAAATTTTCCCTCATGCATATTCATTGTGGATATCCTGAAAACCCGACTGGCTGTGGGGTCCCCAGGACAGGGTTGAGAACCACTGCCCTAGACTATAGTGCTACCTTGGATTTGCAGTCTAAATGTATGACTCTACATTTTTTAGCATTAAATCTTAGCTGCCAGGCTCTAGACCATTCCTCAAGCTTTGCTAGATTCCTTTTCATGTTTTCCAGACCTTACTGTGAATCAGACTAGGAAAAACATGACTCTTCTTAGCTATGTCATGCCCTGCAAGACAAGCTAAGTAAAGAATTATTAGTACCAGACCCTCTCCTGAAAAATCTTTCCTACAAAGACTATCACTAAGCCTTGATAACTTCACACTCCTCATCAGTTACTGAGTAATCATTTGAAGTCTGTTGGCCACATCTATACCATCTGATTCCTCATTTTCTAAAGGATCATCCTCTTGAATAGACAGCTTGGTGCTCTTTCACAGGATACATTGTGGAGCCTGAAATATAACATAAACACCTTACATATTTTATTTGTCAATAAGGATAATAAGTCAACAGTGTGGTTCAGATATCAGAACCTCATTTTCAGTAGGCAAAATATTAACTCTGTATACAGTGCAAGTGGAATGATGGGCTGCATTATTTTCTCTTTCAGCGGCATTCTGAGTTGCACCAAGACATAAAGGAATAGTCATTATTACTTACCAAGACACAAAGAAGAAGATAAGATGTCAGAACATGGAATTCACCTTTGTAAAAAAAAAAAAAAAAAAAAGATATTTAAGCAGTAAGAACATTTATTATTTACTTACACAGTTTATAAATGGTCTCTACCAAGGCCCTATGCAGTACACATAAAAACATTCATAATAAAACAAGCAGCAAATTCAATAGATCCAAAGACAGCAGAAAAATAAAAGCACAAACAGCCTGCTTCAAAAACATCCTGCAAAAGAAAAGAGAGCAATAGCTGCTTCTACAAAAACGCCTGCCTAAACAAAACTGGCCTGATTTTTACCCCCCCTGCATGTAAAAAACGGCACAGCGGCCATTTGCCGCTGTGCCGGGGGATTGCGTGCCAGCAGCCTACTGGCGTGCGCAATTTACGTCAGCTCGGGAACTGGCATAAATTCAGAAATAAAGAAAACTACTAAAGGTAGGGCATTCAAAATGGTCTCGGATGAGAGGGGAAGAGGGAGGGAGGGTAGGTAGGGGGGGGGGGAGGAAAGTTCCCTCCCCATCTGCTCCTTAATTGGAGTAGACTGGGTGGGAACTGGCAGAGGCCCGATCTCATTGCCTCGCGTAATCTGGCCAAATCTCCATCCCCCTGTGCAAGCCAGTGCACACGTTATAAAATCGTGTGTCCATGTGCTTGCACCGGGTAGCGCATGCACATAGAGGCGTGTGCGTATTTTTAAAAATCTACCCTAAAGGTTTTTAGCAGAGCCTTAAAAGTTTTACCGTAGTCCATCTGATATAAACCCTTAGGGAGTGAATTCCAGAGTATGGGAGCCACCACCGAAAAGGCCATGTTCTCTTGTCTCTTCCAACCAGGCACGTTGATCAGTTGGAATGTTCAAAAGCCCCCTCTGTGAGGACCAAGAGCCATAATGGGTATTTATCTAGGAAAATTCAGAATTGGTTATTTCAGCTGTATGTATAGGGGAGTAATTTCAAAAAGATTTACACATGGAAATGTAACTACTATTGTAGCAATTTTCAAAAGCCATGAATCCACGAAAAGTGCACTTACATGAGCAAATCATTTGGAGAAATTCAATGGCATATTTTGTAGCAAATTTCAAAAGCTCACTTACATGGGTAAAGTGCATTTATATGTCTACAACCCATTTTTAAGTGTGCTTTTGAAAATCAGGCCCACTGTTATAAAATCTACTCTCTTTTAATATGTGGACATCCTGGCAGGAACCAAGAAATTTGTTCACTGTATATAAGAGCTACAACACATCTCAGTGTTAAGGTAATGATAATGCTTATGGTTATTGCAGATGGCTCCCTTATCCTAGGACGTGGGAGGCAGTAATTCAGCATGATTGCAACCAGTTAATCTGATCACATTGTGGCAGTGATGAATCACAAAGAGAGCCCCCTTGTCTCTGTGGCACATTACAAGTGATATGCTGGAGGAGAAGCGTAGGCTACCATGACATCTAATACATCTGGAGACAGAGGACTGAAGACTGTCTGATATCAGTTGTATACTCAGTTGTATACTCAGTTAGCCTTTACACAGTAGCCAGAAAATGAAAGGCTGCAAAGTTTATTGTTTATGGTTGGCAAAATCATTATCAGCAGGTTTTACCAGTTTTCCCTGTAGTGATACTCCTGGAAAATGCTATTTTACCTTACCAAGTGGCATGCTACAATGGCTTAGTTTTATTTTCAGGTTAACAATGTCGCTCTTGTATAAGTCAGGAAAGAAACACGGCAGAAATCATGTTGGTTTGGCTTTCATCTTTACTATTGCATTCCACCAAAGATAAAAAGGGAAAGAAGCAATTGTGATGCCAATGTTCCCAAAATAATGAACAATAAAAAAATCCACTGTTACCATCTGTCATACCACAACAGTGAAACACTGTATTTTAGAATTTTATTTGGTAAAGCTGCAGGGAAAACTAGATAAAACTGCTAAAAGTGATTGCATCAGTTAATAATCAAAAACTATTTTTGTATATACATTTTCTAAAATGGACTTGCTTGAGCCCTTTTAAAACGAGATATGGGTCTAATCAATTAATGTTAAATTGGGATGAAAAGTTCTAAATAACAAAATGAGCCATTACTTAATGTTATCAATGGTAACAACCCAAAATGCTAGAAGTTTTGAATTTTGATTGGCTGATACCCAATATCCGGCTTATTTCAGATGTCCATTGACTTATTGTTAAGGACCTCAGAAGTCAACAAAATGTTCAACATGAAATATTAAAACAGCTAGTTAAATTAAACTAGCTACTTCTCCAGCTGAATTTTAACACACATTTAACGTGCTTGTTAACTTTAACATCCATTAGTACATAGGTTACTAGGTGTTAGGAAACTTTCCAAGTCAGTCATGGTTGCTTAGATAAATTAAGGTGAGAGGGTAATTATTTCTGGGAGTGCTAATTTAATGGAGGTGAAATCTGATTGGACTCTGATAGGATTTTAAAGCTTGCACGGTGTTTAATCTGAAGTGCCACACTCATCTCCAGACATTATCCCAATTTTCCATTTTATTTCTTTCATTAATATTGTTAAATGGGATGGATCTAGTTTTGATGAAAGGCACTGTTTAAATATTAAAGAGTACTGTTCTTTCTTAAAGATGCTTTCATAAACTACATTATTTATATTGCTTATACTATTTCAAACATGAGCTCCAACCTTGAGCATTTTGGATAGTTGAGCTCGTGAAACAGGCAATTGTTCTGTGTTCCAACTCATTTGATTGCTTGTAATCAAACTGAATACTGCATTTAGCTAATGATATTGTTTATCTGGACTAAGAATAGGATTAGATTTAAAAAAAATGAACTTAAAGGAAAAATGAAAATGTGAACTATGTATCATGAAAAATACATTTGGTCCATTATTGACAAGTTCTCATAATTAATATTTTATTGTATAACATTTAGAGATTTATGTTTGATTTTAACAAAGATAATAAATATTTACAGAAACTGTGTTTACAGCAGTAGAACAGTGGATACTGGAACATGGATCATTCTAAATTGAGAAGTAGTATAATACAGCAGAATAAAAAAACCTTCATTTCAATACATGAAAATAAATGATGTCTACTGAACGTTTCACGGTTTAGATGAATGCAGTTTACTCAGATGTATCAGGTTTACTGAACTTGCAGATAAATGCCATCTACCCCATTTGCAGAACTGTACAAAATTAGAATAATAAAGGTGATCTACACTATAGTGATTCATTTGATACTTAGTTGTACCATAGCAATGGCAGACATTACAATGATTCTAATCACTGGTCAGTTTAACAAGCAAATTTCCTATATTCAGATGGCAACTAAATGATTATTTTTCCACTATACAATGGGTGGGTCAACAATTTTTGCATAAATTACAAACATTACAAACTGTTTACAGTACAGTGTAACATGGGGGAATAATTCAGGGTACCTCCAGACTTTAATTCTCTGTACTAAAATATATTTAGGAAGGGCAGTGTCCAAAAATATTAATTTTTTAAACATTCATCATCAATATGTATATTTAAACATATAAGATGCCTATGTTTCAGAGTTTACTTGAGTCTTATGCAGTCTACCTCCTCTGTTACTGGCATGACACTTGTTTTGATATCTAAGTCTACACTAGACTTGCTTGCATTGTAGGTGGACCTCCATCTGAGCAGCATGATCTTCTTGAAATATTTCATAGTGTTATTTTTCACTGTCACAAAACACATGGTGTTAATCATGCTATTGCTCATGGCGATGCACTCAACAATATAGAAAGCTGTAAGATAATGCTTCTCTTTCACAAATATGTTAGGGAAAAAGTCACGGACAATTGTGAACCCATAAAATGGCGCCCAGCAGAGCACATATGCTGTGAGGATGCACATTAGCACCATGACAGTTTTTCTACGGCAACGAAGCCTCTTGCGGATCTGTTCTGTTTGAAATCCAGGCACAGTCTTAAACCAAAGTTCTCTTGAGATTCGGGCATAACACAGGGTCATTGTGAGAACAGGTCCAACAAATTCAATTCCAAAAATGAAGAGAAAATAGGATTTATAGTAAATCTGCTGGTCAACTGGCCAAATCTGGCCACAAAAAATCTTCTCCTGGGATGTGACCATGAATAATACTGACCCTGTAGCAAAATAGGCAGATGGTATAGCAATGAGTATGGACACAATCCAAATCAAGGCGATCAAGAAAGTAGCTGTTTGATAATTCATGCGTGGTTTCAAGGGATGAACAATTGCTAAATACCTAAAAAAATAAAAACAAGTATAAACAGAATGCATTTTTAAGCTGAATTAATATAGCTTTTGCACATTTTGGAATGGGACCAGGCTAAAGTGTTAGTGGAAATGGGGATGATCATTGAAAAAAGTGGAAATGAAAACTTAGTCACTGAAGAGATGAGAATAAAGACAGCACTTATAAACATTTAACAAGATAAGCGTTTAAAAAATTTCAAACACAAAGGCTCTGCGCAGCCTGATACGATGTGAGAGACAAGGCAGCTAGCAAGCAGTAAAGAAGGTTCTAGAACCAATACTGTACAAGTTTGGAGTGGAAAGGCAAGTACATTGCAAAGCTGCTTCCAATGGTATCCTGTGATATATCACCACATCTCATAATTTTACATCATTTTGAGGTCAATTTTCAAAGCCATTTGTGAGGATAAACAGCAATTCACTTATGTAAATGAATTCTCCCTCAATCAGCGTAAAAGTACGTGCAGTGTACTTTTAGTTGCATATGGGGGCAGACATTCCTGGGGGCCTTAGATGAGATTGAAAAATAATTCCTGTGGATTGTACTTTTAAATCTGCGCACGTTAATAATTTCTATGAAAAATCTTCCCGCACAAAGAGCAGGCTCAAACGTTAAAGGGCGCTTTTTTATGGTGACAGATCCCAAAGGGAAAGTACCCACATTCTTTACCTTTTAGAATTTTGGTTCGAAGTCTGCAGGTAGAAAGTGCCTGCGCACTCTGCAGCAAAGCGGACAGTTTAAAGAAGGAGTAGGCAACTCCAGCCCTGGAGTGTTACAGGCAGCTCTGGTTTTCAGGATATCCGCAATGATTATATGTGAGGTACACTGGCGTGAACTGCCTTCGTCGCATGCAAAAACATCTCAGGTCTATTCTTTGTGGATAACCGGAAAACCAGGCCTGTTTGTGGCACTCCGGGACCGGGCTCGCCTACCCCTGGATGAAATATTGCCACCTTTATGTAACTGAGTTTCAGTTGTAACATAATCTAATGTAATCATAATATGACTGCCCTGCCTTTCTGAGGGCAAGACATGAAGAAGATATAAAAAAAAAAATCCATATGATGCTAACACCAGCCTATATTCATCAACAGAGAGCAGACACTTCATTCAAATTCTTTTTGTTCTCTGGAGAGCAAAGGGTGAAAAAAGCTCAAAGAAGAACTATCACAAAAGCAGATATTCAAAAGAGACGATTAAAAAAAAAAAAAAAAAGAATAAATATTTGTCATGGTTTGAATAAAGATATTCAGAGCATTCAGGATCGGAAGCCACCAGAAACATTTCAATAATGCACAAAGAATTATTCACCCAAATATATATACACCTTGCATTTGCCTCTGGAAGCCCTCAGCTGCAAACATATTTATTGCAGCTCAAGGCTGGTGTAAGTCTGGGCCAGAGCACTTCCTAGGGAACAATTTTAACACTTTAATACATTTTTATTCTTGGGGAGAAATAGGAAACCTAACAAAAATAAGGTATTAGATAATATATTTGCAAGTTTTTAACAATCTTTCCCTAATTTTAAATGTTGACTAAAGTTTTCTGTGTTAAAATAGCTTTTAAAGGGCCACTGTCACTTTTACCACCTGCGATCTCAGGATCCTCTTTAGGTAGGATTGTATGAAGCAGTCTGTGTAGGGTTGCCAATTTGCTCCAGATTTTCAGGATAGGCTGATCCAGTCCTGGGATTTATTCTCATTTCCCTATTGCACCCTGAGAAAAGCAAGACTATAGGTACCTGCATGCAGTGGAGTAAAACCAGGGCTGGATCAATGTCCTGAAAATCTGAAGCCAGTTGGCAACCCTAAGTCTGTGCTTGTACATTTTGTAGTTGTATCATTTGTAATGTGCCTCTCCTGGTTATTGTTTGTTTCAAGTTGTATAGGGTCGGATTTTAAAAAGATTATGCGCGTAACCTGTCTTACGCGTGCCGGGCCTATTTTTAAAAGGCCCGGCGACGCACATAAAGCCCCGGGATGCATGTAAGTCCCGGGGCTTTACAAAAGGGGCGGCCCGGGGGCGTGGTGGGGTGGGGCAAGAGGCCTCCAACACAGCGGCCATTGCCGTTGTGTCGAAGGATCGCGTGCTGGCAGGCTGCCGGCGTGTGCAACTTGCGCCTGCCCAGAGGCAGGTGCAAAAGGTAAAATAAAAGTTTTTTTTGGGGGGGGGGGGGATTAGAGTAAGGCTAGGGGGGAAAAGGTTAGCGGAAGGGGTGGGAAGGTCAGGTTAGGGGGAAGGGAAGTTTCCTTCCAGGCCGCTCTAATTTCGGAGTGGCTTGGGAGGGAACAGGGGAAGGCAGCACGGCTCGGTGCGCGCAAGGTGCACAATTGTGCACCCCCTTGCGTGCGCTGACCCTGGATTTTATAACATGCGTGCACCTGCGCGCGCATGTTATAAAATCGGGTGTACATGTGCGCACGCTGGGTAGTGCGCGCACATGTAGGCCGCACGCGCTTGTTTTAAAATCTACCCCATAGTGTTGAAGGCAGAAGATAATCTACTTCAGATAATAAAGTTAACATTCCTTTCCTCATGTTCCTACCTTTACTATACTAGATTGCTTTGTATAATGCAGTTCTGAGCCATCAAAGCATCCTAAGCCATGAAGGGTGGAGTTGAAAATTAAGCTTTGAGGCAGGAAAAACAGGAATTTGATATTTATGAAGGGATTGTTCTTCCTTGATGTGCAATACTGTTGAGAAAGTAATGAAGGCTATTCAAAGTACGCCAAGGGGGATAAAACTTTTTTTTTCGTATTTTTGGAAATTTCCCAGATTCCTGTATTGCACTATTTTTAATATTCTAATTTGAGAGTGTTTTTTTTCATCAGGAATGCAAGATTCATATTTTACTTTTCTTTCATCCTTGTTATGATTGGATCAGATAAGTAATGTTGAGCATATGTAAATGAGGCAGTATGTTTAGCTTCCTGCCCATAGCTTGAATTGATATCACATTTGGAGTAAGCTCAATGTGTTTCTTCTGCCCAGTTCCTGATGCTGGCGATGTCAAGCATACAAATCTCTCTCTATGTATATTAGGCACAGAAACGGGTTGAATTAACACAAGTTTGAAACTTGTGAGTGGTAGCGCCAATTGTCAAGGCTTCAGCCCTTGCTACTGTCCTGACATGCATCTTTCACATACATTCCTAATTCAATCATCATTAAAAATTGTACCTAAAGTGGAGAGAATATCTCACATCTATTTACCTCATGCTTGGATCTGAAATGGCAGAATACTTAAAGAGTTTCCTTGGGAAATTTTAATATCAGTAGGTTAACGGTTTGTAGGTGGTCGTGATTACTTAGGGAAGGGTTATCACATTCACCTACAACTATTGCTCACAAGTTTCAAACTTGCGCTAAGCCAAACCCTTTTTTTTGTCTCTTACCATATGTCAAATACTGTATATTTATTTATTTATTTATTTATAACTTTTCTATACCGAAGTTCAAATAACAGAGTTAATTATCACTCCGGTTTACATTGCAACCATAAAAACAGTGACAAAGTTGTCTTACATAGAACAGGGGGAGAGAAAAACTTGGATACAGCTTAAGCATGGGGAGTAACGTGTCAAAACTGGTAAGAACTGATAAGAGTATATGTGCACACATTGTTCTGAATATATTAGGAAAAGGATTATGAGGGTTCTGCATGTTAAAATTAAGCTAATAATGTATTATAGGATTCATATTTGTGGTGAAGACTTAATTTGTGGCAGAATATTCCAGAATGGTGCTCGGGTAACGTTTTGTAAAACAACTTACTGAAATCAAACCTGGGAAATCTACAGATGTTGTCCCAATGGAGGAACCTGCAGCTGATTTGGTCAGATGAGCCAGAAGGAGGTGGAGGCATTAATCTGTGTGGGCTGAGTGAAGACTGAAATCACTGCTGTGACAGAACCAGTCATATGGGTTCAGAGAAAGGTGGAAGTGGTGGTAATAGCTGAATAAGATTGGGGCTGGATCCTCAGAAGAGGGGGAAAGGTGAGAATGCTTGAGTTGGGCTAGGGGGAACTGCTGATGTTTGACCTAAGAGGGAGAGAAGGAGGATATCGCTGGGACTGGGGGAATGGGAAAAGTGCTGGGGTTGAGCCTGGGAAGGGGATGGGAGAAGGTGAGTGTTGGAGTTTTGCCTGGAGAGGGGGAAATGAGTATTGGGTTTGGCTTGCAGGTGTAGAAGAGAGAGAGAGAGAGAGAGAGAAAAGAGAAGGTCAAGCGAGAGAAAGTGCATGTGTGTGTGAGTGAATTAGAGTTAGTGTGCATGTGTGTATGTATGTGTGTGTGAGAGAGAGAGAGACAGAGAGAGTGTATGTGGGGAGAGGGAAGCAAAATTAATCTCTCCTTCTGCTTTGACGAATTCAGGAAATATCTGCACACACAGTAATAACTCTATATTTTTGTATGTTCCACAGTTCTGCTTCCCTTTTATCAATTCAATTAAGATCTGGTGGAGGTAGTCAAAAACTGGTGTAAAGGGGGATTTTTTTGTTTCCTCAAGATGTAATTAAATTTCATTTGTTGAAGTCAATAAATAACTTTCTACCAACATTTTTTTGTAAATCCTGAATCTGGCTGATTTGAGCCCATCTAGTTTGCAAGGTTATCTTTTAAGCATCTGAATTTCCTCTAGAAGAGAAAACATTTATTTTTCTAGTCTTGGATAAGATGGATAACAGTTGGGAAGGCACCTTTATAATGCTTTATGCACAGATATATTTGTGTCAAATCATACATTTGGACTTGATTTATTGATGTCTTTTCCCATAACCAGGAAATGAGAAAAAAAGATTTGGAGAATCTGACCCTTAGTGTATATTACCAGACTGCAGTTGGACTGTGATGATTTATACTGACAAATGATAATGCTGAAGTCAAATTAATCCCACCACTTTACATACCTGTGACTACACAGAAAATGAATCCTTTCTAACAGTTTGATTATTTATCATTTTTACCTAAACCTGATATATGTGCCCCATGCTCTGTGGAGCTCAGGACACTCAGCTTCAGTTCTATGGATGACTTTATTCAAGATAATCCTGCTTCATCCATTGCTGTACTTAAAAAGAAACACCCCTAGTCTTCAACTTTAAGAGTATGATAAACAACAATGACATTTACAGAATAGATTATGATCAAAAAATGATTCATAGCATGAGCAACTTCATTTATTAATGTTTTTAATGACAATACCAAAATCCCACTTGGCTCTTGATCTAGAGCTGTTTTCCATTTGTTATTTTTACCTGATATATGCAAGGCAATCAATTTAATATTAACTAGTGATGTCCTGAATGGAAGGAAAAGAGGTAAGCTGGTCAGCTTTCATATTTTTTATGAAATAGGATTCTCCTGCTTTTCTAGGCCGTTATGATAGTTTAAGTGAAATAACCCAGATGAAATTACAGAAAAATAACAAATAGTAAAATGTGAATTTCATTGAGAAAATGTGAGTCTAGAATTCCATTATTTTTCTTGAATCACAATCAGATAGAATAGATCCATAAATGAAAAACAGCAAAACTGTGATAGATGTGACATGGCACCTCCTAATTCCAACACTCGAAAAAGAATGAACATGGTTTAATTGCACATAAGCCAAATATTTATTCTTAACATTACTTAGTTTGGAATAATTGGTCGCAAAAAGGTATAACAGATGATTCTAAAACATTTCTCTATCTATATTAGAAAATTGCATGGGAGTGCAGGTGAGCATGGTGCCGCGCTAGCGCATGTGCACACTGCAGCCAAGTCTCACAGGAGTCCCTGACGGGGCAGACAAGCAGTGGTGATGTCACAGATCAGGGTGGCTGGACAGAAGCAGCAGCAGGAGGAAGAGTGGGATGGGTCATAGGGGGTAAGCCAATCAGTTGGAAACTTCAGATTTAGTGCTGTGCAGTTTCCTGAACCCCACCAGTCGAAAGGGACAGAGATGTGGGAGCGTCATGTCTGGTGGGGTTTCCCGGGCCTCACCGGAGGCAGGATGAGGGCAGGGAGTGGGGAAAGAACGAGACAGAAAGGCAAGGTGTGGAGGGAATGTGAGTGAGGGAATGAGGCAGGGAGGGGAGGGGGGGAGGAGAAATGAGGTGTGGAGGGAAAGGGTTTGAATGAGTGGAGTAAGATAAGTAAGAGGGAGGAAACACTAGGGTAGGGAATGGGGAAGGGGAAGGAGGAAACTATTGTAGTAGCAGAATCAGTCATATGGGCTGGAGGAACGTGGACATGGGGTTATGCAAGGTATAAAGATTCAAATGCTGTTTCCCAACTCCCTCCTCCTTCTACATGCCCCCACCCACACAAACCCACTCTGCCTCACTCACTCACAAACTCTTCCAAAACACCCACAGCCCCACTCTCTCACCCCACCATATTCACAAGCCACACTCCAACCCACACTCTTCCCATACACTCAAAGTCCAGCACTCACTCTTCCCTTCACACTGCCTTCCCTTGCCCACATTAATACTCACTCCCTCCCAAACACACACACAAAATAACATCCATCACCATGCTCAAAAGCCCTCCCACAAACACATAGCCTATACCAGTATCTCCTCCCACTTGCACACATTTATACATAGGAATGAGGAACGAGGGGCAAAGTGGAGTGTGTGTGGGAGGAGAGTGTACACACTCATACCTCCTTCCCACTACCACCCCCCCTCCAATCACAGGGGAAAAGAGGTGGGCAATTGAAGAGTTTGAGGAGGAAAACATCACTCAATCTCATAATCTCTCCCTCCATTCACCCCTCCTTCCCACTACCTCCCCCCCTCCAATCACAGGGGAAAAGAGGTGGGCAATTGAAGAGTTTGAGGAGGATAACATCACTCAATCTCATAATCTCTCCCTCCATTCACCCCTTTCTTATTAGCTGCACATGTATTTGGGGGTGGGGTGGGGTGGTGGTCAGTTAGGAAGAACAGGACTACAAAGTGGAGAGAGCAAGGGGTGGACTGTGCACAATTCTTCTCCCAGACCACATATCCTCCCGACACAACACCACATATAACTCTGCTACCCCTGCACAAACCCCATGCACAAGCCACACTACATCTACCCCCAACACAAACTACAGAGGTGAGGAGAGGCGGGAAAGTGTGCCTCCCCCTGCAAACACACTCACAGGAGAAGAAGAGGACTATAAAGTGGAGAGAGTGAGGAGAACAAAGAGATCATACGGGTGTGCATATTCACACGCAGACAAGGAGGAGGAAAGGGGGGAGAGTGTGTGCCCCATACGTACATTGTGAGAAGGGAGGGCAGTAAAGTGGACATTGCAAAGGGGAGTGGGACATAAACAAGAGAAGAGTGCACACACACACACACACACACACACAACATATCTACCCCACATGGGGTGGGGGTGGGGAGATTGCTCCACCTTTACACACACCCCTCCACTCACACCCTGCTCCCCTCCATTCATACACCCCCAAAACACACACCCTCCTCCGAGCAGGGTTGACAAACAAAGTGAGCAGGGGGCCTGTTCGCTAGTATCTAATAATACAGACTCATTCAATGCAATTAACATTTAGGATTACAGCTTGGAGCTGAATGGCTACTGATTACCAGGGTGTCGAGGAACTTTAGGGTGGCCTGACCCTTTACCCTCAATTTCTATTAACCAATAGGGGGAAATGTTTTTAGGCAGTGCTGCTTCTGTACAGTACTTCCATTTTTAAAGAACTACACATTTAAAAAAGAAAATACTTTTGATGAAACAAAACACCAAAAAGAATTGATCACCTGTTTTAATCTAACAAGTTTAATGACAACAAAGAAAACATGTTTTCTAATAGGGATATCAATATATTATCAAGTATCTATGCACCCTGTATAGTAAGTGTATATTTCTATGTGGTAGATGTACACATTACTCAAATTTCTAGGTTCTGTAGCTCTCATAAAATCACAATAAACCTTACATGGTATATCTAAATATTCCTAGAAATATATATTGTTACTTCCAAAATCACGACTGGAGGTTAGGAATATACAGTCAGGACTCCAGCATAAGCTTATTTGAGGGGCATTAGCAAAATGTGTTTGTTTTTTTTCTTGTTTATCTTGGGTTATGCTGTTAAAGTGTATCACATTTTATTAAACTAATACAATTCACACTTCTAGACTGATTATTTGCTGATAGAAAGCAGGAAATTATGCTTGCACATGCTATTTTCTTCTTTCCAAGTTTATTCATACTACACTGAGACTCTAGGAAGTCGTCACCCCCCCCCCCCCCCAAAAAAAAAAAAAGCCAATTTACTCTTAAATCTGAATGAACTGTTAGGAGCTTTCAATATCTGGCTCTCTGTGTTTTTCTTTTTGCCACTACATCTTAATCCTAGAACATAACATATCAAGCAGAGAAAGGTGACAGTTTCTTCATTTCATTAGATGGCAAAACACGAAACAGCATTGGCATCGTGAAATTAAAGAAATCCAAGTTCTTACCTGTCCACGGCTATCGCCAAGAGGGCATTGGTGGACACGTAGAGGGAGACGGTTCTGAGATAATTTACAGAGGCGCACAGCACATGCCCATGTTCCCACGACAGCTGCTTCACAACATAATAGTCCATTTCAAAGGGGCAGCACACTATTGCCACAATGAAATCAGAAATG
Source organism: Rhinatrema bivittatum (assembly GCF_901001135.1). Lineage (NCBI taxonomy): Eukaryota > Metazoa > Chordata > Amphibia > Gymnophiona > Rhinatrematidae > Rhinatrema > Rhinatrema bivittatum. Next base: position 110,478,624 of record NC_042617.1, on the reverse strand, counting down.
GCCAGGTTAGCAATTAGCAAATTAGTCAAATTTCTCAGTTTCTTATACCTGGCAAGGGCTGCAATAAAAATGAAGTTTCCGATGCCACATATTAGCATGATACAAATGAGAGCAACCCCAATCACAATCTTTGCAGCAAAAAAAATTTTGGTTTTCGTCATGTCATCAGCATTATCCAGTGGGAGGTCATAATCGCTGTAGCTAAAATTGAAAGGGTATGAAAAGTTCCCAGAGTAAAGGTCTTCGTGGATGTTGTAGACTGCCGGGAAGTTTGTTCTGTTTCTTCCCATGACAGAAGCTGTGTGGAAGTGGCCCTCAGAATGATTTCTTACGGCGGGCTCACAGAATAATCTCTTCTTGATGTCAAAGTAGCAGAAAAGAGGGAGAGTATTGTCGGGGCTGTAGTCAGACAGATCTTCCTATTGGTATGGATCATGGAGGCTGGAAGCTAAAGCCACAGCTTCGCTCCCAGACCTCTAACCCTCCCTGTGAGAAAAGAAAATGGAAACATTAGCAGCTCAGCTCTTTTCATTGATAAATGTGCACAGAATTGTTTGCTGACAATACTATGCAACCTGTCTGCACCGTGCCTTGAGCTGCCCCTTTATTTCCCTCTAGTTGCCTATGTTTGTACGTCATTAATAAGGGCACACATCAGTTGTACAGATCCCAGTATATAAGCTGTATGCCGAATGGCTTTATGGGGCCAAAAATGTTATCAAGTCATAGGTTCATGCATTCTCACAAATATTGCATTTGTTGATCCGAGGTCTTATGTTTTCAGGCTTAAATCCCAAATGGGCAAAAAGAATAGCAAACCTAAAATAAAAGGGGAGGAAGTGACTTTCCCCAGACTGTGATGTACTTGACGGAGAAGTTCTGCTCATCCTTGCAAGGATAATCGGCTAGCTGTTGCTTAAATATTGATGGGTCTGTGTGAATACCCTATGCGCAGGAAGCATTGCAGTAAAGGCTGGCACACTGCAGTCCTGATTTAATTTCTTGACTGCAATCATGTAAATGTGTCAGATTTGCTATTGATGCAAAGAAGGAAAGGGTAAAAGAATTAGAAGAAAGAGGGAATGAAGCTGCCTCTCTGTTCAGAGCAAGCAATTGATGGACATCTTACTTTGAAAGAAAAATGTAAACAGTTGTGGATATCTCTCTTTTTTCTTTTTTTTTTTTTTTGTGGTGAAAGAAATGTTTGACATTAAAAAAAAAAACAAAAACATGGCCAAGGTTTACATAGAAGTTGATTTGTGCCAATGCTGCTAATAATAACTACTGTTTCAAAAATAGCTAATTATCTTCGATATAACTCAATATCAGCCTCAAACCCCAGAACAACATCACTTGTTGCAAAATTCAGAGAGGGAAATGAGTTGCTACAAGAAACCTTTTTCTGCAACTGAACCAGAGCAGTTTATTGTATATTTTTTTTGATACTTTTATTTGAAAATAAACTGTTTAACAGTGACCATACAACAAAGATTACTGCTGTGGAATGCATTTTTTCCGAATCCTTAGCAAATCATAGGTTTAATTTATTTTCAACTATGACCATGGTTTTCTGAGTGTAGAACTACTTATAAAGACATGGCCAGATTGTGAGAAACTCTTGGACAAACTTTAACTATTTCTAATTTCAGATGACAATATAAACTCTAAACAGACAGAAGCAATGAAAAAAGTCCAGCAAAGAGCCGACATAAAACTTACCAATGTTTGACAAAATCAGGGCCAATGAAAGTGATATAGACAAGACAATAATAAATATCGGACTGAAGACGAGCAGAAATCTATCAGACCACGTACATGCAACATTAAAAGCTGTATGCATATCTAGCCTGCGACCACATTTAGCAAATCTTTAGAGATATACAGTACCTTTGAAAGGGTTCAGCATGGAGACAACCAGAAATATTTGATGCTTCCTTTGTTCATGTGGACAATCTCTTCAGTTGATAGGATGTACTTGTTTAGCAAAACAGTCACTTGGTTTCTTGCCTACTTAGTTCCTGCTTTCTTAGATCTGCTCACATTTTCCTTTACATCCTGGTCCTCTCTCACAGCACTCTCTGGATGATTGGAAGAAATTACTCTCAGCTTCTGCTCTTTAGGGTTTTATGTCTATCCAGATTCTCTGTTTGCATCTATTACTGCCACCTACTGTCCATTACTGAACCCACATCAGTTGATTTCTTGGATAAGTAGCTTACAGTATGCACTGTACTCTATGCTGAATTTTTCTTTTGGAATACTAAATGTTAGGTGCTGCATCCTCTGCATGATATGTTTATAAATGGAGAATCCATAATGGTTGTCCCCCCTTCCTCACCAAGCTTTTATTCTCACAAGCGAGAGTAGGTGTTTTTCTCACTTACAAATGGTCTAGTCTCACGGTTTATTAAACAAACCTCATCAGCCGATAGTGGCAGTAAAATCTCTCTCTTATGAATTCTCTCTCTTCTTTCTGAACACATCAAGTTAAAGATACAGTACACTAACATCTCATTTGCCATGTATTTATTAGGTCATTTGCTTGAAAAGGTAACCTTTAATGGATTTTATTTGTCCTCTGTATGAATGCCATCTTGTTTCAATGGATATTACATTAATTCCTAATGTGGATGTTGCAGACAGCTTGGGGTTTGACTTTAGTTCTCAGGGTACTTTTTTGATGTCATTAAGCATGCCAGGCACAGCTGATTTTGTGATATTGATTACATCTCATGGGCAGGGTCCTTCTTGTATCTCTGTTTTCTAGTTCCAAAGCTGAGCAGGACTTGAAGTTCAAAGAATAAGCCAGAAAAAATTATGGAATGGTTCCTGGAAGTTTATTTAATGATTGCTAACATAGACATATTTATCTGATGGCTGTTGAATCCATTCATATAACATAAGCCCTTTTTCTTGTAGTTTCCCACAGTTTCCTCATGCAAGCAGGCTCATTAAGCCAATTTATGAGTGCAATTATTTTTACTATTCAGCTATTAAACTCCAAATAGCTCTTATGTAAACATAGTAAAACACTTCATTCTCCCTATCATATTGTTGTATAACCAAGTTATACCATAACTGGAATGTACTTCCTGTTAGTTACTGATTTTATGCAATTCTATAAAATAATTCTATCAAACTTCTAGTTAGGAAAGGAAACATTCTCACCCATCATTTCCTATCTTTTCATTCCCTTCTTCCAGTTTCTGCCATTTCATTTCCTCACACCTCTGGGATGCAAGCCAAATTCATTCTGTTTCCTCAATGAACATTTTTCTGTCACTAAATGGAGTACATCAAACACTCAGTCCAACATGTTTATATGTTTTCTTGTCTTAATAACCACTGCTGCTCGAAAAGAATTTCTGCGTAAATGGAAGCATATTATCCCCCAAACAATGTTGTTGTCACAGAAACATCGTTAGGTAACTTTTATAATTTTCAAGAGCATAAAATGACATTCTTATCATCAGCTTTCTACATTTGTTGCATTTGTCAGTTTTTCTGGAAATGCAGCTTTATGCATTCCTTTACCACCTTTGACGTTTTTCATCATCAGTGCTTCCTTCCCCTTTGTGGAATGCTAAAATGAATGTCTGTGCATGCACATTCTCTGGAGACAAGCTATTCACTTCAGCCACACAGGAGGGATGGCACCAATATTTTACACATTTTCCAGAACTTTCCAGTGAAAATTTGAAGCCCTTTCTAGGCGTACATGGCAGTTTCTGCATTCCAGCAGCCATGCAGCGTGCCTAAGTTCATCTTTTTTTTATTGGAACTGATGGTTACTTTTCATATTTCCACTGTAAGCACTACCTCTTACAATATGGTTTTTTTTTTGTCTTTTGTGAGTTTTTCTTCCAGCTTCCCCTCTTTCAGGTAGCGATGTGCTTTAGTGGTTTTTTTTTTTTTGTCTTCTTTTCTTTTTGGCCTTTACTTTGTTTTTTCAGCATTGAGGCAGTTTCATTTTTTTTCAGCATTACTCTCAGTAGGCCCCTTTTGTGGCAGTTTCTGATAGATCTTGCCAGCCCCAGATCTACTTTTTTCTAGGAATGTACTGTAAATCATATGAAAACATTAATGGTATTAGTATTGTTTTGTGTCATTTCCTATGCAAAACAACACAAAAAATGAATGACATTTTGTTTTACAAAAGAATATAAGAGCATAAGAAATTGCCATGCTGGTTCAGACAAAGGGTCCATCAACCTCATTCATCGTATTCCTTTCCAGATCATTTATAAATATATTGAAAAGCACCAACCCTCCACTGTTTACCCTTTTACACTGAGAAAACTGACCATTTAATCCTACTCTCTGTTTCCTGTAGTTTAACCAGTTTGTAATCCACAAAAGGACATCGCCTCCTATCCCATGACTTTTTAGTTTTCTTAGAAGCCTCTCATGAGGGACTTTGTCAAACACTTTCTGAAAATCCAAATACATCACATCTACTAGTTCACCTTTATCCACATGTTTATTAACCCCTTCAAAAAAAATGGAGCAGATTTGTGAGGCAAGACTTCCCTTGGGTAAATCCATGTTGATTGTGTTCCATTAAACCACCTCTATATGCTCTGTGATTTTTATCTTTAGAATAGTTTCCACTATTTTTCTCGGCACTGAAGTCAGGCTCACTGGTATATAGTTTTCCAGATCGCCCCTGGAGCCCTTTTTAAATATTAGTGTTACATTGGTCACCCTCCAGTCTTCAGGTACAATGGATGATTTTTTACATATAGGCACATGGACTACATTTGCTTTTATTGGAACCTCTCTGTTGGGATGCCCTAGTTCTCCTGTATCATTAGTATCCTTCAAGTATACATTCCTCCGAACCATGCACTGCTGAGTAGAGATGTGGCCGAACCTTTTGGTTTGGCCTTTGTTATCGGCCCACGGTTTGTGCCGATTTTATTTCGGCTGTCCCGAACCAAGCAAAACCCCTGCCTCAACCCTTCGCTGCTGTGGCACCACTCAGACCCAGTATTACAGGACTTCCCACGGTTTCTGGAACTTTTCGGACCGTCTTCGAGGAGCCAGGGAAACAAGCAGCCGCTGCTACTGACTTGCTTCATCTCCGTTAAGGAGGGCGCTCTCTCACGGACTACAATATTGACTTTCGCACTTTGGCAACCGAGCTTCATTGGGAGGACAGTGTCCTTCGAACCATATACCTGGAGGGATTATCAGCCAGGATTAAGGATGAGCTGGCTGCTCGGGAACTTCCGTCCTCCTTAAATGGCCTCATTGAGCTAGCAACTAGAATTGACTGCCGGCTGCAAGAAAGGGCTCATGAAAGCATAAGTTGGAGGAGTCGTCCAGCTATCTCCCATGTTCCACAGTCCACCTCTGCGACCCCTCGAGAAACCTCCACCAGTGAAGGGTCTGTGGAGGAGCCCATGCAGCTAGGTAGGGGTCCCTTATCACCAGAGGAATGTCAGAGACGCCGCAAGGCAAGCCTATATCTATACTGTGGAGGTTCCGGCCATCGATTAGCAACCTGCCCTATCCGTCCGGGAAACTACAAAGCCTAGGAACCATGGGGGGTGTCTCCCTAGGCCTCACATCTCTAGCTTCCCCACTCACCTTACCAGTTACCCTCCGTACTGAAGGACAGGAATTTACAACCTTGGCTTTATTAGACTCCGGAGCAGGAGGGGACTTCATATTACAAGAAATAGTGGAAAAACTCCAGATTCCCACCCGTCTCTGTCATAAGCCATTAATCATTTCTTCCATTCATGGGGAACCTCTACCAGGAAGAATAACCCATCACATGGAACCCCTGCATTGTTACATTGTACCCGACCACACAGAACAAATCACCTTTTACGTCCTCAAGAGAGCCATTCATCCGGTGGCTCTTGGCATTCCCTGGTTGCAACGCCACAATCCGATTGGACTTCTTTACGACTCATTCGCTGGGGACCAGAATGCCGTGAGACTTGCTTGAAAGGAACAACCCCTACTTCTGGCTTCATCTGTACCTCAGTCCTCAAGGATTTACCTTTGCCGTACAAACAATTTGCGGACATATTTTCTAAGGAGGCCGCAGACACATTGCCCCCACACCGAGATTTTGACTGCACTATTAAGCTGATTCCAGGATTCACACCACCTCGAGGGCGCGTCTACCCCTTATCAGCTGCTGAGACTCGGGCTATGTCCGAATATATTCAGGACAATCTACAGAAAGGGTATATTCAACGATCCACCTCTCCTGCGGGGGCTGGATTTTTTTTTGTTGAGAAAAAAGATGGGACATTTCGCCCTTGCATTGATTATCGCGGACTCAACACTATCACCATCAAGGACCAATATCCCCGCCTCTTATTGCGGAACTGTTTGACCGCCTGCAAGGAGCCCGAGTGTTCTCCAAACTGGACCTACGAGGAGCCTACAATTTGGTCCGGATTTGGGAGGGGGACGAGTGGAAGACTGCTTTGAACACCAGAGATGGACATTACGAATACCTTGTTATGCCTTTTGGGTTAACTAATGCTCCTGCTGTTTTCCAACACTTTGTTAACGAAATTTTTAGGGAATTGTTGTATATCTGTGTGGTGGTTTATCTCGATGATATTTTGATTTTTTTCCAAGGATCTACAGTCTCATCGCCAACATGTCATACAAGTTTTGCAGCGACTAAGGGATCACCGGTTATATGCCAAATTAGAAAAATGTGTTTTTGAAACAGAATCCTTACCTTTCTTGGGCTACATTATTTCCAAACAAGGTTTCCAAATGGACCCGACCAAAGTGAAATGCATACAAGAGTGGCCTCAACCAAACGGACTATGGGCACTCCAACGGTTTCTTGGATTTGCTAATTATTACCAACATTTCATCAAAGATTTTTCCAAGTTGGCCGCGCCACTTACCGCACTCACACGAAAAGGAGCTAATGTCAAGACCTGGCCTGCAGTAGCGGTAGAAGCATTTCAAACTCTCAAAGACTCCTTCCTACAACAACCTTGCCTTCGCCACCCTGATCCAAGACGCCCATTCACAGTAGAAGTTGATGCGTCCACTGAGGGAGTTGGAGCGGTGCTGAGCCAGAATGACGTAGGAGGAACGTCTCATCCATGTTCCTATTTTTCGAGGAAATATTCACCTGCAGAACGCAATTATTCCATTGGCGACAAGGAATTATTAGCCATTAAACTTGCCTTTGAAGAATGTAGGATTTGAATGAAGCTTTGTTTTAGAATTTTATTAGGATTTTAGATATGTTTTACACACTGAAGGAGAATCTGGAGTGTCGTAGGACATGATAGGAGCTACATTTTTAATAATATTTTAATAGTAATTTTAGCTGGAGAAGATTAGTTATAAGTTTTATACTGTATGTTAATTTTATAATACATGATATGTTAATTTTTACTTGTTGTGAACCGATTCGATAGATTCTGAGTGACGGTATATAAAAGATGTTAAATAAATAAATAAATAACTAAATAAATAGATGGTTAGAGGGGGCCCCAACACCGTATTACAGTTTTTACGGATCATAAAAATTTAATATATCTACAGCAAGCTCAACGACTCAACCCACGTCAGGTCCGTTGGGCACTTTTCTTTACACGTTTTGACTTCGAATTAAGGTATCGACCAGCAAATAAGAATGTCAAAGCCGATGCATTGTCTCAATCTTTTGTCAGGGAAGATGGGGAGGAGCCTCTACAGAATATTATTGATCCAGCCCGCATCATTCTCTCGGAAACCTTTACGGTTCCAGTCGGTAATACTGTGGTACCCAGTAGACTCCGCATTAAGGTACTGAAATGGGGGCATGATTCCCAGTTAGCTGGGCACCCAGGACGTAAACGAAAACAAGATCTTCTTCAACAATATTACTAGTGGCCTGGGATGCGCAAGGACATTCGCGCATACGTAGATTCCTGCCCTGTTTGTGCGCAGCATAAGAATCCTGTGGGGAGACCTTGGGGGCAGTTACAACCACTTCCGGCACCGGCAAGACCATGGACTCACATCTCCACTGACTTTATTGTTGACCTGCCTGCTTTAGAAGGACATACTGTAATTTGGGTAGTGGTCGATCGATTCTCCAAGATGTCCCACTTTACACCACTACCTGCCCTCCCCTTTGCTCCTCGTGTGGCTCAACTATTTATGTTACATGTTTTTCGTCTTCACGGCATACCTCAGCATATCACATCTGATCGAGGATCGCAATTCACAGCCCGATACTGGCGGAGTCTCTGCACCAAATTTCACATTGCACTAGACTTCACCACTGCCTTTCATCCTCAAGCCAACGGACAGGCGGAGTGGACTAATTGTGCTCTAAAACAATTCTTACGCTCCTATGTTAACGCTCAACAGGACGACTGGGCGGTCTTGCTGCCCTGGGCAGAGTTTTCTCATAATTTTCATGCCTGTACCTCGACTGGGGCTTCTCCTTTCCAAATTGTTTTTGGACAACAACCCACGCCACCGGTGCCACTTCCCCTGCTTGTCGCTTCCCCAGTGGCCCACCTTATGGCTACTCAACTAAAACGTCTGTGGACGCATACCCAGCAGTTGTTACGGAAGGCCACCAGTACTGCCAAAAGATTTGCAGACCGTCACTGACGACCAGCACCACGTTTTCATCCTGGAGAAAAAGTGTAGCTCAGCACCAGACATATTCATTTAAGAGTTCCTTCTATGAGACTGGCCCCTCGTTACATTGGTCCTTTCCTGGTGACAAGACAAATTGGTCCCGTGACCTATCAATTACGCCTGCCCGCCACACTACAAATTCACAGTTTCTTTCATGTATCTCTATTGAAGCCTTTGCTCCTCAACTGGCCTTCCCAGAAGATACCTGCTACTTCTCAATTGAGGGCTGAGGAAGACACTATTTATCAAGTTCGGGAGGTCCTCGATGTTCGGAGGCGTGGTCGTAAATGGGAGTACCTCCTAGCTTGGGAAGGATTTGGGCCGAAAGAGAATTCTTGGGAACCTTCTGCTAATATCCTTGATAAAGAACTTCTCAAGAACTTCCACGTCACTCATCCAGGGAAACCCAAGCCTTCTAGGGGGAGGCCTAAAGGAGGGGGTACTGTTAGGACCGCCGGCTGTGGCAAGCTGCGACCGGGGTCAGCTACTCACCAGCGCGGCATTTGAATCACCGATGGTGTCGGCGTTGATGGATTCCCCTGCTCAGCCTGTTGCTACCATCATGGCCGTGGTGTCGGCCATCCCTCGGCGTGCTCTGGCTCCGCCCCTGCCGAGGTTCCCTGAGCCGCGCGATGCGGCTGAAGATAATTAAAGGGCCATACAGGAAGTGGACTGGTTCCTTCCTGTAGGCTCCAGCAGCTGAAGACTATTTAAGGCAAGGTCTGCACCTCAGACCTTGCCTTGGCTTCTTGGCTCTCGTGGTTTGTTCCTGAGTTTTGTTCCTGTGTTTGACCCTCTGTGCCTGATTCCTGGACTGGCTGCTGTTCTTACCTGGTATCTGATTCCAGACTGGTTGCTGACTACCTCTGGCTCTTGACCCCTGGACCGGCTGCGGAATAGTCTTTGGTTCTGGATCCCTGGACTGGCTGCGGAGTTCCCCTTGGCATTGATCCCTGGACTGTGCATCGCGATCCTTCAACCTGCTGGAGGTGCCAGCTTCTGATCACATGACCTGCTGGAGGCGCCAGCTATCTGGACCACACGACCTGCAGGAGGTGCCTGCATCCTGATTACCCTCTTTCACCTCTTGTGATCCTCGGAATTGGCCTCGCCTTCCGACGGTAGGACGTACGTTCATCGCCGGACCAAGGGTCCATCTCCCAAGTTATAACACTAGTAATGTTAGGGCATCCCTGGGGGGGTGGGGGGAAGGGCTGTTATGAACGTAGGTGGGGTAGGTAACTCCTTTTGAGGAGCGGGTGCCAACATCAAAGGCAGAGTGGCCTCCAGAGGGGGCGGAAGAGCAGGACGTTTGTTGGAGATTTAACAAGGTCACTTGCCTCTTCCCAGACTATAAGTTTCGGCATGCGTGTGCGACATGCAACGGGGCACTCCCGGGTTCCAAGTGCTCCCAATTGCAGGCTGCTGCCCTTGGAAAAGGGGGCAAGTAGTGTGCGTGGATTGCCTAAAGCGGACTCGCCGGTAGTATTGACAGTCATGCAAGCGGGCTGCGACGCTATCCGGATCAAGGAACGGCGCAGTTGCTTTTTTGGGGTTTTAAGGAGGGTTTTAGGATTCCATTTGAAGGGTCTGGGCGAGGGGGGAGGGTAGGTAATGCTAAGTCTACAGTCCGTTTAGCGGCGGTCATGCACCAGAAATTGTGTGCGGAGTGGGCAGTGGAGTACCTCAGGGATTTGTATTGGGACCCTTACTTTTCAATATATTTATAAATAATCTGGAAAGAAATATGACGAGTGAGGTAATCAAATTTGCAGATGATACAAAATTGTTCAGAGTAGTTAAATCACAAGCAGATTGTGATAAATTGCAGGAAGACCTTGTGAGACTGGAAAATTGGGCATCGAAATGGCAGATGAAATTTCATGTGGATAAGTGCAAGGTGATGCATATAGGGAAAAATAACCCATGCTATAGTTACACAATGTTAGGTTCCATATTAGGTGCTACCACCCAAGAAAGAGATCTAGGTGTCATAGTGGATAACACATTGAAAACATCGGTTCCGTGTGCTGCGGCAATCAAAAAAGCAAACAGAAAGTTGGGAATTATTAGAAAGGGAATGGTGAATAAAACGGAAAATGTCATAATGCTTCTGTATCGCTCCTTGGTGAGACCGCACCTTGAATACTGTGTACAATTCTGGTCGCCGCATCTCAAAAAAGATATAATTGCAATGGAGAAGGTAAAGAGAAGGGTGACCAAAATGATAAGGGGAATGAAACAGTTCCCCTATGAGGAAAGACTAAAGAGGTTAGGACTTTTCAGTTTGGAGAAGAGACGGCTGAGGGGGAATATAATAGAGGTGTTTAAAATCATGAGAGGTCTAGAACGGGTAGATGTGAATCTGTTATTTACTCTTTCAGATAATAGAAAGACTAGGGGGCACTCCATGAAGTTAGCACGTGGCACATTTAAAACTAATCGGAGAAAGTTCTTTTTCACTCAACGCACAATTGAACTCTGGAATTTGTTGCCAGGGGATGTGGTTAGTGCAGTTAGTGTAGCTGGGTTTAAAAAAGATTTGGATAGGTTCTTGGAGGGGAAGTCCATTAACTGCTATTAATCAAGTTGTCTTAGGGAATAGCCTCTGCTATTACTGGCATCAGTAGCATGGGATCTTCTTAGTGTTTGGGTACTTGCCAGGTTCTTATGGCCTGGATTGGCCACTGTTGGAAACAGGATGCTGGGCTTGATGGACCCTTGGTCTGACCCAGTATGGCATGTTCTTATGTTCTTAAGGATAGCGGGGCCGTTCAAGGAGCCCCGTTTCTGTGCATGCATTTTTCTTCATTGGCAGTTATTCCTAAGAAGACACCAGGAAAATACAGACTGATTTTAAATTTGACTTTTCCTAAAGGAGAGTCTGTGAACGATGGTATCCCAAAGAAGTTCTGTACTGTGTGTTATGCTTCCTTTGATGAGGCATTTGTTGCGTCTGTCGGTCTCAGATGGCTTCAACCCTTGTGCCTCACCTTTTTCTCTGCTCTCCCCACTAGCCTTGGGAAGATGGCTACCGCCGCATCTGCAAACCACGCTCTCTGACATCCCCGGAACGGCTTTGGTGTTGCCTCCCACCATGTTTCTCCCAAGGGCCTCCTATGGTGCGCGCACGTGCACTACCCATGTCTTTATTCCAGCTATGGCGCAAACCTCGGGAGCATCCCCCTCACGTGACATCATGCCTTTTGGGTATATAGCCTGTACTTCTTTGCTAGCTCATTGAGTTAGCAACGGATTGGACTCGTCCGGTCTAAGCTACTCTGCCGCTTCCGTGCTGCAGCTGGAAGCTGTCTCTCTGTCCTTTGGGGTATTCTCTAACCTGGGTACCTGCTCCTTGGGGGCCCTCTGCTTTATTTCAGGTGCCTTACTGGGATCAGGTACTCACTCCTTGAGGGCCTGCTCTCCCTGCCTCGGTGCCTGGAACCATCAACTTCAGCCTGGTGGAATCGCCAACCTTACAGCTACCATCTAATGAGTAATCTAATTCTCAGTCTGTCTCATCTACAGCATTGCCGTGCTGGGAAACCTACACCGGAATCTCCCTATTCCAACTTGGTGAGATGGGTTCCCTCTGCCGAGGGTCCCGAGAGTGCTACCTCTGGATCACCTCACTACTGCCACCTCTGGTGGTACACATCAGCTGTACAATAAAAGATCTAACTCTGTGTTTGTGCATCCTGAGTCTAGCCCAGTACTGTGGCTCCCCACAGGGTTCCTCCCTGTGGGCGTAGTCATCTGCCACAGTACCCAAGAATCCACCCAAACACCACTAAACCATAATAGCATTGCAGTTAGTGCAAGCAGTGGGGCATGGCGCTGGATGGCAAAAGCGGACATAGAATCGGCGTTTCGGTTGTTACCCATTCATCTGTGTAGCGTTCCGTTGTTCAGGTTTGATTTTGAGGGAAATTATTTTGTGGATTGTTGCCTGCCTATGGGTTGCGCAGTATCCTGCGCATCCTTCAAAGCTTTCAGCAGCTTCCTGCAGTGGGTGTCGGAGCAGCATACTGGGTGTCATCAGTTGTTGCATTATCTCGATGATTTTTTATTCATGGGAGGTGTTGAGTCCGATCTATGTAGGTGGCAGTTGGCGGGTTTCTTAGAGGTGGCGGGCAGTTTCAGGGTGCCAATTGCAGCTGATAAGATGGAAGAGCCTGCGCAGCGGTTAACCTTTTTAGGTATTGAGTTAGATTCAGTGAACATGGTGTTTAGGCTGCCAGAGGAGAAGATCCATAAATTGCGGGAGTTAGTGAGGGTGTTAAGTTGGCATGTAAAGTGACTTTAGTTCAGATGCAATCTTTGATAGACTTGTTGAATTTTGCATGTAGGGTTATTCCAATGGGAAGGGCTTTTATTCGAAGGTTGACCTCAGCTACGGTCAGAATCAAAGCCAGGTACCATTACATTCGAGTCACGCATTGGATTAAGGACGAGTTGGGTATGTGGGAGTCATTCTCACATTCTTTCAATGGAGTGTCATTGATTCCGGAGGCTGAGGTTTCTAACAGTGATTTGTAGCTGTTTTCTGATGCGGCTGGAGCTTCGGGTTTTGGTGTATATTTCCAGGGGTAATGGTGCGTGTGACAGTGGCAGGTTGATTGGGTTGAACGTGGGTTGACTAAGAATATTACGTTTTTAGAACTTTTCCCAATGGTAGTTGGGGCGAGCAGTTGGCCAATAAGAGAGTTGTGTTTTTTTGTGTGATAATTTAGGAGTGGTGCAAGTGATTAATAAGTTGTCTGTACATTGCTTGCAGGTTTCCTCACTTCTGCGTGAATTGTTAGCAGGTTGCTTGCGTTGGAATGTTAGTCTTACAGCCAAGCATGTTCCAGGAGTACAGAACACCATTACTGATGCTCTTTCTCGTTTTCAGTGGAAGGTTTTCCGGGAGTTGGCTCCTCTTGCTGTTATGAATTGGAAGGTGGACCCCTGTTCCGAGGTAGAGTCAGCGCTACCTAAAAGGAAATAATCCCCTTAAGTCTCTACCATCAAAGGACGAGGCTGAATGCTTTAGCGGTAGAATGATGACTTCGCACTGGAAGCTCAAGATCCCCCCTGGAGAAGCCCGTAGGGACCCGGCCGCTGGGACTTAGGAGATTCCCTTGAAGACTGAAGAAAGGTCTGGATGCAGGCGCCTCCTGCGGGTCGTGGGTTCCAGATGGCTGGTACCTCCAACAGGTCTTACTAGTCTTGAGGATGGAGTCACAGAGTAGTCCAAAGCCGGACTGAGGGTTCAGTACACAAGAAGGGTTGAAGTCCAGGCCAGGATAAAAACAGGAGAAGGGTCCGAAGCCAGTCCAGGAGAAGTCAGGAGAAGAGTCACAAGCTGTACCAGAATCAAGCCAGGGAAAACACGAATGCCAGTCCAGAGTTCAGAAGCCAAGAGTCAATCCACGGAGCAGGGAAGCAGAGTGGGACGAAGAACTAGGAACAAGAAGCTCTGAGCCAAACTCAGCCAGGAACCTTGATACCAAGGCAAGGTCTGAGGATCAGACCTTGCCTTAAATGCAGGAAGTCGAGGGAGGAGTCTCAGGAGGAGCCATGACAATTTCCTGTCATGGCTCCTTTAAATTTCCTCTTCAGCCGCACGTGCAGCTCTTAGTATAGGCAGAGGCAGAGGGGGAGGAGCCAGCCTGGCTGAGGGAACCATGTAGCCGGGCTAGCAGCGATCATGGCTGTGAAGACAACACAGGAGAGGCTGCCTGCCATAGCAGGCATCTCAGGACCCCGCCCAACCCCTCGGGTAAGGTTTAGCGTTGCTGCGGCCGCCAGCCCGACCCAGGTTGTGGCCCGCTGCGGCCAGCGGCCATGACACCCGGCCCCGGTCGCAGACCGTCGCAGCCAGCGGACCTAACAGTACCCCCTCTTTAGGCCTCCCCCTAGAAGGCTTGGGTTTTCCAGGGTGTTCAGTGTGAAAGTTCGTGGTAAGAGACTTATCCAGTATATTCTTAGCAGCCTCCCAAGAATTCTCCTCAGGTCCGCATCCTTCCCACGTTAGAAGATACTCCCATGTTTTGCTTCTTTTCCAGACGTTCAGAACCTCTTGTGCCTGGTATATGGTCTCATCCTCAGCCCTATGCTGTGGTACTTCAGGAGTTTTCCAGGAAGGCCAAGTGACGGCCAATGGTTTCAGAAGGGAAACATGGAAAGAGTTGTGAATTCTCAATGTGGCAGGCAATTGGAGTTGGTAGGTCACCGGACCTTATTGTCGCAGCACAGAGAACAGTCCAATGTAGCGAGATGCCAATCTCATAGAAGGAACCCGCAACTGGATGTGCCGGGTGCTGAGCCACACCTTATCCCCTGGACGGAACTGGGGAGACCGTCGTCGATGTTGGTCGGCAAATCTCTTAGCGGAGTGAGCTGCTTTACGTAACATCTGTTGAGTATGGGCCCAAAGCTGTTTCAGCCGTCAGCTGAGCCGCAGGCGAAGGAACAGGCAGTGGTACGGGCAAGGGTGGCCTGGGCTGACGACCAAAGACAATCTAAAAAGGAGATGCCTCCGTTGAGGTGCCGGCATGCGAATTGTGTGAGAATTCAGCCCAGGAAAGAAGGGATGCCCAATTATCCTGTCAGGAGTTGACATAAAGCCTTAGAAACTGTTTCAACGTACGATTTGTACATTCCGCCTGACCATTAGCTTGAGGATGGAACGCTGTGGTAAAATCCAGAGAAATACGGAACTTCTTGCAGAGGTTGAGCTAGTATTGAGCCGTGAACTGAGGACCACGGTCTGAGGTGATGTGCTGAGGCAGTCCGTGAAGGCGGAAAATGTGAAGCATGAATAATTGAGCCAGCCGTGGAGCAGACGGGAGGGAGGGCAGTGGGATAAAGTGGGCCATTTTTGAAAAGCGGTCTACCACTACCCAAATCACAGTGTTGCCTTCAGATGGTGGGAGTTCCACAATAAAGTCTGTGGAGATATGTGTCCTTGGTTTCGTGGGAACTGGTAATGGTTGTAAAAGGCCCCAAGTTTTCCCTGTAGGAATTTTATGTTGAGGGCAAGTTGGGCAGGAGTCAACATAAGCTTGTATATTCTTACGCATCTCAGGCCACCAAAAGTATTGTTGGAGGAGTTTTTGAGTTCGTACTCGTCCAGGATGACCCGCTAACTGGGAATCATGACCCCAGGCCAATACTTTATTACAGAGTCTTTTAGGCACCACTGTTTTAGCCGGTGGAACCGTGAATGTAGCAGAAAGAATAATGCGAGCCGGGTCAATGATATACTGTACGGGTTCTTCAGTATCGTTGATGGAGAAGGATCTGGATAAGGCGTCAGCCTTAATGTTCTTATCAGCTGGTCGGTAAGAACATAAGAACATAAGAAAATGCCATACTGGGTCAGACCAAGGGTCCATCAAGCCCAGCATCCTGTTTCCAACAGTAGCCAATCCAGGCCATAAGAACCTGGCAAGTACCCAAAAACTAATTCTATTCCATGTTACCATTGCTAATGTCAGTGGCTATTCTCTAAGGGGTAGATTTTCAGACGAGCGCGAACAGCCTACTTTTGTTTGCGCTCCAGGCGCAAACAAAAGTACGCTGGATTTTAGTAGATACGCGCGTAGTCGCGCGTATCGGCTAAAATCCTGGATCGGCGCGCGCAAGGCTATCGATTTCGTATAGCCTGCGCGCGCCGAGCCGCGCAGCCTACCCCCGTTCCCTCCTAGGCCGCTCCGAAATCGGAGCGGCCTAGAAGGGAACTTTCCTTTGCCCTTCCCTCACCTTCCCCTCCCTTCCCCTACCTAACCCACCCGCCCGGCCCTGTCTAAACCCCCATCCTACCTTTGTCGGGGGATTTACGCCTCCCGGAGGGAGGCGTAAATCCCCGCGCGACAGCGGGCCTCCTGCGCGCCGGGCCGCGACCTGGGGGCGGGTACGGAGGGCGCGGCCACGCCCCCGGGCCGTAGCCACGCCCCTGTACCCGCCCCCAAAACGCTGCCGACACGCCCCCGCAACGCCGCGCGCTCCGGCCCCGCCCCCCGACACGCCTCCCGACATGCCCACTCCGAAAACCCCGGGACTTACGCGAGTCCCGGGGTTCTGCGCGCGCCGGTGAGCCTATGTAAAATAGGCTCACCGGCGCGCAGGGCCCTGCTCGCGTAAATCCGCCCGGTTTTGGGCGGATTTACGCGAGCAGGGCTCTGAAAATCCGCCCCTAAGTGAACTTAATAGCAGGTAATGGACTTCTCCTCCAAGAACTTATCCAATCCTTTTTTAAACACAGCTATACTAACTGCACTAACCACATCCTCTGGCAACAAATTCCAGAGTTTAATTGTGCGTTGAGTAAAAAAGAACTTTCTCCGATTAGTTTTAAATGTGCCCCATGCTAACTTCATGGAGTGCCCCCTAGTCTTTCTACTATCCGAAAGAGTAAATAACCGATTCACATCTACCCGTTCTAGACCTCTCATGATTTTAAACACCTCTATCATATCCCCCCTCAGTTGTCTCTTCTCCAAGCTGAAAAGTCCTAACCTCTTTAGTCTTTCCTCGTAGGGAAGTTGTTCCATTCCCCTTATCATTTTGGTAGCCCTTCTCTGTACCTTCTCCATCGCAATTATATCTTTTTTGAGATGCGGCGACCAGAATTGTACACAGTATTCAAGGTGCGGTCTCACCATGGAGCGATACAGAGGCATTATGACATTTTCAGTTTTATTCACCATTCCCTTTCTAATAATTCCCAACATTTTGTTTGCTTTTTTGACTGCCGCAGCACACTGAACCGACGATTTCAATGTGTTATCCACTATGACACCTAGATCTCTTTCTTGGGTTGTAGCACCTAATATGGAACCCAACATTGTGTAATTATAGCATGGGTTATTTTTCCCTATATGCATCACCTTGCACTTATCCACATTAAATTTCATCTGCCATTTGGATGCCCAATTTTCCAGTCTCACAAGGTCTTCCTGCAATTTATCACAATCTGCTTGTGATTTAACTACTCTGAACAATTTTGTGTCATCTGCAAATTTGATTATCTCACTCGTCGTATTTCTTTCCAGAACATTTATAAATGAAGTTCAAAATTAAAAAGTGTGAAAAAGAGGGCCCAACGAGCCTGGCGGGGGTTCAAACGTTGAGCTTGAGGAAGGTATGTCAAGTTTTTATGGTCCGTGAAGACTGTTATGCGATGTTGTGCTCCCTCCAACCACTGCCACCACTCCTCAAATGCCAGCTTAATTGCGAGAAGCTCCTTATCCCCGATGGAGTAATTGCGTTCTGACGGAGAAAATTTTTTGGAGAAGTATGAGCAAGGATGAGATGTTCCCAATGTGTTGGTTTGACTTAAGACAGCTCCAACTCCTTCTGCTGATGCATCTACTTCTACAATAAATGGAAGTCTGGAATCGGGATGTCGAAGACACGGTTGTTGTAGGAAAGAGTTCTTGAGCGCCTGGAAGGCTTCTTCAGCCTCCATGGACCAAGCCTTGATGTTGGCCCCCTTACGAGTCAGGGCAGTGAGAGGTGCAGCTAGTTTAGAAATGTTCTGAATAAAACTACGATAGTAGTTCGCAAATCCAAGAAAGCATTGAAGTGCGCGTAGTCCTTTAGGCTGTGGCCACTCTTTGATGCATTTCAACTTGGAGGTGTCCATTTGATAATCCTGTTTGGAGATAATGTACCCCAGGAAGGGTAGTGATTCTTTTTCAAAAGTGCATTTTCCAAGCTTGGCATATAGTCTGTTTTCTCTTAGTCGTTGTAAAACCTGAATGACATGTTGCCGGTGTGACTGAAGATTGGGAGAAAATAATAGAATGTCGTCTAAATAGACCACTACGCAGACATAAAGTAGATCTTGAAATATTTCATTAATGAGGTGCTGAAAAACTGCGGGAGCATTGGTCAATCCGAATGGCATAACGAAATATTGATAATGGCCATCTCTAGTATTAAAAGCCGTCTTCCATTCATCTCCTTCATGAATCCTGATTAGGTTAATTGCTCCTCTGAGATCTAATTTAGAAATTTCCCGGGCTCCTTGTAAACGATCAAAGAGTTCAGCAATTAGAGGTAATGGGTCCTTTATGGTAATGGCATTAAGTCCACAGAAATCTATACATGGACGCGCAGTCCCATCTTTCTTTCCCACGAAGAAGAAACCGGCTCCGGCCAGAGACGTAGATCATCGAATGAACCCCTTCTGTAGATTCTCTTGAATGATTTGGGACATGGCGTGGGTCTCCGCGGTGGATAATGGGTAAACCCTACTCCGAGGTGGAGTCGCCCCAGGAACCAGATTAATGGCACAGTCAAACTCTCAAAGTGGAGGCAAGGTATCAGCGGCTGTCTTGGAGAACACATCCGCAAACTGACCATACTGGGACGGCAAACCCTCAAGAAGAGTAGTACAGATATAACTGTCTGTGGGAGTAGTTCCTTTAAGGCAGGTTTCTTGGCATGCTGAACCCCAGTGAAGAAGCCTTAATGAAGACCAGTCAAACTGAGGGTTATGACATTGTAACCAGGGGATGTCCAAAAGCACAGGATGTATGGCTCTCTGAATGACGTAAAAGGAGATCTTTTCTGAATGATTCGGTGCAATGTGACAAACCAGTGGAACAGTTTGGTGAGTTATTCTCCCCGGTAGAGGATTTCCATGGATTGAAGATAGAATCAATGGCCTAGGGCAAAGGCGAAGAGGAATGTGTAGTTGTTCCACTACATCTTGGAGGATGAAGCTCCCTCCTGCCCCCGAATCTACTAACGCCAATGTAGAAAATCGGAGACCTCAAAGAATCAAGGAGACCTGTAGCGTGAGTGGGGGAGCTGGAGAAGTGATGCCTAGGGTTAATCCCCTGCATGAGCCTAGGCTTGGAAGTTTCCCGGAGGTGTTGGGCAACAAGCTCTGAGATGACCCGCTCCTCTACAATACAGCGTCCCTCTCGGCGGCGTCTTTGCCATTCCTCTGGAGAGAGTGGGCCACGTCCTAATTGCATAGGTTCTGCAACAGTCCCTTCAGTAGTGGGTGTAGTTCATGTAATGGAAGCAACTGGGAGAGAGGAGGAAGTAACCATCATGGACCTTCTTGTGTAGATCCCTCGCGGGCTCTTTCTTGAAGTCGGTGATCGATCCGGGTTTCCAAGTCCACAATAGAATCTAATGATCAAGGTAACTCTCGGGCTGCCATCTTGTCTTTTATTCGGTGTGACAGGCCCTCCAAATATATTGATTGTAGACAATTCTCCTCCCAGTGGTGTTCAGATGCCAGTGTTCTAAATTCAATGGAATAGTCTGCCAATGGTCGACCTCCTTGCCAAAATTGTAGAAGCTTAGAGCCAGCGACCCTGGGTCATCAAATACTGCTTGAAACAGTTCCAAAAACTTTGGAAGATCCTGTAGGACTGGATCCGATCGTCACCAAAAAGGAGAAGCCCAAGCCAGGGCTTTACCCTCTAACAGAGACAGGATATATGTAGTCTTCGTAAGGTCATCCGGGAACAAAGAGGCTTGAAGATGAAAGTGCATGCTGCACTGGTCGAGGAATCCTTGGCACAGGCTAGGATCACCTGCGTAGCATGGAGGAATAGGTAACAGAATCGTAGTCCGGGTATTACTCGGCATTACTAATGGTACTGGTGTGGGAACTGCCTGAGCAGCTGCCATCATATCAAGACGCGCATTGAGTCGTTCCAAGGAAGATGCCATGGACTCCAGTATACTTTGCTGCTTCATGACCTTCTGGGCTAGTCCTGGAATGGCTTGTCAAGCTGAGGCCTCTGCCAGGTCCATGGCCTTGGTATTCTGTTAGGAATCAGAAGGTGGACCCCTGTTCCGAGGTAGAGTCAGCGCTACCTAAAAGGAAATAATCCCCTTATGTCTCTACCGTCGAAGGGCGAGGCCAAATGCTGTAGCTGTAGAATGAAGACTTCGCCCTGGAAGCTTGCGATCCCCCCAGGAGAAGCCCTAGAGACCCGGCTGCTAGGACTTAGGAGACTCCCTTGAAGACTGAAGAAAGGTCTGGATGCAGGCGCCTCCTGTGGATCATGGGTTCCAGACGGCTGGCGCCTCCAGCAGGTCATAGTAGTCTTGAGGATGGAGTCACAGAGTAGTCCAAAGCCGGTCCGAGGGTTTGGTACACAAGAAGGGTAGAAGTCCAGGCCAGGATCAAAACAGGAGAAGGGTCCAAAGCCAGTCCAGGAGAAGTCAGGAGAAGGGTCGCAAGCCGTACCAAGATCAAGCCACGGAAAACATGAATGCCAGTTCAGAGGTCAGAAGCCAAGAGTCAATCCATGGAGCAGGAAAGCAGAGCGAGACGAAGAACTAGGAACAAGAAGCTCTGAGCCAAACTCAGCCAGGAACGTTGATACCAAGGCAAGGTCGGAGGATCAGACCTTGCCTTAAATGCAGGAAGTCGAGGGAGGAGTCTCAGGAGGAGCCATGACAATTTCCTGTCATGGCTCCTTTAAATTTCCTCTTCAGCCACGCCATGGCTCTTAGTATAGGCAGAGGGGGAGGAGTCAGCCCGGCCAAGGGAACCATGCAGCCGGGCTAGCAGTGATCATGTCCGTGAAGACAACACAGGAGAGGCTGCCTGCCACAGCAGGCATCTTGGGACCGCCCGACCCCTCAGTTAAGGTTTAGCCTTGCCACAGCCGCCGGCCTGACCCTGGTCGCGGCCCGCCGCAGCCAGCGGCCATGACACCCGGTCCCAGACGCAGACCGTCGCGGCCAGCGGGCCTAACACTTGCAAAGAGATTTTGGAGCAGTTTCCAGCGGAGTTATGGGATCTTGGAAGGAAGAAGAATGGACACTGATTCGGCAGTCGGTGGCACTGGCAACGTGGGCGGGATACGTGGCTGGTTGGAATATGGTGGCTCATTTTATGCGAGCTATGGGTTGGACAGTGGGACCAGTTGTGTATGACCTAATAGTGCAGTTCGTGGTTTGGGCTAAGAGGAAGGGTTATTCTGTTTCCTCTGTTTGGGTGCAGCTAGAAGGGTTTGCCTTTTTCCAGATATTACGGGGCTGGGGGAACTTGATGTGTAGTTTCCGGCTTAAGCGATGCTTGGGAGGGTGGCTGGGGGAGACGGAGAGGGTGGGTGATGCGAGAAATCCCATTAGATATGGTGATTTAATTGGCTTGATCAGTTCGTTGCCGGCAGTGTGTTGGTCGGAGTATGAGGTGTTGCTCTTCAGGACAGCCTTTTCGTTGGCATTTTTTGGAGCCATGTGGATAAGCGAATTGATGGCTAAGTCTACCAGGGCGGTGTGCGAGCAGGGGTTATTAGCGCAGAATGTACAGTTCTGTGAGGATTCAGCTGTTTTGTTCTTACCTAAATCCAAAATGGATCAAAAGGGTAAAGGTCGGATCATCACGCTTCTTCCAGCCTTCCCTGCCTCGGTTTGCCCAGTGCGAACACTGCAGTTGTATTGGATGCAGTGGCCAGTGATGCCGGGGACCTTATTAGTGCATTGGAATGGGAGGCCTTTAACCAGGGTTCAGTTCTCCAGAGTGCTCCATATGGCAGTGAGTGCCACGGGGAAGGATGCAAATGCGTATAGTTCGCATTCTTTCTGAATTGAAGTTGCTACTCAGCGGTTGAAGGGGGCATGTCCGGGGTGGGCATACAAGAAATAGGGAGGTGGAAGTCGAAGGTTTTCCCATGTTATGTGAGGTTGTAAAAAAAAAAACCAAGAAGAAAGGATATCAGACTTTTCCGATTGTGAAGGGATGAGGCGGGGGGGGGGGGGGGGGGGTGTGTGGACAGGTGCACTGGTGATGGGTGGGCGGTGCTGTGATTAACAGTTTTTTCTCTTTGCAGAGCGAGTCAGGGTGGCGGGGAAACAGGAGTGCATGTGGATTGTGAGCCACTCCTATGTGCACAGGGCGCAATGATGGGCTTGGAAGAGACCTTACGGCGAACACTTTGATCTCGAGAGCTGGAACATGACCGTAGCCTGGTTCAGCAAGCATGGAATGGAGTGGGATGAGCTCCTATCTTTTCTGTGGGAAAGGGAGAGATTGTGGGGGGTGCCCGATATATTGCTGTTGCCTTTGGGAGGTAATGATGTGTGGTCTAAAACGTGTAGGGTGTGGGTAATGTGTGTGAAAAAAGACTTGTCTCAAATTCTCATAGGATGGCCACGAGCCAAGATTGGTTGGTCGGACATTATCGTGCAGCTTTGGTGCAAAGATGATGCTTTGTGGAGGTCGGGGTGCCCAAGATGAATAAGCAAATTGGAAAATGGGTGATTCATGAAGGGGGGTTTGGGGTGCAACATAGTTGGTCGTGGGGGGTGGATGAAGGCTTTTTCCGAGGGGATGCTATTCATTTATTGGACATTGGCATGGATTTGTTAAATAATGATTGGCAGGAGGAGTTAGAGAAGGTCTTGCAAAAGAAATTAAAAAAAAAATGGGTAGGTTAGAGGCCGCAGTGGGGGAACAAGGGCGGCAGGTGCAGCTTTTGTTTGTGGTGGAAACCCGAGCTCAAGAGATTGTTGAAGGAATGTGAGGTTAAAAAGGGGAAAAGGGGGAAAAGGGGGGGGGGGAGCTCGTGTAGCGGGGGCTGCTACACAGGGTGGCCAGTGAGCTGAGGGGCTAAAGCTCGAAGCCAGGATTGCCCACACTGGCAGCGAGGCGGGGGAAAATTTGGGGGGGATGGGGGGTGGAGCTCTACCACTGGGACGAGGTGGTAGAATATTCGGGGGAGATGGGGGAAGTCAAAGGGGGTGGGGGTTGTTTGTTATCATTGTTAAGTTGCCATGTTAGTTGTCTGTTAGGGCTCGGGTTGGGTGAATAAACTGTGGCCTGTTATAAAGCCAAAAGAAATAAACGGTCTTTTGTGTTCTTTGGGGGGGGGGGGGGGGGGGGGGGGGGGGGTTTAGGGTATCGAGCTGAGCGCATGTCTTGACTCCTTGTGTTATGGGGGATCAACATTTTGCTAAAGAAATGAGTTATTTTTTATATTATGACTTTATTTTTCTGAAATGTTTGTTGCACTTGCCAATGCCATTGGTATATCACTTTGGACTTTGTTTTACCAGGAACATGCTTTCATATTTGAACAACAGCTTTACAGTCAGTGTGGCAATTTCTTTAGAGTGATTCAGCTGATGGGCAGAAGAGTTCCAGGGTGAGAAAATCCCAAGAGCCTTGGAAGAAAGAACTTCCTCCTAAAAGGTCAGTTAGGGTAAAATCTGATTGGTTAGTTTATGTGTGTTAGAGGATTATATCCCTAGGCTTTGATGATAAGGCAATCAATGAAATCTAAGTAAATAAAGAAATAAATATTGAAGATTAGAGAGCTGAACTAGAGCTTGCTTCACAGTGTAATCTCTTATCTTCTACCAATTAAGTGTTTGCGCCATCTGAGATGTCCAAAAATACAACTTTAGATTTGGCATTTCTAAACCTCCCAGATTTCTATGGTTTCTGTAAGGAATTGAGTTTCAACCTAAATCCTTTATCAGCCCTAATCAATCTCCAGAAAATCCTATCAAGTCTTTAAAAAAACTCATTGGGAACCTCTATGGGTGTGGCTCTGAAAACATGGAAATATTTAAGTAAAATCATCATGTTATTAGCATTAATACTTTCAACCAAGGAAAGAGTTAGTGACCAACATCTCTCAAAATCAGAATCTATTTTCTACTTCAATGTTAATGCATTATGTCCAAAGAAATTATTCAAATTATTATTAACACAGGTACCAAAATATGGAAACTTTTGTAACTCAACCTTAAAGGGATACTATTGGCATGCCCCCAAATCTGATATTTGCATAGGATAAAGCAATAACTTATCCCAATAATATGTAAACCAGAAATTTCTCAAAATTTTCCAAAGTAGTCATTACAGCTAATATGGATTCTGTTGGGTATTGGATATATAATAAAAACTCATCCACATAAAGCAAAACTTCACAATTTAAAAGACCTCTTTACTCAGCTGCAATGACAGCAATGAATGTTAAATGCAAAATTCAGTGTTTAGAACACATTAAAACCTTGTTATCACACAATATCAGTAACCCTTGTACAAACTTTGAAATATCACAAAAACAGTAGGTCATTGCAAGGAGACTGTTAATGAGCTGTGTCACATGTAACTGCATTATCGCTCATTATTAAGGTTCCCCACTCCCTTCCTCCCCCCCCACCTGACCCTGCACTTCCCACTCCCTTCCCCTCTGCCCTGCCTGTCTAGCCCTACCTCTTCTTCCCGCCATCCTATCCTGCCTTACCCATCCCCCTCCCCCTCCCTCCTATCTCTTCCCTCCTGCCTATCTCTCCCACTACCCCTGTCCCGGTCCCTGCTCCTACTCCTCAGTCCCCTACGTCCCTCCTCCTCCCCCTCCCCCCTCCCCCTCCTCTCAACACCCCTCTCCTCTCCTCTCCTGCCACTCCTCTCACGCTCCATCCTCCTCTCTCCTCCTCCTCACCACCACCACCACCAACACACTCCTCTCTCCTCCACCTCACCACCACCACCACCAACACACTCCTCTCTCTCCTCCTCACCACCACCACCACCAACACACTCCTCTCTCTCCTCCTCACCACCACCACCACCAACACACTCCTCTCTCTCCTCCTCCTCACCACCACCACCACCACCACACTCCTCCCCCTCCTCCTCCTCCTCCTCCCCCTCCTCCACACAGATGGACAAACAGTTGACTAACAAACTTGTACTCAAACACAGATTACAAAAGACACAAGGTAAAGGGAAACAAAGTATAACAGAAACACAGGACAGCGCACTCAGTATTCAATTCTCTAAACCACTTCTCTATACCACCAACACCTACCTTCACTATCCAACACTCCTTCCAAACCCTCAAAGGAGGAGGGGCAGGAAGTCAGGTTTTATACCAGACACATTATCGCGTGACGCGGTATTTGGTTTCATTTTGTATCGCGTACCGCGGCAACGGCGCGGTACGCGATATTATTTTGACCTTTTCCTCGCGTACTGCGATATTTGTTTCGCCGCACGCGAAACAGCTTCGCCGCACGCGAAACAGCTTCGCCGCACGCGCTGGTAGCGCGTGCGGCGAAACATTCGCGAACCACGAAAAACCACCTATTTGCATGGGCCACGCCCCCGATTTTTATCGCACGCGGTAACAATGCGTTACCACTGCGATAATGGAAAATGAGGCCCTTAGTCATCCCAGCATACATAAAATGTTAAGCTTTGGACCCTGCCTGAAACTCCATCCCACCCAAAATCTTTGTTGTGTCCGTCGGTGTCCGATGCCCTCTCTCTGCCCTCCTTACCTCTCTGGCGCCTCCCTCTCCGACTGCGGGAAGATTGGCTGCCGTAGCGTTCTTCTGCCGGACTGGCTCGACGCTGCTATCCGCCATGTTTCCTGGAGGCCTGGGGGCGCGCGCGCGGCATGGCCCCAACTGAAGTACCGGCAATGGCGCGAACCTCGGGGGCGTCCCTTGAAGATGATGTCACCTGCGACGGATATTTAAAGTCTCAGTATTTGCTAACACATCGAGTTAGCAAGGGTTTTGCTACCTAAGCTACTCTGCCTCCTCGGACTTACCAGAGGTACCCGCTCCTCGGGGGCCTCGCTCTCTCCTTTGTTTTTCAGGTGACAGTCTGGAACCGGTTCTCGCTCCTCGAGGGCCCTTGTTTCCAGACTTGCTTCATATACTCTTCTGCCTGGAAGTCATCACTACCAACTATATCAGCTACATCAGTGAGTTACCATCGTTCTCTCTGAGCTTTCCCTGGAACCAGGTACTCGCTCCTCGTGGGCCTATACATTCCAGCTCCTGGGCTACTATTGGGACATTGTGTGAGTGTTACCATCTGCATACCCTACCTTCTCACTATATCTCAGTTTCTCTACAGCTCAGCCTCCAGGGATCGCTGTTCCAGTATCTGAGGGACTACAGCCCAGCTGGGCTTTCCAGCTCACTACTGCCATCTCTGGTAGTTCAATATATTGTTTAATAAAAGAACTAGTGTGTGTCTGTCTCCAAACTCTGAGCCTGACCAGTGGTCCCTCTCAGGATCTTCCTCCGGGGGCGTGGTCATCTGCCACCAGCCCAAAGATCCACCCACAACTATAACAGAGACTATAACTCCCTAGCAGATTCTGAACAGATTGCTAACTCCTATCTGATTGCTCCTTCCATCAGGCAGCAGATTGATAACAATCTTAAATATGTCTCTCTGTTCTACCCCATACCCCCTATCCAGGACTCCCTTACCCTATATTACCCTATTCTCATCAAGTCCAGGAGGGATCCTTTGTGACTCATGCCCCATCCTCACCATCATTTAAAATGGTGCCATGTGACCCAAGGCTCCACTTTGCTTCACTCCTGAAACCCAGTGTTTTGGATGATTCCACAACATGATCACTGCTGTTTTGCAGCCAATCTTAATGCTTTGTCCTTTTGTTCTTATGCTTCTTCACCACTAGTGGAAGGGGAGTAGGGTGGGGGTAGGGTAGAGGTTCTAGAGGTTCAGCTGAGTAGGGTGGTAAACAAAGGTTCTGTCATAGTACCATGGTGGAAGGGTTTATCTGCTATGGATCCAAACAATGGGGGGTGAGGTTGGAGTGAGAGAAAGGGGAGTAGGACTAACAGTTGACTTGTTCTGAGCTATTTTTTTATCTACATTTAGCCAGCCCTGAGTAACCTCATTCTTCCTTAATTGATTTTTGATATATTAACTACAGTAGTTATGCAACCAGTTTACTAATTTCCTTTGGTATCTTTGAATGCATTTTATCTGGTCTTTGAGCTATAATAACCATAAAGCTCCAAGTCAGAAGGGACAGATTGTTCCATTCCTGGTTTTATCCACCTTATTACATTTTGATATTCTGATTGCCTAAACAAAAGCAATATTGCATTGCCCTGCATTCAACGGGATACGATTATGATTAGATCAGCCCGATCCATTTGACGTGAAGCTATATGATCACACTGTCTGGAGCCTTTTTAATGTTTATATGATCAAGTTATTTCCATCTGGTTTATGTACACCCAGGAACCTTCGTTTTTACTTTTGATTTTATTTTGCCTGGGAATTTTAATTCTATACAAAATAAACAAGAGTAAAAATTACTTTTCCACTGATTTTTTTCCTGTTTGTCATAGCAAATGCATTTTTCACAGATTTTTTTTGTTGTTGTTATAACATTGAAATTCCCAGGCAAAATAAAATCAAAATTGAAAACAAAGGTCCATATATATACCTCATTATTTAGTGTTTGGGTATAGTCCTTTTTTTGTGCAATCTTTTTCAATCATCCTTTCCACTGTCAATGCAGAAGGGAAAAAAAAGGAATATGATTTCTGTTTTGACCTTAATACCGATTGTTTTCTGCTTATTATGCTAAGGGTGCTCTATCATCCATAATGATCTTTGATAATTTTTTTTTTAATTATCTCTTTATTGATTTTTCAACTTACATACAAATAAGGATTAAACCTTACCATAAGGTATAGCATAGTACATTTTCTACTAACAGATTATTAGAAAGAAAAAGAAAAAAAGACATATACTTCCATACTATTACCTTATATCATACTATGAAATCTGAAAGATTCATTAGGAAATTAATAGAGCAGAAATTTCATTCCAATTTTTATATGAATAAGTATAGAAAGTAGTGGAGGTATCATTTATAATCCTGGATCCACTTACAGAAAGAACTAAATGGATTCCTCTCTAGAGGACAAAAATTTCTCTAATTGTTCAGGCTCCAGAAATATATACCTTATACTATCTATTGTCTAGATACATTTACAAGGAAATTTGACCAAAATTTGTGCCCCCAATGCTCGTGCTCTAGGGCACAAATTTAAGAATTTTTTCCTGCAAATTTGTGTGACTCTTACCACGTCTGGGTAAACCCAGATTCTTTCCCCCAGATATAATTTATTCCTTGCTTTAAGAAAATTTCTTAACACAGTATCTCTTTCTGTAGATATTGCAAATGTAACCAGTAATATACCCCTCCTCTCTATCTGCTCTTCCTGAGAGGTCTCCAAAAAGCCAGATAAATCTTCCAAGGGGGATAATAAAGGCTTATTTTCCTATAGGGATGCTTTTCACTCCTTCTCTTGCTCCACTTTTCAAAATACCAGGTAAAAAGTACACTTTTATTACATTTGGCATATTTGTGGGAGAGTAAGATAGTACATCTTTAAAGTACTTATTTAATTGTTCAATAGGAGAAATGAGTTTACATTTTGGGAAATTTATCATCCTCAGATTATTATATCTGAGTCTATTCTCTAAGATTTCTATTCTTTTGTCATTTCTAGTCTCCCCTTGAATTAAAGTCATTTGTGTCTCTTTAATTTGTTCTACTTGATTATCTAACTTTTGTATTTTAGTAGAGTTGGACAGTACTACTGGATTAACCATTAATGACTGTTCCTGAAAAGCTTGAAAAGCTTGAGTTAGAGATACTATAGTTTTCTCAAAAACAGAAATGACATTCCATAGTGTATCTAAAGTGACAATTTCTGGTTTTGTTAACAATGATACCTCAGGTATGACTACTGGAGATCTCTGAGAAAAAGTAAAAAAATTGTCCTTTCCTGTTAGTGTCTCCCCTTCATTGGGTATTGGAGTTGAACTTCCAATCCCAGAAATCGTCCCGATATTAATCTCCCTCAGGGCAGATAAGACTTTCTCACCCTGAAGGTGTCCAATTTTTACAGCGGCTGTTGCTCCCTCGACCGCTTCCCCACTTTGTGACATCTTTGGTCTCAAGGGGCTAGCAGTATCAGTCGTATCGTGGAAGGGGTGAGAAGGGGTCACAGGAGCACCAGGGCTCAGAAATGTTTCGTCAAGGGGTAAAGGATTCTGCTCCTGATCCTGTAACCCAACTGACTCTCCTGGTGTAACCCCCACTGTAGGGTAGAATTCTTTAATCTTTGTTTGAGTTGGGGAGGCCTGGTGAGGGGTCGAGGTTCCCTCCCTCACCTTCCCTTTCCGTTTTGTATGTGGCATTTGTTAGCAGGAAAAAAAAAATCAAACAAAGAGTCTGAGTTCTATTTACTGACTGCTTTCTGTCTTAGAATCTCTCAGTGGAAGGGCTGCTTGGATCCGAGGATGAATAGTAAACTTTAAAGGAAATTTTTATGAAGACTTCTCCCAAACGAAATCAAAGCCGCGCGCCGGTGTCAACTGTGCGCCGCTACAGCCCCGATTTTATAGGCTGGGTCTCGGTGGGGGCGGAAGTGACGTCACGCCCCTCTCCACTCCGGGACTCCCGAGTCAGATGTAAGGACTCTTAGGCAGTGGGAAAAGGCTCCTCGGCTGGACAAACTTGCCTCCTCTTTCTCTCAGGTCAGCCCCCGTCTCTCGCCGCTACAGCCCCGATTTTATAGGCTGGGTCTTGGTGGGGGCGGAAATGACGTCACACCCCTCTCCACTCCGGGACTCCCGAGTCAGATGTAAGGACTCTTAGGCAGTGGGAAAAGGCTCCTCGGCTGGACAAACCTTGCCTCCTCTTTCTCTCAGGTCAGCCCCCCAATGATCTTTGATAATTAATATAGTTAGTGGTAATATTCAAAATCATTTACAAGCATAAAATGCAGGCTTATCTGCATAAATAGCTTGTAATAGAATTGCCTGGGGTTTGTATGCATAAAAGTATGTACATAACCCAATTTTGGGCATACTTTTTTGCAGTACTATCTTTCTGGGAAAAAAGGTGTCAGTATATGTGTTTTGTTTTTTTTAAGGACTATGGGTAAAGCAAGCAGATGGAAAAAAGGTGCCTGTTGGCAAGTACCCCTGGGAAAAAAAAAGTCATTTATTTTGGGCACAAAAGATAGGTGTTCTGGGGAAAGAGAGGCAGAGTTGGGGTGGAGATGGGATTTTACATGCATACTTTAGATTTAAAAAATTATGCACGTAGATTAACCGATAAAAGTTATGCATTGCAAGCAGCAGATGTAATTTTGAGCATGTGAGTTTCTGTATGTTATTTCAGGTAATTTAAAAAAACTTATGCAATTAAGTTCACTTTGAAAACTGGTGTAAATTATGCTTTTTTTGAAATTATTGTATGTAGGTTGTTAGAAAATTACCCTTCCTGAAATTTTTCATTGCTAGGTATGTATGAGAGAAAAGAAGGAGACAAAGAATGGGGCAAATCAGCAGAAAGAGCAAGAATGGGAAGTGAGGGACAAGCATGGAGAGGAATCAAGAATGTAATAGAGGGGACATCAAAAGGAGAAGGCAAAAGAAGGGGCAAGACGGGAGAGCAAGTGTGTGTGGGGGTGGCAGAAAGAGGAGGAGTGATCAGAGTGGATGGCCAGCAGGAGATGAGAGGAAGAGAGATGAGAGAGAAGGGAGAGCAAGAGGACAGAACAAGAGTTGTGGGGAGAGAGGGGAGAGAAAAATGGGGAGAAGTAGATCCCAAGGGGAGAGAAAATATAAGGGAAAGATTAGAGCAAAAGGAATGGAGAGGAGAAGAGGAAGAGAAAGGGGTAATTGGTAAAAGAGACAATTAGGAATGGCAGGAAATATAGAAAGAGAAGACTCTGGATTGGGGGGAGAGGGAAGGAAGGAATCCAGGGAAATAATGTAGGAGGAAAGGGTTGAAGAATGGAGAAGCATGTGCAAGAGAAAGAGGAGGAGAGATAGTGAAAACAGAGCTGGTAGGAAGAATAGAAACAGGAGAAAGAAAAAAAAAAGAGGAGACAGAAAAAGAAAGAAGAGAAAGTATTAAAATATCAGTTGCTGACAGAGAAAGACAAACAAGAAAGATAACTTAAAAAGAAAAGAAAAAAAAATGAGGACACCAGAGAGAGAAAATAAAGGCAAAGATGTAGAATGAGAAATAAAAAGATACTAAGCCAGAAAATCAAGGTAGAAACACTAATGGTAGGAAACTATTTTATTATCTGATAGAGAATATTAATTAATTAAAAATAGTTTCCCAGTGGGGAGAGTGAAGAAAGAGATAAAATCTACACAACTTCTCTCACCCTCTGCTAATCTCAGGGGGAGTAGAACTCAACAGTGCCAAGGTATGGAGAGAGAGATATTCAGCAAGGGACAAGTAGAGAGGTACATGGTGTTCAGGATAGTGGAAAGGGGTAGAAACAGAGAAATAGGGATATGGGAACAAAGAGACAAAGGAGAACAGCTGGCAGGAAGAGAGTGCGTGGAAGAGAGTAGACAGAACCCAGGAAAGGTGGAGGGAGCATGATGGATGTTGGACAGGGGGGAGTGAAAGAAGAGAGGGAGGAGGATGCTGGCTGTGGGCATGGGAGGAAGAGTGATTAAGTTTCTTGATGCCATAAATTACTGTTTCATGGAGCAACTGGTCCTAGAAATGACAAGAGATGTTAGATATAAAGCTCAGTGGAATGTGTAAAATGCTACAAGAGATTACTGTTATGGGGCCACCAAGCAATAAGAACATAAGAACATAAGAACATAAGAAATTGCCATGCTGGGTCAGACCAAGGGTCCATCAAGCCCAGCATCCTGTTTTGAGCAGAGGCCAAACCAGGCCACAAGAACCTGGCAATTACCCAAACACTAAGAAGATCCCATGCTACTGATGCAATTAATAGCATGGACTTCTCCAAGAACTTATCCAAACCTTTTTTGAACCCAGCTACACTAACTGTTGGATTCGTGGACCCTTGGGCCGATCGGAGTCGGAGGAAGAACTGCTGGATGTGGTTGCAGCAGCGACCCCGACCGGGAGGCGGCGAGGACAGACTGGTGGCTGGCCGAAGACGGAACTCTGGGAGCTCTATGCGACCAAGAGCTCGGGCGAGGAAGGAGGTGATGGTGGTGCTGGCACTGTGTTGAGAGAACCTTCGCCCTGGAAGCCGATCCTCCCCCGAGAGGAGCTCGTAGGAGTTCGGCCGCTGGGACTTAGGAGATTCACCCTGGAAGCCGGAGTCTCCCCAGGAGGAGCCCGTAGAGACCCGGCCGCTGGGACTTAGGAGGGCCCGCGGGGGCCTGGTCAGCTGAAGTCCAAGGTTGAGTGCCGAAGGGTCGTTGCTCGCCAGTCCAGAGTCAGGAACCAATGGATCACCGTACGCCAGTCCCAGGTCAGGAGCCAGAGAATCAACGTAAGCCGGTCCGGGGTCAGAAGCCAGAGGGTCAACGCAAGCCGGTCCGGGGTCAGAAGCCAGAGGGTCAACGCAAGCCGGTCCGAGGTCAGAAGCCAGAGAATACCAAATGCCAGTCCGGGGTCAGGAGCCAAGAGTAAACGTAAGCCAATCCGAGTCAGGAGCCAAGTAGAAGACAACGCAGTCAGAACGCAGCAACTGGAAACAGGAACAAACCTGGGAACCTCGTTGCAAGGCACTGGAGGAGCGCAGCTGCAGGGCTTAAGTAGCCCTGCAGCGTCTGACGTCACCGGAGGGAGAAGGCAGGTTTCCCGTGCCTGGCCCTTTAAATCTCGGGCCGAGACGCGCGTGCCCCTAGGGGGCGGAGCCAGCCGCGGCGAGACGCCGGCTGCTCCGGCGGCACAGAAGCAGCGTGGTGGAAGCAGGGGCAGGCCCGGGCGCCGCGTGGGAATGCCGGGAGTGCGGCGGCAAGAGCCCCCGGAGGCCCGGGGAGGGCCAGGGAGACCCGGAAGCCCGCGGAGGTAAGCGAGGCGGCCGGGGCCGACCCGGAGCCGCAACACTAACTGCACTAACCACATCCTCCAGCAACAAATTCCAGAGCTTTATTGTGCATTGAGTGAAAAAGAATTGTCTCTGATTAGTCTTAAATGTGCTACTTGCTAACTTCATGGAATGCCCCCTAGTCCTTCTATTATTCGAAAGTGTAAATAACCAAGTCACATCTACTCATTCAAGACCTCTCATGATCTTAAAGACCTCTATCATATCCCCCCTCAGCCGTCTCAGCAATCATACTGCCATCATAATCATTGGAGGGAGGATATTAAGTAAACTACTGTAGTAATTAACCTTAAATTCAAGATTTCCTGATTTCCTATAATCTGACACAAGTGTTAGTTCATTATTGTAAATCATTTCTGTCAAAAACATGAAATGTATGGAGACTGAAGAAGGCCTTTTCCTGGGTTGCTACAATGCTGTGGAACAGTTTCCCATTATATCTTCTAAATTTAAATGATTATCTTGTTTTCAGAAAACATATCTATTACAATTGGACTTTTCAGACTTTTAAAGGTATAAAATAATATGAATTCTATGGAAATTCGTTTTTTAGATATACCTGAATTTTTGTGAGATATTATTTATTCTGTATGTGATTTGTAATATTACATACTGTAATCATGTTTATGATCTGTGGATATACTGTAAGAAAAAAATCAAGTCAAAAATACTTCATTCCTATTTTCATAGCAAAACTGTGATCTATTTGATGACATGGTCTACTATATTTCGCATGGAGCAGCATTGGAAGGAATAAAATCAACATTGGAGAATCACTTCATACAGACAAACAGGTCTACATCTCGATACAAAGTACACCTTGATCTTTTTCATTATGCTTAGCTGCATAATGAGCCCAATTTTTTAACACAAAGTACACATGGACATCAGCCATAATTTTCAAAATGGACTTACACATGTAAGTCTGCTTTGAAAATAAGTTGGTATGTGGAAACCCTGGTGTGGTGTATATGCACACATTTATGCCTTCATGTGAGTAATTTTGATTTTACGTGTCTAATCAAATACACACATAGGGGTAGATTTTAAAATGTACGCCCGATTTTATATCATGTGTGCACAGCCGCGTGCATGTTATAAAATCAGAGGTCGGGACGCGCAAGGGGGCTGCACACTGGTGCACCTTGCGTGTGCCGAGCCCTCAGGGAGACCAGCTGACTTTCCCTGTTCCCTCCAAGGCTGCTCCGAAATCGGAGCGTCCTCGGAGAGAACTTTCCTTCCCCCCACCTTCCCTTCCCTTCCCCTATATGTCTCGCCCCCCAGCCCGAAACCCCCCCTTACCTTTGTTGTGGAAGTTACGCCTGCCGGCCACGTGCTGGCGCACAATCCCCCGGCCCAGCAGCCATGGAGAGGCCTCTGGCCATGCCCCCTCCCCTGGACCACCCCACCCCCGCCCCGCCCCCGGGCTGCCCATGTTTTCAAGCCCCGGGACTTACACGTGTCCCAGGGCTTTATGCGCGCCGCTGGGCCTTTTGAAAATAGACCCAGTGCACGTAACCCCCCTATGCGCGTAAATCCTCCTGGATTTACGCGCATAGGGCTTTGAAAATCTGCCCCATAAATTGCACTGATCAGACTTGTAAAAACTATCCAAAGTTGCTGACAATCCAAAGATGGCGCCGGCCGACCATTACTCCTACCATGTGACAGGCCCTGCAGTTGCATCAAAAGCATCAAGGCTTATTTATTAGAAATAGTAATCCATACCTTCTGTTAAGGGTAATAACTGCTGTTCTGTGCAGGTCACCCACATGCTTATCAGTTCCCCAGCCCTCATTTGTTATTTATTTATTTTATTTAAAATCTTTTTTATACCGTCGCTAAGTTAAATACCTTCGCAACGGTTTACATGAAGGCACCTAAATTAATGTAGGCGGATGCGTACTATAGTACATTCTAACAGGTGCCACAAAAGGTTGCTGTTCCAAATCCAATTCCCCTTTTCCCCTACCGTTTAAGCAGAGAGCAATGTTGGAGTTGCATCAAAAGTATCAAAGCTTATTGGTTAAGTATAGTAAATGTCTCACCAGC
Source organism: Rhinatrema bivittatum (assembly GCF_901001135.1). NCBI lineage: Eukaryota > Metazoa > Chordata > Amphibia > Gymnophiona > Rhinatrematidae > Rhinatrema > Rhinatrema bivittatum. Next base: position 110,443,311 of record NC_042617.1, on the reverse strand, counting down.
ACACTTTCCTTGTTTCCATAGAAGCAGTCCTATGCATTTTCCCTTATGTCTGCATATCAGTATCCCAGAACATGGAAGTCGGGGCCTTTGGTTGTCTTCTGAATCCAATTCCTCTTTTCCCCCTGCCATCTAGGCAGTGAGCAATGTTGCAGTTGCATTAAAAGCATCAAAGCATTAAGGCTAAGGGTAGTAATCTCCATGCCTTCTGCTAAGGTTAGTAACTGCCGTACCCCTCTGCAAGCTACCTCTCTGCACTGCTTATCTCAATTCCATCCTTTAGCTTTTAGAAATCCACAATGTTTATCTCATGCCCCTTTGAATTCTTCACCACCTCCTCCAGAAGGCAATTCCAGGCTTCCACCACTCTCTCTGTGAAGAAATATTTCCTGATATTGGTTCTGAGTCGCCCCCCCCCCCCCTAGTTTTATTGTTTTCTTTCCAATGGAAAACGTTTGAAGTCCATATATCACTGAAACCTTTTAGGTATCCGAAGGTCTGCATCATATCTCCCTGCACATCCTCTTTTCCAGTATATATTTATTCAGATTCTTCAGCCTCTCCTCATAGGTCTTCCGATACAGACCCCACACCATTTTCATCAGCAAATTAAAAAGTCATGGGATAGGAGGCAATGTCCTATTGTTGCGGTCTCGGGCCGTGCCTCAGTCTCTCCACCTACCTCGGGGGTGGTCCAGGCCGCTGCGATGTCCTTGCGGCCTGTACAGGACTCCCTGGCTTCTTCCGGCGGTGTTCCCTCCTCCATGGCTGGCCCTGCCCCCTAGGCGCGCGTGCAGGGGCTCCACATTTAAAGGGGCCAGCGCGGGAAGGAACAGCACAGCCTGGGGTGATGTCAGATGCCCTTTGCCCTTACCATGTGACAGGGGCTATTGGTGCCATTGGCTGGCCTCTGTCACATGGTAGGAGCAATGGACGGCTGGTGCCATCTTAAAAATTGGCGCGGGCTATCCATTGCTTCTATCATGTGACAGGGGCTGGCCAATGGCACCGATAGCCCCTGTCACATGGTAAGGGCAAAGAGCCATTGGCGCCATTTTGATTAGTGGCAGCCGATAGCCCGAGAGGGGGAGATCACTCCAGGGACCCCCGCTGGACCACCAGGGACTTTAGGCAAGTTTTGGGGGGGTTGGGAGGTAGGAGAATATAATTAATTAAATCTGAAGGGTTGGGGTGGATTTGTTTGTTTGTTTGTTTTTTTTATGTACCCTTTCTCCTTCCCTGAAAATGATAAGAAAACCCCACTTTCGGGGACACCCGAACCGCGACGTAATAGGAAATATCATCTATATTTCCTATTTCATTGCAAACAAATGCCCATCCCTAATAATGGTGTCTTTTTCTCCTTCTTTTATTTACATTCCTAATAAAAAGATTAGTTGCCATTATACTTCCCCTAGATTTTCCCATCCAGCTAACTACTTCTTGAGATATTCTCCCATTTTGAGAAAGTTAGTTTTCACCTTAGAATGAACCTTTATTTTTTGCATCCTAATCTTGAACCACACCATCCACTGGACACTGGTTCCCAGATTCATCCACTGCAATATCAGACATTCTGTCCCTGTTGGTAAGCACCATATCCAGTACTGTCCCATCTGTTATGGGTTCTGTTACTATTTGACATAACAGTTCTTCTTGAGAGAATCTCCCTGCTCCTAGACAGTACTTCAGTTGGGATTTCCCATTCAGCACCTGAAAGGTTAAAATCCCCTATTAGCTGCACCTCCCTATTTACAGCAATCCTGTGAATATCCTCCATTAAATCTCTAACCATCGCCTCTGTCTGTGATGGAGATCTGTATATGACACCAATATAAATAGATTTTCTGTTCTTCTTTCCAGTTTAACCGACAGTGCCTCTTTCTTAGCTCGATGCTGTTGCTTTAATACTGTTCTTTATATATAATGCCATGCCTCCTCCTTTCCTTCCTACCTGGTTCTTCCTGAATAGATTGTAGTTCTGTATAACTATATCCCAGTCATGGTTTTCCATCTACCATGTCTCCTCCATGACAGTTACCATATCTACATCAACTTCTTGCATGACTGCCTCTAGATCTGGGACTTTATTCCCCATACTGTGAGCATTAGTGTAGATAGCTTTCCAAATATTGTTTCCCCATATTTCCCATTTCTATATGACTATTTAATGTTTTACTTACCTTAGGGTTTTGTTCACCTATCCCCGATGATTCTAGTTTAAAGCCCTCCTCAGTAGGTTTGCCATTCTGTATTGAAAGACACTGTGCTCCTTCTTCGACAAGTGGATCCCATCTCTGCTCAGCAATCCTTGAAATATCATCCCATGATTCAGGAAGCCAAAAAGCTCATGTCAACACCATCTGTGCAGTGGTTCATTTATCTCCAGAATGCAAACTTTGATGCCTGGGCCTTTATCCATCTCCAGCCACTAGCTATTAGGGATGTGCAGAGGGACCGCATACGTTACATTCGGTATTCGTATTCATTGGGGGGCAGATAAGTTGTATTTGGCAAGGGGGGCCCCCAATCCGTTCATGCGTTCCATTCTTATTTGTTTCCTGGCTAAAATTTAATTAACTACAACCCCCCACCCTTCTGACCCCCCCAAGACTTGCCAAAACTCCCTGGTGGTCCAGCAGGGGTCCGGGAGCCATCTACTGCACTCACACCGTCGGCTGCCAATATTCAAAATGGCGCTGATAGCCTTTGACCTTACTATGTCACAGGGGCTACCGGTGCCATTGGTCGGCCCCTGTCACATGGTAAGAGCAATGGACGGCCGACGCCATCTTGTGCTCCATGTGACAGGGGCCGACCAATGGCACCGGTAGCCCCTATGACATAGTAAGGGCAAAGGCTATCGGCACCATTTTGAATACCGGCAGCCGATGGCGTGAGTGCAGTAGATGGCTCCTGGACCACCACTGGACCACTAGGGAGTTTTGGCAAGTCTTGGGGGGATCAGGAGGGTGTGGGTTTTGCTTAAATTTGCTCCTTTAGATGGCCGAATAATTCGGTGAAGATTTGTTGTATTCGTGGGAATTGTGATACGTTTCGCTTCCCCACGAATACAACGAATATGGCCCTATATGTTGCGGATTGCTAATACGTTGCAAATGAATGCACACCCCTACTAGCTATTGTTCTGTATAATATGCCAAGATGTCCATGGGATTCTTGTAACTATTATAAATGCACTTTTTTCACTTTTGAAACTTTCTTGGCCATTGATGCCTTATTATATACCGTGACTTTTGAAGATTTATAGACAGTTCTTGATCTAGGGGTTTTGTTTTTTTTTATATTCAGTTTTTGTCCTGTCCTTGGATTATATGGCCTCTCATCTTATGTATAATTTTGTGAGTTTTAAAAGTATGTTTGTTGACAATAATTCCAATGATATAATCTAGAATATATTTTTTCAAAACACACAATGTTACTATGGTGATTTTATCTACTTTATTATTTTTTTTCACTAAACCTATTAACTCTGTTTATGGGTAAATTGTACTGTTAGTTGTACAACTCTAAAAATAAAATGTTAGAAAAAATGCAGTGGCAGAAAGTTAAGGATGGTGATATGGATACTGAACATTAAACATGATTTTATTTCATTAGCAGGTGCTCTGCTGTCAAATTAAACATAATGCATGCCCATCTCATTGTGACTAATTCTATCCTAGTGCGACATTCCTTCTTTCAACGGCTACATTTACCAAAGACAATGATTGTTTTCTGTTCATTATTATTATTTATTATTAAATGGAACATTTTATAAAACTTAGGTAGAAAACAAATGCAACATATTAATACAGTTAGTGGATTATTTCTCCTACATCAGTTTTGCTACATCTTTCCACCTTCTCAAGATAGGTATAGACTATTAAAATAAAAAGAAAAGAAAAAGAAAACTAGGAAGAAAGACTTATAGCTCTGTTTTATGCTTCTGAAGCATTTTATTCAGAAATGTTTTTCTTTATTAAATTATAATGTATTTATCTATTGCATGGATTTAAGACTTGTTCTCCTACCATGGTACTCAGAAAATGTCTTTAAGCAAAGAAAACATATTACTTCATATTTAGTAAATAACCCAGCATAAATTTAAAATCTAAGGGGTTGATTCAACCCATAAAGATTTGTGTTTCCATTTGGAGAAGAGAAAGTGCATGTCGGGGTTTACAAAATATTCTCTGTTGTAAAAGAGGATTATTGACTGCTATTCTTGCTGATTTGAACTCTCAAAAAGATATTAAGTAGGCCCTGAAGAAACCTATGCAGAGCATGCAGGAGGCACAGCCTGTCTATATTCTGCATTATTGGGCTCCACTTTGCTTCTATTCTGAGAAATGCTATAGCTGCAAAAGAATAATTCCCCAACTGTTGGTTTATGACGCTCAATACATTTGGATATATCTGTCCTATAAATGCAATACTACAACTTGTTCTTTAACCTTTCTGCCAGCAATCCAAGGTTATCAAGGCAACTGATGTGACATGATAAGGTGGTACAAATCACAGAAACATAGAAACATGATGGCAGAAAATGACCGAAGGCCTATCTAGTCTGCTCATCTGCCCAACTAATTTATCTTTACAATTCCCATCACTCCCTCAGGTTTTTAGTGACAGTTGTCATATATAAAAATCTGATTGTACCCTAATTGTAATTAAATTTTTCATAATTTGTCTGCAGAAATTATGAACGGCTCTGAACGTTTCTAGAAGTGAAATTACAGCAGAATGTGAAATGTTGCCTATCAGTGCAAGAGTTTTCTGCTTGTGGTACTATGTGATCCTCTTGGATTCCACCATAACTGGTAAAGCACAATCATAAACTTTCAGGTTACAGTTGGGCCATTTTTGAACTTATTCACTGTACTCTGCAAGGTCTTTCCCCATGTAAATATCTATAAACAGCAGGCAGCTCAGTAGGTATTGCATGGTCAGGGAGATGGGGAGGTCTATTTTAAGATATCAAAGCATTTGATGCTAATTTAATTGTAAATATTTGAACTGTTTAAACCCTGTTACTAATCTTAGCTAGAGATGGATCGATCATACTTTTGTGATGCTTGATCTATGATTCATGACTCAAGTTCATAGTGCTTTGGAATTCATTTTGAATTTTTTATTTTGCTCTCAGATCATGATCTAGATTGACATTTGTCAATTCATGTTGCATATGAGAAATGCTCCACATATAAGATTAGTTCTGTTGCATATTCCAGGGTCTCACTAACAAGGAATATAATGAAAAGTGAATTTTCAAAAACTTACATGTGCAAAAACATACATAATCGTACGTTTGTAATGCATCTGTAGCAATATGAGGTGAATTTTAAAAGCTCAATATTTGCATAAATTAAGGGATGTGTGAAGAAGTTAGACATGTGCCCACTGAGCAGATAGAAAAAGCCGCTGAGATATGCGGATATCTCCTGCACATCTTGAAAGTTTTCAAAAAGGGGCAGGGCTTGGGCATGGTGTGGGCGAGATCTGGGTAGGGCATAGGCGTTTTGGGGCATGAACCTGAGATGTGCACGTAAATACTTATGCAGCCCAGCATGCGCTGAGGTCCCCTGCCACGTAACTTTACTTCTACTATGGAAGACGTGTAAGTTAAGAAAAAACTAGACAGATCTGTGGGAGGTTTAAGGGTCAGGGCTATTTGGGGAGAGTGAAGGCTATTAAACTAGGGGGCATTCAGAGGATCTATCTCTTAACTGGGCTAACTGGGGCCAAATTTATAAAACTGGGAATAGTGTCAGTATGCACCCCAATATATGTAGTAGAAGTGCCATTTGCAATACAAAATGGCGCCGGCCGTATTGCCGTATTGCAAAATGGCGCTGGCCGTATGGCCGGCGCCATTTTGCAATACGGCAAATACGATTCGAGTGCAGGAGGTCACTTCCGGACCCACGCTGGACTTTTGGCAAGTCTTGTGGGGGTCAGGAGGCCCCCCCAAGCTGGCCAAAAGTCCCTGGGGGTCCAGCGGGGGTCCGGGAGCGATCTCCTGCGCTCATGACGTCGGGGGACAGGAACCAAAATGGCGCCGGCGCCATTTCTATTAACGCACCCGTGGCCCGAGAGTGGAAGATCACATCGTGACCCCGCCACTGGACCCCAGGTAATTTAAGACATTTTGGGGAGGTTCGGGAGGGTGGGGGATTTATTTTAAAGGGTCGGGGTGGGTTTTAGGGTTGTTTTAGTGTGCCGGTTTTCCCGCCCTCCCCCTTCCCCCGATTTACGATTTTTGACGATAAATCGGGGGAATTCCTATTGTATCGTGCCTCTAACGATTTTTGACGATTTAAAATATATCGGACGATATTTTAAATCGTCAAAAAATGATTCACATCCCTATTAAAAATTATTAGAAAATGAATGGAGAATAAAACAGAGAATGTCATAATCTGTATCATTCCATGGTGAGGCCGCACCTGGAATACTGTGTGCAGTTCTCATCGCCACATCGTAAAAAAGATATACCCGTAGTTCTATTGGAAAAGATACAGAGAAGGGTGGCCAAAATGATAAAGGGGATAGAACATCTCCCCTATGAGGAAACGTTAGAGAGGTTAGAGCTGTTCAGCTTGGGGAAGAAATGGCTGAGGGGGAATATGATAGATGTATATAAAATCATGAGTTGAATAATTTATTTATTTATTTAAAAACTTTTCTATACCGTCGCTAAGTTATATACCATCGCAACGGTTTACAAATAGGCACATAGACTAAGGTAAGTAAATGTAGGATATCGTACATTCTAACAGGTGCCAATAAAGTTTGGTTACAGTTTCATAAATAAAATCATTATTTGAGTAATGTTGGTCAAGTCCAGGTATATTATTGAGTTCCTATCTCTTTGAGATATTACTTCTTAAATGTAGGATTGAGTAAATTCATTCTCATCTGCATTACCCTGTACTTTCATTCTCTACCCTCCACACTCTTTAGTGAAGGCTTTTTTAAAGAGTCATGTTTTTAGATTTTTCTTAAAAGTTTTGAGATTATTCTGTAATCTGAGTTCAGGGGGCATCGTGTTTCATAGTATGGGCCCAGCCAATGATAAAGTCCTTTCTCTCACTTGAAGAAGAGGTAAATGTTAGGGATGTGAATCGTGTCCTCGATCGTCTTAACGATCGATTTCGGCTGGGAGGGGGAGGGAATCGTATTGTTGCCGTTTGGGGGGGTAAAATATCGTGAAAAATCGTGAAAAATCTAAAAATCTAAAAATCGCAAAACCGGCACATTAAAACCCCCTAAAACCCACCCCCGACCCTTTAAATTAAATCCCCCACCCTCCCGAACCCCCCCCAAATGAGTTAAATAACCTGCGGGTCCAGCGGCGGTCCGGAATGGCAGCGGTCCGGAACGGGCTCCTGCTCCTGAATCTTGTTGTCTTCAGCCGGCGCCATTTTCCAAAATGGCGCCGAAAAATGGCGGCGGCCATAGACGAACACGATTGGACGGCAGGAGGTCCTTCCGGACCCCCGCTGGACTTTTGGCAAGTCTCGTGGGGGTCAGGAGGCCCCCCACAAGCTGGCCAAAAGTTCCTGGAGGTCCAGCGGGGGTCAGGGAGCGATTTCCCGCCGCGAATCGTTTTCGTACGGAAAATGGCGCCGGCAGGAGATCGACTGCAGGAGGTCGTTCAGCGAGGGTTCCGGCGCCTCGCTGAACGACCTCCTGCAGTCGATCTCCTGCCGGCGCCATTTTCCGTACGAAAACGATTCGCGGCGGGAAATCGCTCCCTGACCCCCGCTGGACCTCCAGGAACTTTTGGCCAGCTTGTGGGGGGCCTCCTGACCCCCACGAGACTTGCCAAAAGTCCAGCGGGGGTCCGGAAGGACCTCCTGCCGTCCAATCGTGTTCGTCTATGGCCGCCGCCATTTTTCGGCGCCATTTTGGAAAATGGCGCCGGCTGAAGACAACAAGATTCAGGAGCAGGAGCCCGTTCCGGACCACTGCCGTTCCGGACCGCCGCTGGACCCGCAGGTTATTTAACTCATTTGGGGGGGGGGTTCGGGAGGGTGGGGGATTTAATTTAAAGGGTCGGGGGTGGGTTTTAGGGGGTTTTAGTGTGCCGGCTCACGATTCTGATTTATAACGATAAATCGTTAGAATCTCTATTGTATTGTGTTCCATAACGGTTTAAGACGATATTAAAATTATCGGACGATAATTTTAATCGTCCTAAAACGATTCACATCCCTAGTAAATGTAAATCGGTAGTTACTCCTTCAAAAAATACAAAGACTAAGGTATACGCATAGATGTTAGTGCATATCAGGTTCAAAACGAATTGGAGAATGCACAATTAAACTCTGGAATTTATTCCTGGAGGATGTAGATAAAAAAGTTAGCATACTGAGTTTAAAGAAAGATTTAGACAAGTTCCTGGAGGAAAAGTCCATAAATTGATATTAACCAAGTAGACACAGGTTATAGCCACTGCTTAGCATGTGCAGTAGCAGCATAAGGTCTATTTACTTTTGGGATCTTGCCAGGTACTTGTGATCTAGATTGACCATTGTTGGAAACAGGATACTGGGCTTAATGAACCCTCTGTCTGATCTAGTAAGGCAATTCTTATGTACTTATTTTCTTATTTTACACTTTCTTCATTTCATAGTTTCAATCCCTTTTTTCTTTAATTTTAGATTTCTGTTTTAATGACATCTATGTCAGTGTTATTTAGTGCTCATACAACTATTTTTTTCCTAGGGTAACGTGGATGACAATTGATAAATTTTGCCTTCTGGACAGCGTTTAACCATCTGGTTGGTTCATATCATATTATGCAGGTTTCTCAGTATCTATTTCATTACTACTATGTTTAATTGTTCAGAGGATATCTGTTAGGCATCTTGAGTCCATAGTCAATGCATTTGTCTGGCTAGGTTTGGCACTTAGTTGGACAAATATTGGGATTAGAAAATTTCACCAGTCTGAATGACCCTAATAAATAACCATATCAGGGGTGGTACGGGTAAAGACTGGTGAGGTGCGGCTTTATTAGCTGGATAACTCCAGTTTTCAATGCTTACTGATTGACGTAGCCAGAAAACTTTAGGAGAGCCAAAGAGTTGCCCTTAAGCTAGTCATATAAACTTATTCTACTAACTTTAAGATATCGAAGTAAATACAGTGGTATACCCAAGCCACTGAATATCCCAAGCAAGTTAGCTGGATACGTGTTTTTGTTTTTTTATTCAATGATCTCTAAGACCATACAATTTGATAATTATTTTTGCTGTCTTATTTAAGCTACCTCTCTGTCTTGTAGTTCAGCCTATGGTAGGCCTCATCTTTGTTTTTTGCTTCCATGGCATATGACCTGCCTATCAGAGTATCATGATCATCTTTTAGGTTGTTTAAATAAGTCATAATGGCCAGTGAACTCAATCAATACCTTCCCATCACATCTTCCTCCTCAAGACCCAGCAGTGAGGTCCACTCATGGAAAATACCCCAGGAGGAAGAGGGTTGGTGAAGAGCAGGTTTCCTGAGTCTCCTGAATTTCTACCTTCTCTGTTGTAGGCTTCTAGCTGGTTGCTTGCCTGCCACTGCTGCTCTCTGTCACTGCTTTCCAACTGGCTTCTCTCCTGCCATTCTCAACTACTGTCCTCTACCTGGCTCCAATGTCCTCGCTCCATGCTACTATTGCAGGTACAGGACTTCTGTAAAGACATAATACCACACGTTTTCTGTCATCCATATGATCTCTGAGTGTTTTATAGGATGATATCAGAGAAAGTGTGGTAATCCGTAGCAAATGATGATGTCAATGTTAATGAGAAAGTTTAGTATGCACATTAACATAAGAAAATAAGATATGCCATACTGGGTCAGACCAAGGGTCCATCAAGCCCAGCATCCTGTTTCCAACAATGACCAATCTAAATCACAAGAAACTGGCAGGTACCCAAACATTAAATAGATTCCATGGTACTAATGCCACAACAAGCAGTGGTTAAACTCTACTAATAAATAGCAATTTATGGACTTCTCCTCCAGGAATTTAGCCAAACCTTTTTTAAATCCAGCTACACTAACTGCCTTAACCAAATTCAGTGGCAATTAATTCCAGAGCTTAATTGTACATTAAATGAAATAGATTTGTTTCCAATTTGTTTTAAATGTGCTACTTACTAACTTCATGAGTGTCCCCCCCTCCACCTTGTGTTATCCAGAAAAGCAAATAACTGATTCACATTTACCCATTCAAATTCTTTGATGATGTTGTAGGCCTCTATCGTATCCTCTCTCAGCAATCTCTTCTCCAAGCTGAACAGCCCTAACTTCTTTTGCCTTTCCTCATAGGGAAGCAGTTCCATGCTCTTTATATTTTTGGTCACCCTTCTCTGTACTTTCTCCAGTGCAACTATATCTTTTTTGAGATGTGGCAACCAGAATTTCACACAATATTCAAGGTGCGGTTTCACCATGGAGCAATACAGAGGTATTATGACATAATCCATTTTATTTGCCATTTCCTTTGCCATATAATTCTGTTTGTTTTTTTGACTGCCACATCACACTGAGCCAATAATTTCAATGTAATATCAGCTATGACACCCAGATCTTTTTCCTGGGTGGTAACTCCTAATATGAAACCTAATATCGTGCAACTGCAGCATGAGTTATTTTTCCCTATAATCATCACCTTGCACTTGTCTACATTAAATTTCACCTGACTAGTACGATTAACCTACTTACATCCTCCCCCTGCCGTCTTGTTTTCCCTAACCGCCCTGCCCTCCTTTAATCTTCTGAGCTTCTCCCTCTCTCTTACATCTTAGGTCTCATTTAATTCTTTAACCCTCCCTGAGGCTCCCCTTCAGCCTACTCAGTAGGTTTCTCTGCTCTCTGCTCTTTTTCTGAATCTCTGCCTCTTCCCCCTTCCTTCTCCCTCCTTCAAGACAATGTTAATCTCTAGAATGTTGACTTGTGCCCTTTCATCTAATCAATGGTTAAATTTGTAATTAACTTAGTTTGAGATCTGTCCTTCATTGCCTTTCTCTGGTTATTGTTATCTGGCTTTTTCCCCTCATCCCTTGTTATAATGTACTTTCCAAGCCATTTGTTAAAATGTGAATCGGCATGATGTTTCTTACTAATGCCGGTATATAAAAGCTGTTAAATAAATAAATAAATGAACATGGACACCCAATATTCCAATCTTGCATGGTCCTCCAACATTTTATCTCAATCTGCTTTTGATTTAACTACTCTGAATAATTGTTGAGCGTCCCGGCCATGTTGGTGCCACAGTCGGGCCTGCTTACCTCGCGCTGCCCTCTACCAATTCCGGCCTTGTCACAGCAGCTAGCTCCTGATGTCCCCGACGCTTTCCCCAGGCGTCCCCGGCCTCTTCCACGCCACAGGCTTCCTAGTGGAGTTCCCGTAGGGGCTCCGCATCTTCCATCTCCTCGGCCTTGCCCCTAGGCACTCGCGCGGCCGACGACTCTCCTTTTAAAGGACCAAGCGCGGGAAACCGGCTCGGATGTACGCTGATGACATCACACAGCCCCACTATATAAGACGAGGCTCTGTCCCCAGAACATCACCTTGGCAATCAGGTCGACACCTCAGTGTTTCTAGTTTGCCTGTTCCTTGCTCCTGTGCCTGATCCTGTGTTCCAGTGTTTCCTTGTTCCAGCGTCTCCATGTCCCAGTGTTCCTGTGGTCCTCCGTGTCTTCCAGCGTCTGTCTTGTTCCTGCTCCTTGTTCCCTGGTAGTACCCTTTGGACTGATTTTTGGTACTGACCTCTACTTGCCTGACTATGACTGACCACTGCCTGGACCTGACCTTTGCCTGCCTTCTGATCATGTTGACCACTGCCGGAACTGACCTCTGCCTGCCTGACCAAGTTGACCACCGTCTGGAATTGACCCTCGCTTGCCTTGACAACGCTCGGACTGAACTTGGATTTGACCCTTGCGCTTCACTCGGACACCCTCTTCTTGCCTCTTCTTGACCAGACCGACCTGTTTGGACTCTGAACGTGGCCTTCATCTGACCAGACCCACAGGCGCTGCCTGTTCCACCCAGAGAGCCTTCCTGAACTGCTACCTCCCTGAGGTCTCTGGAGTCTCCAATTCAGGTCTGGTCCATCCTCTCTGCATCAGCCACCCACCCTTGCTCGTGGTGGGCACACCTCTCCAGGTGGTCCAGGTACCCAAGGGCTCAACCTGCGGAAACCCCGGACTGTTATTGGCGAAGCTCCAGCTAGCTTCTGTCTCCTCATGTGCTCTGCCTCCTGGTGGCAGGTGCTCTCTGGGTCCGACCAGTGGGCCGTACCAATCCTACACAAGGCCAAGGGTCCACCTCCAGTGCAACAGTTTGCCAAGGCCATGGACTCGGCGGAGTCTCCGGCCTTGCAGGCCATCCCTGGTCTGGTCACTCGTGTCCGAGAACATCAAAAGATCTCAGAAGCATTGGCCTCCTCCATGGAAAAGATGCATTCTCAATTGGAGGAATCAGCCATGGCCAACCCAGGGGGCTCTTGCCCATACCTTGTCCTCATGGGCACCGCTGGCCCTCCCAGCTCCACCCCGTTTTAATGGGGATCCTCATCTCTGTTGAGGGTTTATTAATCAATGCTACATACAGTTCTCACTGCAACCTTCACTCTTCCCAGATGAAGTGACAAAGATCACATTCATCCTCTCACATTTTGAGGGGAAGGCCCTGGCATGGGCTTCCCTGCTCTGGGAGTGTTCTGACGCAATTCTATGCCAGCTCCCTCAGTTTATCTCCGTCTTCCGACACACCTTTGAGGACCCAGGCTAACAGGTGGTCGCTGGCCACCACCTACTCCACCTCTGTCAAGGTTCACACCTGCTAGCCGAATATACGGTGGAGTTCCAAACTCTGGCAACAGAGTTGGGCTGGCAGGAAGACTGCCTGCAGGCACTCTACCTCGAGGGACTGTATCCTGTTCTTAAAGATGAGCTGGCTGCCCAGGAGATCCCTGCATCTCTGGAAGACTTGATTTCTCTGGTCGGAAGGATCGACCACCGTCTTTGACAACGGCATCAGGAGGTAAGGGCTCTTCGACCTCTTGTCCTACGGCCACCCTGTTCTGCGAGCCCCCGGATGAAGGCCTTACCTGCAGCCCCTCACCCTCCTAAGGAACCAATGCAGATCAACCGTGGCCACCTGACTCCGGAGGAACGTCTCTGACGAAGAAAATCTAGCCTCTGCCTGTATTGCGGTGGCTGCGGTCATTTTCTCCAGACTTGTCCAGTGCATCCGGGAAACTCCAAAGCCTGAGCCCGGCGGGGGTCCCGAGCTTGGGCACTACAGTTTCTGGCCCTCAACTATTGCTGCCAATCTCCCTCCTCAGGGAGTCACATTCCTTCGCTACCATCGCCCTCGTGGACATTGGGGCGAGTGGAAATTTCATTTTAGTTGAGATTGTCACACTCCTTCAGATACCAGTTCAACCATTGGATATAGCACTATGTATTGCTTAAATTCAGGGAGAACCACTCCCTAATCATATCACGCTGTTGCAACCGTCCCTTCCCAATGGCTTCACTCCGCCTACCTTTCTTTCTTTGCAACTCCTCTTGCTGTGGATGGACGCCTGGCTGCCGCGGCATCTGCCTGCCGTCCTCTCCGGCAGGCAGATGCCGAAACCGGCCGAAACCGACTTGGGCACTGCCTCCCACCATGCTCTGCTTGTACCTTAGGGTGCACTGTGCGGCCCTCACTCTTATTTCCTACTTGGCGCGAACCTCAGGGGTGTCCCCCTGTGATGACGTCAAGCTGCCTGGATATTTAAAGCCTACAATGTTTGCTAGCCTTTGAGTTAGCAAGGGGAATCTTACGGATGGGATTCGCTCTCCGTACACAGCTACTCTGCCTCCAATCTTCCATTGGACTCTTAATGCTAATGGGGTACTCGCTCCTCGGGGGCCTCACTTGCTTTTCAGGTTACTATCAGGAAACCGGTACTCGCTCCTCGAGGGCCTATGTTCCCTGACTCACTGCCTGCTCCTACCTTCTCTTCTGCCTGGAAGGATTCGCTATCTTCAACATCAGTGAGTACTACCATCTTCACCTCAGAGCTGTTCCCTGGATCCAGGTACTCGCTCCTTGAGGGCCTGCCTCCGTTCCAGCCCTGGTGCTATCTCTTATATGGAACCGCTGTGTGAGTACATTACCTTCAAGCCTCTCAGCTCTCAGGGATCAGATACTCGCTCCTCGAGGATCTGCTCTCCCTATCCTGGGGTTCTCCATACTGGGGCTTTGTGCATATTCCACTGTACTCATTATTCTCAGTTCTTTCCACTACAGCACTGCTACCGGAGGAGTCACTGTTCCAGTGCCTGAGGGATACTAGCCTAGCCGGGCTACTTCTACTGCTCACCACCGCCACCCCTGGTGGCTTCATCACCTTGTCTAATAAAAGATCAATCTCTGTGTTTGTGTGTCGTAAGCTGAGCCTGACCTGTGGTCCCTCATGGGACTTCCCCCTGTGGGCGTGGTCAGCTGCCACAGTGTTCAATGGTCCACTCAAACCTCACTAATTATAACACACGCACCATACCCTGGCTATCCGCCTCACCAGTGGGACTCTCCATGACGAGGAGATCTCCCTCCTGATCTTGAAATGATCAACACACCCCATAGTCCTTGGACTTCCTTGGCTCCAGTTACATGCACCCCACTTCGTCTGGCAATCCCTGCAACTCACCCAATGGGGCCCTCGATGCCAATCCCAGTGTTTATGACAAGTGTCTCCTTCTATCTCAGTCTTAAGTTCTACAACCCTTCCCAGGTTACCTGCTCCGTACATGGAATTTATATACGTTTTCTCCAAACAGAATGCCGATATCCTGCCTCCGCTTTGGAAGTTCAATGGCCCCATAGAACTCCTACCTGGTATCATGCCTCCCAAGGGCAGAACCTACCTTCTTTCACTCCCAGAGACTCAAGCGATATCAGTATACATCAAAGAAAATGTAACCAAAGGGTTCATAAGACCCTCTACCTCTCTGGCAGGTGCCGGGTTCTTCTTTGTAACAAAAAAGGAAAGCAGCCTAAGACACTGCATAGACTATAGAGGTTTGAATGCAGTAACCCATAAAGACCAGTACCCACTGCCACTGATCAGTGAACTCTTCGACCGCCTGCAGGGCGTGCAAATCTTTACTAAACTAGACCTACGTGGGGCATATAACCTAGTACGGATTCAACCGGAAGACATTTGGAAGACTGCCTTCAACACAAGAGACGGACACTATGAGTACGTAGTAATGCCCTTCGGGCTATGCAGTGCCCCTGAAGTCTTTCAGCATCTAATGAATGAGATTTTCTGGGATCTTTTGTACTCATTTGTCATAGTGTATCTGGATGATATACTCATCTTCTCCACAGGGCTGGAGGAACCACTAGGCGAGCTAGTGCTGTGCCTAGGGCACCGAGACTTAGGGGGCACCGTGGCAGGCAGCAGAATTTTGAAAGGGCAAAAAGTGCCCTTTCAAAATTCTGCCAGCCTCTGACTCGCCTAGGTGGAGACCAAGCGCTGAGACTTAGGGGGCACCGCGGCAGGCAGCCAGCTCCCGACTCGCCCTGCCTCCCCGCCAGTGCCACCCTCCCAACACCCCCCTAGTGGTCCAGCGGAGGTCCCAGGAGCGATCTGCCACTCCTGGGGCCTCAGCTGCCACTAAGCAAAATGGCGCTGGTGGCCGTCAGCCCCTACCATGTGACAGGGGCCAACCAATGGTACCAGTAGCCCCTGTCACATGGTAGGGGCTAAAGGTAACCGGCGCCATTTTGCTTAGTGGCAGCCGAGGCCTCAGGAGCAGCAGATCGCTCCCGGGACCTCTGCTGAACCAGTAGGGGGGGTGTCGGGAGGGTGGCACTCGGGGGGAGCCAGGGCAAGTCGGGAGTTGGCTGCCTGTTGCGGTGCCCCCTAACTCTTGGCAAAAATCTTCTTTCTGTGAGGGTGTGTGTATGTGAGAAAGGAATCTGCCAGTTTAAAAAAATGAAATATGATAACACATATACCTGAACTTTTGAAAAGTTGGATAAAAGATGAAATTACTGAATTTTAAGCATCCCTCTTCTGGAAAATAAAATGTAACTTAAAGTGGGTAGAGACAAATACTAAAGCAAAAAAAATTAAAGTATTTAAAATGTTCATCTCAGCAAAATCACAAATTTAAGATACTGATGCCAGGTGAGGTTTGGGTTTTATTTTTGGAAGCATAATTTAAGCATGAAGACTAGAATACAATCTGAAACAGGTTTGTTTTTTTTTGTTTTTTTAAGCCTTTAGAAAATGTATATTTTTAAATGATTAAGACTGGAATCTTCCCATTTAAGGAAGCCGACTAAGGATGTCTTTCTGTTCCATATCTCCCACATGAATAATCATACGACTGATAGTTTGAAGAAAAACACTTGCTTTATTGCCTGAAAGCGTAAAACAAGAGAAGCTGTACGGTGTGGGTCCCTTGGGAGGACAGAACCTGAAGGAAGGGTGTCACTTAGTCTTTTGATAAGAATGTGGTTTTCTTATTTAACAGTTGGGAGCATCACTTTCACTTTTAGTAAAAGTGAAAAATGCTGCAAGTCTGAAAGCAAGGTGCTTCTGTGAAAGTGTAATGTGTATGTGAGACAGGGAGGCTGCTTCTGTATGTGTGTGGTGTATATGTGAGTCAGGGAGGGTGCTTCTGTGCGTCAATGTGTGTGTGTGAGAGAGATGGAGCATGTTTTTGGCTGGCTTGTGGCTGTGAGAGAGGGCATGTGTGTGATTGAGCCTGTTTGTAAGTGAGATAGAACATGTGTGTAAGTAAGAGAGAGTGAGAGCATTGTGTGATTGAGAGAGACAGGCCAGAGAGGTGACGTGTGAATGTGTGAGACTGATCAGGGAGATGACTGATGTGTGTGTGTGTGTGTGTGTGTGTGTATGTGTGTGTGTGTGTGAGAGAGAGAGGGAGAGAGAGACTGGTTGGGGAGATGATTGGTGTGTGAGAGACAGAAACTGGTCCTGAGGGGGTGACTGGTGTGGTGTGTGTGTGTGTGTGTGAGAGAAGAGACTGGTTGTGGTCCCTAAGGAAGAGGACTAGCAGCTACTGTTGCTTCTGGTATGGCCTGCAAGGGAAAGGATTAGGAGAACTGCTGGAGAAGGTAAGTAAAGTTGGCTTTGTAAGTTCATTTTTCTTGATTGACTACCATTTTAATTATTGGGTAGTATGTGATGTGTCTGCTGTTTGAAATATTTTATTGGTGTTTGGTAAAGCTTTCAAAATTTGCATGAGTCTTTAATTATTGGATATTCTATTTATCAGCTGTTTTGAAATTATTTTATATGTATGATTTTATAATTATGATTAATGATTTATATATTTTTATTTTATTGATTTGTTTCATGAGGAATAGTGAAATTTTTGTTTTTCCATTGTTACACTGTATAGAGTCTGGCGTGATGCGTTTTACAGTTCAGTTTTTGTCTCCACATTTCTATTTATACTTTATGTGGCTTTATTCTGTATTTGGTGAGGGTTTGTGTTCTGCATGCAAGACTGATATGAAACATTCTTTTAGTATGTGGTTTTCTGTAGTGATCTGTAGTAGCTTGGCCTGTTCTGTTTTCCTGATAGGAGGTGTATTGATATTTTAGATTCTGGTGTAATATTTTTGGTATTCTTTTTCATAGGTAGGGTTGTTATTGTTTGAGTGTTGGCAGATAGTACTGTGTTGATATGGGAGGACCATGCCGAAATATATCATAATAGGTATGATACCATATGAATTCCAAGATGCAAAGTTTTCTTGTTGGCATCACAACAGTGCATGAAATTATCACAACAACTTGTATATTAATTTTACCTCAGAATGTCATTTTTCATGTAAAATATGTTATAAATGCATAATTTAAAATTGTGTATGGGGAGGGGGCGCCAGACTGTAAGGTTTGCCTAGGGTGCCTAATACCCTTGCACTGGCCCTGCTTCTCCAAAGATCTGAAGTCTCACCATTCCCACATTCAAACAGCCCTCCAGTACCTCAGAGATCACCTCTATGCTAAATTGGAGAAGTGCCTTTTTGAGCAACCCAGTCTCCCATTCCTGGGCTACATTATCTCTAGCCACGGGTTCACCATGGACCCCGTCAAACTCCAGGATATTTGGGATTGGCCTCAAACAGTGGGTCTCAGAGCACTACAAAGATTCCTTGGCTTTACAAATTACTATCGAAACTTCATCGCTGGCCCCTCCACTCACCGCCATGATGAGGAAGGGATGTGATCCTCGAGTGTGGAGCCCCAAGGCCCAATCAGCATTCCATGCCTAGAAGGAGACCTTCTGCACTGGCCCGTGTTTATGTCACCCAGATCCTAGCTACCCCTTCATTGTCAAAGTCGATGCATCCTCCATTGGAGCAGGAGCAGTCTTGAGTCAATACTCCACCAAGGGAACTCTGGTTCCATGTTCCTTTTATTCGCACAAATTCTCTCCCACAGAACAAAATTATACCATAGGGGATCACGAACTCATAGCAGTTAAAGTTGCCCTCCAGGAATGGTGACCCTGGCTTGAAGGGGCGCAACACAGGTTCACGACATATACTAACCATAAAAACCTGGAGCACCTAAAAGAGGCCTAGTTACTCAACCCGAGACAAGCCCGCTGGGCTCTATTCTTTGCATGCTTCAACTTTGAGCTCAATTAACAACCAGCGGCGAAAAATCGTCGTGCAGATGTGCTCTCTCACTCCATTGTGCCAGAAGACACTCCCAAGACCCCCCACACATATTATTGATCCAGCCTGCATATCAATTGCAGTTACCACCATGGTACCTGCCGGGAAGACGGTGGTCCCTCGCCGTCTTCAAGAATGTGTACTTCATTGGGCTCATGACTCCAAACTGGCCGGTCATCCCGGCTAAGCCCGAACTCTCGAGATGCTCCAAAGACACTATTGGTGACTAAGAACTCCAGAGACTATGTGGACTCCTGGCCGGTTTGCACACACAAGAAACCCTGACTAGCTGCCCGTGGGGGCTGCTTCAACCACTTCCTGCAGCCACCGAGCCTTGGATTAGTCTTTCCACAGACTTCATCGTGGATCTGCCTCCCTCAAAAGGGATTACCGTAACCTGGGTCATAATAGACCATTTCTCAATAATGGCCCACTTTGTCTCCTTGCCTGGACTTCCATCGGCTCCAGAACTAGCTCAACTCTTCTTAACCCACGTATTTTGTTTACATGGACTCCCACAAGAAATCGACTCCAATCGTGGCCCTTAATTTGCCACTAAATATCGGAGGTGTCTCTGTAAGAAGTTCAATATCACGCTAAACTCGATGTCAGCATATCATCCACAAGCAAATGGCCAAGCTGAGAGGACTAATCATTTTTTGAAAACCTTCCTGCGATCCTATGTCAACGACCAGCAAGATAACTGGGCTGACCTCCTGCCATGGGCAGAACTATCCCATATATAAAAGTTATAAATAAATAAATAAAATAAATATTGCCTCTGCCATAGACGTTTCTCCTTTTACCATAGTTTTTGGCTGTCATCCTCACTTACCACTGCTGGTACCACTCAGTGTGCCCTCACCTGCAGCTCAATCCACAGCAAAAAACATCCGTTGGCTCTGGGATCAAGTAAGGGAGTGAATCTGCCAAGCAGCTGACCGGGCCAAGTGCACCACTGACACCCATCGTCAGGCTGTGCCCATGTTCCTACCTGGACAAAGAGTATGGCTTAGCACTAAGCACATTCAGCTATGATTGACTTCCCAATGGCTAGCTCCCGAATTTGTAGGTCCATTCCCTATCCTATGACAGGTAGGAGAAGTTACTTACCAGCTGAAACTACCAGCCTCCATGGGGATTCATAACACGTTCCATGTGTCGCTACTCAAACCCGTGATGTTTTGGCCTTCCCGAAGGCCTCCTCCACCGATGCAACATTCTGCGGAACCCGAAGACACCCTTCAGGTTAGAGAGATCTTGGATGTCCGATGCCGTAGAGGCCACTGGGAGTACCTCTTTTCTTGAGAGGGCTTTGGCCCAGAAGAGAATTCTTGGGAGCCCTTTCACCACATTCTTGACAAGAATTTTCTCCAGGCGTTCCATCATCTACACCCAGAGAAACCCAAACCGGTAAGGGGAGGCCTAGAAGGGGGGGTACTGTTGTGCGTCCCGGCCGCGTTGGTGCCACCGTCAGGCCTGCTCACCTCGCGCTGCACTCTACCAGTTTCCTTGTTCCAGCGTCTCCTTGTTCCAGCGTCTCCTTGTTCCAGCATCTCCGTGTCCCAGTGTTCCCTATTATAATTAGTGAGGTTTGGGTGGACCCTTGGAGACTGTGGAAGCTGACCATGCCCACGGGGGGAAGTCCCATGAGGTGCCACAGGTCAGGCTCAGCTAGGACACACAAACACAGAGATTGATCTTTTATTAGACAATGTGATGAAGCCACCAGAGGCGGCAGTAATGAGCAGTTGAAGTAGCCCGGCTGGGCTAGGATCCCTCATGCGCTGGAACAGCGACTCCTCCGGTAGCAGTGCTGTAGTGGAAAGAACTGAGAATAATGAGTACAGTGGAATATGCACAAAGCCGCAGTATGGAGAACCCCAGGATAGGGAAAGCAGGCCTTCGAGGAGCGAGTACCTGATTTCTGAGAGCTGAGAGGCTTGAAGGTATTGTACTCACACAACGGTTCCACATAGGAGATGGCAGTAGGGCTGGAACGGAGGCAGGCCCTCGAGGAGCGAGTACCTGTTTCCAGGGAACAGCTCCGAGGTGAAGATGGTAGTATTCACTGATGTTGAAGATAGCGAATCCTTCCAGGCAGAAGAGAAGGTAGGAGCAGGCAGCGAGTCAGGGAACATGGGCCCTCGAGGAGTGAGTACCGGTTTCCTAATAGCGACCTGAAAAACAAGTGAAGCCCCCGAGGAGCGGGTACCCCGTTAACGTTAAGAGTCCAAAGGAAATTGGAGGCAGAGTAGCTGGGTACGGAGAGCGAATCCCATCCGTAAGATTCCCCTTGCTAACTCAAAGGCTAGCAAACATTGTAGGCTTTAAATATTCAGGCAGCGTGACGTCATCACAGGGGGACGCCCCTGAGGTTCGCGCCAAGTAGGAAATAAGAGTGAGGGCCGCGTGGCACGCGCGCCCTAAGTTACAAGGAGAGCATGGTGGGAGGCAGCGCCAAAGCCGGTCCAGGGACGCTGGAGAGGACGGCAGGCAGACGCCAAGGCAGCAAGAGGAGGTGCAAAGAAAGAAAGGTAGGTGGAGTGAAACCGTCAGGAAGGTACGGTTGCAATATTCCCGTGGTCCTCTGTGTCTTCCAGCATCTATCTTGTTCCTGCTCCTCGTTCCTGGTAGTACCCTTCGGACTGATTCTTGGTACTGACCTCTGCTTGCCTGACTACAACTGACCACTGCATGGAACTGACCTCTGCCTGCCTGACCACATTGACCACCGCCTGGAATTGACGCTCGCTTGCCTTGCAAACGCTCGGACTGATCTTGGATTTGACCCTTGTGCTTCACTCGGACACCCTCTTCTTGCCTTCTGGGACCATTAGACTGACCTACTTGGACTCTGACCGCAGCTTTCATCTGACCAGACTCACAGGTGCTGCCTGTTCCACCCAGAGAGCCTTCCTGAACTGCTACCTCCCTGACGTCTCCGGAGTCTCCAGTTCAGGTCTCATCCATCCACTCTGCATCAGCCGCGCACCTTGCTCGTGGTGTGCACACCTCTCCGCTACCTCTCCGGGAGATCCTATGAGGCCCACCTAAGTCCAGATGGTCCGGATACCCAAGGGCTCAACCTGCAGAAATCCAGGACTGTTATTGGCGAAGCTCCAGCTAGCCTCTGTCTCCTCGTGTGCTTTGCCTCCTGGTGGCAGGTGCTCTCTGGGTCCGGCCAGAGGGCCATACCATTCCTGCACCAGGCCAAGGGTCCACCTCTAGCACAACAATAATGTAGTGTCATCTGTAAATTTGATCACTTCACTGGTCATACCTCTTTCCATATGATTTATAAATATATTAAAAAGCATTGGCCCAAGTACAGATCCCTGAGGCACGCCACTGTTTACTTTTTTCCTCTGTAAAAACAGATCATTTAATCGTACTCTCTGTTTCCTGTCTTTTTGTAATCCACAAAAGGACATCGCCTCCTATCCCATGACTTGTTAATTTTCTTAGACGCCTCTCATGAGGGACTTTTTCAAATGCCTTCTGCAAATCCAAATACACCACATCTACCGTTTTTTCATTATCCACATGTTTATTTACTTGTTCAAAAAAATGTAGCAGATTTGTGAGTGAAAATTTCCCTTGGATAAATTCATGTTGGCTATGTCCCATTAAACCATTATGTTCTATGATTTTATTCTTCACAACAGTTTCCATGATTTTTCCCGGCACTGAAGTCAGGCTCACTGGTTTATAGTTTTCTGGATCACCTCTGGAGCCTTTTTTAAATATTGGGGTTTCATAGGCTACCTTCCAGTTTTCAGGTACAATGGATGATTTTAATAATACGTTACATTTTACTTGTAATAGGTCTGAAATTTCATTTTTGAGTTCTTTCAGAACCCTGGGGTATATATCATCCAGTCCAAGTGATTTGCTGCTCTTCAGTTTGTCAGTCTGGCCTACTACATCTTCCAGGTTCACCATAATTTGGTTTAATTCATCTGAATCGTTACCCTTGAAAACTGTCTCTGGAACCGGTATCTCCCCCAACATTCTCACCAGTAGACACTGAAGCAAAGAATTAATTTAATACTTCTGTGATGGTCTTATCTTTCCTAAGTGCCCCTTTAACCCCTTGATCATCTAATAGTCCAACTGACTCCCTTGTAGGCTTTCTTCTTTGGATATATTTTAAAGTTTTTTTATTATGAGTTTCTCTTAGTCAGTCTTAACAATGTTTTACATTTAACTTGCCAAAGCTTATGCTTTTTCTTATTTTCTTCAGATGGATCCTTCTTCCAATTTTTGTTCATGGGAGCATTAATGCAATAAGTTAGCTACACCTTCCTAATCGCTTACATTAACGCATCTGTGTTAACTTTTTCATGTTTTAACTCACGTTTTTCTAAGCACTAGTAGCTAGGGATGTGAATCGTTTTTTGACGATTTAAAAAAATCGTCAGATATATTTTAAATTGTCAAAAATTGTTAAGAGTCGTGATACAATAGAAATTCCCCCGATTTATCATGAAAAATCGTAAATCGGGGGAGGGGGTAGGGCGGGGAAAACCGGCACACCAAAACAACCCGTAAACCCACCCCGACCCTATAAAACAAATCCCTTACCTTCCCCCACCCTCCTGAACCCCCCCCAAAACTTTTTACGAGTACCTGGTGGTCCAGTGGGGGTGCGGGGACTGATCTCCCGCTCTCGGTCCATCGGCGCCATTTTGGCTGCCACTCAAAAATGGCGCCGATGGCCCGATAAAAAAAACCCCCACCCGACCCTTTAAAAATGACCCCTTAGCTTCCCCCACCCGCCAGATCCCCCCAAAACATTTTAAAATTACCTGGTGGTCTAGTGGTGGTCCCGGGAGCGATCTCCCGTTCTCAGGCCATCGGCTGCCACTCATAAAGATGGCGCCGATGGCCCTTTGCCCTTACTATATGACAGGGTATTCGTGCCATTGGCCGGCCCCTGTCACATGGTAGGAGCACTGGCTGGCCGGCACCATCTTTAAAGATGGCCGCTGCCATCTTTAAAGATGGCCACTGCTGTATTTAAAGATGGCCGCCGCCATATTTAAAGATGGCCGCCACCTTCTTTAAAGATGTTGCCGGCCATCCAGTGCTCCTATCATGTGACAGGAGCCGGCCAATGGCACGGATACCCTGTCACATGGTAAGGGCAAAGGGCCATCGGTGCCATCTTTATGAGTGGCAGCTGACGGCCCGAGAACGGGAGATCGCTCCCGGGACCACCACTAGACCACCAGGTAATTTTAAAATGTTTTGGGGGGTTCGGGAGGGTGGGGGAAGCTAAGGGGTCATTTTTAAAGGGTCGGGTGGGTTTTTCTTTTATCGGGCCATCGGCGCCATTTTTGAGTGGCAGCCAAAATAGCTGCCACTCAAACAAAAGGCAAAACTTCTATAAGTAACCACAGGTTGAATAACTCCTTGAATTTTCTTTATGGATTGATTTAATACAGAACACAGAGGTAGAAGATATGTAAGCATGAAAATAGACTTCTGCTTTGGTTATTGTCTATTTCATCACTATACAACTTTTTCTTCTATAATCTTTCTTTAAGCTATTTACACACACATGCATACATATACTGGCAGGGTTGATAGACTATGGTTATGCTCCTCTGTCCAATTTAGCTTACTATAGCAAATCAATGCTTTCTGTAGTCACTCATCAAAGATTGCTTAATACATATGTTAATTAGAACTGCGATTAATAGACCATGAGAAAGAGCTTAAGACAAGGCCTCAAAAATTAATTAATGGATAGTCCCTTTCTTATCTCTGCAGAGATGCCTAATTTTAATAATTATCAAAAATCAAGGTTTGAAGCAAAACATAGCAAAAATGAAATTTGGCACAAAGCTGTACATGGCCTTTATTGTGTGAAAACAGTATAAAGGTCTTGCCATTTATAATACCCCAAAATGCTGCTGTGAGTTCACACATGCTGTTCTCCTTTTGAATTCATTGGCAAGAAAACTGAACTATATTATTCTGCCATCTTGAACTCATGTGCTTGGTTTTGTCAAGGCAGCGAGGAGGCCGAGTGGTTCTGGACCCAACAATATTACAGTAAAAAAAAACAAACATATTGTTTAGCAGGCATAAGTATCTGGCTTACTAAACGATATATATTTTAGAACTACATGTTTCTACATTAATGTTTCTTTAGGTTAGAGGTAGGCAACTCTGGTCCTTGAGTGTGCAAACAGATCTCATTTTCAGGATATCCACAATGAATAACCATTTAAATGAGCCTTTTTGAAAAAACTCTGTTAAACTTTGAAACTTTGTAAACCATTGTGATGGCGAAACCGAACCACGGTATATAAAACGTCACAAATAAATAACAAAGTAAATAAATAAATCAATGAGATATTTGCAGGCACTGCCTCCATTGTATGTAAATATATCTCATGCATATTCATTGTGGATTGTAACATAATAATGACAGTAGATAAAAACCAAATGGTCCATCTAGTCTGCCCAGCAATTTGCTTACAGTAGTAACTAACACTCCTTGTAGGTTACCCCCATGCATTCTGTTAAGAGTAGAAACTGTCACTCTGTACAGGTTACCCCCATGTCTTCTATTAAGGATAGTAACTGTCGTTCTGTGCAGGCTACTCCCATGGATTCTGTTAAGGGTCTTAACTGCCACTCCATGAAAGTTACCCCCATGTGTTCTGTTAAGAGTATAACTGCCGTTCCTTGCAGGTTACCCGCATGCAAAAATGTTACACCATCCCTTTCTTCAAGCCTTTAGGGATCCACAGTGTTTGTCCCATGCCCTTTTGAAATCATTAACTATTCTCTTCTTCATCACCGACTCTGGGAGGGTATTCCAGGCATCTACCACCCTCTCCATGAAGAAATATTCCCTGATATTGGTTCTGAGACATCCCGCCTGGAGTTTCATATTATATCCCCTAGTTCTACTGTTTCCTTTCCAATGGAAAAAAGTTTAGAGTTTGTGCATCATTAATACCTGTCAGGAATCTGAAGGCCTGTATCATATCTCCCCTGAACCTTCTCTCATCCAGGATCTGTACAAAGACATTATAATGTCCCTTTTTCTGCATCTTTCTGGCTTTAGCTACTGCCTCTTCACATTGCTTCGCTGTCTTCAGATTGCCAGACACAATCACCCTAAGGTTCTTCTCTTGGTCCATGCACGATAGTCTTTCATCTCTCATCACATAAAGCTCTTTTGGATTACTGCACCTCAGATGCATGACTCTGCACTGCTTGGCATTGAATCGTAGCTGCCAAATCTTCGACCACTCTTCAAGTTTTCTTAAATCACTTTTCATTCTCTTTACTCCTTCAGGCTTGTCCATTCTATTGCAAATCTTAGTATCATCCACAAAAAAGGCAAACTTTTCCTTCTAACGCCTCCACAATGTTGCTCATGAAGATATTGAACAGAACCAGGCCCAAATCTGATCCTGGAGGTACTCAACAGTGTTTTCTCATCAGAGTGGGTTCCATTTACCATTACACATCGTTTCCTGTCAGTCAACCAGTTAGTAATCTACTTTACCACCTTGGTACCCACAACCAAGCTTCTCGTGTATAACAAACAAAGCTTGAAACAGAACAATGGCTGATATAAACAAAATGTCAAAAACAGAAATTCAATATACAAGAATTAAAAAGGGTTATAAACAGCCAACTAAACCCACAAAATGACTACGAGGGAGCTCAAGGGACAAAACTGAGGAATTAACCTGGCAATTTAAATTATCTGCAAACATCTACTTAATTAAAGCAGTTTCATGTAGACACTGGAGTAGAAGCAGGTTGAACAGTGATCTTTCCTTCCTATAGAGCTTTTACCTAAGATGGATCATTAAAGACATATCTGTTATGCTCAAAGTTATTAATAATTTAGCAAGATAACCCAAGGAGAATTCGCCTCCAAACTAATGACAGTAACATGATATGAAAGAAAAGACTTCCTCCTAATTTGTCTACAAACATTGAGGAAAATCCTAACCCTCTGACCGAAGAAATGAGCATCTTTGTTACAAAAGTACAAGTGCATAATTAAATTTTTATCTGCTTCAGATATACAATATATTAACAAAGTAGCTTGTTTGGCAAAGCTTTCAGCAGTTTCCTTGAGTAAGTTCTTAAATCAAAACTTCCCAAAGGCAGAGGAGCAGGATCAGCTGCCAGTTCCTCATTTCTTCTCCCCCACCTCCCCCAACAAAAAGATAATACATTTTAGAAAAAATTGGGAGGGAGCCCTCATTTATCCCCAAAATATCTTTCAAGTATTTTTTTTATTAACTCATTAGGACCAATTAATGCTGAATGAGGAATATTTCATGATCGTAAGTGAAGATATTAACACATTCTCAAAAAATTCAAGTTTCCTGTTCATATCAATGCAGTCCTTAGCAACTGCAGCTTGGAATTACTGAGAAGTTATGTCATGAAGTTCCAGCAATTTGATCCTAGTTTCTTAATCTGGTAATGTTACCTGATTAATAATGACCTGACCCTGAATTTCCTCCAATCAGGACCATATCAAAAGCTTTGCTGAAATCCAAGTAAATCACATCAAGCATTCTTCCCTGATCCAGTTCTCTTGTCATCCAATCAAAAAAGTCAATCAGATTTGTCTGGCAGGACCTTTCCCTTGTGAATCCATGCTGCCTTCGGTCCAGCAACACACTGGATTGAATATAGTTAATTATATCCTTTCTTTCAGCAGAGTCTGCATTAATTTTCCCACCAGTGAGGTGAGGCTGACTCTCCTGTAGTTTCCAGCCTCCTCCCTATCATGCTTGAGAAGCAGGACCACAACCTCTCTTCTCCAGTCACATGGCACCACTCCCATTTCCCAGGATCTACTGAACAGGTCTTTCAGCCGACCCGCCAGCACATCTCTGAGCTCCCTTAATATCCTAGGATGTACCTCATTTGGCCCAGATCTATTTGCGGCCCTCTAGGACCAGAGTTGCCAATCCTTCCTCTAGAAGCTTCTCACTGCTGCTGAGAACATCCTCCTGTTCTCTGTGAGACAGGAAGGGAGGGGCTGAATTAGGGAGCAGAGTGGCTCTTCTCTGCTCTGTCTGCTTCAGCCTCTGCCTTAACCATCTCCTCCCCTACCTTGCAGGCTGCTTGGGGGTGGGGCTGGAGTTGGAAGCAGAGAGCTGTTCTCTGCTCAATGAGATTCTTTACAGAAGTTGTGCATACCTATGGCTAGGGAAGGGTTGAGTACTGAGGTTGTTCCTGGGGCCAGGGAGAGTGCTGGGAAGGTGTAGGGAAGACAGAGAAAAGATACTGTATGTGTGAGAAAGACTGCGTGTTGGGAGGGAGGGGTTTTGATGCAAATCATACTGAGTCTCAGGATGACCACAACTCAAAAGTTCCCTTGATTTACATTGGCAGAGAGGTGACTGGGTTGGGAAAGGGGTTGAAGGGAGGATTTGCTGTTTCAAACTATAAATATACAAACACCTTGCACAAGAAATGTAACTGGGTCTGTCAGTATTCTCTAAAAGTAGGGTAAGTTCTGATCCCATTCATAAAAAAAAAAAAAAAAAAAAGATTTTATTAGAAAAACTAACCAGCTGTGATGGAGATGTATACAGCTAACAAGGCTTGCTGGACTTGTGACGTTCAGAGAAATCTAGTGAGAGACTAAGCAGTGAAAAGTATTTAGAAAGAGGAAAAGTGGACTAGCCATGCATGTTGGGAGAGGGGCTTGTTGTGTAAAGAGCTAACAGGTGCCACAGACTATGCAGTAAGGTTGTTGCTGTGTGAATCCTGGATTTTAGTGCTGTCATAGTAAGCCAGGTTTGCTATAAACATTCTGCGTGTGTTTTTGGCAGGATTTTGTGGTGCATCACTATGTGCCTGGAGGGAGTCTGCTTTGCAGTTAATAAGATTTAGAACCTAATCAGTTTAATATAACCAAAAATCATATAACTCTTTAGAAGTTAAAAAGGCAAAACATCATCACTCCCTCTTCAACCTCTACCGCATAACAAAGTAGAGATTACTAATTAGTTGGTACAGACCTAAGGTCACATTTTTGGGACCAGAGTCACAGTTGCCTACATATATTTATTTATTTATTATGTTTTAATTAGACTCTGCTCCTCAAAACATTTAATAAAGTCTCTCTGCTCATGAAGTCATCATATGTTATGTATAGGGTGAAGGGATATTTTTTCACTTAGCCATAGGTGCAGAATTGTCTGGCTACAGCTCTGTTACCTGGACAAAATTTGGCTTGGCAAAAAGAGATGGTGCTGGAGGTAGACTAGGGTGGGGCATAGAGTCAAGCATGATATAAATCCTGCACGAAACAAAATGCAGAGTGGAATTCTTATGGATAGAAATTCCATTTGTGACAGGTAAGGGCATAGCAGTGGATGTATACTACCGGCCCCTAGGGATATACATTTGTTGTAACTGAATTTGAAAAACACAACAAATAAGGTTAATTTGTTTTTTTGGGGGCTCCTGAAATGAATTGAAGGTTCCCCTGAATTAAACAAATCCTATTTAGTTAAAAACATCTCCCATCAGGGCTACATCTAGGCCTGAAGCTGAGACTTAAGTCCGAGTGTCACTGTGGTGCCTCGGCCTAGGCCTGAGACTGAGGTGTAGCCTAGATATAGGCTGATCCACATCAGGCTGTGGCCTACACCCGGGTGCGATGCTGGGGTCTCAACCTAGGCCTGGGCCCTTCATTGGGGTGTCAGCTCAGACCTGGGCAAAGGCCCAGGCCGCCCCTGGAAAATTTTGCCAAGGTCAGGAAATTTCCCCACCTCCACCTACCTGATCTGTCAGGACAAAACCACAGCCAGACCAGGTCCCAATGCTTGGGCCAAGTCCTGACACCGGGCCTGATCTGGAAGCTGCGTCCTGACTCCTGGGCCTTGGCCTAGGCAAGAGCCTGGGCTCAGGCCTGACATATGGGCACTTTCTGGATACCGGCTCCTGATGACTGGGCATCGACCTAGGCCAGAACCTGGGCACAGACCTGATGCTATGGCCTAGTCTGGAGACTGAGTCCTGATGCCTTGGCCTCGGCAAAAGCCCAGGCCCAGTCCATAGACAAGGTTCCGATGCTTGGGCTTTGGCATAGGCCAGATCCTGGGCACAGACCCGACCCTGGGGCTTGGTCCGGAGGCTGGATCCCAAAGTCTGGGCCTTGGCTTGAGCTCGTCTGATGCTGGACCGCAGTTTGGAGGCCATATCCCAATGCCTGGGCCTAGGCCCAGGCCTAATCCAGAGCCTGGGCCGTAGTTGATGCCAGGGCCCCAGTCCAGAGACCAGGTCCTGACAACTGGGCCTCGGCACATCCCCAGGCTTGACGCTAGGGCCTGGCCCAGGTCCCAGTACCTAGGCCTCAGCCCAAGCCCAGGCCCGACACCTGGGGCCCAGCCTGGAGGCTGAGACATGACACCGGTGCCTTATCCCAGGGTAAGGCCCAAGCCCGGAGACCAGAGCCCAGGCCTCTTTGGATTCCTCTTTCTTCCTTTTTCTGTCCTCTTTCTTCAAATGATGCCCTACACTAAGGAGTATGCACCAGAGTTAATTTACTCCGAGGTGTCCCCACCAGATGGTATTATTTAAGAAGAAAGAATAAAAAGAAGAAATAAGACTCCAAGGAGGCCTGGGCTCTGGTATCTGGATCAGGGTCTGATCCTGGGCCAAGGCCCAGGTGTCGGGACACAGCCTCTGGAGTGACTCTGGTGTTGGGCTTGGGCTGAGACCCAGCCATCAGGACCTGGTCTCCAGATCTGGCCCTGGCATTGGGCCTGTGCCCGTTCTCTGGCCTAGGCCAAGGCCCAGGTGTCAGGTCCCTGTTTCTTTCACTCTTACAAGCCGATTCTCATTAGTTTCTCTATCCCCCATTGATGCCTCTCCCACCCATCCCCTCACTTATTCCCTCCACCAGTCTCTCTCCCTTTCAGTTCCCCCCAGAAGTCAACTTTGTATTTTGTATCCAGGGGATTGCAAATACATTTTCAAAGGGGCACTCCCAAGGAGTTTGTTTGAATATTCAGGAGCTGGTAACACCACATGTACTTTAATACCTACAGATTTCAAAATGATGTCTCATGATTGTCTGTCTCTCCCACCCCCTTCATTGATCCCTGGCAGCCACCTATCCCCACCTTCCTCATGATCCTTGGAGGTCATTTCTCCTTCCTGCCCTCCTCTCAAGATCCCTTCCCAAGTGCCTTCCCTTCTGCCCTGCTTCCTCCAAATTATAGCACCTTCCTGAGTTCTCTCCCTCTTGCCTTTCCCCATGACCCTTTCCTGAATGCTGAACCCCCTACTGCCTCTTTCTGAGTGCTCTTCCTCCTGCTTTCTACTTCCTGTGGCTCCATCACCTCTTCTTGAACGCTTGCTTTACTGTTCCCTCCCTCGAGTGCTGTCTTCCAAATGGCCCTTCCTCTTCCCCGTTCCCCCATGGCCTTACAACTCAGTGGAAGTTGTTGTATTAGGCCAGCAAGACAGCCAGAACACATGTAACAGTGCCCCCTTGGGGCTGTCACTCTGCTTGCCACCAGCTCTGGTCATGTGGAGCAGCAGCTTATTTGGATGCTGGAGGCAGCACACTTCCCTTATTTTTTGTGTGACTTCAAACTCCTAATGCTGGTGATTAGCTGCACTCTTCCTTACCTCTTCTCCATGCTGGTTCAGGATCCCCATGGCGGTGATCGGCCCCATTTATTCCCACCTCCTTTCTGTGCGGGTTTGGGATCCTTGAAATCTCGCTCTCCTCTGGTACTGGGCAGCGTGTGATTAGGCAGTGGGATCAGAATGCAGTGGCCTTAGAGCTGAGTTCCTCAGAGGTGAGGTGGGCCTGCTTTTTTTCCTCAGAGGCTGCACTTTGCCTCTCTTCTGGCAGTCTCCCTGAGATGGTCTCACTGATTGGTAACCACTGATACAGAATTCCGTTAGATTCCAATTGTCTGCTGGAGCTTAGGCTGTGGGAAATCCACCAGTTTGTGAAAGTTTCAAACATTTTCTTACATTGTTTCAGGATATGTAAAATGTGACAGAATTTACTATTAACAACCTGCGTTTCCCTCTGTAAAATTTGTTATTTTTCAGAAAAGAATGAGCAACTAAGTGGAATGGTGTATGAAAAGCCAATAGTCTGACAGATGTTTATACCACTTTTGTTTTCAGTGTCAGCAAATCAAATTTCAGTGCCCTATGAAAAAACTTCCAGTTCTTGGTTTATAGGTTTTTAATGATAATAGTGATGCTGATGATTCTGAAAGTGGTCTCCTGTCCCCCACAGTAATGTAATGTACGCATATTGAAAACTATTTCATGATTACATTTAATCCCAGTTCTTTTCACCTTGATCATACATAGATATCTGTGACATTAAACTCATGTCACGCTGTCCCTCCAAAATATGACCTCATTTTGGAGATTCAGATCTGAAGTACTGGCGCAGTGTAAATAAGTTATTGGCATAATTTTGTCTGCAATAGTTACAAGCCAGAGATTAGAAATGCCAAAAGACCTGAAAGGTCAATTCAATTTCATGATCAGATGTAAACAACTCTTTTTTTTATTTTTTAATTTTTTTTTAAATATGCCATTGCAGGAAGCTCAGTTAGATTTTGCTGACTCTAAAACAACCCAATTGGAGGGCAATTCCCAAAGGCACTGGGGGTTGGGGAAGAGTTTGCGCTTAGGTGCATTCTTTTGCACTTTCAAAATATGTGCAAACTTTTGCCCAGAAACATTGCACACAAATTAACATATATAATTGAGTGAGGGTAGTTTAGGCAGGATAACTTTCAAGGGAAAGTATGCATGTAATTTTCCTTTGAAAACTGATGTAAAGTATGTGGATCATTGACTTCAATTTTATGCGAGCCTTTACAAAATTACCCCTAATTTGCTATACCTACTTTGCAGCTCCTTCATATTGGGGGAAATTCTGAGTAATTACAGAGTACACAGGCACTTCAGAACTGGTACAAGGGTATTGGATGTCCCAGTCTTGTGCTACCCTTCTCCAGCGGTGGCAGCTCTACCACAGTGCTCCCTCTTACCAGCAATGGCAGCTCCATCCAACACAGCGCCCCCTTCTGTGGAGGCAGTGGCTGTTCCACAACATCCCCCTCACTGACTTCCTTCACCCTCTGAATCCTGCCCTTCACCCTCTGAATCCTGCCCTGCCCATAGTGCCAGCATTCCCTTTCTCTCCCCATGCCCAGCATTTCTTCTCTCTTCTCTCTTCTCCTCCTCCCACAGCATCCTCCTCTATCTTCT
Source organism: Rhinatrema bivittatum (assembly GCF_901001135.1). NCBI lineage: Eukaryota > Metazoa > Chordata > Amphibia > Gymnophiona > Rhinatrematidae > Rhinatrema > Rhinatrema bivittatum. The sequence goes on along the minus strand of NC_042617.1, from coordinate 110,410,317 downwards.
AGAATTTGTTCCCCCTCTCCCTCTCTCTTCCAAATTGCTGCACCTCCAGGCTTATGCAGTGTTCAACCACTGGTTCTGCCTCTTGCCCCAGACCTCCACCTGCAGTCTTTGGCTGCTAGCACGATGGACTCAGTCAGCAGCCTGGAACTGCCGCTGGTAGGATGGGCTCTACCAGCGGCCCCAGGGAGAGGGAAAAGGGGAAAGAACCTCTCACTGTCTTTGGTCTCTAGCAAGATCAGCTTTGCCAATGTCCCAGTGCCACCATCAAAAAACATTTTAAAACTTGTGGGCTGGCATGTCTGATATCCTCACTGCTGATCTCATGATGCATGAGATCAGCAATCAGGAAGTGCCAGCCCACTCGATAGTGAATGAGTCCTTATACTTTACTGTCAATATAGGAATTGCCTTTTTTTTTTTTTTAATAAGAGAATCTGAGTGTTCCCAGATGTTGCTTGAGCTACCCAGAAAAGAAGGCAATCTTTTATGGACTATGGATAATGTGTTACAGCAGGAGGCTCATTTCCTGCTTTCAGTCCTGTGCAAGTGTATATGTTAATTACATATCAATGTGTTCAATAAGGTATTTTTTAAAATTCATTTCTGCTTTTAAATTTCTTGCAAGACAAACCTGTATAGTTTAGTTGCTGCCTCAACAAGTTAGCCAGATAAATTTATCCAGCTAACTTTGGAAGTATATTTAATAGAGCAGCTGCACTATTGAATATAGTCAGCTATCTTAAAGTTAGCCGGCTAACTTTAGCTGGCTAACTTTAGGACAGCATTTTATCCTGACAAGAGTTAGCCGGATAACTTAGCTGGCTAACTCATCTCCTCCTAGTTATGACCTGGAACACATTAGGTGTATCAAACCACATTAGGGCTATAACGCATGCTAAACAGTGTATATCACGTGATACAGCCCTATTGTGTTGATATCGCATGATATTCGTGATATCGCACATAAATTAGGCCTGAAACCCACCCTTATTGCAATGAACTGCTTTGCATAACATTTGCAAAGACCATGTGACTTTGGTCCATTGTCTGGATCTTGCCCCTTTCATTTTGGATTGTGGTGCTGACCGACCTAGGGCAATGTGATACCCCAGGTCTTTGACTTTTGCTGAATTGTAACTTTTAAGGTATTAGGGTGGGGAGTTGAGGGGTTGCAGGTTGGGGGCCACTAGCCATTAATGATTTTTTTTTTGCCATTTGGGGGCTTTAAGGGGGCCACTAATGGCCTAGTTTTTTTTTAATTATAAAGGGTGTGGGGGTTGACGGGGGCCCTAATGGCCTATATTTCAATTCAAAAGGGGGGACAGGAGGTTTCTATTTGGGAAAGAGGTGTGAAACATAAGGAGCTGAGTGATGGGGGGGGGGGGGGGTGTTATCTCACTGCCGCTTTAACTTTTTGCTTGGCATTTTTGATACAGGGATGCCTCAATTGGTGGCCGGGATGGGGTGTCTAAGAAGACCCCCAGTGAATTTCAGTATGCTTTTAGGGGGATGACTTCTTGGGTCACATGGTCCTTTCAGCCGATGGTGACCCCACTGGTTGGGGGGCTACCATTGCAAGGTACAGGACTCTGCTGCATTGTTTTGACTCATGGACTTTTACCATGAGTCAAAATAAAGCAGCGATACTACTATGATATTTTGTTAGGGGAGGGGAACAATATCATGATAATATGCCACACCCCTGCATTATTGGGCTCCTCCCATGATAAAACAATGCAGTTTAGTGAATGTAGGCCTTAGCTGGCTAAATTCTAGCCGGCTAAAATATAACCAACTAAGGGGGTCATTTATCAAATAGCTATATGGCTTTTTCACATGCGAAAAGCACCTTTAACGCATGCGAAAACAACATAACGTAAGGTGGGCAATGCAAATTAGGAAAAGGGGAGGAGTTTGGGGTGGGATTTCTGGCCAAGCCATATCACACAGCTTTAACTACACCTTTTTAATTTGTGTTAAGCCATGTGATATGGCTTTATCACACTTTGCGATGTTTTTGCAAATAGCATTTTCAGTAGTTTGAAAGAGAGAGAGAGAGAGAGATGAGATTTGTGCAATGTTCTCTCAACCTAACTTGATGGACTCTCTACCTGGGTAACATCAAGCTAGGTTGTGAGAACATTGCACAAATCTAATCTTTGGGTGAATTTCCTCACTCCGAGGGTCATCAAATCTTCACAAGAGTGCAGTAAGTATAGCTGTGTTTAAAAAAGGATTGGATAAGTTCTTGGAGGAGAAATCCATTACCTGCTTTTAATTAATTTGACAGCCATTGCTATTACTAGCAACAGTAACATGGAATAGACTTAGTTTTTGGGTACTTGCCAGGTTCTTATGGCCTGGATTGGCCACTGTTGGAAACAGGATGCTGGGCTTGATGGACCCTTGGTCTGACCCAGTATGGCATGGTCTTATTTTCTTATGTTCTTAATGTTCTGTTCGTACGTTGTTCATCTCCAAGCTGAAAAGTCCTAACCTCTTTAGTCTTTCCTCATAGGGGAGCTGTTCCATTCCCTTTATCATTCCTTCAACACCAGAAGGTAAGGTTTGTCTTTTTGCGGATGACACTAAGATCTGCAACAGAGTGGACACACCGGAAGGAGTGGAGAGAATGAGACGGGATCTAAGGAAACTGGAAGAGTGGTCGAAGATATGGCAGCTGAGATTCAATGCCAAGAAGTGCAAAGTCATGCATATGGGGAGTGGAAATCCGAATGAACTGTATTCGATGGGGGGGGAAAGGCTGATGTGCACGGAGCAGGAGAGGGACCTTGGGGTGATAGTGTCTAATGATATGAAGTCTGCGAAACAATGCGACAAGGCGATAGCAAAAGCCAGAAGAATGCTGGGCTGCATAGAGAGAGGAATATCGAGTAAGAAAAGGGAAGTGATTATTCCCTTGTACAGGTCCTTGGTGAGGCCTCACCTGGAGTACTGTGTTCAGTTCTGGAGACCGTATCTACAAAAAGACAAAGACAAGATGGAAGCGGTACAGAGAAGGGCGACCAGGAAGGTGGAGGATCTTCATCGGATGACGTACGAGGAGAGATTGAAGAATCTAAATATGTACACCCTGGAGGAAAGGAGGAGCAGAGGAGATATGATACAGACTTTCAGATACTTGAAAGGTTTTAATGATCCAAAGGCAACGACAAACCTTTACCATAAGAAAAAAATCAGCAGAACCAGGGGTCACGATTTGAAGCTCCAGGGAGGAAGATTCAGAACCAATGTCAGGAAGTATTTCTTCACGGAGAGGGTGGTGGATGCCTGGAATGCCCTTCCGGAGGAAGTGGTGAAGACCAGAACTGTGAAGGACTTCAAAGGTGCGTGGGATAAACACTGTGGATCCATAAAGTCAAGAGGCCGCCAATGAAGAGTGGGTGACTCGCCAGAATGATGGCTACTGCCTGGACACAATACCCTTATTCAATAAACATACACATGGTTACTGTGACTCCAACATCACTCTAAGCTTCAACAGCAAGAGGAAATGTGGAAAAAAGGATTTGCACTCACAAAGCTGGGAGTAGCTGGCTTGTTACGGCGGTTACTACCCCAAACCAAATGTGCCTGATACTTCACTTTCGATGCACATCCAGCATAGCTCTCTGCTCCAACGGCAGGGGAAAAGAAAAACTGATACTTCACGCATACCCAGCATAGCTTCAACGGCAGGGGAGAAGAAAAAAGGATTCACACTCACAAAGCGGGGAGTAGCTTGCTTGTTACGGCGGTTACTACCCCAAACCAAATGTGCCTGATACTTCACTTTAGATGCATATCCAGCATAGCTCTCTGCTTCAACGGCAGGGGAGAAGAAAAACAACCAATAAGGGCTGTATAACATAGTCTGGGTTAAAACAAATAAGCATGGGTGTAGCTTGCTTATTGCGGCGGTTACTACCCCTACTACCCCCTAACTAATCAAGCTTGATATTTCACTTGGATGCAGCTCCATCACTGCTCTCTATATTAATGGTGGGGGAGGAAGGGAAATAGAACCAAGAGCTAAAAGAAACAGATAAGTATAAGAGAAAAAATGTGTGAAGCTTGCTGGGCAGACTGGATGGGCCGTTTGGTCTTCTTCTGCCGTCATTTCTATGTTTCTATGTTTCTATAATCTGGAGTGCCTTGTAGTAATTAGAAAATAATTAAAAAATACATTTTACATTGTTTACATTATGCCAGGACAGAGTTTGGGGGAGGTAATTTAGTAGCCAGTCACAAAACAAGGTTGTTTTTCTACCTGTGAAGGTGTGTTTTGGACTGATATGGCTTTATTTTGTATCCAAAATATCCCTTAGTTGTTATAGTGCTAATTTACATATTTATGGGGCACAGACATGCAGCAAGTTGAGTTTCTAGTTCTTATCTCATCTAATAGAGCTGCTACAAAATAAAAGTTATATTTGCCATACATACAACCATGATTTCAGAAAAAGACCATAAGGCTTTTTGTTTATCCATCCATACCAACTATTCAGCTTTACAATCCTCACCACGCCGTCAGAGACATAGGGCCTCATTTTCCAAAGCTATCGCAGGCTTGTGCTACTGAAATCGGGATGGAGTCGGCCCCGGAAGAGGAGGAGTCGGGGGCGTCACCGGGGCCGACTCAGCGAGGACGGCGCGCAGAGCGGAAAGGTAAGGCCCTTTTCGCTCGCTATTTCGCGCCCAATAACTACACCTTCTATGGTTTAGTTATTGGGCACAATGCCAGCAGCGATCGCACCGCGGCGGTGCGATCACTGCCGGCTAGCGCAGGACCGCCCCCCCGCCCCAGAGTAGCGCAATTTTCTAAAGTATCGCAGGTCTGCGATACTTTAGAAAATTGTTCTTTTAAAAACATCACAACTTCAAATATCTATAGTAGCTCACTGTGTAAAATTGCAAGCATGACCTTTTAATTTTGAAAAGTTCAATCATGGGTTGCTTTTTTGGAGTAGATTTGAGGCTGAGGTCTACAGAATGAACATTGAATAGGTCAAATAATGCAACATATTTTTTGATTTATTTTGATCATTCAAACGCTTTTTTCATAAGGTAACTTTTATACAAGTCATATTATATTAATATTTAGAAACAAGATGTTTCAACATAAGAGTATTTTTAGACGATCTAAACATGAAGCATGGCTGTAGTTCCCTGTGCTAACTGCAAGCATGTTTTTTTTTTTTTTTTGTTAAATGTTGAACCAGGGGTTGTATTCTTACACAGGTTTGAGGCTGTGATCAGGGTAAGTTATTTTTACAACTGGAACAATGTTGGATATTTTTCCTAAATTTTGTGTATTGCATGATCAGAATATAAGCATAGAATGGATATTATTTAAGTAGAAACAACAAATTAAACAGTGAGAACATTTTTTGCGAGATTACGACTATTCAAATAAATGTTTTCAAAGATATACATTTTAGAAGGTCTCCACCAGCTTTTGTATACATTAACAAAAAAGACCATGTTTGATTGTTAAGGAATCACCTATTGGATTAATTGCATCTCAATGAGCAACACAGCATTTTCCAATTGAAGTTTGCAGTATGCATGATTCAGAAAATTTGGATGTTATATTTAAAGGTGAATTTTAAGACCCGTGCGTGGACGTCCATGTGCGTGCAGTTCCCAGCACTGCACATGGTCACGTCAATTTTATAACATGTTTTTATAACATGCACGTCAACACGTGCATGTTATAAAACCCATTACCCTGCACATATGGCTTTATATTGGCGTGTGCATGTGTGTGCGAGTGCCAACGCGTGCATGTAAGGGGGTAAATTTTGTGAGAATCACGTGGTGACGCGATAGGGCCTTTCCCCAGTTCCCTCCCAGTCCGCTCCATTAAAGGAGCGAACTGGGATAGAACTTCTTAAACCCCCTACCTACCCTGCCTTCCTTTTCCCCAACCTCCCCATCCTCCCCGACTCTTAGAACCCCTCTAGTTTTTGTTTTTTTAATTTCAAAGGTTACCCGCTCTCCGGAGTAGTAGTAAGTTGCACGGGACAGCCGGCTGCTGGTGTGCACTTCAGCAGGACAGTGCCTAATGGCTCTGTCCCAGCCTACCCAATGCCTGCCCACGCCCTGCCCATGCCCCGCCCAGACGCTGCCCCCAGCCCTCCCCTGGCCCACCCCTTTTTTTCTTTCACGTGTACCAGGAGATTTGTGCATGGCTGAGGTGCTTTGAAGATGCACGCAGCCAAGCCATGCGCATATCTTCCGGTATTAGGCTGTTAGGGGTAGATTTTCAAACCAGCGCGCGTAACCTTTTGAAAATCCGGCCCTTAGTGGGCATGTGTTGGTGATTTTCAGTCAAAGCCATTTCTAACAGAGAGCAGGGAGCTCTGGTTTTCAAGAAATTTGTGGAACTTTGTAAGTACAATACTTGCACGTTTTACAAAGCTGAACAAATGGACATCATTTATGTAAAACAACAGAGATTTTAGGATTGATTAATTAAAATACTTTATTTTTACAAGACATACGTTTTTTGAAAGTCTACCAGTATCTGCTCTGTAGAGAAAACTCTATGAACGCTCAGTATTAAGACCTTTTAGTATAACAGCTCTTTTAAAAAATGAATACGTTAAGCATCCATAGTAGCTCGCTGTGTAAAATTACAAGCATGATTTTTTTTTTCATTTTGAAAAGTTTGATTATGGGTTATATTTTGGAGTGGGTTGAAGACTGAGATCTACAGAATGGACATTATACAGGTCAAATAATTAAACATGTTTTGACTGATTTGCATCATTCAAAAGCTTTTTTCACAAGGTAACTGTGTTGTGAGCCTTGGCTGCGCCAGGCCCGCAACTCGGCCCCTCCTACCTTCCACCGCCGCGGCACAAGGGGAGCGCGGCCGACATTCCCTCTTCCACCGTGGGCCTGGCTGTGTCCGTGGTCTCCGCGGCGCGGGAGAACCGCTGTCACCCTCCTCACGGGCCTTTCTTGCGGCAAGGACGCTGCCGCCGAGATCTCCTCCTGCCTGGAGGTTCCCAGGCGCGTGCGCGCGTTTCTTTCATTTTTAAAGGGCCGTGGCACTCGAGAGCTGCCGGCTCCCTTGGAATGCATCACCATGACAGGCCTATTTAAGGCAAGCTCTGGCAATCAGAGCTTGCCTTTGCAACAAGGTTTGTCTGCTCTCTTTTCCCATAAGTGCTCTCTTGATTCCTGAATCTAACCTTAGCCTGATCCTGGACTCGTCTGCCTGTTGCCTGCCTTTTGACCTCAGCCTGATCCTGGACTCGTCTGCCTGCTGCCTGCCTTCTGACTTCGGCTTGCCTTTGACACCTTCTGACCTCTGGAACCCGACCTCTACTTTGTTGACCACTCTTCGGACTGACTTCTGGATTTGGACCTCTGCCTGCCCGGCTACGTCTTCAGATTCTGGCCCTGTTCCTAGCCTTGTTAACGCCTACACTGTTCTGTTCCTTCTTTCTCCATCTGACCCTGGTCTCGAACCTGACCACGCTCGCCTCATGTTTGTGGGCACACCGGACTTCCACTCTCCCAGGAGACCCTGCGAGGCCCACCTAAGCCCAAGCGGCCCGAGTCCCTATGGGCTCCTCCTGGGGGGACCTCGGGCTTCCAGTGGTGAAGCTCTTCACAGCCTCTGTCTCCCCCAGTGCTCCGCCCCCTGGGGCAGTTAACTCCTGTTCCTTTAAGGAGGCGTCCCCTCACTGTCCCAGGGCAAGGGCCACCCCCGAGCACAACAAACTGTTACACAAGTTACACTGTATTAAAATTTAAAAACAAGATGTTTCAACATAAGTATTTTTGGAAGGTTTAGAACTAAAATATGGCTGTGCAAAGTACAGGCATGATTCCTTTTTTTTTTTTTTTTAATGTTGAATCAGGGGCTGTATTCTTACACAATTTGAAATTAAGATCAGGATAAGTTATTGTTATAGCTGAACAAGGTTGGATATTTCTCCTAAATTTTGTGTATTGCATGATGAGAACAGCAGCATAAAATGGGCATTATTTAAGCACAAACAACAAATTAAATAGTGAGAACATTTTTTGAGAGATTGTGACTATTCAAATAAATGTTTTCAAAGATACATGTTTTAGAAGGTCTCCACCAGCTTTTGCATACATTGACAAAAGAGATCGGATTTGAGTGTTTGATTGAGGAATCAGCAATTGCATTAACTGCTAGGGATGTGAATCGTTTTTTGACGATTTAAAATATCGTCCGATATATTTTAAATCGTCAAAAAATCGGTAGGGCCACGATACAATACCAATTCCCCCGATTTATCGTTAAAAAATCGTAAATCGGAGGAAGGGGGAGGGCAGGAAAACCGGCACACTAAAACCCCCTAAAACCCACCCCGACCCTTTAAATTAAATCCCCCACCCTCCCGAACCCCCCCCAATGCTTTAAATTACCTGGGGATCCGGCGGTGGTCCAGAACGGCGGCGGTCCGGAACGGCCCCCTCAATAGAATCGTGTTGTCTTCAGCCGGCGCCATTTTTCAAAATGGCCACCGCAAAATGGCGGCGGCCATAGACAAAAACGATTCGACGGAGGAGGTCGTTCCGGACCCCCGCTGGACTTTTGGCAAGTCTTGTGGGGGTCAGGAGGCCCCCCCAAGCTGGCCAAAAGTTTCCTGGGAGTCCAGCGGGGTTCCGGGAGCGATTTCTCGCCGCGAATCGTTTTCGTACGGAAAATGGCGCCGGCAGGAGATCGACTGCAGGAGGTCGTTCAGCGGGGGTTCCGGACCGCCGCTGAACGACCTCCTGCAGTCGATCTCCTGCCGGCGCCATTTTCCGTACGGAAAACGATTCGCGGCGGGAAATCGCTCCCTGACCCCCGCTGGACCTCCAGGAACTTTTGGCCAGCTTGGGAGGGGCCTCCTGACCCCCACAAGACTTGCCAAAAGTCCAGCGGGGGTCCGGAAGGTCCTCCTGCCGTGGAATCGTGTTGTTCTATGGCCGCCGCCATTTTTCGGCGCCATTTTAGAAAATGGCGCCGGCTGAAGACAACAAGATTCAATAGCAGGAGCCCGTTCCGGACCGCTGCCGTTCCGGACCGCCGCTGGACACCCAGGTTATTTAAGTCATTTGTGGGGGGTTCGGGAGGGTGGGAGATTTAATTTAAAGGGTCGGGGGTAGGTTTTAGGGGGTTTTAATGTGCTGGCTCACGATTTTACGATTTTTCACGATATTTTACCCCCCCAAACGGCAACAATACGATTCCCTCCCCCTCCCAGCCGAAATCGATCGTTAAGACGATCGAGGACACGATTCACATCTCTAGAGTGTACTGTTCTGATCGTACGTCTCATGCTGCATGTCAAAGTGGCCGCTAACCCCTACACAATTTGTTTCATTTGAATTCTGTTAAGAGTAATAAGTATACCACGCCCCTTAGAGACTATGATTAAAACAGTTTTAAGACTGGTTATTCATTCTGGCAAGCCTATGTTCTTTTAAATGAAATTGTTCTAATATTATTAAATTATTAAAGTATGTTTATATGGCACAATTCAGTTTTGTAAGTCATGTGCAATGTTTCATTTAAAAAAAGAATATAATTTATTAGCTGATAATATTAATGAATAGCAATGAGTTTTGCTATTTGTCTTAGAAAAGTAATTGTCTTTAGAAGCATGTGGATTGCAAACATAGAGTAAATTTGATTATGGGGTTCTAAGCAAAGGACCACTAGTCTAGTTTTCAGGTTATATACAATGAATATTCATTTATGGATCACTATACTCAAAAATGTTCTTAGAGATCTACAACATAGTAAAGTTCATATGGCTGTAATAGTTGGCATTACAGTGAAATAAACTTGGCATACAATGAAAGAAAAGCCATATAATATGACAACTTGCTCTGTTAACATTGCTACTCACAGACAAAATATGGTAGAACTGAATATAATAAACAATATTTAAAACCATAAATAATCCAGAGTAATAATGCAACAATATAAAAATACATAAAATCAACAACATAAAGAATGATTTATTTATTTTATTTGTTTAAAATATTTATTACCCATCCTCCTTGGTTCAAGGTGGGGTACATATTTACCATACATAAAAGATTGAACAATCAAACAAATTAAATTCAATATCATATATTCTGACAGAAAGGTAAAAAAACAAACATAACTATCAAGGACATCTAGGATTGAAAGCCAAATGCCAATTTAAAAAAGTGGGTCTTGATTGCCTTCTTAAAAGTTTTAGGGTCTTTTATGTTGTGGATTAAAGTTGGGAGAGAATTCGACAGTGTGGGGTCAGCTGTCGAGAACGCTTTTTCCTATGTTTCCTCATGATGTGGTGCCCTGTATGAGATTACATCTAAAAGACCTTGACTGGAAGATCTAAATGTATGTGATGGAATATAAAATTTAAGTGTCAAAGAAATGCAAGGGAAGGAAAGGAAAGGAAAGGAAAGGCTCTTTAATAAACTGTGAATAATAACAGCAAGTCTGTATTGGATCTGCCAGGGTATGGGAAGTCAGTGTAGGGACTGAAGAATTGGAAGGATATGATCATGCAGTGGGGTACCAGTTATCCATGCAGCTGAGTTCTTAAGGATTTGGAAGAGTCTGCATGAAGTTGCTGGGAATCCAATATAAAGGTTGTTGCAATAATCAAGACCATATAGAAATTGACCCTATCTAGTAAAGGCTTTAGATGGCATTACAAAACACTGGATAGCTAACCAAAGTAATTGAACAGAATGCTTTTCTAAAAATGCAGGTTTTTATATTGTTCCCAAAGTAAAGGAAGGCCTATTGGAGACAGATCTTTCTAGGCAAACTATTGCATAAATTTGCATACACATAGAGGGTCATTTTCAATGGTGTGCATCAGAAAGCACATAACCACATAAATCGGAGTGTCTAAATTTACAGCAATATTTTATAAACTGTGAGGCCCCAGTTGTACAAATCACAAAATGCATGCATCTCTGCCCCCAAAACTTATGCACATTTGTTGAAAAGTAAGATTTCAGTTGTACTTTTGTACCAAAAACAAGCTATGATGGAAAAAGTAAATGCAGGAAATGCTAGATGCAGTGATATTTATGCAATGAAGAACAAGAGATGTCTCCCTGATACAGACATCTGAAACATGGTCCTGTGTCGGGGATTGGATTCTCTAACTCAAACATAACAAAAGTGTTTATTAATTGCAAAAAAAATCCTCTAAAATATGGACATTGGCCTATGATTAATAATAAGGCAATGAAGGTAATGTGATACAGGGAGTTCCTAGTATGAGGCCACAATAGATGGTTAGTATTGATGTTAGAAGGAATTGGGTGTTTTAGTCATATTGTATTTTTCCTTCAGATTTTGCACTATTTGTTGTGTAAAGCAAGAAATGTAGCTGGAGAATTTTTTTTAGTGTTCCATATGTTAGCAGCAGGCGTTCATGCAGTTCTTTTTTCAGATCAAATGTTGTTTTATTCACATAGCTCCAAAGACAAAGTGATTGGGACCCCTGACATGGGCCATGTTTCACCAGGGAGGCTGTGTTGGGAGGGATAAAGGCCCGGTATTCACCTTTCATCTGTGTAAAAGGAGAAGGAATAATCACAAATGGAACAGGGGCCACTACAGGAAAATTATCTGAAAAACTTCTGGGCACTACACACCACTATTATGTAGCAAAACCCTTAATATAGAGGATAGTACATTTACCTGTATTACTTCTCGTCTGTGTGAATGTGTAAGAACAGTGACTAAACAACACAAACAAACAAACAAGATAGTGTAAGAAACATGCAAAAAACATATTTAAAGCAACATACCTAAAAGTACTGGAAGTTTGACTCACTGGTAATTTTACCAGTTGAGCACTGTACTGGTATTACTTCACATCTTTGTGAATAAATTAAAGCAGTACATAATCAATGCCTGCCTCTAATATATAGAACAGTAAAATGTTTTTCTCTGGTTCCGTTTCTTGCTTTGCTATTTTGGGTATGCATAACTTGTGATTACTTCATATCTCCTTTTGCTGATTTTATGGCAAGCTAAAATGACGTGTTTTGTTAGAATGGCTTGGGTATACATTCAGGTATGTTATGTTTTTTGTTTTAAAATAAAGCTGCAACCTGTTCACTTTTTGTGACATGAGGTTTTTGTACTTGGATAGGGGTATGGGAGTAGAGGGATGGGGGTTGGGGTTTGTTCAGCTGAGAAGATTAATAGATGCAGATGATTTGGAAATCTAAATGGTTTTTCCTGTTTGATGTCCCAGAGTTGTTTTCTTCATATTTTTGCCATCCAGCCATTAGGTTCTTGTTATACTTACTGTAACATTGCTGTTATTCATTTTTCTATAATTATAGAATAATTTCTATAATTATAGAATAATTTCTATAATTATAAACTATAATGTCTATAATCATATTATAATATGCACGGTTAGCTGTTAGAGTTTGAGTTACTTTGAAATATAAGGGTTCTGCTCACTACTAAGCATTGTCCAAACTTGAAAATATTCCTATTTGCTTATGTAATCTCCTTGAAGCACAAATGCAGTCACCTGTGGAGTAGAACATGGTAGCACACATTGCTGGCAATGTTCTCAGCAATAAACATTAATGGTTAACAATGGAAGAAGGAATTTTGCCACTGATACCGGGGACAGAGTCAGAGAATGTAATCCTTTCAACAGCTCTACATGCAAGAATTCTCAGCAGATGCACAGGCTCGTCTGGGGCATATATACAGAAATGGAAAACAGAGGAAGGTCAAAAGGGAAATTATAATTTTCAGACTATGATGCCAGGACAAAACTGCAAAACATTTCACAAAGGGGGCTTCATGTGCATAGTCCCTGAAAATTATTTATTTTTTTTTGGGGGGGGGGGGGATGTTTGCTTGGAAAATTCAATTTGTGAAATTTTTTTTGGGAGGGGGAGTTTGCTTGGAAAATTCAATTTGTGAAATTTTTCCCAAGTTTTTGACCTCGCAGAGAGTAAAATTTCATGCATTATGAGAGGATCTGGGCAGTGCTACATATCCAGTTAACTTAACCAGATAAGTAGCAATATTCATTCTTATACAGTTAAGTTAATCAAATAAGTTAGATCAGCCAAACAGCTGATCTGGCTTAGCTTGATTTAACTTATTTGCCTAAGTAGCAACTTGACTGTGGATATTCAGCATCTTGACCACTGAATACCTTTGCAGTCATGGGCAAGTGGTTAAGGTGATAGACTTACATGCCCTTGGGGGGTTTGACCATGTGCAGGTTCAAACCCTGCTTACTATATCAATAAATGCTTGTTTTGCAGTGTCATCCTTCTCTGCACTCAGATACTGTGGGGCTGAGTTTCAAAGACAGGGGAGATATGACAGAGGTCCATAAAATAATGAGTGGAATGGAATGAGTAAATGTTTATCAGTTGTTTACTCTTTCGAAAAGTACAAAGACCAGGGGACATATAATGAAGTTACTAGATAATGGGGTAGATTTTATAAATTTGCGCGATCGCGTACTTTTGTTCGCACACCAGGCGCGAACAAAAGTACGCTGGATTTTATAAGATATGCGCGTAGCTGCGCGTATCTTATAAAATCCGGGGTCGGCACGCGCAAGGGGGTGCACATTTGTGCAACCTGCGTGCACCGAGCCCAGCACGTGCTGCCTGTTCCCTCCGAGGCCGCTCCGATTTCGGAGCGGCCTCGGAGGGAACTTTCCTTCGCCCTCCCCCCACCTTCCCCTCCCTTCCCCTACCTAACCCACCCCCCGGCCCTATCTAAACCCCCCCCCCCCTTACTTTTGTTGGCAGATTTACGCCTGCTGAAAGCAGATGTAAATCTGCGCGCGCCAGCGGGCTGCTGGCGCGCCATCACCCGACCCGGGGGCTGGTCCGGAGGCCTCGACCACGCCCTCAGGCCGGCGCCACGCCCCCGGGCCTGCCCCTGAAATGCCGTGTCATGCCCCGAAACGCCGCGTCATTTCGGGAATGCCCCCGACACGCCCCCTCCCCGCCCCTTTTACGGAGCCCCGGGACTTCCGCACATCCCGGGGCTCTGCACGCGCCGGCGGCCTATGCAAAATAGGCGCGCCCGCGCGCGTAAATCCGGCCAGATTTACGCGCGCAGGGCATTTAAAATCCGCCCCTATACATTTAAAACTAGTAAGAGAAAATAATTTTTTACTCAACACATAAAAAAGCTCTAGAATTCGTTGTCAGAGAATATGGTGAAAGCCATTGATGTAAGCTGTGTTTAAAAAAGGTTTGGACAAGTTCCTGGTGGAAAAGTCTATTAATCATTATTAAGGTAGAGTTGCAGAAATCCACTGTCTATTTTTTTTGGATAAGCAGTTTGGAATCTATCTATCCCTTGGGATCCTGCCAGGTACTTGTGACCTGGCTTGGCCACTTTTGGAAACAGGATACTGGGTTTGAGGGAGCTTTGATCTGCAATGCCTTTGAAATTCATATTCAATAGTAATACCCTAAAAACCTGAGCAGTCTGGTGTTCATGGGAACTGGAAGTTACTTACTCCTAGGCATTCTCTAGAACAGTGGTTCCCAACCCTGTCCTGGGGACCCCCAACCAGTCGGGATTTCAGGATATCCACAATGAATATGCATGAGAGAAAATGTGCATGTTATGGAGCTCCACCTTCTCCAATGGTACAAAGAATCCAGGCTGTCCAGGGTAATGTCAACCACTAGGAGCGTTATCTCTATGGCTGAAGCCTTTACCCCAACAATGTGTGGAGAGGATACATCAGGAGACTATTGTCCTGGGGTGGTGGAAAATGGTCAGTCAAGGAACCATGGAAAGCAATCAAGGCAAACACTCAAGGCAAGATCCTTCATACTAAGGAGTCTTAGGATAGGAGAGGAGTTCATTTACCACCTGCAAGGAAGAAGGTCGACAGCAAAGTCTAGACTAGGAGATCCAGAGGAAGTTTGGATATAGCACATGCTGCACAGCGAATGGCTCAGAGACAGAAGTACAGTAACTGATAACTGAGGTCTACAAAAGTGAAATAAATCATTGCTTGGACTGGGCCTAGGTTTAGCTTTGCTCCCTCATGAATGATGGGGTTGGAAGACCCCAGCAAAGAAGCACAGGGCAAGCAAAGCCTAGGATGAGTTCTAATCTACCTAGTGCTGCAACCCCCAATAATGTCAGAGGACTCTTTTGTTGATAGTGAATATTAAATTAATAATTTGACATGAGGTCAAGGTTGGCTTGCAAGGTGATGAGTGATAAAAAATTCCTAGCTGGCATGCAGGTGTGTTAAAAAGAGTAGACAGAGAAGAAGGGATAGTCAGTTGCTTTAGAGATCTGGAAAAAGGTCTAGCTCCAACTTGGATGACTCATTGGGCCTTCTAGCTCTGAGGTGTCTTCTGAGCTAGATATGCAAACTAGGGATGTGAATCATTTTTCAACGATTAAAATTATCGTCCGATAATTTTAATATCGTCTTAAATCGTTATAGAACACAATACAATAGAAATTCTAACGATTTATCGTTAAAAATCGTTAAATCGTGTTAGTGCGCACTAACTCCCGTTAGTGCGCACCAACAGAAAATGATACAAATTGACACTTTCCAGGTCAGTAAAGGTCAGTTAGGAATGAATATGTATTCCTATTGGCTGGCTGCCCTCTTATCTATTGATGTTACCAAGGTTCCCACTGAGGTGATGGTTGGGGGGATGGGAAATGGAAATGGAAACTCAGGAACACTAACAGAAAATGATACAAATTATTGACACTTTCCAGGTCAGTAAAGGTCAGTTAGGAATGAATATGTATTCCTATTGGCTGGCTGCCCTCTTATCTATTGATGTTACCAAGGTTCCAACTGAGGTGATGGTTGGGGGGATGGGAAATGGAAACTGTTGGTAGTTGACAAAAAAAAGTAATGTGATCAGTCAATATGACTAGAACTTGTGCCCTATTCCTGATACCAGGGGTGTTGTGATCTTCCTGCACTCAGTGCCCTATCCCTGATACCAGGGGTGTTGTGATCTTCCTGCACACAGTGCCCTAACCCTGACACCAGGGGTGTTGTGATCTTCCTGCACACAGTGCCAGGTGTCAGGGTTAGGGCACTGTGTGCAGGAAGATCACAACACCCCTGGTATCAGGGTTAGGGCACTGTGTGCAGGAAGATCACAACACTCCTGGTATTAATAGGGATAGGGCACTGTGTGCAGGAAGATCACAACACCCCTGGTGTCAGGGTTAGGGCACTGTGTACAGGAAGATCACAACACTCCTGGTATTAATAGGGATAGGGCACTGTGTGCAGGAAGATCACAACACCCCTGGTATCAGGGTTAGGGCACTGTGTGCAGGAAGATCACAACACTCCTGGTATTAATAGGGATAGGGCACTGTGTGCAGGAAGATCACAACACCCCTGGTGTCAGGGTTAGGGCACTGTGTGCAGGAAGATCACAACACCCCTGGTATCAGGGTTAGGGCACTGTGGGCAGGAAGATCACAACACTCCTGGTATTAATAGGGATAGGGCACTGTGTGCAGGAAGATCACAACACCCCTGGTGTCAGGGTTAGGGCACTGTGTGCAGGAAGATCACAACACTCCTGGTATTAATAGGGATAGGGCACTGTGTGCAGGAAGATCACAGCACTCCTGGTATTAATAGGGATAGGGCACTGTGTGCAGGAAGATCACAACACCCCTGGTATCAGGGTTAGGGCACTGTGTGCAGGAAGATCACAACACTCCTAGTATTAATAGGGATAGGGCACTGTGTACAGGAAGATCACAACACCCCTGGTGTCAGGGTTAGGGCACTGTGTGCAGGAAGATCACAACACTTCTGGTATCAGGGTTAGGGCACAAGTTCTAGTCACATTGACTGATCACATTACTTTTTTTGCCAAGCTACCAACTGTTTCCATTTCCCATCCTCCATATATTGTCAGTGGGAACCTTGGTAACATGAATAAATAAGAGGGCAGCCAATAGGAATACATATTCATTCCTAAACTGACCTTAACTGACCTGAAAAGTGTCAAATTGTATCATTTTCTGTTAGTGCGCACTAACTCCCGGTTAGTGCGCACTAATCGGAAAAAACAATTTTTTAACTAAAAAATCGTGTCAAACACGATTTTCTTCTCCTGCCAGATGATTTTAATCGTTAAGACGATAGGGCACACGATTCACATCCCTAATGCAAACTTTCTGTTCATTACCTCACAAGATTCACTTGCAGGCCTGGCAATGATGGCTGACAACAAGTGCCCTGCTGGAGATCCATATTTCTTGCAATTGATACGTTTTCATTACTCACATGGGATTTTGAGGACTCAGATGAGAAAAGGAAAAATATAAGGGGGAGGAGTCACAAAGTGTCCATATCCAACCCCAATTCAATCTTGGCTTTTCTAATATTAGCAAATATAATTGGAGGAAGTAATCCTGAATTATACCCAAACTTACTGAGGAACATGGATATGATTATTTGGATGTGGAGGACATCTGGTGTTTGCGCATGTTTCAACAGTGATCACCTGGCCTCTGTCTTTTTGACTGCACATAGTGGCTGCAAGCCCAGATCAGGAGGGAGTGAGGTCCCTAGTAGAGATGTGAATCGGAACTGGAATCTGATCGGTTCCAGTTCCGATCCAAATCTTAAAATTTTTATCGCCCAGCCCGATTTGAGCTCTGATTATCGGCTGCGCCCGATCCGATAATCAAAAAACCCTCCCCCACCCTCCCGAACCCCCAAAAAAGGTTTTAAAATTACCTGGTGGTCCAGCGGGAGCGCGGGGAGCGATCTCCCGCTCTCAGGCCATCGGCTACGTTAATAAAAATGGCGCCGATGGCCCTTTGCCCTTACCATGTAACAGGGCAAAGGTAGCACCGGCGCCATTTTGAATACTGGCAATATGGCCCGAGTGCAGGAGGTCGCTCCCGGACCCCCGCTGGACTTTTGGCAAGTCTTGTGGGGGTCAGGAGGCCCCCCCAAGCTGGCCAAAAGTCCCTGGGGGTCCAGCGGGGGTCCGGGAGCAATCTCCTGCACTCAGGCCGTATTGCCAATATTCAAAATGGCACCGGCGCTACCTTTGCCCTGTCACATGGTAAGGGTAAAGGGCCATTGGCGCCTTTTTTATTAATGCAGCCGATGGCCTGAGAGCGGGAGATCGTTCCCCGCGCTCCTGCTGGACCACCAGGTAATTTTAAAAGGTTTTTTTTTTTGGGGGGGGGAGGCTAAGGGGGTCATTTTAAAGGGTCGGGTGGGTTTTTTTTATATCGGGCCATCGGCGCCATTTATATTAGTGGCTGCCAAAATGGCGCCGATGGTCCGAGAGCGGGAGATCGCGCCGGGACCCCCCCACTGGACCACCAGGTAATTTAAAACATTTTGGGGGGGTTCGGGAGGGTGGGGGATTTGTTTTAAAGGGTCGGGGTGGGTTTAGGGGTTGTTTTGGTGTGCCGGTTTTCCCCCCCTCCCCCTCCCTCCTCCCCCTCCCCCGATTTACGATTTTTCACGATAAATCGGGGGAATTTCTATTGTATCGCGACTCTAACGATTTTTGACGATTTAAAAAATATCTGACGATTTTTTTAAATCGTCAAAAAACAATTCACATCCCTAGTCCCTAGTGTGGGTGGATATAACCAATGTAGGGCAGGAGTAGGTCTCACTGTATCTAAATGCTTCAATGCAGGACATCACAGTAAGCCATGTTGTAGATTCAAGCATAGGTGCCCAAGACAAGATGGTTGCTCTAGCCATAAGATGTTAGCAGCATTGTCCCTACCTCTCAGAATCTCAGAAATGGGCAAGGAGATATTAGCCTTGACCATAATAATAATAATAATAATAATAATAATAATAATAATAATACTTATCAGTTTGATAGTGCTACAACAGTGATAAGTTTTTGGGCACAATAAGTTCCTGCCCCAAAGAACTTTCAATCTAAGTAGGTACCTGAGGCAACGGAATATAAAATGAATTACCAAAAATCACAAGGAATGCCAGTGAGGAAAACAGGATTTAAATGCTGATTTCCTGAGTTGCCAGTTCATTGCTCTAACCACTAGGTGATACCTTCTTTTAAAATAATTCTCATACCTGGAGTTGAAGCTGTATCACCTGACCCTATCTTTTCCAAGGTAACTTTCCCAATCAGTGTCAAAACCATGGCATAATGGTTGGGTATCTACCCGGATGCTGTGGGGCCAAGCTATTAGAAGGGTTTAGTGATGTATTAGAATTTCTTGCTATCACCGTTAAACGAGATCTGAACATTTAATTTTATGCAATACATTTCAGGGCATCTTTTTTGATCATCAGTAGCTTCATTGAAAGGGAATTTTATTTGTATAATAATAGTTATAAATAGATAAGAGTGTGTTCCATCTAAAAAACAAAAAATCATTGTGCCTAATTACACTTAAGAATTTGGAGACTGCAGCCATCCTCTTCTCTGACTTTACATTTAATCAATAAAAGCCTCATGACTGATTTAATATTGCATTTCTTTGAGCCTTGCATCCATAGAAATAGTGTTTGCTTGTTTCAGAAAATGTATTATGTGCTCCTTTGTGATTGACAGATCTAGCATATATTTCCATCTAGTACATACCCTAATAATATTGGGACTAGGGTGATTAATTAGAAATGTGTACCAAACTGAAATGGAGTATTTTTTCTCCCAACTTGTTTAATTGCTTTTTCTAAGGGATTGCACTGAAGATGCCATTATTTGAATATAGTGCTAGGGGTGTACAGGGATAAAAAAAATGTGTTTTTCTTTTTGGGAGGTTTCTTCCCCATGAATTTTGGTTCATGTAATGTTTGATTTGTGTGAACCCCCCCCCCCCCCCCCCAAAACAAATCAAATATAAAATAACAACTGCACAATGAAGGAACATTATGAAAATAGGGCCTCCTGGCCCCACCATTCCTCCCAACCACTAGGAAAAATGCAGGGGGCCAGGATCCTCCCACACCCTCTTGTCTACATTCCTAGTCTCATAGGGATCCACTGGCAAGGCCTAGGCCTAAGCCGAAGCCTCGGCTTTGCATACATCAAGGCCAAAGTAGGTCACTACAACCTCAACCTAGGCCTATTCAAGGCTGAAGGTTTGGGCTAGGCTGGAGTCCGGCCTAGGTCCAATGCCTTGGCCAAGGCCTAGACCCAGGTTGAAGCCTCGGTCTTGCATAGACCGAGGCTGTGGTAGGATACTGTGACTTCAACCATAGCCTAGACTGAAGCCCGGGCCCAGCTCAGAGGCTGTGTACTGATACCTGGGCCTCAGCCAGGACCTGGGACCAGGCCCAATGCCGTGGCCCACTCCAGAGACTGGATCCTGATACTTGGGCATTGGCACGGACCCAGGCCCAATGCTGGGGTCTAACCCAGATTCCGGGTCCTGATGCATGTCCTGGGTCTAGGCTGAGGCTAGGGCCAGGTCCCAGTGCTGCAGCCTAGCCCAGAAGCTGGCTTCTGATATCATGGCCCTGCCCAGAGGCTGGGTCCCAATGCTGGGGACTCGACCCAGAAACAGGCTTGATGCTAAGACCCGACCCAGAGGCATCCTGATCCAGCACATGGACCTCAGGATAGGCTGGGACCCAGGCTTGATGCGGGGGGCTGGGTCCTGAACATGGGGCCTCCATCTGGATCCAGGCCCGATGCTGGGGCCCAGCCCAGAGGTCAGTTCCCAATGCCTAGGGCTCAGCCTGGGCTGGAGCCTGGGCTCAAGCGTGACACCATGGCCCATCACAGAGCCCAGGCCTCATAGTTTCTCTTCTGCATCTTCTTTCTTCAGATCTTCCATCACCAACTGATGCTGTCCTCTGGAGTCATGCCAGATTTAATTAACTCCGGTGCTTTCACCCTAGTGCATGGTGCTATTTTGATGCATGGCATTGCCGATGGATTAGGTAAGTTCATTTATATTTTTTGGAGGTTTCGGCTGTCAGGCCTGGACCCGGAATCAGGCCTAGGCTGAGGCCCAGATGTCAGGACCCGGCTTCTAGGCTGGGCCCCAGCATCGGTACCCAGCCTCTGGGCTGGGCCATGGCATCGGGCCTGGACCTGGGCTCCAGCCTAGACTCAAGTTTCAGCCTTGCATAGGCTGGAGCTGAGGGTACAGAAACCTACTTGGCCTGTGGAAGGCCGAGGTGTCTGCCTGGACCTAGGCCTTTTTGGTAGATCCTCATGGGACCGGGTAAGTAGGGGTTGGGGTTGGGAATTTTTCCAGTTGGTGGGAGGGAGGGATAGGAGCCCTTGGAAAACCCTGATTTTGGTTTTTTTTGTCCATTTGTTTTTAAGTTTGATTCGTATTTTTCACATTAATTAAAGGAATCAATCATTCCACAAAACAAAATTGTGGGAAAAAACCTCCAGAAAATGAACCAAACAAAATTGGGGGAAAAACCTCCAGAAAATGAACCAAAAAGCAAAAAATAATTTTTTCCCTGCAAACCCTTAGGGGCAGATTTTCAAAGGCCATGTGCGTAATATACGCGCGTAACCCGAGAAAATCTACCCCTGCACGCGCCGAGCCTATTTTGCATAGGCTCGGTGGCACGCGCAAGCCCCGGGATGTGGGTATGTCCCGGGGCTTGCAAAAAGGGGTGGTCCGGGGGCGTGGCCGGGGGCGTGGTGGTGGTCCGGGGTTGCATGAACAAATCTACGCCCACGCGTAGATTTTAAGATCTGGCCCTTAGAGTGCAACCCGGCACGAACAAATCTACACCCTATTTTATAACATGCGTGCGCTGCCATGCACATGTTATAAAATCCAGGCTCGGCGCGCACAAGGGGGTGCACACATGTGCACCTTGTACGCGCCGAGCCCGAGGGGAGCCCCAATGGCTTTCCCCGTTCCCTCCAAGGCCGCTCCGAAATTGAAGTGGCCTTGGAGGAAACTTTTTATCCAGCCCCCCCCACCTTCCCCTCCCTTCCCCTATCTAACCCACCCCCCAGCCCTACCTAAATCCCCTCCTACCTTATTTTATTTCTTATGCCTGCCAGAGGCAGGCGTAACTTGCGCGCGCCGGCAGGCTGCCGACGCGTGAACACATGGCCGGAACGGAGGAGGGCTCGGGACATGCCCCCGGACCACCGTCATGACCCTGGACCCGCCCCGGATCGCCCCTGACCCTGGACACGCCCCTGGACCACCATCGTGCCCCCAGACCTGCCCCGGATCGCCCACTTTTGAAAGCCCCGGGACTTACGCATGTCCCGGGGCTTGCGCGCGCCGCTGAGCCTATGCAAAATAGGCTCGGTACACGCAGGTGCATATTTTCTCAGGTTATGCGCGTAGCCTTTGAAAATCTGCCCCAAAGTGAGCGGTGGTGATTGTGTGGAGAATGAAAAAGAGAAATGGTGTCACAGTGGATCATAGATGTGATGGGGTGGGCAGGTGAAAGAACCAATGCAAGTGAAAAAATAGGGAAGGTGAGGATGGTTGACCGTTATAGGTAGTAAAGGTGGAAGGAAGGGTGAGAAAGAACCAGAGAGTATGAAGGGGGAGAAGGAGGGTGACAGAGTCAGAAGGGTGATGGGACAATGGAGAGAACTAAATCTAGGGGTGTGTTGGGAGTGAAGGGGTAATAGAGCTAGAGATAGTGATTGGATGGGGAAGGATTGAGAGACACACATAGGATGGGGGGGGGGGGGGGCAGTACAAGAAGGGGTGAATGCTTCTAGAGGAAGTGACTTCAAAAGGGGTGAATGTTGGGGGAAAGGTGGTGAAGGCATGAGAGCTACAAGTGGTAATGGTGGAAGGTTTATGTGAGACATCCACTAGAGGGATGTGCTAGAGGGGGAGAGAGAGCAAGATGGAGTGGGGACAGAAGAAGGTGTGGGGGCAGGGGAGATACTGGTGGTGGGTAGAGGGTGAGGAGAGAGGGAGCAGAGTAGCACAAGTGGTGGGGAGGGTGTGTTAATGTTGGAGCCACTACATCCCTGTCATTGTTTTTGTGGGATTTGGGGAATATTATGCTGTAGTTGCTGAGAGAGATTCTGGTAGGGGCAGGATCTCGGATTGAGAGACTGAAGGGGCCAAGAGAGAGAAAGACAGACATTGGGCAGAGCATGGGCAAGAGAAATAGGGAGATGCAGGTCAGAGACTTGTGGGGGCAGAGTGAGGAAACAGAGAGAGAATGGTAGGCAGATTGAGAGATTGGTGGGACAGGATGGGATTGAGAGAGAAAACAGCAGGGACAGAGTGGGCAGATTGAGAGAGGAATGCTGTTGGAAGGGTTTTTTGAAAACATGAGGCTCCTGAGTATTGTGCATTCTGACTTCTTGGCTCATAGTACATGAAAGATTGGCACCCCTAGACTGACATATTGAGTTTGCAATTGTTGGGAGGATTTAATAGCATTATTAATGGAAGGTGCTCCCTCCACAGATGTGTGGGCACCATAAATAACCGGGCACCCGCTGCATCCCTGGGAGCATTGCTTCTGCCACATTGCCGGCCTTACCTGCGGGTGTGGAGGGAGGATCCCTTCTCCTCCCCCATTTCTTTTCCTCTGGCAGCTGCTAGCAATGGCGCCATCCATATGCGACCGGCATGGCAAGTGCACCGGCCTCCTGGGTTGGGGGGGGGGCGGTGCTTGTGACATCACTCTACCAGGTTGGCCTGGCATTGGGTGTGGTGATATCAGGAGAACACACCCCAATACTGGGTCACACGATTGGCCTGTGGGGAGCACTCAGTGATGTCGCCTGGGGGGAGGGACTGGTGAGAAATGTAAAACCTGCCAGCTCCCTCTCATTCAGCCACTTCCTCCTTGGACCTCCACAGCACGGAATGTTTCCCCTCCCAACCCACCCCTTTTGTTAGTTAGGATTAAATATTAGTTAGCAAATCATGATGTTTCATTGCTATTTTTTTACAGCAGCAGCATCCGAGTCCTGGAAGATTAATGTAACGATGAGAGCTGTATGCAAGGCAGGGAGGTGCTGGTAAGGATGAGAGGGGCCTAGGTGCTGCCACTTGGTGATTGGTCATCGAGGACAGGTGTCAGGCCTGAAAAGTGGGCCTTGACGATTCGATGGCCTGGCATATTTGTGAGGGGCACCAGCAGGGCCTGCTGCATGGTGGCCTGACAGGGTCCCTCCTGTAGTGGCGCTCCGCCGCTGATGGGGGGCTCGCAGGGAGAGTGATCCCCCCTCCTGCCCCTTTGGGCTCCACTAGGGTGGAAGGGGCGGAGTCATCGGCACCTCCCCTGTGATTGATATTAGGACTTGGTGCCTAAATTAGACTCCCCTGTTAGGGTCCTCTAGTAAATGACTGTGGCCTATTTACATACCAATTACGACTGAGGCTCTCATTGTGTTTGTGGGTAATGCGGGGTGGCCAACCTGGCTCTGCGGGGACGGGATAGAACCCCAGGTGTCGGGGCTGCGCAGTTATCGTCACAGTACTTCTTTTAATACATTCATACCTTTACTCTGCCATTCACAAAAAACCTTATTATTTATACTGGGCAAGAAGTCCAAGTTTCCCATCGATGGCAGAGCTAGAATATAATGTACTTTTATTTCCCACATATTGTACACCCTTTTCAATACTGTTCTCTGTGATTTGACAAAAATATTGTCCTTCAATAGTATAGTAGTTTTAAATGCTTTGGCTGACTATAGGCAGGAAGTAGCACAAGGAAGGATCTTCTACTGCCATCACACTGAATTTTCCATATCGTCATTCTAATCATATAGCTGTTACATTGGGCATGCCATGTTATATATATATAGGAGGGTATAATCAAGCTATTCTCCCATGGAAAAGTGCCCACACACATTTTTGCCTGCTTTTTTTGTGCAGGTGTGCTCAAGGCAAAAACACATGGGTAGGTTTGATCATTCAAAGCTACCTGCATAAATGCCTATCCCCAACCACATCCCACCCCCAGCAAATTACCCACTTTGCTGACATTGAGTATGTGAGTACTTTCACCCGCATAAAGAATGGGCACTATTCAAAAAGCCCATTTACACAGGGAAAAACTGTATTTTACCAAAGGAACTGGCTTTGATTATTGCCCTCCTGAGTCCAATATCTGTTAACGCTGTTCCTCCTTCATTAATTAGTCGAAAGGGAGTTTAAACTAATTTTATTTTTCTTTCCCTTTTGAAACATTCTTATTGCTCTCTTGAGAGCTTTTACATCTTCCTCCAGTTAACATCTGGCTATAATAATGTTGGCACTGAAACCATATCGAACAAGGGAACTCTTCCCAAAAAAGTAAAGGGCAGCACCTGCTGCCGCTGCTTAATTTTATCACAAATGATTTCTAAAACTAAATGTATATTTAATCTATATGTTTTCCAAGTCTTTTGGTACCTGGGTACCCAGATATTCTATATCAACAATGACCCTCCAGAAAGGAAATGCCCCTTGACATTTTTCTTTCACAACGTGATGTAAAACCATGTCATTAGTTTTCCCAAACTGTATTTTAAGCCCAGAAAATGCTCCAAAATGCCAGTTTGGTTGCCAATATATATTACAACTATAAGCATCTATTTTCCAAATGCAATTCCATGAAAACAATTAAGTTCTCTCAATGTAATGGTTAAGGAGGTAATTTTCTAATGGATATTTGAGCATAAATTCTGGTTTAGACATTTAAATAGGCTTTAGAGAATTTTCGGGCCGATACAGTAAAAACGTGGGAGAGCGGGAGAACATCCGCTCTCCTGGCATGTGCACAGGCCACTCTCCTGTGTGCGCGATACAGTATTTTAATTTATTAAAATTAGGCCCAGCGGTAAAAAGAGGCGCTAGGGACACTAGCGCGTCCCTAGCGCCTCTTTTTTTGACAGGAGCGGCAGCTGTCAGCGGGTTTGACAGCCGACGCTCAATTTTGCTGGCGTCGGTTCTCGAGCCTGCTGACATACTTTAACTCCTCAGACAGCACCAGAAGGGTACTTTACTCTCTTTCTTGATTCTTTTAAGTCCTTAGGCCGTGCCTGGTGGACACTTCTAACTTCCTCATATAAGACTTCCCTCAATACCAAGAAATTTCTTGTTACCTGTATGTTGTATCTTCTTTGCTTCTCCTGGTAGTGCACTTTACTGGGATCCCTTGCTTTAGATGGAAGTTGTAACACCGCTGTTTCTTTCTGGATGAAAGACTTCCCTCTTCCAAAGGTTTGGTATACTGACTTCCAGGTACCATGGATTATTATCTCCAAATGGGCAAACATATTAGTTGTCCAAAAAGAGGAAAAATCAAGCAAGAAGCAGGAAGGGTGCAATAAAATTTCTGTGCCTCCAAACAGAGGAGATAGTTCAAAAGACAGTTAATGCAAAAATATTCTTCCACTGTATCAGGTCACTGTCAGGTTTATACTGTGAAGGAGATATAGCATACTGCAGGTCTTCCTTACCCAAATCCAGCTTTGAAAACAGAGACATCCCAAACCACTGCAACAAGGGGGATTGACTCTCACAGGGAATTCTCAAAAATTGGCTTTAAAATGTTCAAAACAACCTGAAAAGCCTGAATAGTCGAGCCAACTGGTTCTGGCTCCTACATAGGGGACTCTTCCTTATTTCTGTCCCATAACTTAGCAAAAAAATGACTCAGCAGGAGACAAGAAACTCCTTACTGCTTAAAAATCTAAATCAAAATCCACCAAGATAGCAGATGCTGTGGGTTGATAAATAGCTAGGATATACCACCTGCATATTCCCACATGGGGGAGCAAAACCAAACCTCTCTCAATTATCTATGCACAGAACTTCCCCAGCCAATTGCTACACTCTATAGTAAGGGGAAACCAAACATCCCTTACATATGTATTTTTCTGATATAACTAAACAGACTCAGAAAAAATGTAAACTGTTTTTTATTAAGTGGTCTAGGATTTGTCAGTTGGGGGCATTCTTTTTTGAAATTGACCAGCAAGTGTTGCACAAAGTGTAGAGGTATTTCTTTATCTATTTTTTAAGCCTAGCCAACTCTCTTTTTTTCCTAAGTGATAGTTGTACAATATACTTCATTGCCTTTTCTGTCTTGCACAGCTTTAATTCTTTTTTTTTTTTATATATATATATATTGTCCCTGGATATGCTGCCTTTGAGTTACCTTTTTATTTTATTTCTTGGTAGATTGTGTAATTGGATTCTCTTCTTATTGTGGACTGGATTAAGGGCTGTTAATGTTTTTTCCTTATTTTTGTTGATTTTGAAAAACTCTGTTATTTCGATTTCAAGTTTATCTGAAACACTGTAATTTAAAAGCAAAAATAACAAGGCCAATATTTAGTAGGCCGTTTTGTGGACAAGTTATCCATAGGCCCTTTCCCGCTATTGGCTGCGGGGAAAATGCTAGTGGCTTGTAGTGACTCTTCTTTGGCCGCTGGGCCCTTTCTTTTTCTGGCAGGGAGTGGAAACCCTGCCAGAAGGTCACAATTCCACACTGCCGTGGGACACTAGGACCTTTCTTTCGCTGGCAGGGAGTGGAAACCCCACCAGCATGTCACTGCTCCATGCCACCAGCACTACAGGTTTTCCTGCTGCTAGAGTTTGCCCGAATGAAGGGTGAGGTGGCTCTGGCAGGAAGGTTTCAGGGGGCAATTTTGCTGCCTCAAAATCTTGCCGCCTGAAGCGGCTGTCTCACCCTGCCACATTATAGAACTGCCCCCTGGCTAAGGTCAACTTAATTAGGTGGACCTGCACTGAGATTGCTACACATTATCTCTCCTCTAGGACTCATCTTCTACAAAGGGGCAGTCATTTAAAGGGGCATTTTCAAACAATCCAAATTTTCAAAATGGATTTATGTGTATGTAATGGTATGGACCCTTCAATCACATTTCCAGTAAGCCCTAGGAAATTCCTAGGGCAGCTAGGGCAGGTTAGATTAGAGAGTGGGGAAGTTACCATTCTGTGCAGTCCCTCTCTTTCCCTGGGAAGCTTTTTTAACTAGAGAGACTGTGGGCAGTCCCGTAAGGTTTGCTAGCAGTTGGGCGGTAGTAGGAGCTTTATCTGAGTTGGTTTTTCAGGCCCAATCAGAGCAGTCAAGTACATCCCGTCTAGGGATCCTGATCAGGGTTGGGAGAGTATTCCTTCCAGTCCACTCACTGACTAGTTGGGGTGTCCCTCTGGAATGATTTTTCTGGTTGTGACATTTTTTCATGGTAGGAACCTTGTGAGACCCTGTGTTTGGGGCTGCTCAGGATAGGAAAGATCTGCCCTCCATATTCTCAGTGAGGAAGGAGGTGTGATGGCCTTCTGTAAGGAGGAATTCTGATGTTGTTTTGTTGAAAAGGAAAGGACTTCAGTTTGAGATGAAGAGGAAGATTTTTGGCTGCCCCCTTCCTTCCTTCATTGGAGCAGAATCAGTTGCCTGTTTCCAAGGGATCCCTCCCATCTGGGATCCAGAAAAGAGAGAGAAAAACAAGAGAAATAACAGAAGATCACCTAACTGTGAGTAAGAGCAAATAGAGATCATGCAAGACACCCATCCGGAGCCTTCACTCCATGGGGAGAGAGAAGTTTTGACTTTTTGTAAAAAATGACTGTATTTACCATTTTTACACTTTGATATGTCTGTATGCCAGTGCCAGAAATCTAAAAAGTAAGATGGGAGAGTTAGAATGCATAGCAGTGAATGATGAGATAGACATAATTGGCATCTCAGAGACCTGGTGAAAGGAGGATATACAATGGGACAGTGCTATATCAGGGTACAAATTATATTGCAATGATAGGGAGGATCAACTTGGTGGAGTTGTTGTATTTTAAGTCCTGGAGGGAATAGAGTCCTTCAGGATAAAGATTATACAAGAAACTAAGGATCAGATTTTTAAACCTACGTGTGGGCGTAGATTTGTGCTTGCAACCCGGCGCAACTCTCGAATATGTGCATAAATAACCTCGTGCTAAGCAGGATGTAACTTCTGTGGGATAACATGCATTTTTGAGGATAACTTTCAAATAAATTCACGTTGGCATACATGGCTGCGAGCAGATATGATATACATGTGTTTTATAAAATATGCATATCTTTTCCTAGCAGCAAAATGCTCAAAAACATGCAATGCATTGAAAGTGAGTATTTTAGTGCATTGAACGTGCATACTTTTCCTACCATTTAAAAATATATATATGCGTATATTTTCACTTTTGTGTGCACATATGCATACAAAAAAAGGGGCAGTCTAGGGGATTCTGGGAGGGAGCCAATACTCATGCATGTAAGTTGCTATTTAAAAGGCATGTGCATACATTTTCCAACTTACATATTTATACACCTGGCATAAGTGGTATTAAACATGTTGGGTAGCACTGACTGGGTGGGATGTCTGGGTGAACTGAAGAGAATTTAGGATGAAGAACAAAGAAGGTCTTGATGACTTGGAGAAGGATGGGTGAACTGGTGGATTAATTGGTAAACTGATTAATTTCATTTACATGCACAGGTTTTAAAATTGGCCAGCTTATGCATGTAAATTGGGTTTTATGAGACCAACTTTATTTTCATGCATAAAATATGGAATAGTGAGTAGAGGCTACTTACGCTTGCATGTGCCAATTTTTACATACATGAAGTTTTGAAAATTCACCCCTAGCTTTTTAAAATAAAAAAAGCATGCATGTAAGTCACAGTTCTGCCACCAACTCTGCCCTCTGGAATGCCTCCTCTCAGTGCATCTCAAAGTACATGTGAAACAGAGTTATACACACTTTTACATACACTGGCCCCTGACTGATATTGAAAATACCACTTATGTACATAAATCAGGTATTATTGCAAGCAAGTTGTTTTGAAAATCAAGCCTTAGGCAAATAATGCAAGTTAACATATTTTAGGATGGAACGTATGCAGCTATATCTCACAAACTTTCATTGTTGATATCCCAAAAACAGATATGCTTGTGGCACTCAGGGATTGGAGTTTGCTAACCCTGCTCTAATATACTTGAGAGATTCCTGACTCATTTATTGTAGACTGAGGAATTATTAGTTTAAAGTACTGGGGAAGGAATTTTCAGAGTGTTTTAGAAGGGTAAATATGTTTACACAAGTAAAACAGGCTTTTGAAAATAGCCCAGCCTCTGTGTGGGTAAATTGGGTATACCTGAGTGCAAAGGGAGTGTTGGAGTGAAATCGTATTCAGAGGTTTGATTTTCAAATCTGTGTCTTTTACTCTTCCTCATGGACTCAAACTACACAAATAGCAAGTTTCAAGCCTGTGAGTACTTTTGTGCAGGTTGCATTTTCAAAGGGAAACTAAGCAGGAATGGGGGTGGGGGGGGAAGGGAGGCAAGCCAGGTATGGAGGTGGGCAAGTCAAAACTGACATTTTCACATATCATGCCCATCCCAACCCCCACTTTTAAAGTCCCAAGAGCCTTCTATCCAACCCACTTCCACTTATAATCCCCACCCAATCGCCAAGTCTTCCTGCCCTCTAATCCCTGAGTTCCAGCTCAGTCTTTCAGTCCCTGCTGTACCCAACCCAATTTGAGTTCCTACTCTCCCATTCAATCCCTGCATCCCTGCTTTCCACTGCACCCAGTCCCCAAGTCCTTGCTCTTCTTAATACACAATTCCCCAGTCCTCATTCTTTCTTCCAGTTTCTAAATTGATGCTGACTGGTCTCCAACTCATTCCCTCAGCCTCCACTTATTTGATTTATTTATTTAGGCATTTTATATACCGAACATATTGTATACACTTCACATTGGTTTACATAAAAGTTGGACAAGCCATTAATACTTTATCCCAAAAACTCATAACAAAATAAAATTAAAATGAAATTAAAAATTGAAACATAATTAAATTAAAACCCTGTAAGGGCCTATAGATTTATATCTCCTAATAACATACTTAACTATAAATTACAAAATAATAAAATACAATTTAAAATTAAATAAAACCATACATAATGGTACTATCATATAAAACTAAAAGTTAAAAAATACTAGGTATTTTTGTCTAGAGCTACGAATTCCTGGGGGGAGTCACTGAAGGTATTAATCTGTCTTCATGAAAACCTATTCAAACAGCCATGTTTTTACCTGTTTCTTAAATGCCTGTATGTTAACCTCTAATCGTATATTGGATGGGAGAGAATTCCAGAGTTTTGGCCCGGCCAACGAAAGTGCCCTTTCCCTGACTCCTTCCTCTTTGGCCTGGCACCGGATAGCCCTACCCTCTCAATCAACCCTGTCTTCTCATCCTCTGAGCCTTCCATCACAGGTTTGGTCTCCTCTCCCATCCTCTCCCATCCTAGTTCTCCCCTCCCCTCTCTCTCTGCTCATTATAATCCCAGATTTTCTATTCTCTCCCCTCCCCTGGTCACTGCAAAACTCTCCTCCCCTACCTAGAGCTGTTCCTAGGGTGGTGCAGAGACCCTCTCTGTCTCAAAATGACTGCAAGTGTGAGGCAATGGGGAGCCACAGATCAACTGGCATCATTTTGAAAGGTGGAGCAAGCAGGGCAGGATTAAATAGGGATGGCTTTTGCCCTGAAGAGGCTGTTAATGATATCAGATGGAGTAATCAGGAGTGGAAATCCTGGGAGACTGCCAGGATCTCAAACCATGGGGAAGCAAGCCCCATCTTTGATCTGAGGGAGGATGATTTTTATCAGGGGCTGGGACCTCAGGCCCCTAATCTCTTTCTTTGATCTGGGGAGGGTGGGCCTTGGGGGGGGGGGGGGGGCTTTTATTATAGTGTCCGGCAACTCTCATTTGTTACTACTGCTAGTAATATACAGTGAGAAGGTTATTTTCAAAAGGATTTACAAGTGTAAATGTAATTACTATTGAAACAGTTTTCAAAAGCCATTTGCCTATGTAAAGTGCCCTTACATGGGTAAATCCTATGGTTAATTCAATAGCATATATTGTGGCAATTTTCAAAAGCCTACTTATACCGGTAAAGTGCATTTACATGTGAAAGACCCATTTTTAAGCATGTAAATGCTTTTGAAAATCAGACCTATGGGGTAATTTTCAAAAAGAGTTATGCTCTTAAATGTAACTTCTATTGAAGCAATTTTCAAAAGCTATTTACTCGAATAAAGTGGACTTACGTGAGTAAATCCTATGGACAATTCAATGGCATATATTGTAGCAATTTTCAAAAAGCCCACTTTCTCAAGCAAAGGGCATTTAATTGAGTAAACCCCAGTTTTACTTGAGTAAATGCTTTTAAAATCAGGCCCTATGTGTATTACTGGTCAAGGTGAAAACTGCTTAATGTGGTATTTGCTAATATGATAATTTCCAAACAACCCCATGAAGCCTCTTATAGAGTACATACCAACATGGCCATTTGGAGATCTACTACAATATTTTATAACCCGCACATCTCAGATACGAGCAGATTATAAAATACACCTATGTCTACCCTCAACATATGTGCAAATATTTAGTTACGTATGAATACCTGCAAAAAATAGAAAGCATGTACTTTTTCTACCTACTTTATAAACATACTCGCATATATTTTATATATGAAAAAAATAAAACTTGCTTGCATAAAACCCTGATTTATATGCAGAAGTCAGTATATTTTAAAATATGCGCTCATAACTGAAATCAAATCACCAGTTTGCTGAAGTGCCCTCCATCAGTTAATCTATGCCTTCCCCAGGTCATCAAGATCCTGCCAGTTCTGCAACCTATAATATAGCTGCTGTTAGTTAGACTGCGGAGTTAGCAATCTATTGTATTCCATAGGTGGAGTTAGCAATCTGTTAGGAATCTGTGTTGCGGGCTCTCGAAGGAGGGAGGAGCTAGCAATCTGGTAGGAAAGCTCTGTGTTAGAGCTAGGAGTTAGCAATCTGTTATTATTGGCTCCTAAAGAAGGAGGAGTCAGCAATCTTGTAGTGTCTCAGATATCGTCTTGCTACGGAGTAGCATTCTGTAATGAATCTGATATCATTGTGGGTGGATCCCTGGGCCGGAGGCAGATGACCATGCCCCTGGGAGGATATCCCGAGAGGGACCACCGGCTAGGCTTGAGTATGGAGACAGACACACATTAGTTCTTTTATTAAACAGATTTTTGACACCACCAGAGGTGGCAGTAGTGAGCTGATATGCCCGGCAGGGCTGTAGTCCCTCAGGTACTGGAACAGCGATCCTGGATAACTGAGCTGTTGAGAAACTGTAGAAAGTGAGTAGGCAGAGTAGGCAGAGTTCATGAGCAGAACTAAATGACAAAACTCACGTAAGGTCTCAAGGAAGCTCAGGAGCTGAAAAGGTTTAGGCCCTTGAGGAGCGAGTACCTGGTTCCAGGGAAAGCTCTGAGAGAGCGATGGTAACTCACAAATGTTTGTAGGAGCGATAGCTTCCAGGCAGTAGAGAATCTTCAGAGTATCCAGGAACATGGGCCCTTGAGGAGCGAGTACCGGTTCCTATCTGTAATCTGAAAGTAAAGAAAAAGAGCGAGGCCCCCGAGGAGTGGGTACCTCTGGTAAGTCCTAGGAGACAGAGTAGCTTGGATAGCCGAAGCAAGTCCTTGCTAACTCAGTTTGTTAGCGAAATAGAGACCTTTAAATATTGGAAGCGGATAACGTCATCTCAGGGGGACACCCCTGAGGTTCGCGCTCTTGCTGGTACTTGAATCAGAGTGCGCGTGCGCGCCCTAGGTCTTCAGGCAACAAGGCGGATCTGCAATGTTGAGCCGGTCCGGGGACGCTGGACGGAGATGGCATGGAGACGCCGTGGCAACCAGCTGTCCATCAGACTCGGAGGGAGTCTCCACAGAGGTAAAGAGGGCGGAGTGAAGATGTCGAGCAGCAACGGTCACAACACAACCATTATCTCCCCCTAGTTCACACAGACCTCCCCATCCAACCAATAGCAGATAAAAGAGGATTCTGATATCACTTACACTAGATAATTAACACGGGTCAAATTGCGCAAATAAGTTACCTAATATAGGGCCTCATTTTCCAATATCGCATTAGGGGGCGTTACCAATGCAAATGAGGCTTCTTTCGTGCAGTGGGGAAACATCGCGTGCGGCGATGTTTTCGCCATTTGCGAAAACATTAGCACTGCATGCGATGTTTTCCCAGAGAGAGAGAGAGAGAGAGAGAGAGAGAGAGAGAGAGAGAGAGAGAGAGAGAGAGAGAGAGAGAGAGAGAGAGAGAGAGAGAGAGAGAGAGAGAGAACCTTACTATAGTGCCTATGCCCTACATAGGTATTTGAATCCCTATGGGAGGGCTACCTACTAACTCGGAGTGGGGATTAGGTATGAGCGTTGGGGGTTGGGGGCCACTTTCGCATTCCACATGAGACCTACGGACAGAACAGTGGTCTCTAGTGCAGATTTGCTGGCCGTCGGAGTGAGGACGCTCACTCCAAGAAGAGATTTGGGCAACATTCTCTCCACCTAGCATGTTGTTGCCCAGGTAGAGTGTCCATCAAGCTAGGTAGAGAGAACGTTGCCCAAACCACTTCTTGGAGTGAGCGTCCTCACTCCGACGGCCAGCAAATCTGCACTAGAGACCACTGTTCTGTCCGTAGGTCTCATGTGGAATGCGAAAGTGGCCCCCAACCCCCGACGCTCATACCTAATCCCCACCCCGAGTTAGTAGGTAGCCCTCCCATAGGGATTCAAATACCTATGTAGGGCATAGGCACCATAGTAAGTCTCTCTCTCTCTCTCTCTCTCTCTCTCTCTCTCTCTCTCTCTCTCTCTCTCTCTCTCTCTCTCTCTCTCTCTCTCTCTCTCTCTCTCTCTCTCTCTCTCTCTCTCTCTCTCTCTCTCTCTCTCTCTCTCTCTCTCCTGAAACAGGCTGTCCAGAACTATTGCTGCAAGGTTCCCGCTTTACATATGCTCTGCCCCAACTCCACCTCCTGAATACCAAATTACTAATTCACAGGCAGTAAAGTGCTTGGAAAATGAGGCCCATAGTCAAGTAAATCTTATATAAAATAATAACTTACATGCATAACTCTTAGCCTTGCCGATTGCGCAGGTAAATATGCATGCAAAACTGAAAATGTATTTATACGTTTGATGCTTATAAAATAGTGTGTACACAAGTTTAAACTACGTGCACATGTGTATGCTACATAGCCCACTAGCCAGAATCAGTCTATGAGACCTTTTTTCCCAGCCCATACTAGTCCTTACTGCAAAAGAACTTTATTTAAATGAAAATTATTACTGGGCCACTGGCATTGGCTGTTCCTGCCCATATCATCATCATCATCATGAAAGGCCTGATGTCATGAGAACTTCAGCGAGTCACAGAAATCAAACATCCTTCTCACTTCTCTGTTGCCATTACCTAGCACTGCACGAGATTGCCATTAAAAGCCAGGAAAAGAAAAAAGATGCTGCTGTGGAGGTACCGTGGAGCTACTGCATTCTTGTTTTCCTGCTACTTTCTTGCTCTTCCGCCCCAGACTGCTACCACTGGAAGGACCCTAAAAATGCTGGTTAGATTTGTTTTTTTTCATTCTGAAGCTTTGCAATGCTTTAAAAAACACTCTGTCCCTTTGCAACTTAATTTCTTCTCTGCCTAATGAGCATTGCAAAGCTGTGAGTGCAGTGTGTTTATTTTAGGGAAGCAGGTGCATATATATCAGGGATGCAAATGGTGTAGATGAGAGACAATAATGTGACCATATGGTGGAAACGTTTGTCCATCCCTGATATGGACCTAGACCCTGCATATCTTCCCTGCTGAAGTGCCAGAAAGCACAGTGAGTACAAATCATGCCTGGTTATGCCATAATGCATATTATGTAAGTATAGTGCACATATATATCTAGAATTAATAGTGCATATATTTAACAATATTAAGGGCTTTCATTCCTTTCTATGTCTTCTTTCCTTCCTTTTTTATTCATTGTTTCCATGAAATGATTTCCTTGAATACTGGCATATTTCTGTTTGTTGTAAGGTTTTTTTAAAAATATTCATGTCATGTATTAGTACAAATGGAGCCATAAATGAGATATAGCACAATATAATTACTGGATCATTTGTTATAAAGGGTTTACCATTACATATAATATAAACCATACTCCTGTACAAGAAATGACATTTTCATAACAGAAATCTAAATGCCACAAACCTTTAATTAGAGGAATACAATGCAAAATATCACAGTCTGTCATGTATTGCATTATGTTAGGAAATCAACAAGAACACTCAAATAACTGAGCAAGACAATTTCACAAATAAGGCTCTCAATATGTTCAAACAAAAATAATTGTTAGAAACAGAGAAACATGATGGCAGAAAAACCATTTCGGTTTCAATGGCTGCTGTTACTTAAGGTAATGAATCCTTCCTCCAAAGTCCCGGCAAGTCCCGGCGAATCCTGGCGAAGCCGGGCAAAGCCGCGTGCCGACGGCGGCGCGCCGTATAGATGCCGCTGTTATTGGCGTCGGTTCGGGCTCCTCCCATGAACATCGGAAGCTGGCAGGTGAATGAAGAGGAAATTAGGTAGCGTTCACTGCCTCTCAGAGAATGTTCACAGCAGCTCAGCACATCCGATAGACGCCGCTGTTATTGGCGTCGGTTCGGGCTCCTCCCACGAACGTCGGAAGCTGGCAGGTGAATGAAGAGGAAATTAGGTAGCGTTCACTGCCTCTCAGAGAATGTTCCCAGCCGCACAGCACATCGGATAGACGCCGTTGTTATTGGCGTCGGTTCGGGCTCCTCCCATGAACGTCGGAAGCTGGTAGGTGAATGAAGAGGAAATTAGGTAGCGTTCACTGCCTCTCAGAGAATGTTCACAGCAGCTCAGCACATCCGATAGACGCCGCTGTTATTGGCGTCGGTTCGGGCTCCTCCCACGAACGTCAGAAGCTGGCAGGTGAATGAAGAGGAAATTAGGTAGCGTTCACTGCCTCTCAGAGAATGTTCACAGCAGAAAGGGGAAAACATCGACATCCACTCCTGTAGCAAGTGGTACTCAGCCAAGTGTTTATGATCTCTTTGGGAAAACTGCATTGGTATCACCAGGAGGGGAAGTCGCTGGAGGTACTGGCCAAGAGCAGGGCCAGTCCTCCCTGACTTATGAGATCTTGTTAAGCCCTGGTGCCCCCTCTACTCCAGAGCCACCTGCAGGAAGAGGAGGAGGAGTGATTTCTTTTGAAGAATCTAAATTGAGATTGACTGAGGAAATTATAAATCCTGAAATGGGGACTAAGGATAAAGGGATATTGGGATCCCAGGCGCACCTGGCAGAAGATATTCAAGTAATAACTCCTAAAAAATTCACACTGGAGGAAATAGGAAACATGATATTTGCGATGCAAAAATCATTAAATGAATTGGCAAAAATAGTGCAGGATGGCATAAATAAAAATTTGGTTGTACAAGCAAATATTGAAAAATTAGATGGATCAGTCAATAATATAACAACAAAAATTGATGAGATTGAAAAAATTCAGATGAATTTAATCAAATCTGAAAAGATACAAATAGATAAAATGGAACAACTGGAAAACCAAATTAAAAGAGTTAATTTGAGGATCTTAAACTTCCCCAGAACTCACCTGTTATCTCCGAAGGAACTGTTTAAGAGTTACCTTAGGAGTATATTAAAATATACAGAAAAGGAATTGCCTATGTTGTCTGGAATATATTATACTACTCAGACAACAAATATGGGAGGAAATCAAGATCAAATACAGGGAGAGCTAGAGGAGGATATAAACCTGTCAGAACTTTTGGAGAAATCATCCGACATGGAAATTAAATCGAGAGCAACACTGATAGTACAATTTGTAGACATATCAGAGAGAGATTCCATATTTAGAGCATACTTCAAATATCAAAAATCAAATTTTCATGGATTTCCAGTAAGAATCTTTCCAGATATTGCCTATAGTACACAACTTAGAAGAAAGGAGTTTTTAGCATTACGAGAAAAGGTTATTCAGAAAGGTGCTAAATTTCTTTTGCGATTTCCATGTTGATGTTTAGTAATTTATCAGAATACGAAATTCATGTTTAATCAGCCTGATCAGTTACGCTTATATTTGGATTCTTAACCCTATAGTTATCCTTGGTAGGGGTATATAGTTAGGTAAAATGCAGTAGACACAATGTTAAGCGATTTCTTTTTGAATATTCTGCTCAAGGATTCTATGTTTGGTAGGTTTCTCTTATTACTAAAAAGTAAATTTCTAGGTTTTCACAGATTGTATGAGTAATTATTACTGTTATGTTGAATCCATTGTAACATTTGGAAATACAATATCTGACATTTTAAAGTATGTAAATGCTTAATAAAAAATAAATTAAAAAAAAAAAAACTACAGTTTTTTCTTTCCTCTTCAGTTTATCTTCCATCACTATGAAAATTCTGGACTGAATACAGCTATATACCAGGATTCTTTTTTTTTTTTATTTTTATTTTTATTGAAATTTCAACAAAGTTTTTACAGAACATTGTTCAGAGAAAAAAACCCAGATAATAATAATAAAGTAATGAGAGTAATACACTTTACGTAATTTAATATCATTACACATCTGCATACTCGTTATAGGCAACATGGAAGTCCAATAACATTGAGCAGTAAATAAGAAAACATCTGTAAATAACTTCTAACATTGCCGTTTATAGAGTGGAGGTCATGAGTTAATCCTGTCACCATAACCTGCGTTCTATCAGGAAGAAGAGTCTAGGTATGTACGCAACTGTCCTGGTTCAAAGAAGATATATCTAGAACCTTGATATAATATTATACATTTGCATGGAAAGCGCAACATAAATTTTGTTCCTCTAGACATTACTTCTTGCCTCATTTGAAGAAATTTTCTCCTCTTTTCTTGGGTTTCTTTCGTGATATCCGGGTAAATCCAGATTCTATGCCCATGGAATAGTCCACCTTGATTACGTAAATATAACTTTAATACTGCATCTCTCTCCAAAACAAAAACAAAAAAAGCTAACAGAGTATCTCTAGTTTCAATCACTGTATCTAACGTTAATTCTAATAATGCAGAAACATTTAGAGATTCTTCCTGTGGTTCTAATACTTGTTGCTGTTGTTTTTCTTTATTTACTTTCTTTGGGGTATAGAATATTTTTTAAATAGCAGGTATTCCCTCATCTGTAAACTTTAAGACATTTTTAAGATAGTCTTTAAACATATCATGTGGGGACACTGCTTTTAATCTGGGAAAATTTAATACCCTCAAATTTATTCTTCTTAAGTAATTTTCTATCTTTTCCATACAGTTAAAAGATATAGTTTCAGATTTGATGAGATTGTATTGTACCTCTTCTATATGTTTAACTTTTTGTTCGGTCGCAGTTAGTTTATTTTCCATATTAAGTATTTTTATATCTATAGATTTAGTATGTTGTAAGTTTTCTCTCAACAAACTTGACATTGTTTTAATTGAACTGTCCATCGAAAGAAACATTTTCCAAATAACTTCTGTGGTTATTTCCACAGGCTTAGACAAAGGAAAAGGTTCAGATAAATGTACCTCAGGTTCTTCTCTCCCTGCACGCACAGGTTCCCAGTTTCCATCGTCGTCCAGATGTTCCTCCTTGCTCCCGGAGCCTTGAATTCCAAAGCTCTCCAAAATGGATGCTTTACCAGCGTCTTTTCTCGGGGCTGATGTTCCAGCTGGGACCGTTTTTCCTTCCAGCCAGCCGGCAATAGCATCTCCAGATGTACTGAAGACCCTAGACGGTGGTTCCAGGGTATTAGGTGCGCCAGGGCTAAGGGATAGTTCATCCACCTGGGGTCTTGGCATCTGTTCTATGTCAGGACTCCCCGCGGTGCCTATCCCCAGCATATTCCTCATGGTTCCAGCGAACATAGACTCGATCCCCGGCTGTCTCATATCAAAGATAGGCATCGAGGTAACAACTGTTTTAATCTTTGCTTTTCTTTTTGTATGCGGCATAGCAAGAAACTCTTCAAGGAAATTCAAGCAAAGGCTTACAACAAAGAGCCCCGAAGCGAGATTGCACGCTTCCACTCTAGGCAGCAGCCATCTTGGACTCCTATATACCAGGATTCTATGCAAGTTTTCTGTCAGATAAGTAAAATATTAATTAAAAAACCCACTCTTATCTGATATAGTAAAATTGTCTCTGTTGTGTATCCTCAAGAATTGATTTTTGAATTTACTTTATGTATTTCTAAGTTTCTGGATCAAACAAAGGTGAACTTCAGAGTATTCTGGGTAAGTATATGTCTCTCACATTTTCTTTCTTTATCTGTTTGTTATGTCTGTTGTGTCTGTATCTATTTTCTCTTTCTTATATTTCACTGTCACTCTCTCTTTTCTAATTTCTGTCTCTTAATTTTCAGCTGCTGTAACTGATAAGGTTGGTACCAACTAGTGTTGGTGTACATACATACTTATCTCTCTTTCTAGTGGCGATCTCTCCTTCTTTCTTGGTTCTTCTGCCTACTGCCTATCACTTAAACAACTCAAAAAGAGAGTCTGCCTTCCTGCACCGACCAATCTTCCACAGCTTGATATGTGTGAGCTCCCTCAGTGTGTATTCATCGTCTTATTGTTAACTGAGTCTATCTAGTTAAAATAAATGATAAAATGACCCTTTCTAAGGGGTGGAACAGTCATTCACAAGTGTTTCATTCTCAGCACTTTAACACCCTCTACATTTTCTTTTTGTTACCTTTTGTAAATTGACACTGTGGAGTAGTACTGTCAGTTAAGTGGCAGGAAATACAGTGGAAGGTTAGTTTATGTCAGTATACTATCAACTGTATTTTTCTCTCTGGTATACACTTTCAATGTTCCCACTAACTTAATTAAGATGCTAAAAAGGTCTCCATGTTGCACCTTTGTATTAACATTAACTTTCCTAACATGACCTTACCTTTTCTGGTTACAGTGTATCTTATCACACATTCACACAGTTCCTTCACTCTTAATTTCTATATATTCGCAGTTCTTTCCTTTTTTTAAAAACAAAATTATGTTTTTATTCATTTTTCAGACAAAACAATCAGTATAACACAATGTCAGCAATTGCCATTAACCTTCACCTAATACAAAAAATGTTTCAGTCAACTACCCAACCCCCTCTACCTCTTGTCCCCCACCTCCCATCTATACCATAAATGAAGCACAAGATGACCATGTTATTTCCATTAGGCTAGACAAACCAAAATAGACCAGAAATGTGTTTCTTGACAAGACATCCAACTACTCAGAAGCCCTTTACTGTAGTGATCTTTCCAATCTGACTCCTACAGCTGCTTGATCCACTCCTGAGTTGTAATGGAAAGAGAGGACCAGTAATCATGCCAAATTCTGTCTGAACTTTTTCTGAATTATTTTTTTTCTGACAGATATTCAAATTGAAATAGTTTATGAAGTTGTACTTTCCATAGGGACTTATTTGGCTCCTCAGATGAGATCCAAACTGCCAAAATTGTTTGAATAGTCAGTAATCAATCAAAGCGGTGCACCAATCAAACATCAGAGACCGGGCATTCTCAACAATAGGTCCCTCCATCTGGAACACCATGCCAGCGGACCTCAGGCAGGAAACCTGTCTCCTAACTTTTAAAAAGAAACTCAAGACATGGCTTTTCTGTCGAGCCTTTCCCTGTTCCTAAGCCAATAGCTTGACTTAGAATTGTTCCCAACTCTACTGTGATTAAACAAGCACGAAGTACTCATATACGTTATAACGTGGTGGGCTCCTTTTGCCTCCCTCCCACACCATCTCCTGTAAAAAGTTTATTATCTCTGTTCTCCCCTCTTTATTTCCTATCCCCAGTTTTTGCGCCCCTGTTACAATGTAACATTTTTGCTTCTTCAATCTGTGTCTCTTGTTATTTGGTTACGGTTAACTGCCTAGTTCAATGTAAACCGAGTTGATTTGATTTGTATCAAGAAAGTCGGTATATAAAAGCCTTAAATAAATAAATAAATAAATAAATAAATAAAATGGCTATCCTCAAGAATGATTTCTTGCAATTAGATAAGACCTCCAAATTATCACCAAATAAATTTAACAGGCATAATCGCAGATGTATTGGGATTACCTGTTTCATCATCTGACTGATGTCTGTCACAATATCAGTCTGGAAGTTAGCTATCTTCTCACATGTCCAAAAACAAAGGAAAAACGAGCCTTTTCAGTAAGGAATTTGATACATTTATCTTAATCACATAATTTTTCAGCAGATAACCAGACTCTGGACATATACATACAATGCAAGAGTTTATACCCTGTTTCATTTATATACAAATTTTCTAAGGCATTGGCAAATTCACTCAGAATTAATTTTACTTCTAATATCATCAATAATATCCCTGCCTGCATGTTTCATTTATCTTCAATATGATCAAAGATCTTATTATTGCTTTTATTATGAATTGCCTTAACCATTGAAGAATGGGAATTAACCTTCGTCCCCTTCCAGAAAAATACTTTTTCACATTTTCATAAATCGGAAACAAACTGTTTTGTTGGCACAATTGTTGAATGTAGTGCCTAACTTGTAAGAAACAAAAATCCTTTGGGGCATATTTTCAAAGCCTACGCACGTAAATCCAGGTGGATTTACGCGCGTATTGTGGGGGTTATGTGTGCTGAGCCTATTTGGATAGGCCCGGTGATGTGCACAAGCCCCGGGACGTGTGTAAGTCCCGGGGCTTGAAAAAATGGGTGAGGCATGGGCAGGGCGGGGCAGTCCGGGGCAGGGTGTGGGCATGGCCTGAGGCATGTTTCCTATTTCCTCCAGTGTGAATTTTTTAGGAGTTATTACTTGAATATCTTCTGCCAGTTGCGCCTGGGATCCCAATATCCCTTTATCCTTAGTCCCCATTTCAGGATTTATAATTTCCTCAGTCAATCTCAATTTATGTACTCTGCATCACCGATGGTAATGGTGGAGGGGCTGCCTGAGCTGTAGCTATAGAATCCAGACGGGCGTTAGGTCGTTCCAAGGAAGCCATCATGGATGCTAATATGGTAGTAGTAGAGTCAGCGCAACCAAAAAGGAGGTCAACCCTCTTTGGTCTCTACCGTCGGATGGCAAGGCCTGCTGATGAAGATGTTTGGATGAAGTCTTCACTCTGGAAGCTCATGATCCCCCCAGGAGGGGCCCATAGGGTCACAGCCGCTGGGACTTGGAGACTCCCTAAAGAGTGAAGATAGTCTGGATGCAGGTGCCTCCTGCAGGTCATGGGTTCCAGACGGCTGGCGCCTCCAGCAGGTCGTGAGCAGTCTGG
This sequence comes from Rhinatrema bivittatum, assembly GCF_901001135.1. Lineage (NCBI taxonomy): Eukaryota > Metazoa > Chordata > Amphibia > Gymnophiona > Rhinatrematidae > Rhinatrema > Rhinatrema bivittatum. The sequence goes on along the minus strand of NC_042617.1, from coordinate 110,367,151 downwards.
GAGTATACATCGAAGGATAGTCCAAAGCCAGTCCAAGTGTTGAAGTCCAGAGAGAGGTCAAGAGCTGGTCCAGGAGCAGACAGGAGAATGGCCTGAAGCCAATTCAGGAGCAACAAATGAGAACAGTCCAAAGTCAGTCCAGGTCAATACCAGAAAATCACCACCACCGGTCCGAAGGTCAGGAGCCAAAGAGTCAATCCAATGAGGAGAAGAAGCAGAAGCAGGACGGAGAGCGGATCCAGGAACACGGAACACAGGAACCAAGCACAGAGCCTCAATACCAAGGCAAGGTCTGAGGGTCAGACCTTGCCTTAAATACTAGTTCCCGGGCTCGCTGTTGAAGACCCCAGTTGATCTGGCCCGTTAAATCAATCAGGGCATCTAGCAACTCTGGAACATCTCTTGCAGTGAGCTCGTCTTTTATTCACGGGGACAGGCCTTCAAGAAAAATAGCACAGAGGCTGTCTTCTCGCCAATTCAATTTGGAGGCCAGCGTGCGAAACTCGATGGCTCTATCGAACAAGGACCATGACCCTTGGCAGGGATGGAGCAACTCTGAGCTCAAGGTAGTTGAAGGTTCAGGTTCTTCAAACATTTGCCTAAAGGCTTGTAAAAACAATTGGATATCTTGAAGCAGTGAATCTTCCCATTCCCAAAGGGGTGAAGCCCACTCCAAGGCCCTCCCATCCAGGAGGACAATAATGAAGGTAGTCTTCACGGTACCAGTGGTGAAATGAGTAGGCTGCATGGAAAAATGCATCTGGCATTGATTCAAAAAATCCCCAGCAGAGTTTGGGGTCACCTGCATATCGAGGTGGAACCGGTAACCATGCAGTGATGGACTGAAGTATGGAGAGATCCGGCAGGTCTATGGCCTCTGCAAACTGTTATGCGGAGTGGTGGACCCTTGCCGAGATGAGGTGGGCGCCACCTATTGGGGAAGGCCCTGATAGGTCCTCATTGTTGGGAGGCAGATGCAGGTGATGGGACCCAACCAGACCTTCACCTATACCAGCCCTTGTTCCCCGCAGGTTGAGCCCTTGAGTGCTGGGATCGGCAGGACTTAGGAGCGGTTCTCAGACGAAGATGATCCTTGAAGGCAAGAGGCAGAGAAAAGGTTAGGCATTCCAGAGGTCAGGGCTGGTAGCAGGCAGGAGAATCCAGAAATGGGCCAGAGGTCAAGGCAGGTGGCTAACAGAAGGGTCAACAAGCGAGCAGATGGTCAGGGCAGGGGGCAGATGAAGCAGAATCCAGGGACGAACCAAGTCAAAACCTGAAGAACCAACCAAGAGGATCAGGAACAGATGAGGCAGACAAGGCAGACAAGGCAAGGTCAGGAACAGACGAGGCAGGCAAGGCAGGATCAGAAACAGACGAGGCAGACGAGTCAGTTGAGGCAGGGTCAGGAACATAAGAGGCAGGCAAGGCTGGGTCAGGAACAGATGAGGCAGACGTGGCAACCAGTAGTTCTAAGGCAGAGCAAGACCTGTTGCAGAGGCAATTATCGCTTGCCAGGGCCGGGGTTAAATAGGCCCCCTGGCTGCCACGTCATCAGTGAAGGCCTGGCATTTCCTGCTATTGGCCTAGGGGGCCAGGCACAGACCATGCATCGGACGGCGTCCCTGCCGCGTGGTGGGAGCAAGGCTGGAAGCGGCCATCTGGGGATACCGGCTGGGATTCCCCACCTCAACGAGGGAGGCCCCGGAGGTCCCTGGAGCGGTGGTAGACCATGCCGAACATCCAGCAGCGGGGCAGGTAACACCTCTATCGCATCCCCTAACAGACGTCTTTCCTCCAAGCTGAAGACCTCTCACCTGTTCAGACTTTCTTCATTTTTGTTGCCCTTCTCTGTTAGTTCTACTATGTTTTAAGATGGGGTGACCGGAACTGCTCACAGTCCTGAAGAAAGAGTTACTTCATAGATCTATAAAGATGCATTATGATATTTTCTATTCTATTCCCAATAATTCCTAATATTCTATTGATTTTTTAAACCAGTGTCAAACACTGAGCTGAGGATTTCAACATATTGTCCACTGTGATTCCAACATCCTTTTCCTGGCTAGTCACTCCTAATATGGATCTCAGCATTATGTACCCAAAATAAGTCCTCCAAAGCAGTGTACAACAATAAAAATATACATCATAATAACATAAACAATCAGAATAATATAAAAAAAACTGTTTAAAAACGTATTTCTATTACCCTAAATACATTTTGTAAAAAAAACATAAAAGACAAGCTGCGCTGTGTATGCAGTGCAGTGATTATAACTTGGGGGGAAGCACACGAGAAGGACGGCAAGAAATTAAAAGGGGGAGGGGTAGGCTAGAGCGAGAAAAGGTGGGAAGAACATGCTAGGAAGGGTAAGGGAGGGGGGAAGGGAGACTGGCAGTTGGAGTAAGGATTGTAATAGGAGGCACCGATTGGGTTGCAGCGGATGACGTCAGAAGGCAGGCATCAGAATCGGGCGGCAAGCAAGGAGAGAGGAGCACCGGAATCTTGTCCCGCCCGCCCGCCCTTGTATTGGAGAATGTTTATTAAATGCTTTGAAGTGATGTTTGTCGCAGTGGTGGCAGAAAAACCGAGCCCAGTTTATGTTGTAATGTGCGGGGGGAGGGGAATTTGGTTGATGGAGGGGGGGGAGTGCCTCGTGTAGTTGGGGGGGGGGGGGCTGCTACACGGGAGGACCGGAGAACCGTGGGGCTAAGGTTCCCGGTGTAGCTTGCTCTCGCTGGTAGGAGGCGGAGCAAGTGGAAAGGGGGGAAGGGAGTTCCACCATTGGGTTTTAAGGTGGTGGAGGACACGAAAAGGGTGGGGGAGGAGGGGGTGTGGCAGAGGGGGATTTTGTTAAAGTCAATGTAAGGGCTCGGGTTAGATTCTTAATAAACTGCGGCCTATTTTAAAAGCCAACAGATAGTCATGTATTTATTGTGGGGGGGGAGTATCTGACGGGAATCGAGTGCAGTGTCTTCCCTCCCAATGTTAAAGCCACACATATTTCTTACATTTAGTGCAGAAAGAATCTAACACTGCTTAATTTTAATTCATTTAACAGAATTCTAAATCTTCTTGCTGTAGCCATGGATGCAATGAAAATGTGTACCCAGTGGGGTCAGGTGGCACGGCATTAACCCTCTCTTATGGTACAGATTCTCAGTCTTAGCTAGGAAGCTAAGAAAGGCCATCCTCAGTGCATGACTCAGAACATATATTTAGTCTTAGCCAAAAAGAGGCAAAAATATGGCTTTAAAAATGCATTTATTTGCTCAGGCTGCTCAGCTGCTCCCCCCAAGGCAACTGATTTGGTTTTTCTACTATGTTGGTTTTTATTTGTATTTTACAATTATGTATGTTTTAACTATGTAATCTGCTCAAAACAGACTCCTTTTGTAGTGGAATATAAATCTTTTAAGAAAAATAAATAAATACATAAGCTATCCCTTTTGTCTACCTGCAGCCAGAGGCTCACAACAACAACTGCTTCAATTTACTCTTCGTACTATAAATGTTTATGCATCTGGTGGATGTTTTTGCACAAATCTTACATTTGGTTCCATTGAAAGAACTCATTGTTCTCTGTCACAGTTACTTGCTGCTGAGGAACACCCATGCGTAACCAATAGCCTGTTGTGCCACGTTCTACCAAGAATAAACCATTTTCAATACCATCATGTGCTCTGTCAGCCAAGTAGCAGCAAAAAATGTTTCTGCCCTCTCTGATTAAAAATGGAGAAAAAAACCCCCAAAATATGCAAAAGATTTTGAATGCCCGCCAAGATTCATAGAAGGATTTCATGCTGGCTGGCAAGATCTTCAATGTTACAAAAACAGCCGGAAGCACTTGCAAAATAAATAATATGCTGCAGAAGTATATGAAAAGTGAAAGTATATTGTTTATTTACATAGCTGGTATCTGAGCTACATACTAGACTTACAGACCAGAGTTTGACATGCAACCAAGATGTGTTAACTTTCAGCAATAAATAAATATATTTTTATTTTTACCTTATCACCAGGACAGTTTTCTTAACTTTGTGAGTACCTCCTGCTGTGTTTGAACTGTTTTCTTTTCTGGGAAAGCACCATTGTGAATTTTCAGCTGGTTGGCACAGTTCCTCAGCATTATTTCAGGTCCAGCCTTACGGCAGGAGAAATTGAATTTTGAGGTTTCTGAATGTTTCAAAGAACATATGAATAATGCCAGAATGAGAGTGAGCTATTATTGCCCATTTAAAAAGTGGTTGTTCATACGACAGACAATATCTGATGGTGATGATACCATCAAATAGGGATGTGAATTGTGTGATCGATCGTCTTAACGATCGATTTTGGCTGGGGGGGGGGGGGGGGAATCTGATCGTCTTAGTTTTTTAAGTTAAAAAATCATTTTATCGGGGGAGGGCAGGAAAACCGGCACAGCAAAACAACGCTAAAACCCACCCCGACCCTTTAAAATAAATCCTCCACCCGGCGCGATCTCCCGCTCTCTGGCCACGGCTGCGTTAAGAGAAATGGCGCCGGTGGCCCTTTGCCCTTATCATATGACAGGGCAAAGGTAGCGCTGGCACCATTTTGGTTCCTGTGACCTGACGTCACGAGTGCAGGAGATCGCTCCCGGACTCCCGCTGGACCCCCAGGGACTTTTGGCCAGCTTGGGGGGGCCTCCTGACCCCCACAAGACTTGCCAAAAGTCCAGCGGGGGTCCGGGAACGACCTTCTGCACTCAGGCCGAATTGCCAATATTCAAAATGGCGCCGGCGCTACCTTTGCCCTCACTATGTCAGCATTGCCATGTGATACCGACAGTGAAGACAATAATATCCAATAAATTGCAAATCAAGAAGAACAAGCAGTTCGATCTGCATTAACTGTAATACTGCTTGTTCGTCTTGATTTGCAATTTATTGGATATTATTGTCTTCACTGTCGGTATCACATGGCAATGCTGTGTGGATAAGAAAAAGCTCGTCTGATTTGACATGCACTCAAATACACTGAATGTCATTGCGATATCATCAATGTGAACCAATCCAAGTCCTGGTTCAATCAATTGCCCCTGAGGCAGCTCTGTGCAAAAGAGCGAAACTCGGCCAGAGTCGGGCATTTTAATAAAGGGCTTGTTCATCATCCGATTCCTATTGTCTTCACTGTTACACAGATGATTGGTGAGGCCTCACCTGGAATACTGTGTTCAATTCTAGACACCTCATCTAAAACAAATAAGGATAGAATGGAATCAGTCCAGAAAAGATGATCAAAATGGTATGGGGTCTGTATGGCAAATCATATGTGATGATATTAAAGGAGCTTAATATGTATACACTGGAAGAGAGAAGAGACAGGGAATATGTGATAGACTTTCAAATATCTGAAAGGAATTAATGATGCACAAAAATCAAATATTTTCCAATGGAAAGGAAACTGTAAAACTAGAAGTTATGATATAAAACTCCAAGGGAGAAGATTCAGGAACAATGTCAAGAAATATTTCTTCATGGAAACAGTGGTGGATGCATGGAAAGCCCTCGTGGAAGAGGTGGAGAAAATGAGAAAAGTAATGGAATTCAAAAGGGCAGGGAACAAATAGTGAGGTTATCTGCTGGCTACAGAAAGAAAATGAAGAAATGGAGTAACGTTTCTATTATATGCTGGAGATAACTTGCATTGTATAGCAATTGCTTCTACCCTTAAAAAACCCACTTGTGGGTAGCCTGCACAGAGCAGTGGTTGCTACTTCCCTTAAAAGAAGGCTTGGGGGTAGTCTGCATGGAGTGGAAGTTGCTATTACCCTTAACAGAAGGTTTGGGGGTAGTCTGCACAGAGTAGCAGTTTCTACTACACCCCCCTAAAATAATCTTGCTGAGCAGAATGGATGGACTGTATTTATCATTATCTGTAGTCTTTCACTGTTACCACATTAAGGCTCCAAATGAGGGGGAAAATGCATCAACCAAATTGGTACAAATTCCTAGTCAGGAAGAAGGCAGAGGAAATCTCAGGAGGAGACATGATGTAATTTCCATAAGGTATCATTAAATGAAGGACCTGGCTGTTCAGGCTTGGGAGTTGGTCTTCTCCTTTCCTGTATATAATATGATTCTCAACCTTGTCAGTATCATCTGCCTCCTCCCCCTCCTTAGTGGAGGCTAAGATGTTATTGACTAGAGGCACCAAATGATAATCATCCACTAGCTGTCTAATATCCTGAGATTTAGGATCCAGAACATGATTCTTCTTCTGAATCAGTTTTTGTAAATACTGCTTCCATTACCTGAGAAGCAGTAATAATGGAGGTGCATGGTCCTGATTTTGGGTGTTGCACTTTTGCTGTCTCTGCCTTTTGTTGTGGTATAATCCATCAAAGGCTAAATACTGGATGAAATCAATAGTAGTCAGAAACGTATGGGAAGGGAGTTTGAAGACAAAATCTAAGAGGGCATGAAACTATTAAAGATAACTACGTCTGAGTAAAGCACTGGATTGCCAGGGCAAGACCAAGAGTCTGCAAGTAGCATAGGGGAAGATGTTTTGGAAAGAATCTTAGATAGCCAAAGCAAATGAGGAAGTACCCTCAACAATCAAAAGTGGTTTTGGCGGCAGCAGCAACAGTGACATTTGTGATTAAAATCATAAATGTTTGGAAGCAGACCACTGAAGGATGAAAAGTGGCAGCAAAGCTTTAAGATGTACCATGAGCGCTGATCATTTGCCTAGCATATTTTCATTAATTAATTAGGACAGTCAGAGGATTAAAGATGATCAGATGCCATCATTGTTCCAAACATAGACGATCTGACAGCATTATTCCCATGAGCCACCGAGCTTCTTTTGGGAAACAAAAGTCTTTGGTTTCTGGAGGAAATATAGTTACAAAACTGAAACTTAAAGACATTTATGGAAGGGTAACACCAGGAGAGAAGCATGAAGCTTAATTTGTCTCGACTTGGGAAACTTCTCTCTCCCTGCACATAGAAAGGACTGACAGATTTAATAGCTCTTTCTTGATTCTATGGGTGCTAGTGCTTGGCTATTCTTAGTTGATGGAGTATTTGTCTAGTTAATTCTGATAATGAATGAGAATCTTCCATGCTAACTAATTACTTGACCCCCAGAAGTCATTTTCCAACTACATAAAGAGACAAGTGGAGTTCAGCCACAGGAGATTGAACAATAAGAGTTCAGTGATATCCGATGTCTGGGTTGCATGTGTGCTACACTAGATGGATCAGCATGTGTCTGTCCTTCAATGACAGATGAGGGTAACCCTCTTGTCTCTGTTCATTAGAGGATTTAATGAAATTAATGAATGAATTACTTTCTATGAACAAGGAATTTCTAGTAAGTGTGGGTCATAAGATCACATTGATTAAGTTTTTGCTGTTTATACACACAGCATGTTACTACTACAAATTAGATGATTAAGTGAGGTCCTTAGATCAACTCCACCAGGGACAATAATGGCTCTGGTGGAGAGCTGAGAAAACAAACAAACTTGACTATCTAGAGAAAATAGAATTTGAAATAAGGCTTCTGTAGGCAAACCTGCAGAAAGAACATTACTGGTGGGGGAGTAGGCCACTCTCTTCCTCCTCTTCCTGTAAGCAAGAGTGTACTTTGTCCTTGGATACCTCATGCACACATACAGACCAGGAAGATCAGCCCACCTGCCATGCTATTGAGAGGGCCAGGCTTAGAGGGTCATCCCTGAGCCCCCACACTTCATATTGGTCACTGTGCCTATGTACTGACCTGCAGTTGTACATTACAATACTATACCTAGTAATTCTTAGTGTGTACAAAAATGTCCATCATACATTGTGTGGGGAATTTCAAATAGCTCAAAGGCTTAAAACCCCCAAGTCATAGATATGGGGGAATCACAAACAGCACAAAGACATCAAAATACCCATGGTGAACACTGTAGAAAATAAAAAAAAGTGCAATGACATTAAAACTCACAAGGTATAAAGTATGAGAATCACAAAGAGCACAAAGACATCAAATCCCCCAAGGTATAGAGTGCTAGAATGACAAACAGCACAAAGGCATAAAAACCTACAAGGCATAGATGGAAAGAAATTACAAACAGAACAATGGCAACAAAATGCCAATGAAACATGACATTAGAAAAGGGAATAAAAAATAGTTGTATGAACAGGTCAATGCAATGAAGATAGCACCAACAGTGGCATGAATATTCCCAAATCAACAAAATGGTACCTAAAGTGGCAGATTTTCTCCAAGACACACTGAGAGAATCAGGAGCAGGCAGTTCAATAATAGAGGGAGGTTTAGACAGCAAAGGGATAAAACCAGGAAAGAGATGGGGTGGGAAATGAAACTTGTATTATTATTTTTTTTTTTTTACATTTTGATTTTGGGGACAGAATACCCCAAAATACCCCAATATAACAACAAAATAAATAAGATGGTCAAACTAGGATGGGATCTAAACAGCAAAAAATACAGAGGCATCAAAATCTCTATGATGATTTCATCTAGGGCACAGCAGCTACTCAAAGTGGCAGTAAGATACCCAAGGTTATATATCTAGGACATGGCAGCTAGGCAGAGTGGCAGCAAGACCCCCAAGGAGGTACATTAAGAGATATGGAAGCTAGGCAGAGTGGCAACAAGACACTCAAGGCTTAGCACTGGGTACATGGCAGCTAGGCAAAACAGTACCAAGACTTCCAAGGTGCTTTCAATCATCTTAACACTCTCATGGAAATAATGGAAAGGTCAGCAAAGGCAGACTTATTTTCAAAAAGACCAACTTTTCTATAAACTCTGGCACCAGCCTTGAACTGTGAAGGCTCATTATGTACCCTGCCATTGAGAAGAAACATTCACTGGGCACACTAGTTGGTGAGTAAGAAAGATAATGCTGAGCCACTTTGGCCAGGTCTGGCCAGGCTGTGGACTTGCATACCTAGGGGTAGATTTTAAAAGGGTTACGTGCATAAGTTATGCGCGTAATCCTTTAAACCCCCCCTGCACGTGCAAGCCCTGGGAATCGCATAAGTCGCGGGGTTTTCCGGGGGGGGGGGGGGCGTGTCGGGGGGTGTTGGGGCCGACGTGTTGGGGCCAATGTGACAATCAGGGCGTTCCGGGGGGCATGTCAGGGGGCATGGTGCCAGCCCGGCGTTTCAGGGGCATGGCCTAGGCCTCCGAAATGGGTCCTGGGCCAGGGAATTGCACGCCAGCAGCTCGCTGGCAGGCGTAACTTTTAAAACACAGGTAGGGGGGGTTTAGATAGGGCCGGGGGGGGGGGGGGGTGGGGGGGGGAAGGGAGGGGAAGGTGCGGGGTGGGGGGGGTGGAAGGAAAGTTCCCTCCGAGGCCTCTCTGATTTCAGGAACGGCAGCACGCGCAGGGCTCGGCGCACACAAGTTGCACAAATGTGCACCCCCTTGCGAGTGCTCACCCCGGAGTTTTGTTTGCGCCTGGTGCGCGAACAAAAGTACGCGTGGGCTCACTTTTAGAAAATCTACTCCCTAATATGCCTAGCTGCCATGCCATGTCCTGGATGGGATATGTTAGTAGCATGTCACAAAAATTTCTGCTGGAGTCTCCTTTGCTGTGGTGGAACATAGGTCTCTCTTGCCAGCTGCTTTAGGTATGGCCTGTATCAGGAGAGATGGTTCTGTGGGGGCAATATAGCTTTGGTGGATGGAGGTGGGGAAGGAAGTGGCAGCTTATGTTATGCTTACTAGCTGGGATGGCCACATCTTCCTATGCTACATCTCCACTGTGCCTCTGCCTTTAGCACTCGTGTTCATTCCAGTATCTCATTCATGAATATGAGTTGCTGGGACTAGAGGACATAGATCACGAAGAGTGGTAAGCATGTTTTCATTAAAATTTTAAAAAGAAAGCATGCAGTGATACATGTATTTCATAGGCCAAAATGTTCTATTTTTGGCATGTGATTGTGGAGAGCAGGGCCGTGCTTTTATTTCATTTGTTTTTAAGTAGAAAGATTTTGGAGGAGAGGCAGAGCCTCACTGGGAACTTCACTGTTAAAAACGTTCAATTTATTTTACTTTGCCTACCTCAAGGGCAGTGGGGTAGTGTGGGACAGAGGGTCCAGAGGACTCGGTTACTCTTTTGGGATGGGGAGTTATTTAGGCCAATTACCCCTTTAAGTCATGTCCTTGAGAGCATCAGGATGTATATTAGCATTCTGATGCTCCCTGGGAAAGTTTAGTTACAACTCTAGAGTTGTAGCTAACTTTACCTCAAATAATGTGGCTTGCAAATGTATTGTATTTATTTATATATTTATTTTAGCGTTAATAAGTTGCCTATTACCAAAGCTCTAGCCAGCATACAGATGAAATATTCATAATCATTAGACACATCAAAATAATGACAAGCTGTACTATTTTATTTACATTGGTATGGCTAGTAATGAGCCAATTAGCAAGCATTTGCATGATAATGGATCATTACCATACTTGTATGTGCTGAGGGAAGAATAATGCACAGTATTTGAAATACTTCACATTACTGCAGTGTTAGGACATTTACCACATGGTAAGTATGCAACACAGTTTAATAAATGCCCCTAAGATTCAAGCCCTCTGGGGACAAAGCAAGACTTTCAGTAGCTGATTGTAACTTGCCTTGAGTTAAAACCGAATAAATAAATAACATCGTTGTTGAAGTAATTCTTTGTGTTTCCCCGCTACATTTTCGCTCTTGCATCTTGTATTTCCTTGTTTTCTGTCCCAACATGTTAAGGTATTTTGTTTGCTCTTTTGTAATTCTGTGCTGATTGATTGACACTAATTCCTACAAATCTGCAGAATATTTATTCATATTTTATGATGGGAGCTTTGTGTTGCCATTTATTTTCATACTTTACACCTTCAGAGCATTTACTATATATTTCTGTGGTGCCTCTAGATTTGGGTCTGTTGATGCTATTAAGTATCTTTGGAGGCTTACTATAATAGCTCTGTAAATGTAATCTCTTTCTATTTGATCCATACCCATACCCATGCTGCCTCTCTCTCCTCTTTATTTCTCATCATTAACATCCTTCACCATGGCACATTAGAGGTTGCTCACTTTGATGTGATGAGAACATAGAGCACTTTTTTGCCTCAGTGGTGTGATTTTACTCTTCTGTTCCTTCTTTAGATTTTTCCCTGGAACATTTCTATCATACTTTCTGGACTATGTAACTTGCTACTATATTTCTGTTCATGGTTCCCTTCCTTTCCATATGGGGTTTAAACCCTGTCACGGATGTGTCTCTTTAGTGGCAGTAGTGAGAAGAATTTCCAGCTGTTCACTCCTTTTTGGTGCTGATAGATTATGCCATGCAATCCACTGCTCCACGTGATGCTTAAGACTTGCTCACAGAGGCCCTTCCTCTTTTTATACATTGTCTGCTGCCAGTAAAGCAGAGAGGAAGAGAATATGCAGGTGAAATCCCACTAAGGTTCCTAACTTTGAAGGATTTCAGTCTTTTATATATATTTCATTATGACTCAAAGCATGATCCCAAGTAGTGGTAGAGTTGGATTTTCAACTTTTCTGATTGAAATGATTCCTCTTTCGGTTCAGGTTTAAGAACCTCAGTAACTCACAATATGAGTGGATTTGCATACCTGGGATTATTCAAACTGAGGCAGTAATGGAAAAAAAATAAAATTTTTAGTGTGGAATTGATGATCCTCAAATTAGTGCAAGAAATGCCTCAATACATTTTACTCAATTACACTAAAAATGTATTGTCCATTTTATGCATTATATAGGCAGCAATGTTTTGATTCCTATACTGAATGAAAAGTATACTGCATTAGAACATTTCTGGATAATATATTCCAAGTATACTTTGAAACAGAGCAATTATAACATGGCCAGGAGCTTATTTTTTTTGTTTTTGTTTTTTCATTATTATCTTCTTCTATATCCAGGGGAATGAAAATAATAAAACATTAAAAATGAATCATATCTAAGCAGAAGCTCATAGGTTCTCCCCATGCATATATTCCCTTGCTAAAAGCTATAATAGCATTAAAAAGGAAAAGATTACCACTATTATAGACATTTTTCAAACTACAGTTGTGCTCATAAGTTTATATACTCCTAGCAGAATTTGTAAGATATGTAGCATTTTAAGAAAAATTGAGTGATCAGACAAAACATGTCTAATTTTTAATGTTTCAAATTAAACTATTATGCATCACAGAATAACACAATCATTAAGCAAACCATAGCAATAAGGGAAATAATAAAATGATCCTGTTTCTATTTATCTATTTATTTATTTATTTATTTATTTATAGGTTTATCAAATAAAAAAAAAACCCAAAGACTTACCTTTCTCACGGAAATATATGGATTTTAGACTGAAATTGCATACTTCCCAAAAAGAAAGAAAGAGTATAAGAAAACAAAACACATACTATCCTCCAAAACCAAGCAATGCGAATGAGAAGGAGACAAAGAAAACATAGTGGGAGAATAAAAAGAAAAACAATAAATCTCAAGATAAACAACTTTAACATAGTTGTAAATAGCAGTACTATAATACAATGGCCCTAAATGTAATTAGTACAGAAAGTGGAGAAGAGGTTAAAGGCCTTCAGGCTTCCAGAAAAGCTTTCATTTTTTTCAGGCAGGAGAAAAATAAAACATTCAGTGCTGCAATTAATACACTTACAAGGGTAGTGCAATATAAAAGAAACACCAAAGACACATTTTCTTGCCTTAAAGCTAAGAAGCTGTTTCTTCTAAATTGAGTGACGAGCTAAATCAGGAAAAATCCTAATAGAGTGACCATAAAACTGAGAGGAAAGATTTCTAAAGTTTTTATGCATTACAATACTCAGATCAGCAGAGGAAATAAAGGAAACCAACAAAGTGCAGCAATCAATAACTTTCAATCAAGAATTAACAAAAAAATTTGTCAAATTAGAAAGTTGGAGCTCAGCATTTTGAGGAAAACCAGAGGACTTATGAGGAAGAAAAATGCAGGGATTAACAGACGGCATTAATTCATTTGTAAAACCTAAAACATCCTGAAAATAACTCTTTAGAGTCACATATGGTGATTCCCCTAATAGCTTGGAAACTTCAGACAATGCAAATTTAAATGTCTCATTTTGTTTTCTAGGTATTTAATATGACTAGAAAGAGATTTTTGGTCCTTTATAGTAGAAACATTAAACTCCTGAAGAGATTGCACAGTGTTCTCAATTTTGGCAATTTTTAAATTTTTTGACGTTAATTGCTCTTGCAACGCTAAAGATGTTTTTGGGGAAAAAGGTCCATCTTAGTGCTCATAAAATGTAAAAACTTCCCAAAGCCAGCAACAAGATCCCATATAGCTTCCAGCGTCACCACCTCCAGCCAGGAGGGAATGACCAAAAACTCATTACTTACAGTAGCTTGATCTTCTCGAAGCAGGCCCGTCAAAGGCAGCCTTACCTCTGACTCCAAAACCGATAAACCAGTTGCGGAAGAATGAGAGGGAGCACTCAACTCCCATGCCACTGGTTTCTAACAAAGGAGAGGACCCCTGTATGACAGTATGGAGCAAACATTTGATCCCTCCACCACGGGAAAGTCCAATGAATCGTCAACGTGCACCACGCAAACATCTGCTGCAACATCCCTCTGCAACGGAGGACTCATGAATCTGGGTTCAGGGACTCCTCATCTGCAGGAAAATGTGGCTCTCCCTCGCCGCACGACACATCAGGATCTTTGGCTCCCTGGGAATTGCTATGGCCATCGAATATGCAGTGATAAAGCAGTGATAAAGCAAGAAGGGTCAGAAAGGAAGACCCTCACCTTTCCTTTCTGCTTTGGCAGCAATGGAAAAAGAAATCAGGTAAGAAAGAAACTGGTGCCAGAGCAGCAGAGTGTGCGACTTCAACTATGCCGCCATCTTGCCCCTTTTGACCAAGAAAGAAGGTTTATCAAATATGCACACACTCCCATGTTTTATAAGCAGAGTATTTTCAAATGTCATCAAACATGTGTGCGAGCTTTTACATCTTTTAATCAAGTCATTGAAATTAAATATGATGTCTCTTTTGTTTGCAGTTTTTGCATGGGGGGGGGGGGGGGTCTGGAGCTAGTGATGGAGGGTGTGGATCAATTGCCAGAGGTCTCAGATAACAGGGTTTTGGTGGTACATGCACAAGTATTTTGAAATATGCACATACTTTAGCTGTGGTAATTATGTATGCATGATGTGATTATTTTCTGCATAAAGTATAGATGTACATGCATGCCACCAAATTTTAAAAGCACCCAGCTGCATGTTTCTCCCGCTGCAGGTACATCTCAAAAGTTTTCAAAAAGTGGCAGGGCATGGGTATGGTGTGGGTGGGAGATGGGCATTTTGGGGTGTGGCCAAGAGATGTGCATGTAAATACTTTTGTGCCTGGGCGTGTACACAGATCTCCTGTCGTGTAAGTTTACTTCTGCTTGGGATGAGGTGTAAGTTAAAAACAAAAAGAAAGAGACATTTCCAAGAGGTTTAAAGGGTCTGGGGTAACTGGGGAAGTGCAGACTATCAAGCCAAGTGGTTTGGAGGACCTAGCTGTTAATGGATGAACTGATGGACAAACTGGTGAAAATGGCAATGGCACAGATGCACATCCCTTTTAAAATTCTCTGACTTACGCACTAGAAGTGGGATTCACATGCACATGCACGTGCCCACTTAAAAATGAGTGCATATGTGCATGCAGCCACACTGTTTTATAACATAAGTGCATATATGCGCTCAAGCTCATAAAATGGCCATGTATCTGGGCACATGCTAAAGAGCGCCCACACGCCGGTTTGAAAGTTACCATCAATGTGAATCCCTGCAAAAAAAAAAAAAAAAATGCACATTCTGAAATATAGATATGTGCTTTGGGGGAAGAGATACATGGTATTTTATAAACTGTGTGCCTCCTGATCCACTTAGCTGGATAAATACTGATTTTGATTTATCTGTCTATGTGCAGCAGAAAAAAGCTGCTAGATAGCTGGTTAACTGAGTACTTATCTGGCTGTCTGGTGAGGGTCACCACTACTTAGCTGGATAAAGTACATAACCAGCTAAGTAGTGGCAAACAATGCTTATAAAAGCAATTCCACTGATCTAATTTGTGGTTTGAATGACAAAGATAAGTCTAAGATTACTCCAAGATTTTGGATTTGATCAGAGAATAGAATATTAATACCAATAAAACTTAAGGCATCGGGTAGATTTATCTTAGGAAATCTAGTTAAATCAAGAATTTCAGGTTTTCTAACATTTTATATTAAACCATTCTTGGTTAATCAATCCTTAGGATGGTGCAATTTCTGGAATCTAATGTAATACAAGATCAGGGGCAGGTCGTGGTGTAGTGTATATGGATCAGAGTAAAATTCTAGATATTTTGTTCTTGATTTCAGTTTGGCCTTTTACAGAATTCTGCTGAATTGGTGAAATATAATTTTTTAAAAGAAATAAATAGGTGTCATAAATAAAATGGGCACCCTTGATATGGACCCTAAAGTGATTGACTTTGTTAGAAACTGGTTGAGTGGCAGCTGATAAAAACTAATGGTAAATGGAGTTCACTCCAAGGAGAGGGATGTGCTGCAGGAATTGGTCTCTGGGTAAATGCTTCTCAACATTTTTATAAGTGATAATGTGAAAGGACTATCCAGAAAGATTTATATTTTTGCAGATGATATTAAAATCTGCAACAGGGTAGATACCCAGGAAAGTATGAAAAACATGAAACAGGATATAGAGAAAATTGAGGAATCATTTAGAGTCTGGCAGATAGGATTTAATGCTGAAAAATGCTGGGTCATGCATTTAGGTAGCAAAAACCCAAGGATGTGTATTGTATGGGGTGTTATTAAGCCTATTTAAGTCCTAGTGAGACCTCATTTGAAATACTGTTTAGTTTATTTATGTATTTAAAATATTTATTATCCATCTATCAACAGTTCTAAACGGATTACAAGAAAACAGTCATAATATACAAAAATACAAGCAAAATAAAAGACAATAACAAAAACTAAGATAACTGCATTGAAGTAATGCAACCCTCCTGGAATATAAGCCAATCTAGCCAAAAACTAGAATTAAACTGAATAAATAAAAATATTTATAAATAATATAACCTAATATAAAAAGAGCAAATCCCAAACCAATTGTCATTGTTTCTCCTGCTGTGCAGTCTTCCCATGCCAAGGTTCAGCCTGCTGCACAGTCGTCTTCTCTCCACCAGGCATCCTCAGTGAGTCTTGTTCTCTACCTTGCGAGTTACCTCCTCACTGATTACACTACACCCAAGCCTCAGCCCTATTTAACCCATCTTGTCCAGTGCCTCAGTGCCTCTTCACTGAGTCACCTTGGCTCTCTAACCTGGCCACGCTTTCCTTGCTATTCTGCCTTACCTTGTGGCCTGCCAGGCCTCCTGCCTTGCCTTATGACCCATCTTGGCATCTTTTTTTTTAATTATAATTTTTTTTATATACCGACATTCAATCTGAGATATCACATCGTTTTACATTCAGGTACTGTAGGTATTTCCCTACCCCCAGAGGGCTTACAATCTAAGTTTTGTACCTGAGGCAATGGAGTGACTTGCCTTTTCTTTCTTTGGGCCCTTCCAGGCCTTCTGGCCTTATTCTGCAGCCTCTCAGACCTCCCTGACATGCTCCAAGATCTACTGGGCTTTCCTATTTATCCTTGGGGCCTGCAGACCTACTAGGCTTACCTTACCAACCTTGTTCTCTGTTGAACTTTGTTTCCTATGGCCTGTCTAGTACTGTCCTTGTCCAGTCCCTGTCTAGCCCTGTCCTTTTCTGTGCTGTGTGTCCAAGCTCCCAGTCTATACTCTGTAACCAGCCCCAGCCACTGCTCTGTACCCAGCCCTGCCATGTCCAGTCATCCCTGCCTGACCCAGCCTGCTCTACTTTGTCCAGCCTACCTTGCCTTGCCACGCTGATGTTCCACAAAAGACAAATCCTATCGGTCCCCAGAACCCAAGGGCTCAACCTGTGGGAGAAGAGGTTGGTTAGGCAGAAGACTAGCTTGTCCTGACCTGCAGTCCTGTACCATTTCTGTATGGATGCTGCCAGACTCCAGCCTGCCAATCCATGACAGCACTCATAAGGTCTCATTAAATCTTGATTAATCATAGAACACTGAAGCAGTATTTTATGACTTATATGTTCAAAAATGTGCATATACAATCGGGCCAATTTTAAAAGGGCAAGACGTGTATAAACCAACGGTTATGCACGTGGCCGGGCCCTGCGTGTGCTGCGTCTGCCATTAGCCGCTGTCCCGAGGAAGCGCGCACTGGCAGCCAGCCAGCACGCGGAAAATACTTCTGCTCCAGAGGAGCAGTAAGTAGAAAAATAAAAAAAGTTTTGGGTAGATAAGTAGGGGTTAGGGGTCAGGGTGGAGCGGGAGAAATGGAAGGAAGGTTAGGCAGAGGAGTAGGGAAGTTCCCTTCCAGACTATTCCTTAATTGGAGTGGACTGGGAGGGAACTGGGGGATGCCTGATTGTGTTGCCGCATGTATTCACAGAAAATTTGTCCCTCTGCATGCGCCACCCGCACATGCATGCGCGGATTTTAAAATCCGGTGTCCATGTGCATGCGGCCATCCGATTTTAGAACATGTTCGTGCCGATGCGCACATGTTATAAAATCGGCGCGTCCATATGCATATTATAGGAACTGCGCATACATGGATGGCCGTGCGCTTCTTTGAAAATCAACCCCAATGTTTTTAAGTTTTTTTCTAAATGTCTTCAGACATGGATCAGCTCTTAAGGTGAGTTGTAGCTCATTCAATAAAGTGTGTCCTGGAGCCATCAAAGATCTTTCTATCTCTGGTTTCACAAAGATGAAGGCCTGGATTCACTATTCTCGCAGAGATTGCAACTCCGCGGTGCGATCGCTGCCAGTGTTTGTACCCAATAGCGCCATCATAAAAGGTGGTACTATTGGGCACGCTACTAGCAGTGAACAGGGTTCTTACCTTTTCGCAGCCAGCAATCTTTCCACAGCGTCCGCCCCGATGACGCCCCAACTCCTCCTCTTCCGAGGCTGACTCTGCCCTGAGCTAGCTATGGCATGCGAAAAGGGACTTTTTGCGTGCAAAAAGTCCCTTTTTGCGTGCGATATGCTACGAAAAAATACCCCCAAAGTGTGTAAAATGATGGAATCTCCAAGAAATTCTTTCCTAATATCTTTAGGATGCAGTTTGGAAGATACATTTTTAGCATTGAAACAAAACAATATGGGCTGTTGTCATTCAATGCTTTATATATTAGCTTAAGAATTTTAAACTTTATATGCCAGGCAATGTAAAGCCAATGTAATAATGCCAGCACAGATTGTATTGTATCACTATGTACCAGTTGGAACCCTAGCACAGTCTTATGCATCATCTGCAATATTGATAGTGTAGATACTGAAAGCTGAATGTACCGTATTTTTCGGACTATAAGGCGCACATAAAAACCTAAGATTTTCCCAGAAATCGGAAGTGCGCCTTATAATCCGGTGCGCCTTATATATGGATTTTTCTCTAGCACAGGCTCGCACTCACCTCTAGGCCTCCTCTTTGCGGTCGCCGCAGGATGGGCTCTGCAGTGGCCCTGCTACCGGGCCTCTTCTTCTCGGTCCGTAAACGCTCCACTTCTGCGCGCGCTGATGCTTCCCCTCCTTCCTGCCCACGCGGCTCCAGCAAAGTTTACTTCTGGTGACGCACAGGCAGGAAGGAGGGGAGCATCAGCACGTGCAGAAGTGACGCACAGGCAGGAAGGAGAAGGAGCATCAGCACGTGCTACTGCCGACCGCGTATGCGACCTGCCAGCGGGTGAGTGCGGCAGTCCGCGGACATAGCTCACGGACCACCAAGCATAACAAGCTGTTCCTCTACCGGTTTACTCGGATTCCTCCTGACCCGAGCGCAACCGACCTGCCAGCGGGTGAGTGCGGCAGTCCGCGGACATAGCTCACGGACCACCAAGCATAACAAGCTGTTCCTCTACTGGTTTACCCGGATTCCTCCTGACCCGAGCGCAACCGATTAAAAAAAAGGCTCTGAGCCGTGCAGTATCTGTGCTCCAGCATTAATGTGCGTGCATTCAATAAATGTTTATACCCACTACTCCAAAATGCCTCCTGTTAAGAGACATGCTTATGATGCAGATTTTAAGCTTAAAGCTATAACTCATGCAGTAGAGCATGGAAATAGAGCAGCTGCGAGAGAATTCAACATTAATGAATCTATGGTGCGTAAGTGGAGGAAACAAGAAGATGCCCTATGCCAAGTAAAGAAGACCAAACTGAGTTTCCGAGGAAACAAAGCAAGATGGCCACAGTTGGAGGACAAAATAGATCAGTGGGTTATCGAACAGAGAACCACAGGTAGAAGCGTCTCCACTGTCTCTATTCGACTCAAAGCCACAGCGTTAGCACGCGACATGGAAATCAAGGACTTTTGAGGAGGTCCTTCATGGTGCTTTCGTTTTATGCAAAGGTTTAATCTCTCCATCCGCACCAGAACTACTGTCTGCCAGCAACTGCCAAAGGATTATGAAGAGAAGCTGGCCATTTTCCGCACCTACTGCATAACCAAGATAAAAGAAAAGAATATCCAGCCAGAACACATCACTAACATGGATGAGGTCCCCCTCACTTTTGATATCCCCGTACAACGTACTGTTGAGAAAACAGGGACCAGTACGGTATCTATACGTACCACAGGAAATGAGAAGTCATCTTTCTCTGTAGTTCTCGCCTGTCAGGCTAATGGCCAGAAACTACCACCCATGGTCATTTTCAAGAGGAAGACTTTGCCAAAGGAAAAGTTTCCTGCTGGTGTCACCATCAAGGCTAACCCAAAGGGATGGATGGACGAGGAGAAGATGATTGAGTGGCTGAGGGAGGTCTACGTCAAGAGACCGGACGGCTTTTTTCACAAATCCCCATCCCTATTGGTCTATGACTCCATGCGCGCCCATTTGACCGATAATGTCAAAGCCCAAGTGAAGAAAACTAATTCAGAGCTTGCCGTAATTCCGGGTGGATTAACCAAAGAGCTCCAGCTGCTAGATATCGGCATCAACAGGTCATTTAAAGTTAAATTGAGAGCAGCGTGGAAGCGTTGGATGACAGAAGGTGACCACACATTCACCAACACAGGGAGGCAACGCCGGGCGAGTTATGCCATTATGTGCCAGTGGATCGTTGATGGCTGGAAGAAGGTATCAGTCTCCAGTGTCATCCGAGCTTTCATGAAGGCTGGAATCATCACTGAAGAGCTAAGCAGCAGCAACGAGACCGACTCGGATAATGATGAGGGGGACCCGAGCATGCTTGATATAGAAATCGCCCAACTGTTTAACTCAGACACTGAAGATGAAGGATTTGATGGATTTGTGGCGGTGGAGGAATGAACAGTTGTTTTTCTGTTTTGTTTTTTTTTACCGTAACTGAAAGAAACTAGAGGAGGAGGCTGCTGCAGCTATCATGTGTGCTGGGGGGGGGGGGGGAGGGGGGAATGAGAGAACCAGCCAGCCTGAAGAGAATGTACCGGTATGTGTGATTTTGAGAGTGTGCATGTGTAACTGTGAGTGAGAACCTGTGTGTAAGTGTATATAAGAGAGACAATGGAACTGACTGGTCAGGGAGATGACTGGAGTGTGTGTGTGTGTGTGTGTGTGTGTGTGTGTGTGTGTGAGAGAGAAAGTGATTATGGGAATGAGAAGCCTGTGCATGTGGAGACAGCTAGCATAGGAGTGAGAAACATGGGTGTGTATGAGATACAGCATGGGAGTGAGAAGCCTGTGTGTGTGTGTGTGTGTGTGCATGCATGAGAGAGAGACTGATCGGAAAGGAAGATGTGATGTAATGCCTGAGGGACGAGTTATGCCACTATGTGCCACTATGTGCCAGTGGATCGTGGATGCCTGGAAGAAGGTATCAGTCTCCAGTGTCATCCGGGCTTTCATTAAGGCTTTCATGAAGGCTGGAATCATCAATGAAGAGCAAAGACAGACTCGTTACAACTGAACAAGTTGAGAGTTATTGTTGAGAGTTGAATAAAGTTCAGTAAAGTCTGCCCTATGGTCTGAGCTTTGTTTCATTTAATGCGATGTGCCTTATAATCCGGTGCGCCTTATAATCCGTGCGCCTTATATATGAACCTGGACGCTGTAGCAGGCGCTCATTGGTAATGCGCCTTATAATCCAGTGCGCCTTATAGTCCGAAAAATACGGTATATTGTGTTACAATAGTCTAGGCCATTAAGTATCATGGTTTGTAGGACTGTGCAGAAATCATCCTGACATAACAAAGGCTTTAATCTTCACAAAAATTGAAGTTTATAATAATAAGCTTTTGCTATTGCTTTTTTGGGGATCTGAAAAGATAAAAATCTATAAAATAAATAATACCTAAATTTCTGACTTGCTTCAGAATTGGAATAGTCTAGTCAACAACAGAGAACAAAGTTGGAGCATTCAAGTCAGGAGTTCCTATATTCCATTTCCATAGCAATTATCCTTCAAAAATAGACCTAAAGAGCACTTGATAAAAAAAAACTAGATATGATGAATTAATAAAATAGTGTCCTTTCATTTCCTTTGAGCCTCTCAGGGAGTCATTCTACTCACTAGCTAATTAGAAAATATGTTTCATGTTCATTTTAAGTGTCCTTTACTTTTCCAGGCTTATGTAGTCATTCTCCTGGATAACATTAAGTTGAAAGCTTCTTTGGAACTGATATATTGGAGAAGTCATAGTTTCCTTGTTAGGTTGTAAGCTCTAACAGCAATTTCATTATGTAAGTCTAAAGCTTGTGAATTAATGTATGTTTTAGGTAGGGAAATCCCTGTAGGAATCCCATACCACTCTAAGGCTATGGGTACTAAATCTTAGCTTGCATATTAACTAGGGATGTGCATTTGTTTAAAACAAAAGTGAAAAACACAACAAATAAGGCAAATTCATTTCATTTGGGGGCCCAGAAATGAATTGGGGACACCCAAAATGAAAAGAATCTTATTCGTTTGTTTCGTTTAAACAAATTTAAAACTAGGTCTAGGCCTGAAGCCAGGGCCTCGCCTAGGGCGTAGCCGAGGCTCTCTGTATGAGCAATGGATGGCCGGGTCGGGAGGGTGGGGGAGGCTAAGGGGGGTCGATTTAAAGGGTCGGGTGTTTTTTGTTTTTTATCGGGCCATCGGCGCCATTTTAATTAGTGGCAGCCAAAATGGCGCCGATGGCCCGAGAGTGGGAGATCGCGCCGGGACCCCCCCCACTGGACCACCAGGTAATTTAACATTTTGGGGGGATTTGGGAGGGTGGGGGAGGGTAAGGAATTGGTTTTAAAGGGTCGGAGTGGGTTTAGGGATTGTTTTGGTGTGCCGGTTTTCCCGCCCTCCCCCAAATAATTCACGTGCCCTATTTAACGATACAATACAAATGCCCCTGACGATAAATTGGGGGCATTTGTATTGTATCGTGCACTCTAATGATTTAGGACAATTTTAAAATTATCTGACGATAATTTTAATCGTTCAAAAACGATTCACATCCCTAATGATTATATAAATATATTTAAACTAGAGAGTGCCAACAAACTCTGTGATGGACAGGTGGACCATTCAATATTCTTCACATATTCCAACAGCCATCCTTAATTCCAAAAATTCTCTGACGCTAATAATACAACAATGTGATACTTAATAATGAGTGACCATCATACTAGGCTTCATTGATGTAGCATGACGCTTCAGGACTCTGCCTTATATATAATCATAAGTCACTGATGGTAAGTGATTATATACCAAAACAATTTTTTTAGCTTTTTTTTATATATATATGCAATATTTAAAAGTCTATATATGGATCACTTAACTTGATAAGCCAATCGTTCCCATGTAACTATTGTGTTTCTGGATGGTCGGTCATCTCTGCAACTTTTTGTAGAACCAATTTTTGAAAATCTTTATTGGTACCGGCTATTAGCCCTGCTGTACTCAGATGTCTCCCTCAAGTCTCCCAAGTCTCCCAATAAATAAATAAATAGTCATAGTTTAATGGGATATTGCCAACATGGATTATTAAAGAGAAACCTTACCTTACCAATCTGTTATATTTTTTGAAGGCATAAATAAACATGTGGATAAAGGTGAGCCAGTCTATATAGTGTTTCTGGATTTTCAGAAAGCGTTTGACAAAGTACTTCATGAAAGACTCTTGAGGAAATTAAAAAGTCATAGGATAGGAGGCAATGTTCTATTGTGGACTTATCCTGCTAAATTCTAGCCAGGTAACTAATTTCCCAGCTATAATTTAGCCAGAAAAGAAGGGGGCATTCCGGGGGCATACAGGAGCTGTTTTGGGGTGGCCCAAGAGTTAGCCGCATATGTTAGATGGCTAATTCCTATATTCAGAGTTAGCCACTGTCCTAAAGTTAGCTGGTTAGACATATACCCTGCTAGTTAGCCAGATTTGTTTATCCAGCTAACTAGCCAAGCTGCATAGTGGATGGAAATGGACCTCATAGTGTATAACGAAATGGTTATTTTTTTCAATGGAGAAATAGGTGGATAGTAGATTGCCCCAGGCATCTGTAGTGAGACCATTGCTTTTTAATATATTTATAAATGACCTAGAGATGGGAACAATGAGTGAGGTGACCAAATTTGCTGATAATACAAACAATTCAAAATAATTAAATCATGTGGATTGAGAGAAATTGCAAGAGGACTTTGCGAGATTAGGAAATTGGTAGATGACATTTAGGGGTAGATTTTCAAACCGCGCGATTTGGCCTACTTTTGCTGGCGCATCAGGCGCAAGCAAAAGTACGCTGGATTTTAGTAGATACGCGCAGAGCCGCGCGTATCCGCTAAAATCTGGGATCGGCGTGCGCAAGGCTATGGATTCTGTATAGCCGGCGCGCGCCGAGCCACGCAGCTACCTCCGAGGGAACCTCCGAGGCCGCTCCGAAATCGGAGCGGCCTCGGAGGGAACTTTCTTTTGCCCTCGCCTCACCTTCCCCTCCCTTCCCCTACCTAACCCACCCGCCCGGCCCTGTCTAAACCCCATCCTTACCTTTGTCGGGGGATTTACGCCTCCCTCCGGGAGGCGTAAATCCCCGCGCGCCAGCAGGCCGCTAGCGCGCCGAGACGCAACCCGGGGGCGGGTACGGAGGGCGCGGCCACGCCCCGGACCGCCCCGGGCCGTAACCACGCCCCCGTACCCGCCCCCAAAATGCTGCCGACACGCCCCCTAAACGCCGCGACGACCGGGCTTGCCCCCCGACATGCCCCCGACACGCCCCCCTCGGAGAACCCCGGGACTTACGCGAGTCCCGGGGCTCTGCGCGCGCCGGTAGGCCTATGTAAAATAGGCTCACCGGCGCGCAGGGCCCTGCTCGCCTAAATCCGCCCAGATTTGGGCGGATTTAGGCGAGCAGGGCTCTTAAAATCCGCCCCTTAATGTGAACAAGTGCAAAGTGATGCATGAAGGGATGAGTAACCCAAATTATGGCTTCCCAGGAAAAGGATGTAGGCATCCTCATGGATAATATGTTGAAATCCTCTCCTCAATGTGTAGTGGCAGTCAAGAAATGAAATACAATGCTAGAAATTATTAGGAATAGAATGGAGAACCAAGCACAGGTGTCATAATGCCTCTGTATTGCTCCATAGTGAGACTGTACCTTGAATATTATGTGCAATTCTGGTCAATATATCTAAAAAAAGAAAGATATAGCAGAATTAGAAAAGGTACAGAGAAGGGTAACAAAAATCATAAAGGGGACAATACAATTCCCTTATGGGGAAGGGCTAAAGAAGTTGGGATCTTCAGCTTGGAGATGGCTGAGGGCAGATATGAAAGGACTATAAAATAATCAGTGGAGTGGAACGGGTAAATGTGAATTGATTGTTCACTCTTTCAAAAAGTACAAAATCTAGGGATCATGCAATGAAGTTACTAGGTAATACATTTAAGACAAACAGGAGAGAATATTTTTTTATTCACTGCATGATTAAACTCTGGAATTCGTTTTTAGAGGATATAGTAAAATCTGTAGCATAGCTAGGTTTAAAAAAAGATTTGAACAAGTTTCTGGAAGAAAGGTCCATAAACCATTATTAAGGGAGTTTATGGACTGCTTATGCCTGAGATAAGCAACACGAAATATATGGACCTTTTGGGATCCTGTCAGGTACTAGTGACCTGGCATCAGGCCAGAACCTAGGCCTTGAACCCAGTGTCACACTCAGGCATAGGTCATGACTCCTGTGTCAGGCTGTGGGCTATGCCTAGATGAGACCCTGGCCTCATGCCCAGGCCTAGGCTGAGGCATGCTTGGGCACAGGCAGAGTCTTATGCTTTGTGTCAAATCCTATTCCCTAGATAACACCTCGGCTTTTGGCCTAGGTCTAGGCCTGACAGGTGACGTTTTTTCCCCCTGATTTTCAAAACCGAGCAATATTCCAACTACATTTTGTCAGAATTTAAATCTTTCAACTTTGAAAACAACCCAAAACAAAATAGGAAATTTCATTTCATTTTCTATTTTATTTGTTCGAAATGCACATCCCTACTTTGTAAATGATTCCCTAGCCAACTATTACCCTTCCCCAGGATGCTTACTGATGCAACTTTTCATTTTTTTATTCAATTACTCAAATGTGTATATTAGTAAAATTCCATTGCTTATTCTTTTTTAATGTAAAATTGCCTGTAGTGTTTTAATCTTCTAGCACTATTTTATAAAAATATACCATTTTCTTTGTAATTAGCCTTTGTTAATTAGTGTTAAGTACCAAAACTCTGACAATTGGATACTTTTTTGATCTACAAGGAATAATAATGGTAGCCAAACTTTTGGAATCGTTGTTAACTAATGGGTAGGTCTATAGAGGAGCATAAAAGAACATTTGTTTCTAGTGTAGGAGTCATTATAATTGCAGTATATAGCATGAACTCAAGAAAAAGGAATGATCTGATGAAGTGGTAGATGTTTTGGTTAATTTAGGCAATAACAGATCACTTAAAATGTTTATAGAATTTTTTTAGTAAACATCAATTCTTGTTGCATTACTAGTTCACATCTTAATTGCATAGATAATTTCCTCATATTTGATGGGAGAAGCTAAGAATATGAGAAAAAATAGAATATTCTTCATTGGTCTCATTAGCAGAATCCTGGCTGATATATAAAGGGGGTCATTTTCCAAGGAGTTACCGTGGGAGATAAGTCCACAAATTTTGTATTCAGGGGGTGGAGTAAATGTAAAGTAGGGAGGATTTATTGTGTGCCACAGCTCCTAACTACACCTCTTTCATTTGTGGTATGTTGTGTGCTAGAGGCTGGTAAAGGTTTATTGCAGTTCATGATAGCCTGTTTCAGTATGAGAGAGAGAGAGAGAGAGAGAGAGAGAGAGAGAGAGAGAGAGAGAGAGAGAGAGAGGAGAGAGAGAGAGAGAGAGAGAGAGAGAGAGAGAGAGAGAGAGAGAGAGAGAGAGAGTTGCTATAAGTGCCTCTTCCCTAGACAGGTATTTGTATCCCTATGGAGGCCCACCTAGTAACTCGAGGTGGGGATTAGGTATGAGTGTAGGGGGTTGGGGGCCACTTTCATATTCAACATGAGATGTACGAACAAGAACAGTGGTCTCTTGTCAAGATTTGATGGCCTTCGGAGTGAGGAAACTCACTTCAAGATGAGATTTGGGCAATATTCTCTCCACCTAGCTTGATGGACACTCTACTTGGGCAACAACAAGCTAGGTGGAGAGAACATTGTCCAAATCTCATCTTGGAGTGAGTTTCCTCACTCCAAAGGCCATCAAATCTTCACAAGAGACCACTGTTCTGTTCATACGTCTCATGTTGAATGTGAAAGTGGTCCCCATCCCCCTACACTCATAACTAATCCCCACCTCGAGTTACTAGGTGGGCCTCCCATAGGGATACAAATACCTGTCTAGGGAGGAGGCACTATAGCAAGTCTCTCTCTCTCTCTCTCTCTCTCCCTCCCCATCATGAACCATGCTTATTAGCATAAGGTAACACCCTTTTTTGGTATCGCATGTGATATTGGAAAATGAGGCCCAAAGAGTTCTATATAATTTGCAAAAGACTTACATAGTTTTTGAGAATTGTAATATATTTTACTTTTCATGATTTTACATCATTGGCATCATGTGTTTCCTAAGTTTATAGGCCAGTAATCTAGCAAGTTTATCTTCTTTATCATAGCCTGTTTTATAGTTATTTTTAAATGTTAACTATGTATTTAAAGTTCCCCTAAAATTAATTATTTCAGTTATAGTATCATGAGAATTGCTATCCCACTTACTTTTTCCATTCAGCTAAATAATTCTCATGTTCTCTTGAGATTTTTTTAAACAGATGCTAGAGATAGTAATCTCAACAAACATTAGCTGTAAAGGCTGGCAATGTTTGATTAAGTATGTTGTCCTTCATTAAATGTTTAACAGTTCTTAAGAATATGTATTGCTATATTTTTATTTTGGACAATGCCTAAGGGGCACTCGCATTGCTCGCTTTAAAAGGCCCATATATGCAATTATGTAGGCTGTGTGTGAGTGATACAGATTTTAAAAGGGATGAAAAAGGGGCATGGCATGTGATAGGGGGTGGGGGGGGCATGTGTACTCTGGGGTGGTGCCAACATCTACGCATGTAAATCTGTATTTTAAAACTGGATGCTGCCATGCTGACAAAGTCCTATGCAAAGTGGGGCAAATTTTAAAAGCCCTACGCGCGTAAATCCAGCTGGATTTATGCACACAGGGGGATTATGCGGACCGAGCCTATTTTGCATAAGCCTAGCGACGTGCGCAAGCCCCAGGATGCATCTATGTCCCGGGGCATGAAAAAAGGGCAGGGCGGGGGTAGTCCGGGGCAGGGCGAGGGCGTGGCCAGGCGCTTACCTAGGGCCGCTAGGCCGAGGGATCGCGTGCCGCCACTCGGCCGGCGCACGCAACCTACGCCTGCCCGGAGGCAGGTACAACTTGCTAAATAAAGGTTAGGGGGGTTAAGGTAGGACTGGGGGTTCGGGTTAGGTAAGGGAAGGGAGGGGAAGGTGGGCGGGGTGGAAGGAAAGTTCCCTCCGAGGCCGCTCTGATTTCGGAGCGGCCTCGGTGGGAACAGGGAAAGCCATCGGAGCTCCCCTAGGGCTCGGCACGCACAAGGTGCACAAGTGTGCACCCCCTTGAGTGCGCCGACCCCGGATTTTATAACATGCGTGTGGCTGCACACGCATGTTATAAAATCTGGTGTAGATTTGTGCGTGCTGGGTTACGCTCACAAATCTACGCCTGCGCGTAGATATTAAAATCCGGCCCAGTATTTTTGTTCGAGTAACGGCTTAAAATTAGGAGTATCCATATGAGTGGTAGGTATATTTTAAATCATTCACATACAATTACGCGCATGATTTAAAATTCTATCATATGGGCTCCCACTCGCTTATTTTGAAGTTACCATCTTAGAATGTAATCATTCGTTCTTTTCCTTTTCATGTCAGTTTTAATAGACCAATACAGGTTTAGTGTCAGAGCTGCAAGCTCAGATTCTGTGATTTATATATTTAAGCTTTAGAAAAGTGGTTACAAAGATCAATATTGGTAAAAGTTAGTCAGTATTAAAAGAGATGAGCTGTTAAATTACAGAAAGCAAATTTGAGCTGAAGGGTTCAAAATTCTCAAGGAATCTGCCAAACCCATATTGCATGTTCTCGGTTTTTACATTGATTCATAACTTGCTTCTATCAGAAATCCAATGGGATCAAGAATTAAAAGTAAACCTCTTCTAGCACATGAAATATCAAACATACAACAGGACTGCAGATAAAGTCCATACAATTTTTACATTCCCTTTCTCTTCCTCAGAGATCCTCTCTGCTTGTCCCACAATCACTTGAATTCTGATACTTTTCTTGTCTTTATCACCTTCATGGGCAGCCTGATCCATGCATCCACCAATTTTTCTGTAAAGAAATATTTCTTTAGATTGCTCTTCAGTCTTCTCCTTTTACTCTTTTCCCACAGCCCCTCATTCTACAGCCTTCTTTTTATGAAAAGTGCCCTATTTTCTACACATTTAATCTTTGGGAAGTATTTTAATGTTTCTATTAAATCTCCTCTTTCCTCCAGAGTATATATGTTTATATCTTTAAATCTGTCCTTCATATGCCTTAGAGCAAAAACCATGTACCATTTTAATAGCTTCTATCTCAACTAGCTCTATTTAGTTTATATCTCCTTGAAGGTACATTCTCTAGAACTGTACACACCAAATATTTATACAGAGGTAATATCACCTCCTCTTTCCTGCTGGCTATTTCTCTCCCTATACACTCTAGTAATGTGTAGAAGAAAACTATTTGGTTTGGTAGGTTCAATCATTTTGTAGGATGCTTTCATTTATTTCAATAGTTTAAAATGAAAAATAATATTTGTTTGTTGTATTCATTCATTCATTCATTCATTCATTCATTCATTCATTCATTTGTCATTATAGACAATCGGGCAATGCAGCCTATTTTGGGCTTCCAAATTGGGATTTCAAATCATTTCTAATGAAACTGGTGGGCAATCATCAAAAGGGTGAAGGCATGTCAATGTATCAAGACTATGTCAACATGGCATCAAAAGTGGCATGAAGAGCCTAAGGCACTATAAAGGGATACTAGCAGTGGTAGGAATTCTCCGAAGTGCCAATAAAGTAGAAAAAAAGCAGTAAGATTAACCAGATCATCCCAAGGCTTCAAAAGTAGGCAAAGGTATCTTAAAAAATGGCATGAACCATCAAAGGAAGCTGAAATGGGGCAAAGTGGCATGAAGTGTGGCATGTACAGCTCAAGGTACAATGAAGGGAGAACAGAGCATCAAAACTGGCAGTAAAAACTCCAAGGCAGTGACAGAAGGTCAAAGCAGCAGAAAGAGTGATATTTAGACTGCAAAGCACCATGAAAGGCACAAAGTAGTCACTCCCAGGGGCAAGAATACTATAAGCCTACAAATAAGGGACAAAGGTCACCAACCACATTGACAGAAAGACCTAGGGAATGTGAAGGACGCTTGATGTCATTTCTAAAGGAACTGGCTGTTTAGGCTTGGAATAGGTCTTCCACTGAAGAATTAGATGCAACTGACTAGAAGCAACAAATACTTTTTAACAAATAGCTTTTTAATGTCCTGTGATTCAGGGAATCCAGAACATGATTCTTCTTCTGAATCAGTATTTTAAAATACTGCCTCCATTACCTCAGAAGCAGGAATCACTGAGGAGCATCGTCCTGGTGGATCTGTGTACTGTGCTCCTGCAGCTGATGCCTTTTGCTGTAATATAATCTTTTGAAGGCTAAATACCTGATAAGACCAATAATTGCAAGAGCTATAAGGGAAAGAAGTTTGAAGAAAATGTCCAAGAGGTCATGAAACCATTAAAGATAACCTACAGTACCTGAATGCAATCAACTTTAAAGAAGATAAAGGTAGACTATAAATGAAATAAATAGATAAATTAAATAATGGGGTGGGTAAAGCCTGTGAAATGTAATGGATGGGCAGGGAAAGTGCAAGAATGGCAAGTACCATAGGGGAAGGGGACTAAGAAACCTTGTACATAGTTGGAGCAGAGGAGGAAGCACCCTAAGGAACCAAGGCTGCCTTGGAGAGACAAAGCAGTAGTGGAATTGGCAATTATTAAAAA
Organism: Rhinatrema bivittatum; assembly: GCF_901001135.1. NCBI lineage: Eukaryota > Metazoa > Chordata > Amphibia > Gymnophiona > Rhinatrematidae > Rhinatrema > Rhinatrema bivittatum. The sequence goes on along the minus strand of NC_042617.1, from coordinate 110,336,397 downwards.
CGTAAATGGTAGGAGCAGAGCAATGCAGCAAGAAGAATAACAAAAAATACTTCAAGGTGTACCTTGAGGGTTGAGGTGGAGTACGAATGGCATCAAAAGCCCAAGGAATGATGTAGCAGGCATGCAAAGCAACAGATGAGCAGGGTAAGAGCAAGAGTTGGCAAGTACCATAGGGGAAGGGGATTTTGAAATAATCTCATAGACAGCCTGAGAAGCAGAGGAAGCAGCATAAGATACCAAGACAGGCCTGGAGCTTCAGCAGCAGCAGTGGCACTGGTGATTAAAAACTAAAAACAGTTGGAGCAGAGCAATGTAGTGAGAAGAGTAACTGTAAAATCCACACAGTAAACCTTGAGGCCTGAAGTGGAGGAAGAATAGCATCAAAAGCCAGGGGAGAGGTATAGCAAGCATGCAAAGCAATGGATGGCCAAGGCAAGAGGAGGAGTTAGCAAATATTAGAAGTGAGGAGGATTTGGAAAGAACCTTGTATGGAAGATAGCCAGAACAGCAGAGTAAGCATGCAAATAAGTGAATTTTCAAAGGCGTTACACTTGTAAATGTAACATACTATTTTAACAATTCTCAAAAGCCATTTACCCACCTTAAGTGCACTTAACATTGGTAAAATCTATTGACAATTCAATGGCATATATTTTAGCAATTTTCAAAAGCCCACATAAACAGGTAAAGTGCATTTACACATGTAAAACTCAGCTCTAAGTGTATTAAAGCTTTTGAAAATCATGGTCTAAGGTACCAAGGCTGGCTTGGAGCAGCAGCAGCAATTGCACTGGTAATTAAAAGCTGAAATGGCAGGCACAGGGCAAAACAGCAAGAAGAGTAGCTGTAAAACCCCAAAGATGTGTCTCAAGGGCGGAGGTGGAGGAAGAATGACATCAAAAACCTGAGAAATGATGCAGCAGATGTGCAAAGCAATGGATGACCAGGGTAAGAGCAAGAGTTGTCATGAACCAAAAGAGAAGGAGATTTGTACAGAAGCTCCAAGACAGTTGGAGTAGGGGATGCCTGTCCATGACAGAGATATGGCTACTTGATTGATCCTACCAGTAACATATGTTTCTTTCAAACAGGAAATGTCAAGCAGTATTTGCAGTGGCATAAAAAATCCAAAAAAATAGTGCAGCAAATGTACAAAGCAATGGATGGCCAAGAAAAGAGCAAGAGTTGGCAAGTACCATAGAAAAATAAATTTGGAAGGAACCTTGTAGACAGCTGGAACAGTAGAGGAAGCACCCTATGGCTCCAAGACTGGCTTGAAACAGTGGTAACAGGAGTAGAACTGACAATTATTAAAATCTAAAATGGCAGGAGCAAAGCAACACAGCAAGAAGAGTATCCATAAAATCACTAAGTTGTACCTAGAAGCCTGAGGCAGAGGAAGAATGGCATGAAAAACTGAGGAGCAGTGCAGCAGGCATGCAAAGCAACAGATAGCTAGGGAAAGACCAAAAGTCAACATGTACTATAAAGGAAGGGGATTTGGATAAAAGGTAGAAGACAGCTTGGGGGGAAGGGGGGGTTCCTGTCTCAGGAGGAGGAATGTAGTTAATCCTACCTGTGGACTAGCATATGCTTTTGTCAAATTGTAAAAATGGAGCCATGAATGAAAGTACTGAGAAAATCAGTTATGGTTCCATCTGTTACTTGTATAATTGTGGTCATTATAGAGTTAATATAGGCCGACGAGCGCTGAACCCCTATAAATAGTACATTGAATTGCAAACAGTATGAAGGCTTCAATTACCTTGTTCTATGTACCTTGTTCTATGTACAACGCTCTGACGTATTGTTTTTGTTACCTGTAAACCGACGCGATATCCTAGGATGAACAACGGTATATAAAAACCAATAAATAAATAAATAAATAAAGCCCACAAGGTATACATTGTAGAGAATTGAAAACAGCAGAGAGGTGTCTATACACACAAAGCATGGAGTATGGTCCATCACAAATAGCTGAAAGGTGTCTAAACCACCAAGATATGGTGAGTGCTCCATTGCAAATATCAATAAGGTGTGAAAACCACTAAGCCATGGAGTGCATGTTGTCTAAATCATTGCAAACAACTCAAAAGTGTCTAAACCACCAAGACATAGAGTGACGTCCATTGCAAAAAGTACACAGGTAGCTAAACCATCAGGTCATGGAGTGTGGGCCATTACAGCCAAAAAGTTTCTAAACCACAAAGATCTGGAGTGAGGGGCCATCACTAAAAGCACAATAGTGACTAAACCTCCAAAGTGTGGAATGTGGTGAATCACAAGCAGCACAAAGGTATATGAGTCCCTAAGGTGGGGAGCATGTGAATCATAAATAGCTCAAAAGTGTCTAAAACACCAAGATGAGGAGTATGCTGAATCACAAACAGCACAAAGGTAGCTAAACCATCAAGGGCTGGACAATGTTAAATCGCAAAAAATGTAATGAATTAATGCACATTTTTTCACGCTTAATTTTTTTAACTTCACCCCATATTTTCTCAATAGTTTAAAGTTTAATTGCAGTTTATTTATTTATTATTTATTTAAAACCTTTTCTATACCGGTGTTAGTGTGAACATCACATCAGTTTACATCATAACAAAATGCTTAGAAAATACATTTAACAATGCGTAAGGCCAGGGTGCACGCAGAGAAAGCATAGAAATACAGCGCAACTGGTGAGAGATTCTTAATATAAGTAACTATTGGTATATATCATGCTCAATAATATCATAATTGCATGCTTTTATATACATTATGTACAAGAGTGCATATAATCACAGAGTACAATGGTATTGGTGGTAGTGGTGGGTTGTGGATTAGGGGGAGGCAGGTTGTGGCAGGGAGAAGTGGTTAGTCAGGAAATGCCCGTTTAAACAACCATGTTTTTAGTTTTTTTCTAAATTTGAAGTAACAGGATTCGAGACGGAGTGTTGAAGGCAGGGAGTTCCAGTGTGAAGGGCCTGCAATTGTGAGAGCACATTCTCTTGTGGTGGATAGGTGTGCCATTTTTAGGGAGGGCACATGAAGGGTTCCTTTGTTGATTGTTCTGGTGGGATGATTTGGGTGTGCGGAGGTGAAAGGATGGTTGAGCCAGTTGGAGTGGTGGGAGTAAATGGCTTTATGGGTGATTGTGAGGGTTTTGTAAAGAATACACGAAGGGATGGGGAGCCAATGCAGGTCTTTGAAAATGGGAGTTATATGGTCTGTTCTGCGGACATTTGTTATGATTCTTGCCATAGCATTTTGGAGCATTTGTAGGGGTCTTATGATGGAGTAAGGGAGTCCTAAGAAGAGTGAGTTGCAGTAATCCAGTTTTGATGATAGGGTGGTTTGGATCACTGTCCGGAAATCATGGGAATGTAGTAATGGCTTGAGTTTCCTAAGCACATTAAGTTTGAAGAATCCTTCTTTAAGGATGGAGCTGACGTGTTTCTTCAGTTTTAGTTGTTGTTCAAGAAGTACTCCAAGGTCTCTTACAAAAGGTTGTGCGGTGATGAGCTTGAAGGCTGGGTCAATAGCAAAGGATGGTTTAGGGGTAGAGTGGTGAGAGATAAATAGTAGTTCGGTTTTTTTTAGTGTTAAGGGCGAGATGGAGATTGGTAAGAAGGGAGTTGATTGATTTGAGGCAGGTCTCCCAGTGAGCTAAGGCATCAGAGATGGAGGTGTGGATTGGTAGTTGGTCAATAGAAGAAGATCTGAAATAGGAAATATTAGGAAAGGCTAAAGAGGTTAGGACTTTTCAGCTTGGAGAAGAGTCGGCTGAGGGGGATATGATAGAGGTGTTTAAAATCATGAGATGTCTAGAACAGGTAGATGTGAATCTGTTATTTACTCTTTTAGATAATAGAAAGACTTGGGGGCACTCCATGAAGTTAGTTTATGGCACAATTAAAACTAATTGGAGAAAGTTCTTTTTCACTCAATGTACAATTAAACTCTGGAATTTGTTGCCAGAGGATGTGGTTAGTGCAGTTAGTGTAGCTGTGTGTAAAAAAGGATTGGATAAGTTCTTTGAGGAGAAGTCCATTACCTGCTATTAATTAAGTTGACTTAGAAAATAGCCACTGCTATTACTAGCAACAGTAACATGGAATAGACTTAGTTTTTGGGTATTTTCCAGGTTCTTATGGCCTAGATTGGCCACTGATGGAAACAGGATGCTGGGCTTGATGGACCCTTGGTCTGACCCAGTATGGAATGTTCTTGCGTGCTTATGTTCATAATAGTATAACATGGATCCAGTGTAGGCTTTGAATTTTGTAACATATATTGTTGCAAGTAAATTACTTTCTGTCACTGTATGTCTTTCACAGGGAGAAGCAGGATGGATGAGACTCTAGTTTTTTATTTTAAGTTGGGATGTGATGATCATATGAATTAAAATGCCTATTGATACCAAATAAATATAGTATCACTTAGTGCAGTGGCAATTTCAATGCAGTGGAAAAATTTTATTTTGGTCCATTCATTCATTTTATAGGGCACCTTAATATGTTCCATTAGATTTAATTTAAAAAAATGTGTTCATTTGTTTGCCATTTTAGTAATGGGGGAAGTATTGCAGCCTATTTTGGGTACCCAAACTGGGATTTCCTAATAATCTCTAATGAAACTGGTAAGAAGAATCATCAGAAGATTTAAGGCATGCAAATGCATCAAAACTATTATAATATGGCACCACAAGTGGCATGGAGAGCCCAAGGACCCACAATGGGGCAAAATGGTACCAGCAGTAGCAGTTTTCCAAGCACAGTCAGAGAAGCAAAACAGCAAGACTGACCAGATAACCCCAAGGCTTCAAAAGTGGGACAAGGGCACCAACAATAGTGGTATGAACCCCACAAGGCTTTACGAGAGGGGCAAAGTGGCACCAAGAATGGCATGAATAGCTCAAGGCACAAAGAAGGGGGAACAAAGCCCCCCAAGAGGCAAATAATCCTCCAAGGCAGTGATAGAGTGTGAAAGCAACTGAAAGAGTGTCATTTATTTATTTAATTGTGTTTTTTATACCGACATTAGATCGAGATATCACATCGGTTCACATATAACTGGAACGCAAATAAGGCATGGGCTGCTTATTTTTACAGTGCAACTTATAACAGCTAACAAGATCCCAAAGCATAATGAGAGGTTCAAAGCAGCTACCCAGAGTGGCAAAAACACCCCAAGGCTTCCAATGAAGAACAAAAGGCACCAACCAAATTGATACAAAACCCTAATTAGCCTGGAGAAGGCTGGATGCCATTTCTGAAGGAGCTGGTTGTTTGGGCTTGAAGTTGGTCTTCATGGAAGTTAAGATACTACTAACTAGAGGAACCAAATGTTCTTTAGCCACTTGCTGTTTAATGGTCTGTGATTTTAAGATGGCGCTGGCCATCCATTGCTCCTATTATGTGACAGAGGCCGGCCAATGGCACCGACAGCCCTGACACACGGTAAGGGCAAAGGGCCATCGGTGCCATTTTGATTAGTGGCAGCCAACGGCCTGAGAGGGGAAGATCGCTGGACCACCAGGGACTTTCGGTAAGTCTTTGGGGAGGGGCCGGGCAAGTCTTAGGGGGGCCGGGAGGGTGGTGGGTTGCAATTAATTAAATTTGAAGGGTTGGGGTGGGCTTTGGGCATCATTTCGGGGGGCAGATGAAATAAAATCGTCCGAACTGCGGAAAAACTAAATTTCCCGTGGTGGGCTGATAATGAAGGCGGAACTGAAAGGTTAGGCCGAATCACATCTCTAGTATCAAAAGCCCAAGGAGTGGTGTTGCAGGCATGCAAAGCAACAGAAAACCAGGGTAAGACAAACAGTCAGCAAGTTCCATATAGAATGGGGATTTGGACAGCCAGGGTTGGGGATTCCTGTCTCAGTAGGATGAATCTGCTTAAGCCTACCAGTGAATTATCATATGCTCCTGTCAAACTGTAAAGCTTGAGTCATGCACATGTTATATACAAACAGATGGTACAGTGAAGATCTACATGGGTCATTAAACTGTTTATAGTTCTGTCTGTTACTTGTATAGCTGTAGTGATTGTAGAGCTAATATATGCCCATGAGTGCTAACTCCCAGTACATAGTGCAGAAAATATCAAACAAGAGGGGGACTTTCCAGTCTTTTGCATAGAGTGTCACATGTATGATTTTTTACCCGCTGGTGAGAAATTGTATGTGTGCACTCGATGCAAAGAGCTCCTGGCTCTCAGGGAATGAGTCTGATCTCTGGAGGCTAGAGTGGCAGGCTTGGAGGAGCTGAGGCAGACAGAGAGGTACATTGATGAGACCTTCAGGATTTGGTGAGTAACCAAGTCCCAAATCCAGACTGGCAACCCAAGTGCTGCTTTGGATCAGAAAGCTCTCCCAATAGGAGAACATCACCTTGGTATAGCAGGTGATGCGTTGTCCTCTCGTACTGAGGACAGGTCTCCCAGGGCTACTGCCCAAGAAGTAAAGGTTAGGCCAGTCATCATAGTTGGTGATTCTATTATTAGAAATATAGATAGCAGGGTGGTTGGTGGACATGAGGACCACATGGTAACTTACCTGTCTGGTGTGAAGGTGTCAGACCTCACACGTCACCTAGATAGGATTATAGACAGTGCTGGGGAGAAGCCAGCTGTCGTGGTACAAGTGGGCACCAACGACATAGGAACATGTGGGAGAGAGGTTCTGGAAGCCAAATTTAGGATTTTAGGTAGAAAGCTGAAATCCATTCTCTGAAATGTTTCCTGTTCCACGTGCAGGACCCAGAGACTGGCACAGCTCCGGAGTTTCAATTTGTGGATGAGACGATGGTGCAGGGAAGAGGGATTCAGTTTTGTAAAGAACTGGGGAAACGTTTGGGGAAGGGGGAGACTTTTCCGAAAGGATGGGCTCTACCTTAACCAGAGTGGAACCAAGCTGCTGGCATTAACTTTTAAAAAGGAGATAGAGCAGCTTTTAAACTAGAACAAGGGGGAAAGTCATAGTCACTCAGCAGTGCATGGTTTGGAGGAATGTATCCTTGAAGGATATTAATGAAACAGGAGAGTTAGGGCATCCCAACAGAGAAGTTCCAATAAAAGCAAACATAGACAATGTGCCTATATGTAAAAAATGACATTAGCTAAAGATTTCCAAATTATCCCTATCAACTGAAAAGCAGGTTGTTAATACAAACAAAAAACACACTTTGAAATGTCTGTATGCTAATGTCAGAAGTCTAAGAAGTAAGATTGGAGAGTTATAGTATATAGCAGTAAATGATGAGATTGACATAATTGGCATCACAGAGACTTGGTGGAAGGAGGATATCCAAAGGGACAGAGCTATATCAGGGTACAAATTATATCGCAATGATGGGGAGGATCAACTTGGTGGGGGTGTGGTATTTTATGTCCAGGAGGGTATAGAGTCCAACAAGGTAAAGGTCATACAAGAGACTAAATGCTCAGTAGAATCAACATGGGTAGAAATCACATGTGTGCTGGGTAAGAGTACAGTGATAGGAGTATACTACCTGGACAGTGATAGGAGTATACACTTGGACAAAATGTATACACCTGGACACCTGGACAAAATGGTCAGACAGATGATGAAATGCTAAGAGCAATCAGGGAAGCTAACAAATTTGGCAGTGCAGTAATAATGGGAGATTTCAATTACCCAGCTTAATCAAAGGGAGTCAGTGGTTAACCACAAAACGTAAATCAAAAACAACAAAGTGGGAACCAAAATAATATATTAATCTTAGCCTTGAAGGTGTTAGTCAGATAAGTGGAACCTGAGTCGAGACCGCTTACCTTGAACCCAGGATGTTCAGGAACGGACCCTCTCCGGGAGCAAGACGTGGTAATGTGATCCGTAGAGTATCCAAAGGACAGTCCAGGTCAGGACAGGCAGCAAACAACAACCAAGGCAAACAGATCCGGTAGGCAGGTAGCAGGCAGAGTAATCTGAAGGCAGTCCAGGTCAGGACAGGCAGCAAACAACAAACCAAGGCAAACAAATCCGGTAGGCAGGTAGCAGGCAGAGTAATCCGAAGGCAGTCTGGGTCAGGGCAGGCAGCAAACAAGAACCAAGGCAAACAGATCCGATAGGCAGGTAGCAGGCAGAGTAATCCGAAGGCAGTCCAGGTCAGGGCAGGCAGCAAACAACAAACCAAGGCAAACAAATCCGGTAGGCAGGTAGCAGGCAGAGTAATCCGTAGGCAGTCCAGGTCAAGAGCAGAGCAACAGGCAGGAAGAGCAGCTAAAACACTCACCAAACACACTGTGGCCGAAGCGACGAGCTGGAAGGAAGCTCTCCTTAAATCTCTCTCCTTTCCCGCGCAAATCGCAGCTGATCGGCGTCTGACGTCAGGGGGCGTGGCCTCGGCGAGATTTCGCGCGAGAGTTGTCTGCAGCGTCGGAGTTGCTTACCGACGTCCTGGAGGAACGTCGAGCCCGTGCGTGAGGCAGACATGCTGCTGGCGTCGCGGAAGCAGGGGCGGCAGAGACGGAGACACGTTGACCGTGGGGAAGACCCTTGCCGATATGGGGCACGGTAACAGAAGGTGTCAGCAAGCCTGACGTTGTGTAACTTCAACAGTAACCAACCGGTCTTCTAATCATCCACCTTCAGAAAATCTTTTAATTCAGAAAGCATTTTTTTGTTATTTTTATATTATTTTAAAAAAGTCCTCTGTCTTCAAAAAAGTATATGTCAGAAGACTCTTGAATACTGTTGTCAACAAACATCCAACACGGCCGGTGTTTCACGGTACAGCTTCCTCAGGGGCATGAGAATATCTTTGCATAGAGTCATAAAGATTTCACCTAGAAGCAATGATAGCAACATTGTAAAAAGTCACCCATAATAAAGATGAAAGGTACTTATCTGAATGTCAAAAGGCTTCCATCTCAAAATGGACACTGCGTCTCAAAACCTCTTCACTGAAAACGGAGGAACTGAAGCCGAGGCTTACGTCTCTTTAAATGTCAAGTTGTCGTATGACGTCACTAAAATGCAAATCATCAATGACACATCTTCCCATTCACCAAAAGAGCTATCAAAAAAATCTTAATGACTCAACAGCGTACTTTTATCCTTAAAATACATGTAAACTGAGTTCAGTGTTTAGCCCACATGAGGCAACAGTGTTAAGTCTGTAAATTAGTTACATATGTATTCATTTCCCCCCCCAAAAACCATCCCAACCCTTTAAATTTAATTAACTACAACCCCCACCATCCTGACCCCCCCAAGACTTGACTAAAGTCCCTGGTGGTCCAGCGGGGGTCCTGGAGCCATATCCTGCACTCGGGCCATCGGCTGCCAGTATTCAAAATGGCACCGATAGCCTTTGCTCATACTATGTCACAGGGGCTACTGGTGCCATTACTCGGCCCCTGTCACATGGTAGGAGCTCAAGATGGCACCGGCTGTCCATTGCTCCTACCATGTGACAGGGGCTGACCAATGGCACCGGTAGCCCCTGTAACATAATAAGGGCAAAAGCTATCAGCGCCATTTTGAATACCGATAGCCCGAGTGCAGGAGATCACTCCAGGACCCCCACTGGACCACCAGGGACATTTTTCAAGTCTTGGGGGGGGGGGGGGTCAGGAGGGTGGGGGGATGTAGCTAATTAAATTTAAAGGGTTGGGATCCGGGGTTTTTTGGGAAACAAATACATATATAACTAATGAATGGATTGGGGTCCCCCAAGAATGGATGCAACAAATTTGGGTTGCGACGAATGTGAATACCAAATGGGACAAATCTGTCCCTGCTGCACATCCCTAATAAATGACTGATTCATGGAGCAATTGGTTCAGGAACCAATGAGAGAGGGAGCTATTTTAGATTTAATTCTTAGTTTAATGCAGGATTTGGTGAGCGAGGTAACGGTTGTGGGGCCACTTGGCAATAGTGATCATAACATGGTCAAATTTAATCTAATAACTGGAATGGGAGCAATCAGTAAATCTACAGCTCTAACACTAAATTTTCAAAAGGGAAACTTTGATAGAATGAGGAAAATAGAAAAAAAGTGAAAGATGCAGCTGCAAAGGTTAAAAGTGTTCAACAGGCATGGGCATTGTTTAAAAATACAATCCTAGACTTGTAGTCCAGATGTATTCCACACATTAAGAAAGGTGGAAGGAAGGCAAAACGATTACCAGCATGGTTAAAAGGTGAGATGAAAGAGGTTATTTTAGTCAAAAAAAAAATCCTTCAAAAATTGGAAGAAGGATCCATCTGAATAAAATAGGGAAAAGCATAAGCATTGTCAAGTTAAGTGTAAAACATTGATAAGACAGGTGAAGAAAGAATTTGAAATGAAGTTGGCCGTAAAGGCAAAAACTCATAATAAAAAGCAAGGGAGTTGGTTGGACCGTTAGATGATCGAGGTGTTAAAGGGGCTCTTAAGGAAGATAAGGCCATTGCAGAAAGTTTAAATGAATTATTTGCTTCTGTGTTTACTAATGAGGATCTTGGAGAGATAACAGTTCTGGAGATGGTTTTCAAGGGTGTTGAGTCAGATGAACTGAACCAAATCATTGTGAACTTGGAAGATGTAGTAGGCCAGATTGACAAACTAAAGAGTAGCAAATAGCCTGCATTGGATGGTATGCATCCTAGGGTTCTGAAGGAACTAAAAAATGAAATTTCAGATCTGTTAAAATATTTAACCTATCATTAAAATCATCCATGTTAAAACCCCCAGGGTGTCCAGTACCAGGAATTTCAAACAGAACAGAGGTCCCCATACCATCAAGGTGTACGGTATGAGGAATCACAAACAGCACAATGTGCCTATACCCAAAGGCATATAGTGCAGAGAATCACAAACAGCATTAAAGTGTCTAAACCACCAAGCATACAGTGTAGGGAATTGCAAATAGCACAACAGCCTAGACAGTCCCTGACAGCAAGACAGAAAACCAGAAAAGAGGGAGGATGGGAGGATGGGAGGATAAACATGTACTTTTTTTCTTTTTTCAGATTTTTATTTAGGAACAAACCCTAAAACAAGCAGGGTGGGAGAAGTAGACTGTGATTATAGAGGGGTAGAACAAAATGAAGAATAATTAAAGGGGTGGGATGGGAAGAGAAATTTGTATTTTCTTCTCTTTTTTCACCCTTTTTTGTTTGGGGACAAAACACCCCAGTAAAACCAACAAACTAACAGGGTAGAAGAACTAGGTTGAGATTTTAGAGAGGCAGAGCAAAATGAAAAACTAGAAAGACTTTGTTTATTTTATTTAATTACATTTCTACACCATTTCTTTGAGATCTGCAAAACAGCAGTACAGCTGTAGGTAAAAGTGCACATACCTACTTTGCACTCAAACCTGTCAAAATATTTGATAGCTCTTGATCTTCAGAATGGCCTATACCATCCCCCTTGAGGAGTATAGAGGATTCATAGGGGAGAGATGAACACTCCACTGCAGAATGGGGCATTTTTGCTGGTAAAGAAGGTGAGAAGAGAGAGAAGTGAAAGAAAGTGACAAGAGGGATAAGCAAACTCCAGTCCTCATGGGCACTAATCAAGTTGGATTTTTCAGACTATCCTTAATAAATATACATGAGATACATTTGCATGAACACCACTCATTATATACACATTTATCATATGCATATTAATTTGGGATATCCTGAAATCCAAGCAGATTAATGTCTTCAAGAACTGAAGTTTGCCTACCCCTCGTTTAGGTTGAGGAAAACAGTGGAGAGAGAGAAGCAGTAGAGAAGACCCAAATAGAAGAAAGATATCAAAAAATAACACCTGAAAAAATGAGAGAAAGAAAAGAAAATGAGAATACTTTAGAAAGAAAAAAATAAATGAGAAAGCAAAGATAGAACTCAATGAAGACCAAAAAGAGTGGACAAGCAGAGACAGAAGATAAATCAAACCATTGGCACAAAAGCTGAAGAATAGTTTATTTTAATTATCGGTAAGGATTTCCCTCTTTTTTCTCAGTTTACGTTTGGCTCTAGGAGTCAAATCAAACACTTTTGTTCAATTTTTACCATCAGTGTGGTTCAGTGTCAGAGTGGTTTTCAACCTGGTCCTCAGAACTGCCTGGGCAGTGTGATTTTAGGATATCCTTAATGAATATGCAAGAGGTATATCTGCATACATTAGAGACAAAACATGAAAAAAGATATTTATTTATTTATTTATATTATTTTTAGAGATGTGATTTGGCCGAACCTTTCAGTTCAGATTTCGTTTTCCCACAGTTTGGGCCAATTTTATATCGGCTGCCCCCAAAATGAAAACCGAAACCCACCCCAACCCTTCAAATTTAATTAATTACAATCCCCCCCAAACTTGCCTAAATTCCCTGGTGGTCCAGCGGGGGTCTCGGGAGCGATCTCCCGCTCTCGGGCTGTCGGCTGCCAGTAATCAAAATGGCGATGATGGCCCTTTGCCCTTACGATGTGACAGGGGCTATTGGTGCCATTGGCCGGCCTCTGTCACATGGTAGGAGCAATGGACAGCCGGCACCTTCTAAAAAAATGACTAATGCACATCCCTAATTATTTTGTATACCGATATTCTGGTAAAAATCAAAATGTTGGGAGTACATGTTTATCCTCCTTTCCCATAATATGCATATTCTTTAGGGATATCCTGTGAACCAGATTGGCTAGGCAATCCCTGAGGACTAGTTGAGGACTGCAGCGAAGGCTTCCAGCAGGTGACAAGCAAGAAAGAATGAGGACTGAAGGAGGCATATTCCTGTGTCTGAAAGATAGAAGGGAGATCAGTGGTAATTGCTTCCAGCCTTCAAGAGCCACAATCATGTTGGATTTTCAGCATATCCCTAATGAATACACATGAGAGACATCTGCCTGAATTGCAAGTAAATCTATCTTGTGCATATTTATTAGGGAGATGTTTCGAAGACTGGAAGTGAATACCACTGAAGAAAAAAATTGAGGGGCAGATTTTAAAAAACTATGCCTGCGTCCGGCGTCATCCGTGGTATTGGCCATGCCCCTACACACACACGTGTGGACCGCCCGGCCTCTTGTAGGGCCAGGGGCGGGTCCTAGCTCCACGGCGCGCCCTGATTGAAGGAACTACTTAAGGAAGTTCCTGCCTGTACTTCCTTGCCTTGTCAATCGGGTTTGTTCTGCTAGATTGTCACTGCGTTCTAAGCTTTGTTCTAGTCTTGTTCCAGCCTTGTTCCAGTCTCATTCCAGCCTTGTTCCAGAATCCTACTGTTCCAGCCTTGTTCCTGCATCCTACTGTTCCAGCGTCCTTCTGTTCCTGTGTTCGTCTGTCCGTCTCCCCAGGTAGTACCTTTGGACTGTCTCTCTGGTACTGACCTCAGCCTGCTACTCGACCACTCTGCCTGCTGCCTGCCTTCTGACCTCAGCTTGTTCCTCGACTACTCTGCCTGCTGCCTGCCTTCTGACTTCAGCCTCCCTGTGACTTTGCCTGACCTCTGGAACCCGACCTTGCTATGTTGACCACTCTCGGACTGATTCCTGATATTTGACCTTAGCTTGATTGAATATGTCTTCTGATTCTGGCTCTGTCCCTTGCCTTGTCATTGCCTACGCTGTACTGGTCTTCCTTGTTCCATCTGACCTCCAGCTCTGAACCAGACCATGTTCCTTCCCTGCCCATGGGCACGCCAGTCTACCATCTCTACAGGAGACTCTGCAAGGCCCACCTAAGTCCAAGCGGCCCGGGTCCCTATGGGCTTCACCCGGCGGGACCGCATGCTTCCAGTGGTGAGGCTCGTCCCAGCCTCTGTCTCTTCCAGTGCTCCATCCCCTGGGGGCAGGTGCTTCCTGATCCCTACCAGGAGGCCTTCTTTCCCTGCTCCAGGACAAGGGTCCACCTCTGAATGCAACAATATATATATGTTATGAGAAGAAAATAAATCCCATCACAATTACTGTTATTCAAGGACCACATGGAGGAATAATCCTAAGAGCAATGTGACTCCTGACCTGAGTTCACCCCTACCAAATCAGTTTAAGTATGGGAATTAATTGCATCATTTCAAACATAAGACAAATAGCTACAGTACCTAAAACGAAAGTAATCTGCTTCAAAGTGTCAAAAAGCATAATATAAATAAATGAGTTGAAATGTTAAGATTACAGAATCTGAATATAAAATCTAAATTTTAATTTGATCTGAAAATTACAGAAGAAAAACAGGTACAATTTATTTTCATTTATTTTCACTAATGCCATGCCATTTTATTTCATTTTATCATGGGGTAGCTTAGATTATAAATGGTTGATATTAGCACTGTTTAAACTGGCAGATAAATTGTACAGGGAAAAGTTTGCTTTGCTTAATTAATTTGTATTGATTTTCTGATTAGCTTTAAGCATTGGCAATTAGTTCTTTTGGTAACTAACTGCTTCAACACAATGAATAAAGCATGCTGTGTAATTATCCAATTAATCATTTTGTTATGTTAGCATCTGAATAAAAAAAAATCCTAAATGTAAAATTAAATATGTAACTCTTGATTCTATTTTAATATATTCATTGGAGTTCAAGCACGGTAGTCAAATATGGCCCTGAGTTGCACTGGGGTTAATTTCAATGAAGACAGTTATTCAATACTGGAAAATTCTAAGGCAATGAAAGCTAAATCATAGTAAACAAATTATCATTCAAACTTCCATGCCATGAACAAACAGCAGGCATCTCTAAACTAAACTAAAATGAATAGATTTTTATTGACTGCACCAAATGCTCCAGCTTTCCAGAGGAGTAAATTCTAATTCCCTCTTGGAATACTGGCTCAGTCTACCTGAAAGCCATCTAATACAGTACCCGTCACTACAGTATATACCATTAGCTATTGCTCCCTCCACAGTGCTTACAGTGAGAGCAGTCAGAGAAGAAATGGCTGGGAAGATCTTTTAGAAGATCAGTTGCAGACTATAATATTAATTTCTTACAATTTAATGCTCTGTTTGCAGTAAACGGCAACAGAAATGCGATTAAAAAAAAAGTTTATGACCTTTACCCATTGGCTTCCATTACTTGTGAAAATGTGCAGATGTTCTTTAAGCAGAGCTGTAGCTATGCAATTTGGCGCCTATGGCCAAGTGAAAATCAGCGCCCTCCCCCTTTACACAAACACATGACACCACGAGTGGGAGATTCTGTTAAATGATTGTACAGCAATGCCCATGGCCAGTGCAAGGGTATTAGAGGCCCTAGGAAAACTTTATAGCCTTGTTCCCCACCCCCACCCATCACACCCACCTCACACAATATTAAAAATTATGCATTTTAAATACAGATTTTACAAGAAAAATAATATTCAAAGCAAAGTCTTCAGAGGTAAAAATATTGCTTACAATATGTATATTATATTTATATGCACTGCTGAAGTACCAATCAGAAAACCCTGCAAAAAAGCAAGAGACACTTGGAATCTCTACGGGATTAGGCCTACTGTAATGCATCTTGGGAATGGGCATGGCCCTCAGAGAGCCACGAGAAAAAATAATTTCTATATAAAAATAGCACTAACTGCCAGCACTCAAACAGCAACAACCCTGAAAGTTAATAGTACACCAGGCCTAAAATAGTAATACACCACCAATTAGGAAAACAGAACAAGCCAAGCTGCTATAGATCCCTACATAGAAACTACACACGAAGGGGTAAATTTAAAAAGTATGCATGGGTGTCCATGTGCGAATGGTTCCCAGGGCATGCACATGGATGCGCTGATTTTATAATCAACGTGCAGCGACGCAATCGGGCCTTTCCCCAGTTCCCTCCCAATCCGCTCCAATAAAGGAGCAGACTGGAAGCGAAATTCCCTAACCCCCCTAACTAACCTTCCTCCCTTTTCCCCTCTCTGCCCCGACTCCTAAACCCACCTTAACTAACCTAATTGTTTTTGTTTCTGAACTTACTTGCTCTCCTGAGCAGAAGTAATTTCTGCGCGCCAGCTGGATGCCGGTGCGCGCTTCCCCAGGACAGTGCCTCACTCTTCCACACACAAGCATACGTGCTCTCTCTTACTCTCCTAAACACATGCAGACATGTTCTCTCACTCTCCCACACACAAGCACACATGTTCTCTCTCACTCTCCCACACATGCTCTCTCTCACTTTCCCACATACAAGCACACATGCTCTCTCTCTCTCCCATATACAAATGAACATGCTCTGTCTCACTCCCAGACACATGCACACATGCTCCCTCTCACTCTCCCATACACATGCATACATGCTCTCTCACTCTCCCACACACAAGCACACATGCTCTCTCACTTTCCACACACAAGCACACATGCTCTCTCTCCTATATACAAGTGCACATGCTCTGTCTCACTCCCACACACATGCACACATGCTCCCTCTCACTCTCCCATACATGCATACATGCTCTCTCACTCTCCCACACACAAGCACACATGCTTTCTCTCACTTCCCACACACGCACACATGCTCTCTTTCTCACTTTCCCACATATAAGCACACATGCTCTCTTTCTCTCTCTCCCATACACAAGAACACATGCTCTCTCTCGCTGTCCCACATGCATACTCTCTTTCCCTCTCCCATACACATACACACATGCTCTCTCTCAATCTCCCACACATGCACACATGCTCTAACTGTCCCACACACAAGCACACCTGCTCTCTCTCTCTCCCACACACATGCAGATATGCTCTTTTTCACTTTCCCACACACAAGCACACATTCTCACTCACTCTCACTCTCTTGCACACATGCTTTCTCTCTCACTCACTTCCTTCTTGATGTAGCAGGCAGCAGCAATCTCCTTCTTTAGCCCCATGGCCACGGGAACGACTTACGACCACGGGGCATTGGATCACTTCAAGCAGGGCATGCACCTCCTCCTCCTCAGCAGCCCAGCCCAGCCAAAATTGTCGGCATGATAAGCATTACCTTAGTAAATGGAAAAGCAGCACAGCCTTGCCAGAATCAGCAGCATTGCCAGCAGGGCCACACTGCTTTTTCACTTACTAACGCCTCACCGACCATGCAATCAATTTCAACAGGGCAGCGCTGCTTTTCTTTTGCTGAGGATCCACCAGTGGCCAGCCGCACCTCTGTCATTGGTGCTTTGGTAGCTGTTGACTCTCTCCGAACTTCGACCTCTGCTTCGCTTGACCACGCCATTGACTCTCTCCAAGCCCATACCACTGCGTCACCTGACTACACTATTGCCTATCTCCTGACTATGCTATTACCTATCTCCAGACCAGACCATTGCTTCACCTGACTACGCTATTACCTATCTCCAGACCCAGACCACTGCTTTGCCTGACTATGCTATTGCCTATCTCCAGACCCAGACCACTGCTTCGCCTGACTATGTTATTGCCTATCTCCACACCCAGACCACTGCTTCGCCTGACTACGCTTGACTATTTCCATGATCAGACCTCAGCCTTGCTTGCTACTGCCTTCGTATTTGCTGCCAGCCTTGAGTCAAGCCTGTTCTTCGACACCTCTCTGACTTACTCCCTGGACGTGGTTACTTAGGCTTTGGCCTGCTCTTGCTCAAGTGCCCCCTGTCTGCCTCTGTTCCATTGGCACCTGAGTTTCCAGGGTCCACCTCCAGCACAACAGTGACCATCAGGCAGTATTTTTTTTTTTTAACAGCAAATAGGAAGCAGAGAAGTCACCCAAAGATTCAAGTTCTGAATTTAAAAAATATGGACTTTGTCAAAATGGGGACATACCTGGAGAAGAAATAGAAGACTGGGAGAAAATGGGTGAGGTAGAACAACAGTGGGCCAAATTAAAAGGAGCTTTTACAAAGGCAACAAATCTATATGTTAAGAAAGTAAACAAAAGCAAGAGGAAAAAAAAAACCCATCTGGATCTCAAAGAAAGTGGCTGAAAAATAAAGGCAAAAAGAACAGCGTTCAAGAAGTAGAAAGGATCCCAAAAAAAGGAAAACAGGGAAGAATACTTGATGAATCTGAGTGAGATAAAGAAAGAAATCAGGAAAGCAAAAGATCAAGAGGAAGAATGGTTAGCCAAAGAAGTAAAACAAGGAAACAACACATGATTCAGATTTTGAAAGAAAGGAGGAAGACCAAAGGTGGTATAGTAAAATTGAAAGGTGACCAGGAGCAATATATGGAGAAAGATAATGAAAATGCTGAAATATTAAACAAATACGTCAGTTCAGTGTTCACTAAAGAAGACCCTGGAGATGGACTATTGCTGGTTGGTAAGACCATTTACAGAAAAGAATGTATGGGAACAGCTAGGAAAACTGAAAGTGGATAAATTCATGGGGCCGGATGAGGTGCATCCCAGATACTAAGGGAGCTCAGAGATGTGCTGTTGGGTACACTGAAAGACCTATTCAATAGATACCTGGAAATGGGAGTGGTGCTGTGAGATTGGAGGAGAGTGGTGATGGTTCTGTTTCACAAGGGTGGTAGCAGAGAGGAGACTGGAAAGTACAGGCTGATTAGCCTCATGTCAGTGGTGGGAAAATTAATGGGGACTCTGCTGAAGGAAAGGATAGTGAACTATCTACAATCCAGTGGGTTACTGGACCCAAAGCAGCATATGTTCACCTAGACAAATCTGATTTAATTTTTGATTGAGTGACTAAAAAATTGAATCAAGGAATAATTCTTGATGTAATCTACTGGGATTTCATCAAAGCTATTGATTCTGTCTAGCATAGGAGGCTCATCAATAAACTGAGAAGCTTGGGAATGGGCACCAAGGTGGTGGAGTGGAATATAGCTGATTGACTGACAGGATGCAGCATGTAATGGTAAATGGAACCTATTCTGAAGAGAGAACAGTGATAAGTGGAGTGCCACAAGGATCGGTTATGGGACCAGTTCTGTTCAATATCTTTGTTAGCAACATTGTGGAAGATAAGGGAAAGTTTTTCTATTTGCAGATGCTACTAAGATCTGTAGCAGAGTAGACACATCTGAAGGAGTAGAGAGAATGAAAAAAGTGATTTAAGAAAGCTTGAAGAGTGATAAAAGATTTGGCAGCTGAGATTCAATGCCAAGTAGTGCAGAGTCATGCATCTGGGATGCGGTAATCCAAGAATGGCATGTGATGGAATGTGAAAGATTAATGTGCACAGACTGGGAAAGGAGCTTTGGGGTAATAGCATCTGGCAATCTGACGGTAGTAAAGCAATGTACAAGGTGATAGCTAAAGCCAACAAATTGCTGGGCTGCATAGAGAGAGGGATAACCAGCTGGAAAAATGAGTTGATAATGCCCTTGTATAGGTCCTTGGTGAGGACTCACCTGGAGTATTAAATTTTAAAAAGGGAAACTTTGATAAATGAGGAAAATAGTTAGAAAAAAACTGAAAGGTGCAGCTGCAAAGGTTAAAAGTGTACAACAGGCATGGGCATTGTTTAAAAATACAATCTTAGACATGCAGTCCAGATGCATTCCTTGCATTAAGAAAGGTGGAAGGAAGGCAAAATGAATACTGGCATGGTTAAAAGGTGAGGTGAAAGAGGGTATTTTATCCTAAAAATATCCTTCAAACATTTGAAGAAGGATCCATCTGAAGAAAATAGGAAAAAGCATTGTCAAGTTAAGTGTAAAAACATTGATAAGGCAGGTGAAGAGAGAATTTGAAATGAAGTTGGCCGTAGAGGCAAAAACTCATAATAAAAGCTTTAAAAAATATATCCGAAACAAGAAACCTGTAAGGGAGTTAGTTGGACCGTTACATGATTGAGGGGTTAAAGGGGATCTTAGGGAAGATAAGGTCATTGCAGAAAGTCTAAATGAATTCTTTGCTTCTGTGTTTACTAATGAGGATGTTGGGGAGATACCAGTTCCGGAGATGGTTTTCAAGGGTGATGAGTCAGATGAACTGAACCAAATGACTGTGAACCTGGAAGATGTAGTAGGCCAGATTGACAAACTAAAGAGTAGCAAATAACCTGTCCAGATGGTATGCATCCCAGGGTTCTGAAACGACTAAAAAATGAAATTTCAGATCTGTTTGTTAAAATTTGTAACCTATCATTAAAATCATCCATTGTACTTGAAGATTGGAAGGTGGCTAATGTAACCCCAATATTTAAAAAGGTCTCCACGGGCGTTTCGGGAAACTATAAACCAATGAGCCTGAGTTCAGTGTTGGGAAAAATAGTTGAATCTATTCTAAAGACAAAATCACAGAACATATAGAAAGACATGATTGTTAATGGAACACAGTCAGCATAGATGTACCCAAGGGAAATCTTGCCTCAAAAGTCTGCTTCATTTTTTTTGAAGGAGTTAATAAACATGAGGATAAAGGATGTAGTGTATTTGGATTTTCAGAAGACATTTGACAAAGTCCCTCCTGAGAGGCTTCTAAGAAAACTAAAAAGTCATGGGTTAGGAGGCAATGTCCTTTCATGGATTACAAACTGGTTAAAAGGCAGGAAACATAGAGTAGGATTAAATGGTTAATTTTCTCAGTGGAAAAGGGTAAAGAATGGAGTGCCTCAGGGATCTGTACTTGGACTAGTGCTTTCCAATATATATATAAATGATCTGGAAAGGAATACAACAAGGGAGGTAATCAAATTTGCAGATGATACATAATTAATCAGAGTATTTAAATCACAAGCAGATTGTGATAAATTGCAGGAAGACCTTGCGAGACTGGAAGATTGGGCATCCAAATGGCAAATGAAATTTAATGTGGACAGGTACAAATTGATGCATATAGGGAAAAATTACCCATGCCGTAGTTACACAATGTTAGGTTCCATAGTAGGAGTTACCACCTAGGAAAAAGATTTAGGCATCGTAGTGGATAATACATTGAAATCGTCAGCTCAGTGTACTGCGGCAGTCAAAAAAGCAAACAATGTTAGGAATTATTAGGAAGGTGTTGCGCCCGCTGGCCACAGCCACCCGCGACTGGCTCACCTCACTTCATGTCATGCTTGGCCCTCTACTCCCGGTACACTCGCGGCCATAGCCAGTCACTGCCGCCGCGTTCCTCCTGGCTCCCTATGCTCCACGTGGTGGCTGGGACGCTGCCGACCAGCGTTCCGACCCTGGGCCTCCCTAGGTGCTAATGGCAGGAACTTCAGGCTCATCCCTGGCTGATGGCATCACTGGCCTGGGATACTTAAGGACTACCTCCATCCACCACTAACTGACTTGGCAATGAGTTCCCTGGTTCTTAGCTAGTGGTTGCTCCAGTATTCTGGACCTGTCATTCCTGCTCTACGGATCCCTGCTCCTCTCGCTGGTAGCCTGTCACTGCGCCTCCCCCACTCCTCGGGGCCTGGCTCAGTGCTCCAACATCTGGGACTCTGTCTCGGCGCTTCCTGCTCCTCGGGGCCTGGCTCAGTGCTCCAACATCTGGGACGCTGTCTCGGCGCTTCCTGCTCCTTGGGGCCTGGCTCAGAGCTTATACATCTGGTACCCTGCCTCGGCGCTTCCCGCTCCTCGGGGTCTGGCTCAGTGCTTCTACATCTGGACTCTGTCTCTGCGCTCCTGCTCCTTGGGACCAGCCTCAGTGCTTCTACATCGGGGATCCTGCTTCAGCGCTTCCACTCTTCGGGACCAGGCTCAGTGCTGCTACATCATGAGACTAGGGGGCACGTCATGGAGTGAGCAAGTAGCACATTTAAAACTAATCGGAGAAAATTCTTTTTCACTCAACATGCAATTAAGCTCTGGAATTTATTGCCAGAGGATGTGGTTAGTGCAGTTAGTGTAGCTGGGTTTATAAAAGATTTGGAAAGGTTCTTGGAGGAGAGGTCTATTCTGCTATTGATCAGCTTGGCTTGAGGAATAGCCATTTCTATTGCTGGCATCAGTAGCATGGGGTCTACTTAGTGTTTGGGTACTTGCCAGGTACTTGTAGCCTGGATTGGCCACTGTTGGAAACAGGATGCTGGGCTTGATGGACCCTTGGTCTGACCCAGTATGACAATTTATTATGTTCTTATGTTCTTATATGTAGACATTAGGGACAAAGCACAGTACTGCTTCTACAGCCAAGTCCAAATGCAAAGAACATTCTACCAGCATTGTCTGAATTATCATGAAGGCTGCTCACCCTGTAAAAACATTGCTAGCAATAATTTTGTAATGGATTTGACAGTTGCTTGGTTTGGATTGTAAATATTGCTACCCATAATAATGTTAGTAAAACTTTTTCCAGTGAGATTTCTCCAGATATTTTACAAAAGGCTCACTCACAGCACTCACAAATACTACTACTGTAGGAATACCAGATTTGTCTGCCAAACATCTGGAAACTTTATGATAGGAGCAAGGATGCCAATCCAGTGCAAATATAGCCAGCTTGAATGAGCCAGATAATAGAAAACTGGTAAGGCACAAAGGATGTTTGCATGCACTGATTCTTTTGCGGTCCACTTTCTTTTCCCTCTGTGACACCTTGCTTGGGCCACTTCCTATGTGACAGGAAGCCTGTGGCATCAAGGAGAAGGAAGTAGGTGGCCACTCTTTTAGAATCTACATGCTCCAAAAACAGTATGAATGCTATTAGGATACCGATGTCAAACCTTCTGCCTCTGGGAGAATCAGGCTTGCTAAGTACCATGAGGCCAGAGAACAAAAGAGGAGGAGGGGGATGGAGGATCAGGAATTGAGCTGGGGAGAGGAAGGAAAAAAGGGACATAAGCATAGGATTCAAGTCAGCAGGAAGGAAGGGAGACCAGACTAGTCTGGGAATCAGACTGGAGAGAGGACAGTTACTGTACTGAGCCCTTCTTCCCAAATAAATGAATATTCCCCTCCCCCCCTAACATTGACCCTGGAAAAGGAGAGTTCCAAGGTTTAAGCAGTGGTAATAGACCCACACTTTTGTCAAGGAAAGTTATGAAAGCCTTTTCTGTGTTTTTAGCACTACTAGGCAACTTGTAAGTAAGTAACTTCCAGTTAGCTTCACTACAATAACAATTTAAACAAGGTATGAATTTTAAAAATGTAAGCAGAGGCTCATTTAATATTTATACGTTGCAATTAAAGACAATCTATTTGTCAAGATTTAATGGTTTTTAGAATGCACAATAATTGAGGAAGTTATTGCCATTGAACAATTGCTTTTGTTGAAAACAATTACATTAGATTTCCATTTTTTGTTCTGAAGATATTATTCATACATATTTATAAACAAAAAACGTTTCAAAAGATGTATGTTAGCATTTGAAGAAACTTTTATGATGATTAGAAATTCGAGAATGTGTGGAATGGGAAAGCACAAAAAGATTCGTAAGTGAATGAGTATAACGATGATATGTTTATATATTTAGACTTTATTCAACCTTTCCAATGAAGCCCAAAGTGGCTAATAGAAAGGCGGTAAAACTACAAAGCACAACAGAAAAAATATAAAAGACAATCATAACACTTTGAAAGGTTCCACTTCTGTGCTGGCTGTCTTCAAGGTTCTTTCCAAATTCCCTTCCCTTATGGTATTTGCTGACCCTTGGTCTTGCCATGGCAATCTGATGCTTTGCACATATTTTACCCAATTGCCTTTAATGTTTTCATGCCCACTTGGACTTTTTCTTTAATCTCCCTGCATATTCCTACCTGAAAGTATTTTGTACATTTATTACAATTAATCTCCAAGTTCCCAAGCACCTTAGAAGTCTGCAAAGCTGTCAATCTTTTCACCACTAGGAATAACTCTCTCGGTCTATTCCATGCTAGTTGAAATTTTGTATCTAAGTACTGTTGTTTTACCCTCCTAACTTAATTCCTATACTTTGTGGCCTGGTTCTTCCAATCCTCCTTAGCCTCAAAGGACTTACTAACTCTCCATTTCCTTTCCAGTATTCTAACCCTCTGCGTCTGACTCCTTAAATTATCAAATTATGAAGATGCTGGTCTCTTGGTACACAACTTCATGGATCTCAATGGGGCCAACATATTCAAAGTTACCCTTAACTTATAGACATATCTATCAATTCTTATATGACTACATGCTGATCACTTTCAGGTGTAGGGCCTAAAGCTTCTAAAAATGTGGACAATTCAAAATCTTTAGTTTACCTAATCTTCCTAACTTCCTTACAGTCTTCCAACCTCTGAAAAGAGCCTGAACATTTAAAAAAAATGAAAATGTGATGAGACTATGAGAAAGGACAAATAAATTAGAAATACCCAATGAGCAGACTGGATCCTATTAATAGAAAACTAAACCTAAAGACTGAGCAGGTACATGAGTTGGTGACTGAATAATCTGGGAAAACCCCATATTAAGCATGCTATCCATGAAGAAAAAATTACTTTCCTATGACCCCATTACTCCAGGAATTTTAAAATCACCCAACAGTACAAGATACAAGATAACATTGTACTTGATATTAACTCAAGCTCTTCAACTGTTATTATATAATATAGGGGACTTGTAAATCATTAAGATACCCAAAGATTGGAAACCCACTGATTTAGCAAAGATATAATATGCCCCCTTAACAACACATAAAAAGGTGAATTTTAAAAATGCCCACATGCACTGCAAAAATACTAATGCATGAACATCTCACATTATGAAAAAAGGGGGCAGAATGTAGGCAGGGCATGGACATTCAGGGGTGGAGCCAAAAGATATGCCCACAAATAGCTATGCGCTTGTGTGCACACCCAGGTACAGTTACGTGCAAATTTACTTCTGCTATGGATGTGGTTTAAGTCTTTATAAAACTATTTCTAGGCACCTCTGAGGTGTCTGGGTTAACTCGGGGGGGATTGCAGGCTAAAAAATCAGGGCAGTTTAGAGGACCTAACTCCAGACTGGAAAACTGGTGGACGAACTGGTGAAACTGGTCATGGGC
The DNA here is from genome assembly GCF_901001135.1 of Rhinatrema bivittatum. Classification (NCBI taxonomy): domain Eukaryota; kingdom Metazoa; phylum Chordata; class Amphibia; order Gymnophiona; family Rhinatrematidae; genus Rhinatrema; species Rhinatrema bivittatum. Next base: position 110,311,623 of record NC_042617.1, on the reverse strand, counting down.
TGGATATGCAGCTGTTATAAAATTCCCTCACACATCCCAAAGCTGGCTTATGCTGCTGTGCATATACAGGGGTATTTTATAACATGCACACAGATTGCTGTGTATACGCCTGGCGCACCCATTTGAAAATTACTGTCAAACTGTATTGCTGCATAATAAACCATTCTATATACACCAAAGTAACCCCGTCCCTCTTCATCCCATCGCAGGCCCAATGAAATCATTTTGGGCATAAGTGATTTAACAATACAACACAATGTGGGCAGTGGAAAGGCTGCACCTTAACCCCCTCCCATTCCCCTCCCATACCCCGAAGTGGCTCTCCAAAGACTCATGCCCAACAAAGGTAATCTGCCGATGCCTGGACCAAAAGGGAGCTACACCCTCTGAGCTTCCCCTTTATTCAGGCTCGTCGGGCCCGTCCCCCCTCCCCCCCCTCCCCCCCTCCCTCTCTTGGCTCCCGCCTGCCTTGCCTTCCCCGCCCCCATTGTGCCTCACTCCCTCATGGAGTCGTGGGGCTCTTTGTTATCATGTAGCCATGATTCCAAAACAAAGAGAACATTTGCATTCTGATGAAAAATTAAGTCGTGCAGAACGTCCACATTATTTTCAATTGACCTAACATTAATTTATGGAAATGTCATATTCTGAAGAAAAGAAGGAGAATTGACATAATTGAAAACACATGAAATGTGATATAAAAAAAAACCATTTATTGTTTTTCCCTCTTCGTATTTTCCTCCATCTGGGACTATGTCCAACCAGACTAATTTTCACTGGAATATCTTCTTGCAAAGAAATATTTATTACCCAGTGTACTATGCTGTACTAACAGCACAGTGAAGGAATCCCAAGAGAAAGAAGAGGAATAAGCATAGTGACCACAGCCACCAATTATTGGTATCCCAATTAACAATACTCTTCCCCCACCTAAAAAAATGCTCAAGCTCATAGGATGCAAAGAAGCAAGTGAAGGGGAGAGCAAAGTGGCCTGCTCCTGTAATGGGCCTTTTCAATGACAGCCTTGCAGGCCAGCCCCTTAGTAGGTGTGAGATTGGCCTGGATGAAGTCATCGTCCCTCAGGGGTGTGGCCACTCACAGGTCAGCATGGGTAACTGGAGTGAAGCCCAGGGGGTGGATGACCTGTAACAGGGTTTCGTATAGTCTAGCTCCCTCCTTTGAAATGCAATGTAACAGAAAGTTGCAGGTCGGCGACTTTGTAGCATAGGGTCATGCCAGATGATGTCATCATTCCTCAGGGGATGTGGTCACTTACATGTCAAAATGAGAAACCTGAGCAAAGACAAAGAGAAAAATGCCCTGGAACAAGACTTGTTTTGTCTAGCCCTCTTCTGTAAAATTGCCTACGATTACACACCTTGGGGTAGATTTTCAAAGGGTTATGCGCATAGGTTATGAGCGTAACCCCTGAAAACCTACCCCAAACACCCCTTGTGCGTGCCGAGCCTATCTTGTATAGGCTCGGCGGCGCGCTCAAGCCCCAGGACGTGCGTATGTCCCGGGGCTTTCTTGGGGGGCATGTCGGGGGTGTGTTGGCGGGGGCTTGTCGCGGTGGTGTGTCATCAGGGGGCGTTTTGGGGGTGGGGCCGCGGGCATGGTTATGGCCCGGGGGCATTCCGGGGGAGCATGGCTGTGGCCTCTGGACCAGCCCCTGGACCGGAACATGGCGTGCTGGCAGCCAGCCCGCGGACGCGAGTTACGCCTGCCTCGAGCAGGCTTAAATTCTAGAATAAAGATAGGAGGGGTTTAGATAGGGCTGGGGGGGGGGGGGGGGGTTAGGTGGGGGAAGGGAGGGGAAGGTGGGGGGAGGCGGAAGGAAAGTTCCCTCCAAGACCGGCTGCGCGGCTCGGCGCGCGCAGGCTGCCGATTTTGCTCAGCCTTGCGTGCGCCGATCACGGATTTTAACAGATACGTGCGGCTACACGCGTATCTATTAAAATCCCGCATACTCTTGTTTGTTCCTGGTGCGTGAGCAAAAGTATGCGTGTGCGTAATTTTGTAAAATCTACCCCATAGTGTGTTACAAATCCACAATTTATACACAGCTTAATTATATATACATGGTTAAAATAATAAAAAATAAATATTTTTTTGCATATAATGATATTGTATCCATTTTAGAGATCATTACTTTTCCCTATTACAACATAGAAATAGACTCCCATTTAAAATATCTAATATTTGTACCATCAACTGGCAGTGTAACATGTTCATACAAAAAATATTAGTTTCCTTATATTCTGCCATTCTCTTAAACCTCTCCAAATCCCCTCCTCAATTCATAAAGAAAGTGCCACCAAAAAGAAGATTAACTGAATACTTTTGTGCATAACCAAGTCTTAGCTTTTTTATGAAGGAATTAGAAGTTTAATTCTTGTTACAGTCAAAATGAATTGAGTTTCAGATAGTGTGACAGGCATTTTCTTTGTTCCCTTTTGGTTTTTTGGGGGTTTTTTTTGTTTGATTTCATTTATTTGAAACAAAAATAGAAAGAATAGAAAAAAATGAAAAACACTCTAAAACAAAATAATTGTCTAGCCTTCTGAAAAATAATGTGTCACATAAAATATCAAAAGTGCTTACTTATATCAACATGCTAATTATAGACGCTTGTGATGATACTGACCTTCATAATAGGCTTCATCGAAGAGTAATATAACTTTTTGACTCAGCCTTATATATAATCATTGGTCAAATGTGGTGAACACATTTTTTAGTTGGTTTTTTTTTTGCTAGACCATAAGAATGAATTAAAGTTCAACTTAACTTCACTTGAAGAATTAACACTGCTTCTATCAGTGTTAATTCTTCAAGTGAAGTTAAGTTGAACTTTAATTCATTCTTATGGACTAGCAAAGAAAAAAACTACTAAAAAATATGTTCACCACATTTGACCAATGATTATATATAAGGCTGAGTCAAAAAGTTAAATTACGATGAAGCCTATTATGAAGGTCAATATCATCACAAGCGTCTATAATTAGCATGTTGGTATAAGTAGGCACTTTTGCTATTTTATGTGACACATTAGGTACACACCATAATCTACAACTTTCAAATAGTAGGGTTTACGTGATATACTCATTGATTACTTCTGAAAAATAAAAAATTATGGTTTTTTCCCTGATGCCCTTACCCTCCCCAGACCATCTTGTCTGATGAAGTCTTTTAAATCTATTTAAACCTTCATGGAGCAGGAGAAATCCAGAGTCTCTCCTGCCACACCACTGTGGCTATTTCAAATGGTGCCAGCAGACCAAGGCTGGCATCATTATTACTTTCTCCATACAAAATGGTGTCAGCCAGGCTCAGGCCTGCACCATTTTGTATGGAAGGGAGTAATAAGTGCTAATGACATCAGATTCAGTCTCCCAGCACTGTTTCAAAGAGCTGCTGCAGTGGAGCAGGAGTGACCGGGTATCTCTCTTGCCCCCTGAAGCTTTAAAGGGATTTAGAGGGTTCAAGAGAGACTGGGAGTATCGGGGAGGTGTTTTCTCTTTTCTTGTGGAGATAAGGGTGGGGAGAGGGGACTAGACAATTTTTTAAAAGGAAACAAAGGAAAATTAACAATATTTTGTTTCTCTTTTGTTTAAAAAAAAAAAAAAAAAAAGGGAAATTTTGTTATCATTTCCGATTTCATTTCACTAAAAGCACATCCCTATTAAAGGCCAGTGACCTAGTAGAAAACCAGTGTTACCTCAATTAAACCTGTTATGTTTAGTGATGGTTCTTCGAAGAATGAAGAGCCTTTGGGAAGATATAATTTATTGTGCCAAATATTTAGTTTTGTAACTGTTGCGACCGTCGCTGCCCGACGTCTCCACCCCACCCACCTTACCTCTGTGGCAGCTCCCTCTATGCTTGTTGGATGTTTGGCTGCTGCGGCGTCATTTTGCCGCGCTCCTCCGGCGTCCCCGGACCGGCAAGACGCTACACTCCGCCGTGTTTCCCAGAAGCCAAAGGGCGTATGCGTGGCGCGGCCCCGACTCAAGTACCAGCAGTGGTGCGAACCTCAAGGGCATCCCCCTGAGATGATATCATCTGCACCAGAAATTTAAGGTCTCTGAATTCGCTAACTAATCGACAGGCCGATTCAGTAAAGTCCACGGGAGAGCGGACGAACGCCCGCTCTCCCAGCGCGCGCACCAGCCACTTGCCGGTGCACGCGATTCAGTATTTAAATTAGGTGGTGCGGTAGAAACAGGCAAAAGGAGGTGCTAGGGACACTAGCGCGTCCATAGCGCCTCCTTTTAGCCTGGAGTGGCGGCTGTCAGCGGGTTTGACAGCCGATGCTCAATTTTGCCGGCGTCGGTTCTCGAGCCCGCTGACAGTCACGGGCTCGGAAACCGGACGCCAGCAAAATTGAGCGTCCGGTTTTCGGCCAGACAGCCGCTGGCCCATTTAAAAAATTTTTTTCTTTTTTTTTTTAACTTTTTTTACTCTTAGGAACATCCGACTTAATATCGCCATGATATTAATTCGGAGGGTGCACAGAAAAGCAGTTTTTACTGCTTTTCTGTGCACTTTCCTGGTGCTAGCAGAAACTAGCACCTACCTTTGGGTAGGCGCTAATTTCATACAGTAAAATGTGCGGCTTGGCTGCAAATTTTACTTACTGTATCGCTTGGGCATTCCTAATAGGGCTATCAACATGCATTTGCATGTTGAGGACGCTATTAGGTGCATGGGTTGGACGCGTGTTTTCCTCCCCTTACTGAATAAGGGGTAAGGGAAAACGCGTGTCCAAGGGCAGGTTAACAGTGCGCGCCGTCGGAGCGCACTGTACTGTATCGGCCTGCAAGTTAGCAAGGAAAGATTTTCTTACGCTCCTAGCTACTCTGCCTCCTCGGACTTACCAGGGGTACCCGCTCCTCGGGGGCCTCATTTCTCTTTTGCCTTTCAGGTCGCAGTCTGGAACTGGTACTCTCTCCTCGAGGGCCCATGTTCTCGAACCTGCTTCTGAATACCACTTCTGCCAGGAAGTCATCGCTGCCTACAACACTAGTGAGTTACCATCCTGCTCTCAGAGCTTTCCCTGGAACCAGGTACTCGCTCCACGAGGGCCTAATCCATTCCACTCCTAGGCTGCTTCAAGAGACTATTGTGTGAGTGTTACCATCAAGGTTCTGTTCCTGAACTCTGCATACCCTGCCTACTCACTATACTTAGTTTCTCTACAGCTCTGCCATCCTGGGATCGCTGTTCCAGTATCTGAGGGACTACAGCCCAGCCGGGTGCTTCCAGCTCACTATTGCCACCTCTGGTGGTTCAATAATACTGTTTAATAAAAGAACTAGTGTGTGTCTGTCTCCAAATTCTGAGCCTGACCGGTGGTCCCTCTCGGGATTTTCCCCCGGGGGCGTGGTCATCTGCCACCGGCCCAAGGATCCACCCACATCTATCCCAAACAATAACAGTAGCGATGCAAAACCTTAAAGACAAGACATAAGATCTTAAGCAGAATCTTACTTTCAATTAGGAGTCAATAAGCAATGGGTAGCAAGTTTGTAGCTCTTCTTTCCTAACAATAACCTTGCTGCAGTATTCAGTATCAACTAACTGTTTAATACTCTTTTTTGCCAACTCCGGGAATAAGCCATTACATTAGTCAATTTTCTTCTTTACTATTGAGTGGAAGACCATTGTCAGATCTTTTCCCTCATCATGAAACTATGTCCCTTCCTTTCTGAACACACTTCCAGAGCCCTTATCCACTCTCATCACCTCCCGCTTAGATTAGTGCAAACCGCCTCCTCACAGATCTCTTTGTGAATCACTACAATCTATACAAAATTCAGCTGTGATTTATCTTTTGTCAAAGTCGCTACACACATATATTCCCTCTACCTTGGCTCCCTTTTCCTTTCTCCATATTGTTCCAGCACCTCTTATTTACCTAAAGAGCTTTTACTCTGCAGTTCCTCAATACCTCCAGGGCCAGTGGAAATACTAGATGGACTAGGTGGCTGCCTAGAGTGTCGCTGGTTGGAACAGTGATAGCATGGTCTCTCTTTCTTCTTACCCGCATGACTCAGAAAAGAAAGTGCCATGACATGGTCCTGCTTTGGCGGGAAGAAGAGAACATGACATCACTAGCAGAGGAGGGAAGAAGAACAGTATGTTCCCCACTGCAAGAAGAGGCAGTGCTATCCCTAGGCCCGCGCATCAGTGAACATCAGGTGGAGTCAGGAAGAGCAGCAATGTGGCCCAGGTCTGGAACAATCAGCAGAGCCAAGCAGCACGGTCCCTGCTACTCCACAAGAAGTAACATTAACCTTGCTCCCTGCTGTAGGAGGAGGAGCAGAATGGGGCACAGGTGTTAGGAGCAGGAGGGAGAGAAATATTAGTCCCAGCAGACTTGCAGAAAGGGAATAGTACCGTGGGCTGAAGGAGGCGGCTGTTGCTTTTGACCTTGTGCCTCTGGGAGAGCAGCAGTGAGAGACAGCTTATCTATGTGTGTGTGTGTGTGTGTATGTATGAGAGAGAGACAATATGTCTCTGTGTATGTGTGAGAGAGGGCATGTCTGTATATATGAGAGAGAGAGCATGTCTCTGTATGTGTATGTATGTATGAGAAAGAGAGAGCATGTCTGTGTGTATATATGAGAGAGATGGCATGACTGCATGTGTACGAGAGAAAGGGCATGTCTGTGTGTGTATGTGTGAGACAGAAGGCACATTTGTGTCTATGTACATATGAGGAAGGGGACGGACATGTCTATGTGTATGTATGTATGAGAGTGAGCATGTGTGTGTGTGTGTGTGTATATGTGTGTGTATGAGAGAGGACATCTCTATGTGTATGCATGAGAAAGAGGACATGTCTGAGTGTGTGTGATTGAGTATGCATGAGTATATATTTAAGAGACAGGAGAATGTTTGTGAGCAACAACCCTTCTCTTCTCCCCCTGCTAATCCATGACAATCTTAGGGCATCTGGAAATCAAGTATGGACAGCAGGGTATTGTAATCCTTATTAATTTTAATTATTGGGTGCTGTATGATGTGTCTGCTGTTTTTAAATAGTTTATTGGTATTTGGAAAATATGTATGACTTTTAAACTACTGGATGTTGTTCTTTTCGTCAGCTGTTTTGAAATGTGTATTCTTTTTATTAGTGTGGTTTTATTCTAGTGATAATATATATTTCTTGATTTCATTGATTTATAAGGAATGGTGATGTTTTTGTTTTTCCACTATTGCACTGCATACAGATTTAGGCTTCTTGTGGTCTCCAGTTCAGTTTTTGTCTACACGTTTCTATTTATATTTTATGATTGATTGATTTATTTATTTATTTATTTATTTTATTTAAAATTTTTGTATACCGACGTTCGTTATGCAAACATCACATCGGTTTCCATGTAACATAAAACTGGCCAACAGGGCTTTACATTGAAACTGATTATAGAACTGGGGAGTGGTAAGAGGGGGGAAACATGAGGGAAAGCATGTTTATATATAGGCAGTAAAATTATATACAAATATTATATACAAGTACGTTTTTTCACCATGAGGATAAATTGGGTAAGGGGTAAGGGGAGAGGGTCAGGGGGGGCAGGGGAGGGGTTTGAGGGGGAGGAAGTGTAGGTGTTAAGGGCAGGGGGTTCAGGTGTAGGCTCGTGTGAAAAGCCATGTCTTGAGGTCTTGTCTGAATTTTTTTGGGGAGGTTTCGTGGCGGAGAGATGTGGGGATAGAGTTCCATAAGGAGGGTCCAGCTAGGGAGAGCGCACGTTGTTTGGTGGTTGTTAGGTGGTAGAGTTTGGGGGAGGGGGTGTGGATCTTTGCTGTGTAGTGTGTTCTGGTGGGTCTGGCGGGAAGACGGATGTGTAGACTGTCAGAGAACCATAGCATGTCAGGGTTGTGAACGGCTTTGTGTATGAGGGTGAGGGTTTTGAACTGGATTCTGGCAGTGATAGGAAGCCAATGAAGTTGTTTGAGGACGGGTGTAATGTGTTCTTTTCTTCGGGAGCCGGTTAAAATACGCGCAGCTGCGTTTTGCAATAGTTGGAGGGGGGCAAGGCTGTTTTTCGGGAGACCTAGGAGCAACGAATTTGAGTAGTCTATTTTGGATAAAATAAGGGCTTGTAGGGCAGTTCTGAAGTCATTAAAGTGCAAGAGGGGTTTGAGTTTTTTAAGGGTGTGGAGTTTGTAATAACAGTCTTTGATGGTGGATGCAATGTATTTTTGCATGCTGAATTGGGGGTCGAGTGTGACACCTAGGTTCCTAACAGTTTGGGAGAAAGTGTGAAGGGTGGGGGGAGCATTGGTTGCAGGTGTAGGTAATGAGTTGATGGACTGTGGGGAGATGATCATAAGTTCTGTTTTGGTGGGGTTTAGGGCTAGGTTGAGCTGAGTGAGGAGAGAGTTGATGGATGTAAGGGCGCTGTCCCATCTTTGTAGGGCATTGTTGATGGAATCGGAGATAGGTATCAGGATCTGTACGTCGTCTGCGTAGACGAAGTGTGGTAGACTGAGATTTGAAAGCAACTGGCAAAGGGGGAGGAGGTATATATTAAAGAGTGTGGAGGATAAGGAGGAGCCTTGAGGGACGCCCCTTGTGATGTCGATTGGTTCAGATTCGTGGTTTTCAATTTTGACTCTGTATTGTCTGTTTCTTATGTATGATTTGAACCAGCTTAGAGAAGTCCCAGATATGCCAATGTCGGTTAGCCTCTCGAGTAGAATGGTATGGTTGATGGTATCGAAGGCTGCTGAGATGTCTAATAGGGCTAGGATGTAGGTTTGACCTTGGTCAAATCCTCTGATGATGTAATCAGAGAGGGAGAGAAGGAGTGTTTCAGTGCTGAAACGTTTTCTGAAGCCGTGTTGTGCTGGGTATAGAATTTTGTGTTGGTCTAGGTAGTTTGAGAGTTGGTTATTAACTATTTTTTCGAGGATTTTGGCAACGAAAGGCAGGTTGGAGATAGGGCGGTAGTTGGATGGGTCCATGGGGTCAAGTTTAGGTTTCTTAAGAATAGGTTTGACAACGGCTAGTTTGAGTTGTGAGGGAACATCCCCAGTGGCGATGGATATGTTGATGATATCAGCAAGAGGAAAGGAGATGCTGTCTGGGATGGTCAGGAGAATTTTTGAGGGAATCAAGTCATAAGGGTGTGTAGAGGGGCGCATTTTCTTAAGGATGGTGGAGATTTCTGTAGGGGACGTGTGTTCGAAGGTGTCCATTTTGAAGTCAGAGGTTTTTGGGGTAGCATTGGTCAGAAGATTCTAGGTTCGACTCCTGGCTGGTCCTGTGTATACATTATATTTGTTTGTACGCAGTATATGATAATGTAGAATGAAGATGATGTTGTAGAATAAAACTCAGAGTGGTTCTCTCAAACATATGTTCCTTTTTGGTCAGTTATTTAACAAATTGGTGCCCCGTGTGAGGCAAAAGGCACTCGTTCGGATATGTTTGTGGGGATAACTCTGCTTGCTATTAGTACAGTGTAGAAGATCCACGTTCTTTGGCGATTCCCCCCAGGCTCAGCGTGATCAACCGTGGCCGGGAGGAATCAGTTTAGAGCCAAGTCCTGTGTGGATCTTGATGTAAAGCGCGCAAAGGGTTCACGTTCTTGGTGTAAAAGGAAAGCCGAGTCCTGTGTGAATCTTGCTGAAAGGTGCACCTGTGTAGTTTTAGATTCACGTTCTCAGCAGAGGCTGGGTCCTGAGTGGATCATGGTAATGGTTTTAGATTCACGTTCTTGGTAATGACTAAGTCCTGTGTGAATCATTAGTTGAGAAAAGGCGCCTAGGGTTGTTTCCGCTGCAGCTATTGTTTTTAATTTTTAATTTGCTTTTCCCCTGTGGGTACCCAGGGTTATACTACTGCAGAAAAGATTGCGGTGATATTTTTCTTGTATTTCTTGTGTGGCTTGCTATTAGCGTGTATATATTTTTCTGTCTGCTTTGTATTTGCTACTATACCCAGTTATTAGTGCGTTGAAAAAAAAAGAAATCATTTACATGTATGGAACTTGTCCTCCGTCACTGGAGATCTTTACCATGCAGATGTGGAAATAAAAGCACGAAATAAAATTATTACTGAGTTGAAAAGTGACCATACCAGGAGGTCAGACAATAATTGGGGAACCTCCTCCATACGTTACTATGTGTGATGTATTTAAAAAGCCAACTGTGGAGAAACAATATAGATGCATATGCTTAGAATTGTTTTTGATGCTTTAGAACTGTAAGAACTGTACCTTTTAATACTGAGGACTGTTTACTTAAGTGCTTAGAACTGTATATGCTTAGAAGTGTATAATATTTAATATATATATTATGGGGTACTTAACACTGTCTACCTTTAATACTTAGAATGATTAGGATAGTATATTAGTTTACTCTTACCGTATCCTCACCTACCTCACTCCTAACCTACCTCACTCCTAAGGCTCTATTTAAAAAAATAAAAAAAAAAGCAAGCCATCCGAACCAGTTACTCCTGTGGATGTTAAAATCCCAGGATGGACAAACATTCCCTGCTCTGTGCTGGCACAGGAATGGGCTATGAATATGGGAATGGCAGAGGCATGAGATAGAGGTGGCGAGCCTGTAGATATTGTAACGAAGCTAAAAGGTCCCAGTAATTAAAGGAGCCTCACTGTGAACTGATGTGTGGCGCCGGATGTTTTCCCGTTGATAGCTACGGGAAATGGTATAGGTGTACTGTAAATAAAGCTATATTTTCATTATTGTATATCTCTTATCTTGTATCATGGTGTGTGCGTTTAGTACTGTGTGCAGTCTGCCTGAGAAAGAACAGAAGACGGGCAGGAAAGAATTTGAAGGGGCAGAGGAGAAAGCCCTAGCAGTAATCCCCATCTGGGAAGATGTAACTTACTGCTGGTTAATGTGATAGGAAACAGGGCGCATAGAACCCCACAAGAGGATGGATATAATTGTCTTAATTGTATTTCCCTTCCCCCACCAAGTTCCTATAGTTGCAGGGAAAGAGATAGCATGCATCGTCCGGCGGGGATAGATATTTCTTACGAGACATAGGAAGGCTAGCCGCAGCCCGAAGAGACCTAGAGATATTAAGGCGGCAGTGGTGGCAGAAAGTGCAGCGAGCCGTAGAAAATGAAAGCAAATTAGTATAGGGACTTCCTGGTTTCCCGGGATGTGAGAATAAATCATATAAAATGCTATAGGAATACTTAAAAGCAATGGTGAAAGTTTAATATGAGCCTTTCATTTGTGTCTGTGTTTCTTGATCTTTTACTGTGAAGGGCTGCTTTGCAGAAAGCAGAATCGTGCATCATGTGACAACAGACGGTGCCGTTTGTCAGGACGCTTACTTAGAATTCGAAGCAGCAACTGAGTAGTATGTGTGAAGAACCATGGTATTCTCGTGCTTTAACAGACAAATTCTTTTGGTGATATAGGAAATAAGATGTTCAGTATATCCATGTCACAATGCTCAAAAATATGAGCACAGTTTTGATATGACTATTGTTAAGATTGGCGGAAGCCTGGAGAAAACTAATTCTTTGTCCTGCCCATTTGGCAAAAGATACACATCACGATGAGCAGTGTAAGACTGATTTAAGTGAGATTTGGAATCCTTTGGGAACAATATAAACCAGGCAGAAACACCACTGCGAACAGAGAAGCAAATGATCCAGAAGAGGGGGAAATGAAAATCAGCCATTGCATACATCTGTAACAGGATGTTGAAGGGAGGCTTATATTGAGTTAGAAGTTTTGTGGCACTTGTTATTGAGAAAAGGACATACAGGAAAAATCAGCTAAAAGACTTTATTGAAGCAAGGATAGACTAAACATTTTTTCCTTCTCCCTCTAACCTGAAGTAGTGATTTTTAACTTTAAGGGTGCTGCCCAGTTACTTATAGATAGCCGTTTTGTGATTTCAAAGATTACAATTAACCTCTCTTGGTATGTGAGATTGTTCTTTTACAGATTTCCAAGAATAAAAACTGCTGTACAAGAAGCTGAGGGTTTTCTCTCTCCTAGATTTTGTTCTGTTTTGTCTGAACAGATCTGTTTTCAAATGTCTGATTTTTGCTTAATTTTGGATCCACAGATTTTTGTTTTGCCTTTTAAAAGGCCTACGTTTTGAACCTTAATTTTTGATAATTGTCTTTTGTCTGTGGTTCTCTGTCATTATATGTTCTTCTGTTTGTGTGTCATTGTGTGTAGATGAAGACAGAGTTTACTGACTAGACAAGTGCACTGAATACACAATAGCTTCTGACATCATTTAAATGAAGCGGTAACTGCTAAAGTTTTATGGACAAAATGTTTTAATAATGTTTTAGAGTATATTATGCTAAGGGGTGACTTATAGATTACTTATCAGTACAGTTTTACCCAAGGGAACAGAATGTATTTGTCTTTCCTACTACGAAAACATGGAGCTGTCTCCAGCCCAAGGCCTAGCATACCAAGATTACGGTACTTTTCTATCATTACTTTCGGTAAGGGTCAAGCGCTGCTGTTCGTAATTCTCCACTCCGAGAAGGGGGAGGGGTCTAGCCAGTGCGACAACCCCACAAGCTTTTCCTTGCAAATTCCAATTGCTTCAATATACTCCAATATACTTCGCAAAAGTACAGGTTTCATTGTATCATTATCATTATCATATCATTATAGCTCAGAATTTCTGCTAGCTGACTTTCTGCTCCAAGGTTAAAAACTAAAATTGGTCTTATTCCACAGTGGGTCCGCAGGCAAGGAAGAAAGCTGTCCCTGCTCAGACCGAGGCCTGGTTAGAGTGCCTCCGTGAAGCTTAACAGAAATTCGAAATAAATTGACAGATTTTCTTTTCCAGGTCAACGGCCTTCCTGCCATGAAAGAAGTGAAACTGATATCATTAAGTTTTCCAGATTTTTCCAGGTTATTTTCTTTTCCACTTTTAAACAGAATTCTGATTTTTGTTTTACCCTGGCCAATCCAAACATTTTCCAATTTTTCATTTTTGGTCTGACTTTACTTTTTGGTTTGATTTTTGAGCTCATTTTTGTGCAATGCATAGATGTGTGACAGTATGAATGAAAGGATGTCTAAGCATCTGGGTTGTTTTGTCTGAATATTGTGTTAATTTAAAGTGGGAAAACAAAAAGGGATTAGTTATTAAGTAGCTGTTTTTTGACTTATGATAAACTTATATTGGATATCCATATGAATAGTGTATATAGGGATTATTGTATACGGGAATTTATTGATGTTTATTATAGAAGTTTCTTGTGTACTTAATTTTGATTTTATTCATCTCCTATCAGGTATTAATCCATACACACAGACATCTGATTTAGTGCTGGGCGTGCAGCAGCTGTACTTCGAGGACAGCTTCCAGAGTGCTGTACTACAAGACATATACACTTCATTTGTCATTGACCTCATAACTTGAAGTCTTCCCAACCTTTGCCACAGATGATACCTTGAATTTTATGAACTGAAGTGCTCAGAATTTCCTTGTTCCATGGGGTTGGCCTGACTTAGACAATGGTTTTAAGTAATATGTATATCTCTTCGAAATGTAATAACTGATAATTATGATAAAATACGATTATGATACACTCAGTAATATTATGATACACTCAGTAATACCTAGTTACACTGTTACTTGCAATTGTTACTAATTAGATTCTCACATTAATGATACCGTTTGAATTGATGCAGTTTTATTGCTCTGTAGTTGCTCTTCTCTGTGTTAATGGTTCAGACAATAATTTTACTTTTAGAAAGACTTAGACTAGTTTTTTGAGACAGTAATTTTTGTTATTTTCTTTTATGGACACCACCAGGGGGTGGGGGACTATGTACTGCACCTGAGTTTAACTGTTGCAGATACCTAAAAGATAATGAGATTAGCAGGCTGCATGCTGCCAGTGGGAGATGCTGTTGAGCAAGGACCTAGGACCATACTTCATCGAGGGGTGGAGAGGCACCCAGATCACTGCACATATGGACGCAGGCTATACTGAGCGCAGTAGGCCTGATGCTGGATAATCAATGACAGGAGGCCTATATATATATATATATCAATCCTGATGAGCTGGGTGTCCCCCAGAAGTCAGAGAGGCCAACCACATACAACAGGAAGAACGGGGATCGCAATGGATAACGAAGATTCAAGATACTGAGAACAATTACTATGGACACTCCTGGCAGGCCACAGGCACGCCTTGCTACTGTTTTAAATTGGGCAGATCTCTGTGTCAGTTAAACTCCAGGGCCATCAGTTTAGATGGAGTTTAGGTATTGCCAAGGATATTCTGACCCATTACTCAGAAAGAGTTTTATTTTCTTGCTTATCTTGTTTTTATGTTTGCTAGTCCTGAGAGGACCAGCGTTCCATGCATGTTCAATTACATATTGTATTGACCTATGTAAATATAGATTAGCACACTGTCTTGGAACCCACATGTGATGGAAATGTTTCATTATTCTGGTTAGCATAGGCTGTTTGGTACAATGTATACCTAGTCTGATTGGTTTAGACCACAAACTATCAAGAACAATATGATAGCCTACAGCCATATTAATCTGGGTACTGCTCACATGATCCATACCACAGCTCAGGTCGGAGATAGACGGGCTGTGGACAGTGAGAACAGTTAAAAGGGAGGTGTTTAGGGAAAGCTTCGTTCCCAGACTGAGAAGAACGACCCTCGTCTCATTGCTAGTCCCCTGTGTGCAGAATGGAATAATAGTGTGAGCCAGACATGTCTGGCTCAAGGGAGGATTTGTTGATTATGCCTGGGTTCAAACCCCGGCCTCTCCTCTATCACTGAGGCCTCTCCATCAGTGCTGAATAAACTACTGGTATGTCTGCTAAGGAAAAAATACCAGAAAAACAAGTCAGAGGCCTTGAATGCCAGATGTGGAGGAAGAAAGCCATAAAACTGTTTTTGCAGGAACTCACAGACACCGGAGAAGCAATAAATAAGCCACAGGATGGGGCAAAGAGATATCACCGGGGGCACGAGCACATAGTCTGTGGGAACAGAGACAGAGAGATAAGGGGAGTCAAAACACACAGACCATAAAACTTATGGTGTGAAACATGAAAGCAGAAACCAGATGCCATGCTGACATTTGTAGTTTTTCAACCTATATAAGCTGAGCTGGTAGATAGTGAAGCTAAGCAAAATAGCCAGCGCTGTGCTACGTCTATTATGTAAGTATGTTTTTTGCTTCCTGTGTATACATTATATTTGTTTGTACGCAGTATATGATAATGTAGAATGAAGATGATGTTGTAGAATAAAACTCAGAGTGGTTCTCTCAAACATACGTTCCTTTTTGGTCAGTTATTTAACAGGGGGAACCTGGGAAAAGCGGGAGGCAATGGTGGCAACCTTGTTGTGGAAATATTGGGCGAGTTGGTTGGTTATTAGTGGGCAAAGTTTGTTTGCTGTTTCTTTGGTGATGTGGTTCCATGTGGTTATGGCTGTTTGGGCGTCAGAAAGGTCTAGGTTTTTGAGGTTACTGGAGAGGGTATCAATAAGGTCGTCTCTAGCACAAGTTTTCCTGTATTGGATTGTAGTTTTTGTGTTAGAATGTTTGATGAATTCTTTGATTGTGCATGAGGTTTTAATGAGAAAATGGTCTGACCAGGGAACGGGAGTGTATGTGGTGGAGTGTGGATGGAGGTGAGAATTCATGAAAATAAGGTCAAGGGAGTGACCCGCTTTGTGGGTGGGGCTAGAAATGATTTGATGGAGGTCCATTGCATTAAGGGCAGAGAGGAGGGTTTGACAGCTGTGAGAAAGTGGGAGTACATCCATGTGGAGATTAAAATCTCCAAGAACTATGGCGGGTATGTCTCTGTTGATGTTTGCTGCAATGCATTCAATGATGGGGGAGATGTCGGCGTCTAGGACTCCAGGGGGGGTGTATACAAGGCAGATTTGTAGTTTGGCGGATTTGAATAGGCCTATTTCGTATTTGGCAGGGAGGTGAATTGGAGTTTGTTTTAGCTTGAGGTATTTCTTCGCAGCAAGGAGTATTCCGCCCCCTCTTTTTTTGGGTCTAGGAATGGAGTGTATGTCGTATTCTGTGTTGGGTAGTTGATTGACAAGAACAGAGTCAGTGTCTTTCAGCCATGTCTCTGTGAAGGCACAAAAATCAGGTTTTTCGTCAAGGAGCAGATCATTTAGTATAAGGGTTTTTTTGGTTAGCGATTGTGAATTGATCAAGAGCATAGTTATTGTTGAGATGCCTAGGAGTTGTGTGAGAGGGGTGAGCGTGATAGGGAGGAGAGAGTTGTGTTGTCGGTGGGCTTGAGAATGGACGTGGGGTGGGGGTCTGAGGAAGTTGTAGCGGAGTTTGGTAATGGGAAAGGTAGCCATTGTAGGGAAAATGGCGGGACCGGATACTACCGACAGAGCACTGGGCTTTTGGTCAGTTTAGGCAGGTTGTTATGTGTAGGTGTAGCACTATAGTGAGCGTTGGAGTGTGGATGGTTTGGGCTTAAAAAAGGTTGCATGGGGTGTTCAAGGGAGTCTGGGCTTGGGTTTGCAGGAGCAAGGGGCCATGGTTTCGAAAAAAGGGCATGTGCTAAGAGGCAGGTTTGAGCCGATTGCAAATGTAGGAAGTAGAATGTAAGGGTGAGGCAGGGTAAGGGACAGTTATGAGCAATTATGTATAATTTGGAAAAAGTCCTGAATTGTGCACTGTGGGCCTGCACGAAGGGGCGCACAAAGGGGCGGGCCCCTTTGTCGTGCTCCTTCGGCGCGCGACGCCGAGACGAAGTCCAGAATTTATTTGCAGGGGCGTCGCAGAGGAATGATGTCAGCGGTGTTTTCGGGGATCGATTGGCCGCCTTGGAAGGAGGGCCCAGCAACGAGCAGGTAAGGTGGAGCAGCCATGCGATCGGAGCGGGAGCCCGGTTGGGGTAGGAGAGGAATTTAGAGGGCCTTACCCCGACGGGCTTCAGCGCCGATTGCGCAGGCCCGATCCTCCGTTTCGCTGTACGATCGCGTCTGGAGCTGTGGCAGGGGCTTCGTGCCGAAAGGCACGAAGCCCCTGCCACAGCTCCAGACGCGATCTGTACAGCGATGTCTTTATTCTGTATTTGGTGAGGTTCTGGCTGTGTTCTGCATGTACCATCAATGTGAGGAATTCTGCTAGCTAGTTTCTGTGTAGAGAGCTCTAACAACCTGGCTTGTTCTATTTTCCTAATAGGGGGCATATTAGTGTTTTAGGGCGTGATGTAATATTTGCAGTGTTGCTTTTGCATATGTAATCTTGTTATTTGAGTAATGGCAATTAGTGCTGTTTTGGTTTCGGAGTTTTATTTTATTGAAATTGTATTACATTTTATTCATGGCTTTCTGAGGGCCAAGCCCACACCCCAAAAAAAATTACAATAAGCCTAATAACAATTCCAAGTGTTTTTTTTACTTTTTTTGCAAGATTTTCTGGTTGGCACTACAGCAGTGCATGTAAATTTAATATACATGTTGTAAGTGATATTTTTACCTCTTTAATTTGAAAGTTCTATTCCATGTAAAATTATCATAAATACATAATTCTTAATTGTGTGTGGGGAGGGTGTGGCCAGTTGGGGGGGGGGTGCAGCAGGCTGTAAGTTTTACTTAGGGTGCCTAATATCCCTTGCATGGGCCCTGAATATCTGTCCTTTCTTATCTTTCTCTACACTCCTATAATTAAGTCACTCTTATCTATGCCCTTGTCCATCATCACTGACTCCCAACTTGATGCTTTCCACCCTGCTGCGCTATATGACTGGAACAGACTTCCTGAGTAGGGGGCATCATGCTACCTCTCTGGTCTTATTCAAATCCACTCTAAAAGGCCAACTTTTTGAATCTACCTTTAAATCATAACCCCTGATTATCTCACTCACTGCCTTATTGATTTTAACCATTTATTAATAAATGAAATTCCCATAGTCTATTTTGCCATGATTTGTTTAGATTATAAGCTCTACTGAACAAAGAATGTCTCTTATGTGTTTTTATACAGTGCTGCATACATCAAGTAGGGTTATAGAAGCGATTAGTAGTAGTAGTAGAATTGGGCAAATCCATCTAACCACACACAAGTTATCAAAAGAAATGTGTTTTTCCATTCTTAGTTTATGGTTTAAAAAACCACCCAAGCGCTTGACAAAATCTTTGAATGTTAATTCAATTACTTGAATTGATGGAAATAATGAAAAATTTTCAGAGTTTAATTTGAGTTTGTTCTCATACAGCCAGTCTGCCACTATCGCCAAACAACTATTTTAATTGGCAGGCCATCCTTCATGGTAGTGCATACCTTGATGTCATCTGCAAACAGTTGACAATCAACTTTAAACCCCTGAATAACTAGATAATATGACTCAGGTAATCATTAAAGAAAAGCAAGGAGAGGACAGACCCTTGTAGTAGCCTGCAAACTAATTTTGCGAGGCTACTACAAAGGTCTGTCCAGATTTTGGGGCTTTCTCCATCACCAGCCCCAAAATATGGAACTACCTTCCAAAAGAATTAAGAACCCAACCTAACCTAAAAACATTCAAGAAGGATCTAAAAACATGGCTGTTCTACAAAGCCTACAATGACACTCAAGAAACACAGTAACCAAACTCACAATAGACCTACTAACCGAACCCAAGCAAACCCTCTTCATGCAAACAACCAACAACAAGACCACCTGACATGAACAATCTGCAACACAAACAAGAGATCGCTCTGGTACCCAACTATGTCTATACCCCTGAATATAACATCCTCCAAATGGACACATTCCATAAACAAACTGCACTTATGATTGACTCTTTGTTGAGACTGACTCTGCAATGATACATACACCGCTTATATAACCCGTCAGACACCTATCAAATGCTGTAACCTATATGATCATGACGCTCCCATGTAAACTAGCCGTATACCGATCGTATGTAACCCGTCCGAGAACGAATGAAGCCTGTAACCCGTTATATCCATGATTCACATATGTAATACATCCGATACCGCTGGAATCTTGTAAACCATTGTGAATGCGATACCGAACAACCGTATATAAAACTCGACAAATAAATAAATAAATAACCTGAATCTTGCTCCATAAAACTGACTGTGATCTGTCCATATGGAAAGAGCACAGCCAATTCCATACAATCCCAGAGATTCCAGTTGCCTCTAATCACTGTAGCAGTACTGAATGCTCAATAATGTTGAATGCTACAGAAAAATCCAGGAACACCAAAATGGGGGGAGGGTGGGGGTCCCAGCCCTTGTCCGCAGCCATTTCAACTTTATTTGCAAGGGACAACAGAACCATTTCAATCCCATTCCCCTGTGAAATCCATGCTTGTGAACTACTCCTGCTTCCTTAAAATAACCTAAAATGAGTCTAAATACCATTTTTCTCCTTTTCTTTTTTCTTCCTTTGCTTCTTTTTCTTCATTTCCTTTCTCTTTTGCTCTCTGTCTCTTTCAACTAGTTTTAAATGCATGCTGTGATGGCTGAAGGCAATTCAATTTGAAGCTGAAAGTCAACGTTTTCCATACCTGTTGGCTCAAAGTTAAATGAGAATAAGATTGTACTTTTCATTCACATATACTGTAATTGTTTCAGACATTTATTTCCTAGAAGAAATAAGGTATCCCAAGGCAATGCTTTCTTATGAAATATTGTCACTTGCATTAAGTCATTTAGTTTATGGTCTCCCTCATGTCGCACAGTCTATGCCAACCTAATACCTTCAGTTGTACCTTATTGTTAAATTAAATACCCATTTCTTTTTTCTCCCACAAATATGCAAATTCAGAACAGAGATTCATGAGGTTATACTGAGATTGAAATTATGTTTCTGTATTTCTCAGAATCATTTTAGAATTGGTTAAATTTTCCAGTCTCAATACACATATTCAGGCCAATGTACTAAAGTGAACAGAATCATTCAACGGACACTTTGCATGTTAAAAGCGCTACCTTTTTAGCACATCAACTTTAGCTTACAAGTATAATACAAATTCACAGTTAATTAGTGACTTCAATAAAAAGAATTATGCAAAAAAAAAACTAATTAGAAATAAACAAATATCTGAACTACATGTGAAAAAGTTTTTGCAAACTACATTTCTCAAAAAATTAACTATACCTCACTGTATTACTAGCATTTAAAATCACAAATTGTAGATGAAGAGCAATGCAGCAAGAAGAGTAGCATGAAGGCTACAAGATAGACATAAGGCTACAAGATAAACATAAGAAAATACCATACTGGGTCAGACCAAGGGTCCATCAAGCCCAGCATCCTGTTTCCAACAGTGGCCAATCCAGGCCATAAGAACCTGGCAAGTACCCAAAAACTAAGTCTATTCCATGTTACCATTGCTAATGGCAGTGGCTATTCTCTAAGGGGCGGATTTTAAGAGCCCTGCTCGCGTAAATCCGCCCAAAACCGGGCGGATTTACGCGAGCAGGGCCCTGCGCGCCGGTAAGCCTATTTTACATAGGCCTACCGGCACGCGCAGAGCCCCGGGACTCGCGTAAGTCCCGGGGTTTTCGGAGGGGGCGTGCCGGGGGCGTGTCGGGGGGCGGGCCCGAACCGCGTGGCATTTTCGGGGTGTGTCGGGAGAGTTCCGGGGGCGGGCCCGGGGGCGTGGCCATGCCCTCCGGACCCGCCCCCAGGTCGCGTCCCGGCGCGCAGGAGGCCCGCTGAAGCGCGGGGATTTACGCCTCCCGGAGGGAGGCGTAAATCCCCCGACAAAGGTAAGGGGGGGTTTAGACAGGGCCGGGCGGGTGGGTTAGGTAGGGGAAGGGAGGGAACGGGGGTAGGCTGCGCGGCTCGGCACGCGCCGGCTATACGAAATCGATAGCCTTGCGCGCGCCAATCCAGGATTTTAGCGGATACGCGCGGCTCCACGCGTATCTACTAAAATCCAGCGTACTTTTGTTTGCGCCTGGAGCGCAAACAAAAGTAGGCTATTCGCGCTCGTTTTAAAATCCGCCCCTTTGTGAACTTAATAGCAGGTAATGGACTTCTTCTTCAAGAACTTATCCAATCCTTTTTTAAACACCGCTATAATAACTGCACTAACTACATCCTCTGGCAACAAATTCCAGAGTTTAATTGTGCGTTGAGTAAAAAAGAAATTTTTCCGATTAGTTTTAAATGTGCCCCATGCTAACTTCATGGAGTATCCCCTAGTCTTTCTACTATCCGAAAGAGTAAATAACCAATTCACATCTACCCGTTCTAGACCTCTCATAATTTTAAACATCTCTATCATATCCCCCCCTCAGCCGTCTCTTCTCCAGCAAAGACTGGGGAAGGAAGAGGAATGTGCCCAAGGCACAAAGAAGGACAAAGCCAAATCAGGAATGGCAGAAAGAGCCTGAGAACCCACAAGTGGTGCAGCAAGTGTGCAAAGCATGTGATTGCAATGGTAAGACTAAGAATTGTCAAATACTACAAGTTAAAGATTGCCATTGGCCGGATCCTGTCACATGGTAGAAGCACTGGATGGCCGGCGCCATCTTGTGCTCCTACCATGTGACAGTGGATGACCAATGGCACTGGTAGCCCCTGTGACATAGTAAGGGCAAAGGCTATCGGTGCCATTTTATCGAAGGCTTGTTTAAAAAGCCAGGTTTTGACGTTTATTTTGAAAAGTTTATGATTTCTCTGAAGTCTTAGATCAAGAGGCATAGTATTCCATAATATGGGACCGGCCAGAGACAGTGCATGTTCCCTAACCTGGGTTAGTCTTGATGTTTTCACAGATGGAATGGTTAAGAGAGCTTTGTTTGCTTATCTTAGATTCCTATGTGGGACGTGTATTCGAAGTGCTGTGTTAAGCCATTCTGCTTTTTCATCATGGATCAATTTGTGGATCATTCGAGGGCAAGCCCTTTTAGGTACATAAGGCCTGGACAGACAGGCACAGCATTTGAGGTCAAACTCTTGTAGCGACGTAAAGCCTGGATGGATAGGCACAGTATTCAAGGTCAAGCCCTTTTAGGGACATAAGGCCTGGATGGACAGGCAGGTACAGCAATCGAGGATAGAGGTCAAGCCCTCGTAGGGAAGTAAAACCTGGATAGACAGGCACAGCATTAGAGGTCAAGTCCTTTTAGGGACATAAGGCCTGGATGGAGAACCACAGCATTAGAGATCAAACTGAGTAAAGCGCGGGTCCTCTGTCACTTTAAAGTGGCTCCAGATCGCAGATTTCTTTCGTGATCCCTTCTCTATAGCCTTCGGTGTAGATGCTGGCACTGGAGCTGACGTAGGGGGTGCACCCTGAGAAGCAATGCCAGGGGCATCAGTCACACTCTGTGCCTGCGCTGACTGCTCTTCCTCATCATCATCAGTTTCACCTCTCCCCTGCTGCACTAAAGTGGAGGCTAATACAGGACTAACTAATCCTCCTAAACCTTCTTCAGCCATTACGTCTTCCATTTCTGATGATGAGAATCCCACACAAGATGATTCTTCATTGGAATCAGAAGCAAACATGCCTGTGCTACATTGTCAAAGCTAAGTCGAGTCTGCTGTCGCACTGCTACTTTTGGGTGTCGCCATTTTGTCTGGCATGACTCAGCCTCCTCTTCCCTCACCTCTAAAACTACAGGGTCAGAAACAGGTGGTGGCGATGCATCATCTTTAAATTTTGTTTTTTTCCGGATGGAACTGCCTGCCCCTCCAGAGATTTTAGATTGGAACAGGTCCCTTTTTAACCTTAATGGGGGACTGGCACTGCCTTTTGAAATGCCTCCTATGCAAGTCCCAATCACTCGACCACGTCTAGATTTTCCTGAATTATGGATCTAATGTTCCGACCTACTAGGGGTTTCAATTAAAATAATTATTTCCAAAAGATGCCCACTGGGGATTTGGCTTCAGAGAGCACTGATGTCCCAATAATATATATGTGAGTCTGCAAAAGTGCCCCAGGCCCTCGAGGCTCGGCCTGGATGTACACTATAACTGGGAACTCTGTATGTGTGCACACCCCAAGCTTGTAAATACAATAGAGGGCCACTGGGGATTTGGCTTCAGAGAGCACTGCTTTCCCAATAATACATAAGAGTCTGCAAAAGTGCCCCTAGGCCCACGAGGCTGGGCCTAGATGTACACTAAAACTGGGAACACTGTATGCACACACCAAGCTTGTAACTAAAAAAGAGGCCCACTGGGGATTTGGCTTCAGAGCACTGTTGTCCCAATAATATATATGTGAGTCTGCAAAACTGCCCAGTGCCCACTGATACCCAGTTAGTGCACTGCATGTCTTCTTGGCTTAAAAGAGCACAAAGAGACAGCCTGAGTTCAATTAAAAAAAACTGCAGTTAAATAAAAAGGATGGCTTGCTTGGCACAGCAGCAAAAAGGAAGAAATATATTTTTCAAAGGAAAATTCTATCAAAGTAGCTAGCAATTGAATACATATTTCAGATACTCAGACTAGCTCTGAGTGCAGCCACCTCCCCGGACCACGTCCCCAGACCATCCCCACCAAGAAAGTGAGTGGCACGTGCTTAACGTATAAATAGTGCTGTGTCATCAGGAATAGTGTCACAGATCACTGAGTGAGAGTGGCGATTGGCCACATTAGAAAAATGCTTACATTGCTTAGCTCTGATAGGTTGCATTCTGGTCTCCTTGCTAACCTGTTTGACCCACTCTATGACAGGGCTGTGAGGTTACTTATGACTCACAGGAAAGGGCTGGTTTTTGCTATCTCCTATTTCAAACTGCCGCTAAAAAATCACTGTAAGCCAAAAGAATGAAACTAATATGATATGTTGTATTTGTGGGGGATCGCGATGCGTTTTGCGAACCCATGAATACAACGAATAGGGACGTATACATTGCAGATTGCCAATACGTTGCAAATGAATGCACATCCCTACTACCTTAATTGTAGGAGACTTTAACCTTCATGTAAAAACACCTAGAACCACAGACTGTGAAATGTTTTTAGAGACAATAGATGCTTTGGGGTGGTCCCAAATTGTTTCTAAAGCTACTCATAAAGCAGGATATATTTTAGATTTGCCAATACCAGTAACTGTCTAATCAATACTTTCCACACTTTATTGCCCTGGTCTAATCACCAATTAATAAAGGCAGAAATAACTAGGGATGTGCAATAATTTTTCCCAAATTAGGTAATGTCAACGAAATTGCCTAATTCGGAATGGTTCGGGAGAACCGAAAAACGATTGAATTTTTTTCGAAAAAAGTTTTGGAAAAAATTAATTTTTGAGTTAGTGCACGCTAACCTGAAAATCGGGGCCCCCGAAAAAAACCCCCAAACCACGGGAAAAATGAAATTCCCACAGGGGCCCCCAAAATGAAGCCCAACACAAAATTTTTACCTGAAGCACATCTCTAGAAATAACCTTCCTCAACCCTACTCATAAAAGTATATAAAATAAGCAAACTTTTACCTTCAGGAAAAAGATAGACATGACAATACTTTCAGAATTAATAGAAAATAAGCTCTTTGAATTAAATCAAGCTAATGCCTTTTCGACATTTGATTCCTGGGATTTAATTGCCAATGACATAGTTGAAAACCTCAGTCCTGTCCAGATGAAAACTATTAATAATGAAAGGAATACCTCCAAAAATAAGAAGCCATGGTACAATGGTAATTTAAGATGCAGTAAACAGTAGGGATGTGCAGAGCAAAAGTTTAAGTTCATATGTCCATATGTCCAAAGGGGGTCCCATTTGCGGTCAATATGGACATAAACAGAATTCAATGAGTTGAGTATATGTCCATATGTGCAAATAAAAATTTAAACCCCTCACCCTCCTTAATCCCCCCCCCCCCCCAAGACTTACCACAACTCCCTGGTGGTCAGGACGCCATTTCTGACCAACTTTGCAAGGAGCATGTGATGTCGGCGTCACGTGATTCCCCGCGGGTTCGCGCCGGAACGCTCGTTCGGCCCAAAAGGAACTTTTGGGCCGAACACCCCCAAGCTGGCCAAAAGTTCCTTTTGGGCCGAACGAGCGTTCCGGCGCGAATCCACGGGGAATCACGTGACGCCGCGTCACTCCGACGTGGCGCCGACGTCACTTGCTCCTCGGAAAGGCTTGCAGAAATGGCGTCCTCACTCCTCGCTGGATCACCAGGGAGTTGTGGTAAGTCTTTGGGGGGGGATTAAATTTTTATTTTGGATCAACAATCGCGATTTCCAACTTATTCAACATAGCTATGTTGAATAAGTTGGAAATCCGATCGTTTATGTCTTATCACTTTTTTAAGTTAAAAAAAAAAAAAGTAGTGTTTTACATTTATGTTCAATAAGAATGCACACCCCTACTAAACAGACCCTAAGAAAATTAGAGAAACAATGGCAGAAATGTCCATCTTCTGAATCCCTAGGAAAATATAGATCTCTCCTAACAAAATACTGTGCATTAACTAATAAAGCAAAAAAAGATTACTATGCTAAACAGATTCATGGAGTAATGTCTAATTCTAAATTACTCTTTGATGATGTTAAACATTTAACCAAGGACCCATCATCTTTCTTCTTGAGAAATGATAATTTCTCAAAGGCTGCTTGCAATGAATGTGCCACATCTTTTTTAGATAAAATTAATAGGTTGAAAAGTCATTTAATTTCCCTATCTGTTCACTCACAAGAGCCCCTGAAGATCCACATAGCCTTGCTAAATGGACTATGTTCCACAGAGTAACTAATCTTGAAATTAGACAAATTATTGCTAAAATTAATCCTGCTATTCACCCATATGATTCAATTTCATCCAGCTCCTTGAAACAAGAACACTGTGTTATCAGTACGACAATCACAACCTTAATACATCTTTCTCTCTCAGAAGAAATTGTTCCATATGGATTAAAACAAGCTGTGATAAAGCCAGTTCTGAAAAATAAAGGTAAAATTGATGACTAGGACAACTATTGTCCTATATCCAATCTGTCTTTTCTCTCAAAAAATACTTGAAAAAAGCTGTGTTATCCCAACTTGTGAATCATTTGGAAGACCAAGTATATTTTTCCCAAATCAGTTTGGATTTAGGAAACATCATTCAACTGAGATGCTACTCCTCTCCTTAATGGGCTCTGTTTTACGAGAGTTTGATACTGATTAATCTTATTTTCTTGTGCTAATTGACCTAACAGCTTGCATTTGGATCTCTCTCTTGTGGAGGATACATAGGGGTAGATTTTAAAAGGGTTACGCGCATAAGTTATGTGCGTAACCCTTTCAAAACCCCCCTGCGCGCGCTGAGCCTATTTTGCATAGGCTCGATGGCACGCGAAAGCCCCGGGACGCGAGTAAGTCCCGGGGCTTTGCTAGGGGGATGTGTCGGGGGCGGCGCAACATTCGGGGCATTCTGGGGGGCATGTCGGGGTTGTGGTGCCGGCCCAGGGGCATTTCGGGGGCATGGCTGAGGCCTCCAAAATCGCTCCCAGGCCGGGGAATCGTGTGGCGGTGTCCGATCGGCGCGCGCAAGTTACGCCTGCCTGGAGCAGGCGTAACTTTCACGATAAAGGTAGGGGGGTGTAGATAGGGCTGGGGGGGGGGGGGGGGTTAGGGAGGGGAAGAGAGAGAAAGGTGGGGGGAGGCCGAAGGAAAGTTCCCTCCGAGGCCGCTCCGATTTCGGAGTGACCTCGGAGGGAACGGGCAGCGTGCGCAGGGCTCGGCGCATGCAAGGTACACAAATGTGCACTCCCTTGCGCGCGCCAACCCCGGATTTTATAAGATACGCGTGGCTACGCGCGTATCTTATAAAATCTGGCGCCTGGTGCCTGGTGAGCGAACAAAAGTACTTGTGGGCGTGCATTTATAAAATCTACCCCATAGCGTTTTGCTGTTGTGTGGGAATTTTGTATTTTAAATCAGTCTTCTGTATTAACAGTGCTTTTGTTCAATATTAGAAACATTCCATATTTTCTAGTCATTTTAGCAGCTGTCATACCGTGTTAATTTGCACAGGTTTTTAATTTTTTTTAACATCTCATTGTCACTGCCACTGACCTAGAGAAAGGTTAATCTTTTTCATCTCCTTTTCCCTTTGGGGAAGATAGGCTGCTGCCTGTCAGTGGCTGTATTTGCACTGATTTATTAAACTTTTAGCCTGTTTCTGTGTGAACCAGTGTAGCCAGCACTGCTATTTGTACCATAGTACCTAAGATACAGAGGCTGTTTTAACTCTCTGGGTCTGTGTGAATACAAGAGTCAGTGCATCCAAAATTTGAGCAGTCTGTTTAGGTCACCACCACAGGTACAATCAGCCACTCTGTGGATTAATTTATTTTGTTAGTGCATTTTAGGGATGTGAATCGTGTCCTCGATCGTCTTAACGATCGATTTCGGCTGGGAGGGGGAGGGAATCGTATTGTTGCCGTTTGGGGGGGTAAAATATCGTGAAAAATCGTTAAAAATCGAAAAATCGAAAAATCGAAAAACCGGCACAGGAGGTCGTTCAGCGAGGCGCCGGAACCCTCGCTGAACGACCTCCTGCAGTCGATCTCCTGCCGGCGCCATTTTCCGTACGAAAACGATTCGCGGCGGGAAATCGCTCCCTGACCCCCGCTGGACCTCCAGGAACTTTTGGCCAGCTTGTGGGGGGCCTCCTGACCCCCACGAGACTTGCCAAAAGTCCAGCGGGGGTCCGGAAGGACCTCCTGCCGTCCAATCTTTTTTGTCTATGGCCGCCGCCATTTTTCGGCGCCATTTTGGAAAATGGCGCCGGCTGAAGACGACAAGATTCAGGAGCAGGAGCCCGTTCCGGACCGCTGCCGTTCCGGACCGCCGCTGGACCCGCAGGTTATTTAAGTTATTGGGGGGGGGGTTCGGGGGGGTGGGGGATTTAATTTAAAGGGTCGGGGGGTGGGTTTTAGGGGGTTTTAGTGTGCCGGCTCACGATTCTAACGATTTATAACGATAAATCGTTAGAATCTGTATTGTATTGTGTTCCATAACGGTTTAAGACGATATTAAAATTATCGGACGATTAAAATTATCGGACGATAATTTTAATCGTCCTAAAACGATTCACATCCCTAGTGCATTTATTACTAGTGTGCAGGTGTACTACTACTCACACCCTTTAATAGTACGGATGTTTCTTTTCTAAGATTGACTTGATTAGAACTAAAGCTACTCTGATTGTTTCTTTTGTGTCTGATCTTGACAAGGAATTAGTACTTTGTCAGTATTTTAGATATAAGATGGAGAAATTCTGTGGGGTTACGATTCAAATTTTCTCAGACATCTCTCGCGAGATGCAGTTGTGCCGGAAACATTTTCTTCTTTTAAGAACTAAGGATCAGTCTCTGGGGAATATATTTTTCTTAAAATTTTCCCTGCAAATGCTTAATTACCCTCCAGGGAAATAGATATGTTTTCACTGACCCCTCCCATTTAGAAAAGATAAAACTGACCATGTATCTGGTGTTAGTTAGGAAGTATATTATAGGAGGTATATATATCATTTTGTTTAAGAATGGCAGCAATTCTCTCCTATGATATTTGTATATTTGTTTTACTTTTGATGTTTCTTTTTTAGGAGGCCCCTATTGTGGACTTGCAAGGTAATTGTGCAATGTTATATTTGCTTTTGTATTGTTACTTTTAATCTAATTTCTCTACTTATAACCTTGATTTGTATGGCAAAACATGGATTGTTTTGTTAAAATGCTAATAAAACAAATAAAAAACAAAAAAAAACCCCATGTATATACTTCCACTTGCTAAATTACTTGCAACATTTGGCTTACACTATCAGCTTTATGGCAATGATATACAGCTTATTTTCCTCATTGATCCTACCAATACAATTGTTTCTGCTCTTTTGATCAATTGTTTGGAAACGGATTCATTTTGATGTCCAAGAATAAATTAGCTTTTAATTTAACTAAGACAGAATCTTTCTGAATAGGTCAATCTGCCAGTGTCCCATAACTGGATTCAATTACAGTCTGACTTAACATAAGGACACCAAGGGTGGAGACATACTGGATACAAATCCTGCTCTGTCTGAAATCTATTCAACAATGCCCATTGATGGCATGGTGGATTGAAGAAAGGTGAATAAACTGAGGGATCTGTAATAAGGAACTTGTTTGGTTGTCATGTCAACTACAATGCCTTATTTATTTATTTTTTTTATGTATTTATGTATTTATTTATTTATTTATTTATTTAAAGGTTTTTTTATATACCGCGGAACGTTTCAAAACATAACCTCGGTTTACAATGAACAATAATTTAGCAACATACTTTACAATCAATTCAGTAAGAACAAGCATATATCAATAAACAAGGTAATGAGTCAACATATGGTGCAATTAGATCCCATCTAATCTTATGGGAGAAACTATGTAAATGTAACTGCATCTTCGGTCACCACAGTTCTAGTTTGATGTATATACTGCACTCCTGTTTTATGTAAACCAGCAAGATATGTTTTCATGATTGCCGGTATATAAAAACCTTAAATAAATAAAATAAAATAAATGTATAATTACCAACAGTATAAACTTAGGTGTATTATGTACAATATAATATACAGTCTATGTATAATTAGATACATTCAGGCAGAGGAAGGCAGATAGTAGTGAGAGGGAAGGGGCGGGGAGAGAAGCTGGCTGATAGGATGGTGATAGAATGGTAGGAGAGGGAGGCTGTATGAGGTAGTTTTATGCCAGAGAGCCTCCACTCACTGTACAATCCTGATGTGATATTTTGGACCACAGTGGGTATCATGATAAAAAATGAGCAGCAGGTGGATTTAAAATGGTGTAGCGGCAGGCTTGAATTGGCATAAATCTTCTCTAATAGCCTGATGATGCTCTTGGTGTCCTATGCAGATGCCTACATCTTCAGCTAAACAGTATGCACTTTGGTGCTCTGCATCCAACTTTGGTGTTCCTGTTCAGCTGGAGATGCCCCCAGAGATTTTATGCTTTGTTAAGCTAGTTGTAGATACCCACCCCATAGAGCTTATCCTTTGATTTTACTTGCCATTCCTTGACAAAATGGCCTTGGATGCAAACATTTGTTCTCTGGAATGGGCACTTACAGCTACCTGAACAAAGTATAAGGTCCTTGGAATGGGCATCTACAGTTAAACAGTATGCCAAAGTTGTGATGCATAGAGCTGTAGGTGTTCGCCTTGAGAGCTTAGACTGGAAATTAAACTCCTTGGTCCGAGGTGGAGTAAACTCATATTTCTGGTGGCCAAAGTTATTCTATTGCTGTGTCCATGGCTACCAGAAATGTGAATTGTTTTTCTCCTGCTCTAACCCATGAGTTAAATTTACATTATTTAGAAAATGTACTTTAAGCCAGTGACCTAGCCAGAACTGATTTTTAGGTTGGGCACAAGTTTAACATGGGTGGGCTGTAGGTATGCAGGTCTGAGACCTACTAGTTGTATTCTTATTGATACTGCACCCTATGTTGCGTGTCCTGTCCCGCACCGGGGCCTGCTCATCTCTCTAAGACCTCCGTGGGTCCCGGGTTGGCCTCCCCAGCAGCGGCAGTGAATCCAGCTAGGCCTCGGCATCCAGCGGCGGCAGTCACCAGGCCTTCTTCTTCCAGCCAGGCCTCACGGTGGGGCTCGGTGTCCTCCATGGCATCGGCCCCTCCCCTAGGCACGCGCACGCGGACTGCCCGGCCTCTTAAAGGGCCAGGGGCAGATCCCAGCTCCACGGTGCACCCTGATTAGTCGCAGAATAAAAGGAAGTTCCTGCCATCACTTCCTTGCCTTGGCAATCGGGTCGATCACATCGTGATTTCTAGTTTGCCTATGCATTCCAGTCTGCGTTCCAGTCTTGCTCCAGTCCTGTTCCAGTCTCGTTCCAGTCTTGTTCCAGAGTCCTTTTGTTCCAGCGTCCTTCTGTTCCAGCGTCCTTCTGTCTCCTCGTTTCCCCAGGTAGTACCTCTCGGACTGTCTTCTCGGTACTGACCTCGGCCTGTTCTTGACTATGTTGATCGCTGCCTGCCTCTGACCTTCTGCCTGTTTCTACGACTACATCTGCATGCTGCCTGGAACTGACCTCTACCTGAACTCGACCACATCTGACTGTCTCCTGGAACCTGACCTCTGCTTTGGCTGACTACCCACGGACAGACTACTGGTATTTGACCCCTGCTTTGCCTGACTATCCACGGACTGATTACTGGCTCTGCCTGATTACCGACCACATCTGCACACTGCCTGGAACTGACCTCTGCCTTAACTCGACCACGTCTGACTGTCTCCTGGAACCTGACCTCTGCTTTAGCTGACTACCCACGGACTGACTACTGGTATTTGACCCCTGCTTTGCCTGACTATCCATGGACTGATTACTGGCTCTGACCCTTGCATTGGCTGACTATGCTTCCTTGAATCTGGCCTCGATCCTTGCCATACATTCAGAGACTCTCTTTTGGCCTTCTCAGGCACCCTGGACTTCTGGCCTGAATATCAACTGTGCACCCTTAATTGTGGTGGGCACACCTCTGAACTTTCTATCAAGGAGATCCTGCGAGGCCCACGTAAGACCAGGCGGCCCGGATACTCAAGGGCTCAACCCGAGGGAATCCCGGCTTGCTAGTGGCGAAACTCCAGCTAGCCTCTTTCTCTTCTTGTGTTCCGCCTCCTGGTGGCAGGCGCTCTCTGGGTCCAACCAGGAAGCCTACCAATCCTGCACTAAGCCAAGGGTCTACCTCCTGGCGCAACACCCTATAATAGCTTTCTAAGTAGTTTTCAATAATCATTATGAATCATGTATGAAACTTTAAAACATTTTACCACAATTATTTCAAGCACTTACCAGAATTAAAAATTCCTTATTAATCTGTATTAATTAATGTTATATTTATTGCAGTTTATAAATGTACAAGTATATTATGTAAAAAGCAAAGAAAACAAACAGATCCAATCATGTAATAAAACAAAAATGAATATATTCTTTGATGAATCCTCTTTAAAGAATGCCAGAAATAATCATAACTACAATAAAATATCATTAATTATCAGAACAGGTGCAGAGCAGAGTTAAGACAATTCACATTACAACCAACATGAAAAAAAATATTAAAATTCTGTTATCACCTCATAAAAAATATTACTCCACTGCTATTTTGTGAAGTAACACAAACTCCTGCAAAGAAAGAGATGACTAGAACCTTGCCATACCATACAGATAAAGCACTGACTTTCAGGACTCAAATAACAGCAACCTTATTAAAAAGCAGCAATGTAAATACTATACCAGGCCCTAGAACATTAATACACCACCTACTGGAGTAACAGAACAAGCTGGATTGCTTCAGAGAAACTACACACTAGCAGAATACTGCACTTCAATCACACACAGGCAAAACAGACACCGACCCTTACCTAATATAGAAATAAGAGACTACAAATTGGAAACAGAAACACACAAACAAAACCAAAATAGAAAGTCTGAGAAACTAGACTCTGAACAGTGGAATACTGAAGAAACAGCAAATTACAAAAATATAAGAAATGCACATTCCCAAAGATGGCATATTCAAATTGTTCAGAGAATATAATCAGAAAAGCCCTCTTCTCGAACCAAATCAAATCAGGTGCATTATAAACCAGTCATAAGAGGCACTACCAGTAGGACAATTTCTTCTTTGCCTTATGTATAATTATCGGCTATGGTACAGCTTTTTTTTGAAAGAAAAATAAACAAGCTGTACCATAGCCTATGATTAAATATAAAGCAAAAAAGGCACTGTCCTGCTGGCAGTGCCTCTTATGACAGGCTTAGTGCACCTGATTTGATTTGGTTCGAGAGGAGGTGTTTTCTGATTATATTCTCTGATTTTTGTCCCTCAGTTTTGACACATTTAATTCTATCATAATGTATTTGCTAAAATCTCAAAATATTTTTTTTTACCTTTGTTGTCTGATCTTTGTATTTTTCTAATCGGTTGGTCCCAGTTTCTTTTTTCCCATGTTTACCTTGTCGCTCATTTCCTAATTCTTTTTCAGTGTCTCTCTTCTACTGTCTTCTTCCCTTTCTCCCTCAAATATACACATGCTTTCTCTCATAGACTCCTTCACACAGACAAGTTCTCAATCTTATATGTTCTTCCTCTCAAGCTCACATTCTCTACACACACACACAAGCTCTCACTCTACATGCTCTATCATACAAACACACATACCCATACACACACACACACACACACACACACACACACACAGGCTCTCATTCTCTCATCCTTCCCTCAGGCTCCCTTTCTTATGCACATACAGAAGCACACCCAGGCTCCCATTCTCACCCACACACACATACAAACTCCCATTCTCATTCACATACACATTTTCAAGCTCCCATTCTCACCCTCACACACATTCAAGCTCCCATTCTCACCCATCCACATGCAGGTCCTTTCATTAGGCACAGCCAAAGTCCTACTTCTGCCACCATGGGGATGGGACCCCATGGCAACCTTGTTTCTTCTGAGACCCTCCTCCTCACCGATGTGGTGATGGCAACCTGTGGCAGTCTTGCTTTTTCTGAGACCCCCCTCTTTGTCGTCACAGGGATGGAAAACTGCGACGGCCTTGATTCTCTCTGAGGCCCTCCTCTTCGCCATCGTGGGAATGGGATCCCATGATAGCATTGCTCCAACTGGCATCTTCAGGTTGGGTGGGCCTGAGCCCAAAGTGGGTGGGCCAGGCCCACCAAGGCCCACCCGTGGCTATGCCACTGCTTTAAGCTGTCTACCCTTTAACATAGTTCCCTGCAATGCTGGGGAATAGATAATGTTTTCTCTTACATGAGATTTGCATGCTGTCGCACTAAATATACTATGGATTTCTTAGTGCAGGTGTCTTTTGGCACTAAAACACATATTACATACTGGAGTAAGGTTAGTGCCAAAAAAAACCCAGGCTAAAATTGTTAAAACCTGTGGTAGGGTCACTATGGTTTATTACATCAGCCCCCTTGTAATTACAATAGGCAGATTTTGCATATGTACTAAGGATACAATCTTTGCAGATCCAAAGAAATAGATTCTCTGTGTGGCTGAGATACTTAGGGCCTCATTTTCTAAAGTATCGCAGGCCTGCGGTACTTTAGAAAAATGCAGTAATGAGGGGCGGGGGGGTGAAATGGGGGGGGGCGGTCCTGCGTTAGCTGGCAGCGATTGCACCTCCACGGTGCGATCGCTGCCGGCGTCCCGCCCAATAACTGCACCATAAAAGGTGTAGTTATTGGGTGCGAAATAGGCAGCGAAAAGGCTCCTTACCTTTTCGCTGTCTGCGCCTTCTTCGCAGGGTCAGCCCCGGTGACGCCCCGATTCCTCCTCTTCCAGGGCCGACTCCGCCCCGATGATGCTAGCGCACATTTGCGCTAGCAGTGCAGGCTTGCGCTGATAGCGCAAGCGTTAGCATTAGAAAATGAGGCCCTTACTTGGTTGTGAGTATATCAGGAGTACATTGAATTAAATTGTTCTGTCTTAAAGCCTAAACAGAATTAAACAAATTTTGAAATGTATATAGAAAGAGGATCAGGTTTGTTTCAGGATCTTGTAGTACTATATGATTCTTATTATATTTTTGTGACTTTTTGCTCTAGACCCCAGTTCTGTATCCAGATACTTAAAAACTATACTTCTCTCTCAGCCTCTTCCCCCCCTACTCCCTGGACAATTGCATTCATCTATAGCCATGTTCCCTTATTGTTATTTACATTTCCCAAGGAAAATCCTTAAAAGCTTGCAACCTGAATGCCCAGCCATTTCTGATCTAGGCATAAGGTAGGTAATTGTGAAATATATTCTGTTCTTGATATAGATTTTTAAAGATGATTGCATTATGAATGCATAAATATGAAAGATGTATGAATGGACTTTAACTATGATTAAAGCCTTGATGATTTGTGCTTTTGCTCACAAGTTTCAAACTTATGTTAATTCAACTCTGTTTTCTGTCTTTTTATTTTAAATGTTACCAATTATAACCTCTAGTCTGTATTTCAAAGAAGTTTATTTGGCAAGGCAAGAGGCCCAAAGTTTTTAATAGTTTATTGTGCACTCAGAAAAAAGAAAGTGGCTTGGTGTCATCTAATTTCAAGCTTTATTATTGGGATGTGTCACTGAAAATCATTTTTATTGACTAAATGAAGATCCAGGCAATCAATGGGTTGAGATGGAAAGGAAATGGTAATGGAGAACAACATTACCCAACTTCTCTGTATCCTGAAAATATCTAAGAAGTACTTATGTATTGTTGACCCAATAATTTTTTTAGTAGTGGATATCTGCTTCAGGATTTTTGAATTTTGAAGGGTAACACCATTTCCTTCCCCATTCACTCCTCTGTGAAATAATCGTGATTTTTCACAGTATTTTTCTAAAACTATGTTTTTTTTCCTGTGGAATGAGGTGGGAGTAGTGAGTGATGGTCAGAGGGTCTTTGCCAAGAGTAAGTTATTTATCCCCATTCAGCAATTTAAGTATCAGATTCTGAGCATCTGTGTTTCTAAATATATAAAGTTGAAGGTGATGTTCAAAAACAACCCTAGAAATCTAACTGTTGTAGAGAGCTAACTCTCTTAGAAATGCTTTTAAATATTTATCTGATCAAAAAAGGGGTTAATATAAAAAATTTACAATATATTTATGAATTCTCATAGGAGCACTTTGGAGAAACTTAAATTATTATTAGAAAATAATATGTTTCCATTTAATGGAAGATGAATAGCTGGCTAGGTGTATTTAAATAACTTCAGAAAGAATTCTTTAAGTACCAATCTCCAAGAAAACTCTTTTAACATTGTCAATTGTGCCTAAATCCGCCCAAAACCGGGCGGATTTAGGCGAGCAGGGCCCTGCGCGCCGGGAAGCCTATTTTACATAGGCCTACCGGCGCGCGCAGAGCCCCGGGACTCGCGTAAGTCCCGGGGTTCTCCGAGGGGGGCGTGTTGGGGGCGTGTCGGGGGGCGGGCCCGGTCGTCGCGGCGTTTCGGGGGCATGTCTGCAGCGTTTTGGGGGCGGGTACGGGGGCATGGCTATGGCCCGGGGCGGTCCGGGGGTGTGGCCGCGCCCTCCGTACCCGCCCCCAGGTCGCGGCCCGGCGCACAGGAGGCCCGCTCGCGCGCGGGGATTTACTCTTCCCTCCGGGAGGCATAAATCCCCGGAGAAAGGTAAGGGGGAGGTGTAGACAGGGCCGGGCGGGTGGGTTAGGTAGAGGAAGGGAGGAGAAGGTGAGGGGAGGGCGTTAGAGGATTCCCTCCAAGGCCGCTCCGATTTCGGAGCGGCCTTGGAGGGAACAGGGGTAGGCTGCGCGGCTCGGCGCGCGCCGGCTGTACAAAATCCATAGCCTTGCGCGCGCCGATCCAGGTTTTTAGCAGATACGCGTGGCTCCGCGCGTATCTACTAAAATCCAGCGTACTTTTGTTTGCGCCTGGAGCGCAAACAAAAGTAGGCTATTCGCGCCCCTTTTAAAATCCGCCCCATTATCTATAATAAGTGCTAAAATCTCACCAGACAGTTGATGTGGGTATGATGAGAGACGTATCTTTCTGCATGACTAGTGGTCACATTCAGTAATTAAAATGTACTGGACTAAACTAATTTCCTAGATAATACCAAAATCTTGTGTCCAGTTGAGCCAGATATTTTATTATTGGGATATCATTTAAATTGCCTCTCCGATAAGGCCAACAGAAATATACGTCTAGTCAAACATCTGCTTGAGCAGCTGAAGAAAATATTCCTAGGCACTGGAAATCTCCAAGCATGTCATTACTTACCTTCAGATTTCAGTCTTTATGTTGTAGTTATGCTATGAAGAAACTTAGGGGTCGATTTTCAAAACTGCATGTGCTTGCACTAGGACACACCGATTTTATAATATGAGCACACTGAAGCACACATGTTATAAAATTCAGTCTTTGCACACATGCGCGCCAGATTTTAACATCCACGCTTTCAGGTGCGGGTAGACCGTGACTTGTGATGCACGCGCGGGGGGGGGTGAATTTTCAAATTACGCCCGGTGACGCGATCAGCCTTATTTCCAGTTCTTCCCAGTCTGCTTCAATTAAGGATTGGACTGGGATGGAACTTTCCTACCCCCCCCCTGCCTAACCTTTCTTCCCTTTCCCCTCTCTACTCTGACCCTTAACCACTACCTAGCTATCCGAATTTTTATTTTACTACTTACTGCTCCTCTGGAGCAGACGTATTTTCCAAGCGCCGGCCAGCTACTGGCGCATGCTTCCCCAGAACAGCAGCTAATGGCCACTATCTCGGCCAGCCTCCATCCCACCCTGCCCCTCTCCACCCAGATCACGTCCCCCAGCCCAACCCTTTCTCAGGGCCTGGTAATTCTGCGCATTACGGGGTTACATGTGTGGCCTGGCCTGTTCTAAGATGCGCGCAGCACGCGCAAGGCCCGGTATGCGCATAATCCCTGTTTTTTTACGCGCGTGACCCCTTGAAAATTAGCTTGTTAGCTTTTGAGTTAAGGAAAGATATCTTAATGTGATGTGAATCTGGGAGTCATTTACATGCATTCTCTCTTTGAGGCATATAAAATGATAGAGAGTCTGATTCTTATTTTGATCTAAATATCAGTCTCTGTGGTTCAAAAAAAATCAAAACAGTGGTCAAGCAGATGGTGTAGAAGACTTGGCACAAGAGAAAAGGACTGTATTTCTCAAACTGGATAGGGAAAGCACTATAAAATACTTCTTTTTCTTCAGTGACTTCTCTGACTACACCCCAACTTCATCCAAAGACGGGCAGAAGCCTCTTTGAGCATACAGCTTTCAAAATCTGATATTTCCAGCAGTCAGTGATAAATAAATATAAAAAATTCACTGATTACATCAGGGTTCACAGGATCTTACAGCACTGAAATAGTAGCAAGAACATTAATACCAATAAATCACTTGTCCTCTATATTACGCGTGTCATCCGTGGCAGACCTGCAGCACGGTCTCCTCACAATCTTCCTGCAGTTCCAGCTTCTGGTTCCTCCTCGTTGGCGGTGGTAGGCCACCGGCTCCGTCCCCGGGCCTCCCCTGGTACCTCTGGCCCTGCCGCGACTCGTGGCGTCCCTGGTCCCGCTGCCTTTGCACGTCGGGCTTCTCCATGTGGCCTGTGGAGAGAAGCAGCCAGATGCGCTGCGCCCCTCCCTAGGCGTGCGCGCACCTCTAAGGTTTAAGTAGGGACCGCAGCGGAAACCTGGCCGTGGCCCCAGATGATGACGTCAATACTATCATTGTATATAAGTTCAGGCTCCGCTCCCTAGGTCACCTTTGCAACAGGTCTCCTCGCTGGTCGAGAACTCGTTGCCTCCTGAGATTCATCTCACCTCCTGTGTTCCTGTTCCTCGTTGCTCCTGGTTCCAGTTTCCCTGCATCTCCCCTTGCTTCATCCTTTGGATTGACTACCCAGACTTTGACTCTGCTTTGCTGAATTCACCATTGACTCTCTCCAAGCCCGGACCTCTGCACTGCCTGACTTCGCCATTGACTCTGTCCAAGCCTGGACCTCTACATTGCCTGACAAAGCTATTTCCAATCTCCAGACCCAGACCTCTGCTTCGTCTGACTATGCTGCTGCCTATCTCCAGACCCAGACCTTTGCTTCGCTTGACAACGCTATTGCCTATCTCCAGACCCAGACTTCTGTTTTGCTTGACATCGCTATTGCCTATCTCCAGACCCAGACCTCTACTTTCCCTGACAACATTGCTGCCTATCTCCAGACCCAGACCTCTGCTTTGCCTGACTACACTATTGCCTATCTCCAGACCCAGACCTCTGCTTCGCCTGACTACATCTTTGACCATCTCCATGATCAGACCTCAGCCTTGCTTGCCACTGCCTTTGGATTGCTGCCTGCCCTGACTGTTGTGACCGTCGCTGCCCGACGTCTTCAACCTGCCCACCTTACCTCTGTGGTGACACCCTCTTTGCTTGTTGGATGTTTGGCTGCCACGGCGTCATCTTGACACCCTCCTCCGGCGTCCCCGGACTGGCAAGACATTGCACTCTGCCATGTTTCCCAGAAGCCTAAGGGTGCGCGTGCGGTGCAGCCCCAACTCAAGTACCAGTAATGGCGCGAACCTCAGGGGCTTCCCCTTGAGATGACTTCATCCACACCAGATATTTAAGGTTTCTGAATTCGCTAACTAATCGAGTTAGCAAGGAAAGGTTTTCTTATGCTCCTAGCTACTCTGCCTCCTCGGACTTACCAGGGGTACCCACTCCTCAGGGGTCTCGTTTCTCTTTTATCTTTCAGGTCACAGTCTGGAACCGGTACTCGCTCCTTGAGGGCCCACGTTCTCGGACCTGCTTCTGAATACCACTTCTGCCAGGAAGTCATCACTGCCTACAACACCAGTGAGTTACCATCCTTCTCTCAGAGCTTTCCCTGGAACCAGGTACTTGCTCCTCGAAGGCCTAATCCATTTCAGCTCCTGGGCTGCTTCAAGAGGCTATTGTGCGAGTGTTACCATCATGGTTCTGTTCCTGAACTCTGCATACCCTGCCTACTCACTATACTTAGTTTCTCTACAGCTCTGCCATCCTGGGATCGATGTTTCAGTATCTGAGGGACTACAGCCCAGCCGGGCACTTCCAGCTCACTACTGCTACCTATGGTGGTTCAATATACTGTTTAATAAAATAACTAGTGTGTGTCTGTCTCCAAACTTTGAGCCTGACCGGTGGTCCCTCTCGGGATCTTCCCCAGGAGGCGTGGTCATCTGCCACCAGCCCAAGGATTCACCCACAACTATCCCAAACAATAACAGATTGTTAACTCCTTGGATCCGGCACAACTCAATGCCTTGCAGGCCATACTGGGCCTGGCCCAGAGCATTGTGGAGCAGCAAGGCACCTTGGAGAAACTTACTTCAGTGTTTCATTAGCTACACACACAGAAGGATCAAGGCACAGCTTCCAACCATGAAGATCAGTTATAGGAAGTAACTTTAAAGACTGCTGTACCACTGGCGGCTCCAATCCGCTTTTCTGGAGAAATCCAGAAGATCCGGGGCTTTTTAAACCAGTGCTGCATGCATTTTGCATTACAGCCATCATTGTTTCCTACGGCTCTCTCCAAGACTACCTACATCCTTTCATACCTGGATGGTAGGGCCTTGTCTTGGGCATCTACCTTGT
The DNA here is from genome assembly GCF_901001135.1 of Rhinatrema bivittatum. Taxonomy (NCBI): domain Eukaryota; kingdom Metazoa; phylum Chordata; class Amphibia; order Gymnophiona; family Rhinatrematidae; genus Rhinatrema; species Rhinatrema bivittatum. The sequence goes on along the minus strand of NC_042617.1, from coordinate 110,271,498 downwards.
GGGATGCAAGGACCCCATTTTGCAGGACATAGAAGGATTTATGGACTTGTTTAAATCCGTTTTCGAAGACCCTGCTCGAACTTCTGTAGCCGGTTCTGCTTTGGTTGAATTGAAGCAAGGCAACAGATCTTTGGCTGAATTTGCCATAGAGTTCAAAACTCTTGCAGTGGAACTCCGCTGGGACCCCAAATGTCTCAAGACTCTCTTTTGTAGAGGCCTGTATACCCGTTCAAAGGACGAGCTGGCTGCTCACGAAACACCTGACTCGCTGGATGATTTAGTAGCCTTGGCCACTCGGATTGATCACCGACTCCGAGACAAGGTGAAGGAACTCCGGCCTAAGGTGTTACCTGGGTTGAAACAGGCTAGTGCTGCATCTGCACCTCGGATGGTTCCAGTAATCTTTGCTGCTGATAAAGATGAACTGCTGCAACTTGGTCATGGACATTTGACTTCCAAAGAGAGAAGACTTCGGAAGAAGCGCAGCCTTTGCATGTACTGTAGTCAGCCCGGCCATGATGTCTCTACATGCTCCATTCGTCCAGAAAACGGACGGGCCAAGGTCCTGCAGGAGGACTGTTCTAAGGCCACACTTAACCCTCTCCTCCGCTCTCTCTCCCAGACTCCTTGACCTACGGACCGGTCACAGTTCAGACTCCTGCCCTAGTGGACTCAGGGACAGGAGGCAACTTCATTCTCAGACGTCTAGTGGAAGACTGGAGGAGTCCCCTCATCAAATTGAAAGATCCACTACTGAGTCACCATTTGAGGTGGGTTTTGGACGTTTCGCAGCAGCGCCACTTCCACTGAAGCTCGGTGGCGTCCCCAGCAGTTCATCCACTGCTGCTGATATAATGATTTCCATGTTCACTCTGAAACCGCTCACACTCAGCGAATTCTCTTCCAAATCTCAAGATCCACCGGTCATCAATGCAGAAGACGACTTAGAATTCAAAGTCGAAGAGATTTTGGATGTTTGTAAAAGAAGCAATACTTTTGAATACCTTCTGAAATGGGAAGGCTTTGGCCCTGAAGAAAACTCTTGGGAGATTCAGACCAATATCCTGGTCAAGGAGATGCTTCATCAGTTCCACATCGCACAACCTTCAAAACCCAAGCCTGGTACCCGAAGAGAAGATCACCCTTTGAAGGGGGGTACTGTGGCGACCGTCACTGCCCAACGTCTCCACCCCGCCCACCTTATCTCTGTGGTGACTCCCTCTTTGCTTGTTGGATGTTTGGCTGCTACGGTGTCATCTTGCCACCCTCCTCCAGTGTCCCCGGACCGGCAAGACATTGCACTCTGCCATGTTTCCCAGAAGCCTAAGGGCACGCGTGCGGTGCGGCCCCAACTCAAGTACCAGTAATGGCGCGAACCTCAGGGGCTTCCCCTTGAGATGATGTCATCCACACCGGATATTTAAGGTCTCTGAATTCACTAACTAATCGAGTTAGCAAGGAAAGGTTTTCTTATGCTCCTAGCTACTCTGCCTCCTCGGACTTACCTGGGGTATCCGCTCCTCGGGGGCTTCGTTTCTCTTTTGCCTTTCAGGTCGCAGTCTGGAACCGGTACTTGCTCCTCGAGGGTCCACGTTCTTGGACCTGCTTCTGAATACCACTTCTGCCAGGAAGTCATTGCTTCCTACAACACCAGTAAGTTACCATCCTTCCCTCAGTGCTTTCCCTGGAACCAGGTAATTGCTCCTTGAGGGCCTAATCCATTCCAGCTCCTGGGCTACTTCAAGAGACTATTGTGTGAGTGTTACCATCAAGGTTCTGTTCCTGAACTCTGCATACCCTGCCTACTCACTATACTTAGTTTCTCTACAGCTCTGCCATCCTGGGATCACTGTTCCAGTATCTGAGGGACTACAGCCCAGCCGGGCACTTCCAGCTCACTACTGCCATCTATGGTGGTTCAATATACTTTTTAATAAAAGAACTAGTGTGTGTCTGTCTCCAAACTTTGAGCCTGACCGGTGGTCCCTCTCGGGATCTTCCCCCGGGGGCGTGGACATCTGCCACCGGCCCAAGGATCCACCCATAACTATCCCAAACAAGAACACTGACTCAAGCTTGTTCTTTGACGCCTCTTCAGCTTACCCCCTGGAACTGGCTTATTCAAGCTTTGGCCTGCTCTTGCTCGAGCGCCCCCTGTCTGCTTGTGTTCCATTGGCACTTGAGTTTCCAGGACATTACCTTGTCTCTGGGATGAAACAAGGGATTTAGGTGGGCCTATCTGGGATTTAGGTGGGCCTATCTTGAGGCCCACCTAAATCCTGCTGGCCCCTGCACCCAAAGGCTCAACCCGCGGGGAATGAGGACTGGTATAGGTGAAGCTCCAGTGGCCTCTGTCTATCAGCCCACTCTGCCTGCCAACGGTGGAGTCCCATAGGTCCCCTACCTATGGGTTGCGTCAATCCCACCTCGGTCCAAGGGTCCACTTCCTAAGCAACTCTAAGGATCTCTTTTTACCAATAGCATCACTGTTTCTTCTTCTCCATAGCATGGAAATAGAGGAATTAGTAGCCCTCATACATCTTCCATAGTCAAGGAATAGGTTCCCAACAAGCTGACAGTCTATGAACTCTCCCAGGTAACTTGGTGGCACTGCCCAGGTGTCTAGTATAGGACTCCTGGAGCCTTGGCCTTGCTAGACACAGGCTATTATACTCTAGGGGTGTGCATTCGTTTTGAACCCATATGTAAAACGCAACTTATATTTTTAAAAGAGAAAAAAAAGGTTTGAGGAGAAACGCTTAAACCCCCCACCCTCCTGATCCCCCCAAGACTTACCAAAACTCCCTGGTGGTCCAGCGGGGAGTCAGGAAGCCATCCCTGTATTCCTTTGCGAGGAGCACGTGAAGTCGGCGTCACGTCACGTGCTCCTCCGCACCTCCGCTCCCGGACCCCCTTTGGACCCAACCGGAACCTTTGGCCAGCTTAGGGGGGTCAGGAGGCCCCCCCAAGCTGGCCAAAAGTTCCAGTTGGGTCCAAAGGGGGTCCCGGAGTGACCTCCTGCCACGTGACCTACCTGTCACGTGGTAGGAGTACAAGATGGTGCCGGTGACCATGTGACAGGGGCTGACCAATGGCACGGCAGCCCTTTTGACACAGGCTATCGGCGCCATGAGGAAATCGCAGACGAGTGCAGGGATGGCTTCCTAACTCCCCGCTGGACCACCAGGGAGTTTTGGTAAATCTTGGGGGGGGATTAAGGAGGGTGAGGGGTTTAAATTTTTATTTAGGGAACCGGTGAACGTATGGACAGACCCTCAACTTATGGAATTCTCCATATGTCCATTTTGAACAAAATCGACCCTCAACTTCAACTTATAAACGGAAACATTTTGTCTGCACATCCCTATTATACTCCATATTAGCTCCACTTCAGCTTCTAACTCTCAACTCCACAGAAGAGAAATAATCCCACTCTGAGCACCACATTATATTGACCTCATAGAAGGTTCCCCTAGTGGTTCTCCCTTGTAACAATCTCTTAAAAAGATACACATGATCCTCTTAACAAACCTCTACCACACATGATGATAGCCCCTAAAATAAAAGTTAAGTGGCTTTCGTATAGAATTTCTCAAAGGGCAAATTTTTAGTGACTTATAACTTGATTTAGGACTCCCATCACATACAAGCTAAGTAAAAGCACAGCAGGGGTGTCTAGTTTGTTCGGTAATATAGGCAATCCTATTTCTCCCTTTTTTTGTTGTTTCACAGCTGACTGGATTTCTCTTGAGGGAGGTTGACTGTGGGAATAAAGTTTTGCACTATAATGTGTTATATGCCTTGATGTAATATGAGTTGGAGGTATTTTTTATTAATGAGGGGTGAGGTTTGCTTTGTGCTGGTTTTATTTTGTTCTTTTTGATTATATATTCTGATTTTTTATGTTGTAATAATGGTTGTATTAATGAGAAATAAAAATAGTTACCTAATGGCTAATTTTAAGAAAGGTTTCTCTACTCTTCAGGATTATAAAAAGCTGCTTCTAAAAAATATAGCTAAGAAAGCTATTATACTACAAGTATATTCAGTGTCGAAGTATACAGATAAGGCATTAAAAAATTTTGCTTAGTAACAACAGCTAACACCTCCACTGAGCTGGAAATTTATTACTTAGAATATAGTGAAAGGAGTTCTCTAATGAGAATTGTAGGTGACAAGTTTCTCTTTTTGCTTGAATGCACATTTTTGAATAGAAGAATCAATTTAAATATGTTGCCTAAGCAACTAATCATGAAAAAGAAAGAATCAGAATTTGCTGGGGTTGTTGAGACTCAGAAAAGGACACTATAAATACTAAATTGAAATAAATGAATGATGTCTAGAATGATCCGTTTACATTGTTTTACTTTTATGAAAATTATAATTGTTACTTTTATTTGGTATATGAACTTTAATGAACAGCTCATTCCCTGTGCATGTTAATTAGCTTATTCTGCCATTTCTATAGCAGGCAACACTTTTAAATAAGATCTCATCCCATGTCCCTGGAAAAGCAACAGATAACTATATTTAGAAATACAGCTTTGTTGTCCCATTGGGCTTGATGAATGTGTAGGGAACCTATGGCTTCCCTCACTAAAACTATTTAGCTGGGGAGGCTCATTGCAGAAACTAATAAAGAAAGATAGAGAGCCAAGATGGCCGACTGAAGGAGAGACAAGGATAAAGCTCTCCGCTTGCTGCTGGATTTTGTATACCTCATTATAGCAGCTGTTCTGAAAACATGCCTCATACCAAGCGCAAAGGGAAACTCAGGGAAGCTGCCCCAATCTCTTCCCCGGCTCGCCTGATACAGCAAAAATTGAGAGTTTCTTATCTGCTGACCCTGGAAGAGCTCCAGTTGGAAGAGCTTTGACTCCTACCTCAGAGCTAATGGTGGCGTCTCTAGCTTCATTCATCTCATTGAGCCCTGGAGCGCCGATAACTCCCTCCCCTTCCGGTAATGAACTGTCCTTTGGAGTGAAATGTTCCAAAGAAGGTCTAATAACAGGACTCTTACCCTCGGAGATTGAGGCGGTGAACCCATCGAGCAAGTCAGTGGACCCCGAAGCAAGTGGGGAAACTAACAACATTTTCCACAATGTGAGTTATCCTACTTCGAAGAGGGAGGAAGGACGCCAAGAGTTGGTGATGGCGTCGACTCCTTGGGGAGAAGGAGGAACAGCTAGTGGACACAGTAATGTGGGGATCCCTGGTGCTACAAGCTTGGTATGTAGTATCCCATTAAGAAAATTGAGAAACCCTCAGTAGTCATGCTGGACTCAGTTTGGACAGCTATTATATCTTTGGAACAGTCAATTTCCTCCTTGATAACTGTGGTAGCTGATATTAAGAGATGTTCATAATTATCGGACCAACAAGTACCATTATATTCTGTTAAACTGGAAGAAATGGAGCAGGAAATAATGCAAGTAAAGAAGGTGCAAACTGAGCTTATACAAGGTGAAATGGCACAGACAAGGATATTAGAAAAAGTTGAAAATAAAATAAGGTTTCTTAATTTAAGAGTTTTAAACTTTCCTCAGATTCAGTATGTTACTCCACATGAGCAATTTAAAAAATATCTTCAGGAGGTTTGAAAATAAATCCTGAATCTATGCCACTTTTTGCAAAAATATATTTTATTTCCTTTGGCAAAGAAGAAGAAGCAGTACCTCAAGAAAGTATAGCATTAGAACCTCCAATATCTAACTTATCTGCCTTGTTGGAATCATCTGGTGAAGAGTAAGTACTTAGATGTGGAACTTTACTAGCTAAGTTTATTTTTCCATCAGATAGAGACCTTGTGCTTAGATTGTTTATGCGTAATAGATAGGCTCTATATTGTGGATAAAAACTATGGATCTTTCCAGATATAGTTAAAGCTACACAGCAAAGGAGGAAACAAAGAGCTAAAAACTCTTTCCTCCTTTGCTGTGTAGCTTTAGCTATATCTGGAAAGACAATACACACAAGCTAGACAAATTGGAGCTCAAATCACTGTCAGATTTCTTGTAAATGTATTATGAGGTATAATAATGTTAAGTATGTTTATTATGAGCCATCTGATTTGAAATATTTTCTGGCGGCAAAAGTTTGATTGGGAACACTATTAAGCAGTTATTGCAATTTGAGATAAACCGGGATGTCTTCCTTATTTCCTTTATTGTGTTTGGTAAAAAAGATAGCTCCTTAAAAATCTTGGTTCTCCTGATTTCATAGTACTTAAGGATATTATATACTAGATATCAATATTATAATTAAAATTAGGAGATAAGTGAATTGCTGATTTAGTATAATATGGTATTGAGAATATTGTTTTGTATTTGACATTTGTTTGCTTTTTCCTATGTTATGGACGTCATTAATATCCTAGTTATTGTCATGTTATTATTGTCAAATATTTGATAAAATTAATAAAGAATAAATAAAAAAAAAAAAAAAGAAAGATTTGGGTTTTACTTCCCATGTGGAGCTACAGATGATGTGACCCAGCTGTTTATCATACTCAAGCACCATTAATACTTGCGGAGTTTAAGCTCAACTTCTATTTTTTTAGTTATCTTTTCCTGCAGCCAGGAGCCCTCTGTCTCCACCTGTATAATTTTCCTTAATTATTGGAAAAGAATTGGGGATTTTCCCTTTTGGAGACAGTCTCCCAACGGACCTGCTGTAGGCTTGTTTTGACCCTTTTAATCAACTTTTGAAGGATACTCTGTGAGAACCTGGTCCCTCTTGTTACATTGGATTGGGGAATCCCTACATTCAAGACTGGATTTAGGGTACAGAAGAACTGCAGTGCACTATTTCTCCCTCAGAGTATATAGCTGACAGTGACCCAAAGGAGAGAAGTTTCAAATTTAAATTATCTGATTTTTTTGTAGAATCTCCTCTGTTTGGAGGCAAGGAAGTTTTATTCCACCCTTTCTATCTCTTGCTTGATTTTTCCCCTTTTTCGGGTTATAAGAACATAAAAACATAAGATATGATATACTGGATCAGATTAAAGGTCCATCAAGTCATGTATCTTGTCTCCAAAGATGACCAAGCCAAAGATGAGACGGCTGAGGAGGTATATGATAGAGGTCTACAAATTCATGAAAGGTCTTGAATGGGTAAATGTGAAATGGTTATTTACTCTTTCAGATAATAGGATTAGGGGGCACTCCATAGAATTAGCAAGTAGCACATTAAAAAAAAATTGTAGGAAATTATTTTTCATTCAATGTACAATTAAACTCTGGAATTTGTTGCCAAAGGATGTGGTTAAGGCAGATAGTATAGCTGGGTTTAAAACAGGATTGGATAAGTTCCTGAAGGAGAAGTCCATTAAATGCTATCACATACAAGCTAATGAAAATCAAAAGTACCTGGCAAACACCTAAACATTAAATAATTCCCACACTACCAATGCCAGCAACAAGCAGTAGTTATTCCCTATTGATTAAATAGGGAATGCCGGCAACAAGCAGTAGTTATTCCCTATTGAATGAAAAATAATTTCCTACAATTTTTTTTAATGTGTTACTTGCTAATTCTATGGAGTGCCCCCTAATCCTATTATTCAAGACCTTTCATGAATTTGTAGACCTCTATCATATCCTCCCTCAGCCATCTCATCTCCTAGCTGGACAGCCTTAACCTCTTTAGCCTTTCCTCATAGGGAGCTGTTCCATGCCCTTTATCAATTTGGACACCCTTCTCTGTACTTCCTCCAGTGCAACTATATCTTTTATGAGATGTGGCAACCAGAATTGCACACAGAATTCAAAGGGAGGGTGTGCATTCATTTGTAACGTATTGGCAATCTGCAATGTATATGCCATATTCGTTGTATTCGTGGGGGTCACGAAACGTATGGTGAACACCACGAATACAACATATCACTAATGAATAAACCCCCACCACCTGACCCCCCCCATGACTTGCCAAAAGGCCCTGGTGGTCCAGAGGGGGTCCTGGAGTGATCTCCTGCACTCGGGCTGTCAGCTGCCGGTATGGTAGGAGCAATGGATGGCCGGTGCCATCTTGTGCTCCTACCATGTGTCAGGGGCCGACCAATGGCACTGGTAGCCGCTGTGACATAGTAAGGGCAAAGGCCATCAGCGCCATTTTGAATACTGGCAGACGATGGCCCGAGTGCAGGAGATCGCTCCAGGACCCCCGCTGGACCACCAGGGACTTTTGGCAAGTCTTGCGGGGACTCCTGACCAATGGTACCGGTAGCCCCTGTGACATAGTAAGGGAAAAGGCTATCGGCGCCATTTTGAATACTGGCAGCTGACAGCCCGAGTGCAGGAGATCGCTCCAGGACCCCCACTGGACCACAGGGATGTTTGGCAAGTCTTGGGGGGTCAGGAGGGTGGGGGGTTGTAGTTAATTAAATGTAAAGGGTTGGGATGTTTTTTTGGGGGGGAAACGAACACATATGTAACTAATGAATGGATCAGGGTCCCCCGAGAATGGATGCAACGGATTTGGGTCCCCATGAATACGAATACCGAATGGGACGAATCCGTCCCTGCTGCACATCCCTATTCAAAGTGCAGTCTAACTATGGAGTGATACAGAAGCATTATGATATCCTCCATTATATTTACCATTTCCTTACTAACAATTCCTAACATTATGTTTGCTTTTTTGACCTCTACATCATTCTGAGCCAATGATTTCAATGTAATATCAACTATCAAGCCCAGATCTTTTTCTTGGGTGGTAACTCCTAAAATGGAACCTAACATCGTGTAACTACAGTATGGGTTATTTTTTCCATATATGCATCACCTTTCACTTGTCCACATTATACATTTCATCTGCCATATCTTCTATTCTTACAAGGTCCTCCTGCAATCTATCACAATCCACTAGTGATTTAACTACTCTGAATAATTTTATGTCACCTGCAAATTTGATCACCACACTGGTTGTACCTCTTTCCAGATTATTTATAAATATATTAAAAAGCATCAGTCCAAGTACAGATCCTTGAGGCACTCTACTCTTTACCTTTTTCCAATTTGAAAATAGACCATTTAATCCTACTCTGTTTCCTGCCTTTTAACTATTTTGCAATCCACAAAAGGACATCTCATCCTATCCCATGATTTTTTAGTTTTCTTAGAAGCTTCTCATGAGAGCCTTCGTCAAACGCTTCTGAAAATCTAAATATACTACATCTACTGTTTCACCTTTATCCACATGTTTATTCACCCTTTAAAAAAAAAAATAAAATAGCAGATTTGTGAGGCAAGACATCCCTTGGGTAGATCCATGTTGCATTTGTCCCATTAAATCATATCTATCTATATGTTCTGTAATTTTATTCTTTATAATAGTTTCCATAATTTTCCTGGCACAGAAGTCAGGCTCACTAATCTATAATTTCCCTGATCAACTTTGGAGACCTTTTAATATATCAGAGTTACATTGGCCACCTTCCAGTCTTCAGGTACAACAAATTTTACCTGAGTTAGCAGGAACAAAGTTCTTGCTACTTTTACTTTGCATCCTCTAGTTACCTTCCCTTTATGCCATTGGCAGAGATCCTGTCCTCCAGATGACTTCTTCACACCTCCAGGTTCTTAGAGGATGAAAGACACAATTCTCCCAATGGTTTGGTTACTGAGCCCCTATACTAAGGGCATCAGCTCCCAGTGAAACAAAAATAGGTTACAAATCATTTGTAATAGGTCTGACATTTCATTTTTTAGTTCTTTCAGAACCCTGGGATGTATACCCATCTGGTCCAGGTAATTTGCAATTCTTCAGTTTGTCAATCTGGCCTACTACATCTTAAAGGTTCACCATGATTTGGGCCAGTTCATCTGAATCATCACCCTTGAAAACCATCTCCTGACTTGGTATCTCCCAAACATCCTCCTTGGTAAACACCGAAGCAAAGACTATTTTTGTTTCACTGTTCTCCTCCTGACCAAAATTTTTCCAGGAGATGAGGTATTCCCAATGCCTGCGCCTTCGTCGGATGTCTAGAATCTCTTCAAGTTGGAAGATCTGGTCAGATTTGGCCAAAATCTTGGTGGGTTCCAGAGCCTTATGCGAATACCATGGAATAGGGATGTGCATTTGTTTGCGACGAAATGGGAAATAGAGATGATATTTCGGGGGGGGGGGGGGGGATGAAACGATAAGAAAACCCACAAAATTTCGTGTGGTTTTCTTATCGTTTTGGGGGGGGGGGGGGGGAGAGAAATGGCACATTAAAAAAATCCCAAACCCACCCCAACCCTTCAAATTTAATTAATTGCAACCCCCCACCCACCCGACCCCCCCAAGACTTGCCCAAACACCATCCAAAACTTGCTGAAAGTCCCTGGTGGTCCAGCAGGGTCCCGGGAGTGATCTCCCCCTCTCAGACCATCAGCTGCCAGTAATCAAAATGGCACCGGTGGCTCTTTGCCCTTACCATGTGACAGGGGCTACCGGTGCCATTGGTTGGCCCTTGTCACATGGTAGAAGCAATGGATGGCCCATGCCATTTTCTTAAGATGGCACCAGCTGTCATTGCTCCTACCATATGACAGAGGCTGGCCAATGGCACCGATAGCCCCTGTTACATGGTAAGGGCAAAGGGCCACCGATGCCATTTTGATTACTGGCAGCTGATGGCCCAAGAACGGGAGATCGCTTCCGGGACCCCCGCTGGACCACCAGGGACTTTTGGCAAGTTTGGGGGGATCAGGAGGGGGGATAGTAATTAATTAAATTTGAAGGGTTGGGGGTGGGTTGTTTTTTTTTTTGTTTTGGGGCAGCTGAAAAAAAATCAGCCCGAACCGCAGGAAAACGAAATTTCCAGCGGCGGGCCAATAATGAAGGCCAAACCGAAAGGTTCAGCCGAATCACATCTCTAATGTATATCATGTATATGCGTGCACAAAAGTGAAAATATATGTGTATTTTGGACTTTTAGAAAATATGGAATATGTGAGTAAAGGCTATTTACATACATAATCATTTTTACATGCATAATGTTTTCAAAATTACCTTTTAAGCCATTAGAGGATAACTTTCCAACAATTCTGTATGGCCCCATATACAGTACATGCATATATGACTGCATGTACATCTACTATCATATTTTATAAACTGCATGTAACAGGTATGTGCAGATTCTAAAATACATGTATGCCTATCCCCCAACATACATGCATATGTTTGGTTATGTGTGAAAACGTGCATTGAAAGCACATTCTTTTCCTACCTATTTTATAAACATAAATGTGTATATTTTACATGCCAAAAAAAAATTTGCTTGCATAAAACCCTTATTTATATGTGGAAATTGGTATATTTTAAAACATGCATGCGTAATTGAAACCAACAGTTTGCCTATACCTCCACCAGTTCATTTAGTCATTCTTCAGATCATCAACACCTTCCCTGTTATCCCTGAACTCCTCCAGTTCACCAAATCCTTCCACCCAACCAATAACAGACAATAGACAAGTCTGATAAGAGCTGCATGAGATGATTAGCAGGTATACATTCCCACAAATACATTTACAAATGTACTTGCTTAAGCCTCTTATAAAATAGCAACTTACATGTGTAACTCTGAGCCCTGCCGCAGAACACCCCTAGACAGTCCCTTTTTTGCACATGAAAATGTATAAGCAAAACCAAAAATAAGCAAGCAGTTTAGATGTTTCTAAAATAGCATGTATATGCTGATTTTGCATATGTAACGTCTTTGAAAATTCACCCCTCAGTTTGAGCAACACTATTTTTAACTAGCATTAGATGGCCTTAGCATGTCTATTAAACTTTAATGAGTGTGATGTTGTTAGAGATCAATCTAATGCTGCCCTACATTTCATTCCTCTTTAAGAGGCTCATTTTGGAGACATGTGTGATTTCACAGTGACATTGTCATCAGTTATTAAAACCTGACCTATCAGTTTGTTTTGTCCAGACAATAGAGTGCAATATTGATTTCGTGCATGTATATGACACAAGAGGGAAGTGAGAAGATGATTTCTAAAGAGCAAAAAGGCATCATGTTAACTAACCACAAAAAGGACAGTTTGGCCCTCAATTAATTTTCCTTGAACAAAGTATGACATGCATTATTATATCTGAACTTTAAACATTTAAATAAATATGTTTTGATATTTAAATGGAATGTGTTTCAAACTCTTATAGAAAGTTGAATTAGGACTGTACTAAGAAAAGTACATGTAGACTCTCTCTTAATATCTACATTTAGAATGCTAAATCATATGTAGTTCAATTACTTATATAGTTTATTTGACCAAAATCAAATTATATAGCTAAATGAATACACAAAAGGTAAGTCAGAAATCCAAACAGAAGTCAAAATTCCGAATTAAAAAATGAAGGCTGCTATTATTCAAAAGGTTTGTCCATCTAAGTTTGGGAGTTAGTGTCAAGGAAAAAAGTGTATTTCCTGGTTTGAACTGAGGTCTGCTTTGTTTTGTGCTGGTGTTTTGTGTGCAGAAAGGCTAAGAGAAAGCCAACTTTAGACTAAAGATAATCTACTAAATGGCCCCAACCCTTGAAGATCCAGATTGGTTCCTAGGGAATTCAAAAGCAAAGCTGGAACACCTGGACAGTGTTCCCACCATTTAGACAGCATGGAGGCTAAAGGAAGGTTTGGGATCCCGAAGTAGACCTGTAAGTTCTTCCCCTTGTGTGTTAATGTTATATTGTTCTGTTAAAGTTTAGAAGTGTTGGATCTTGTCTATTTGTAACAATGGGTCACTTGTGGGACCGCCCCTCTGACTCACCCATGGATACCACCTGACGCTACTTCCCTCTTCTCATGGCAGAAATGCCACCTTCATTATCTTTTCTGACTGTGTCATGCCAGGCCATAAGGCTTGCGCACACACCACTGCATCACTTTATTATTTATTTATTTATTTTTAATTTTTATAGACCGATGCTCCTGTATAATATACACATCGCACCGGTGTACAATGAAACAAAACTGTCGCCTCGGGGGCTTACATTTAACAAATAACATTATATCATTATAACGATAACATAGTAATTAACATTTAAACATATATAACCTTTTAAAACTTTAATAGGGACTCTGATGCAAGATGATGACATCAATGTAGGTTGGGGATTTAAAACTCAGCCACAGGTTCTTCTTCTACCATTGCAGTGTGTGTTGTTTCCTGTCATGTTCCTAATCCTGCCTCTCTTCAGTCCTGACTCATTCCTTATCCTGCTGTGTTCCTGAACCTGCCTTGCCTTGCCTTGATCCAGCCTGCCTTGTTTCTGTTCCTGTCTTGTCTTGCTCAAGTTCCAACCTTGCCTCCTTACTGCTCCTTGCTTGGTCCTATCCTGGTCCTTTGTCTGCATGATCTCCTGGTATTGACCCCTGGTACAGACCCAGGCTACTCTCTTGCCTGCTGACTGCAACTGACCTTTGCTATGGAATCAGACTACGTTTTGCTCACTGCCTGCCCTGACCCTCGGCCTGAACCTGGTAACTGTTCACTGACTGCCCTGACCTCAGCCCAGCTCTGGATTCTGTTTTTATGACTAAATTTGAGACACTTGCCTCAGTCCTGCTGGCCTCTGGAACCCAAAGGCTCATCCTGTGGGGAACAGGGCTGATGAAGGTGAAGGTCTAGCTCAGTCTCAGCCAAGGATGTGTCCACCAGCTATCTGTGTGGGCTTAATGGGTTTGCCTATTAGACTGTGTCAATCATGCCACAGCACAATGGCTCACAACTGTGACTTTGCTGAGATCGTGAACCCAGAGGACCAACCCTCAGTTCAGGCCACACCAGAGTTGAGCCAACATATCCAGGGGCAACATGAACAGCTCACCCAGATAATTGGCTTATTCCAGGGCCTTGCCCTACACATGGATACTATGCAGGCCCAAATATCAGCATCGGCTCCAGCACCAACTCCAGTGACTCTACTTCTATCCATACCCACTTAAGCCTTAAGACCCATGCTGCATCTTCCACTACCTCCCAGGTACAATGGTGGCCCCAAGGGATACAGAGGGTTCCTTAATCAATGAAGGATGCAGTTTGAACTTCAAGCAGCTCACTTTCTGTCAGTCTGCATCAAGGTGAGCTATCTTTGATGGGTGGTCCTGCCCTTGCCTGGGCCTCTACTCTTTGGAAATGATATGACCTACTCCTTGGGGACCTGGACAACTTCTTATAGCAATTTCAACTGGTCTTCGATGAATCTGACCATGCCTGATTACACTTATGGAACTACTTAGGTACACACATCATAGGCAAATATGCAATCCATTTGCCCACCCTGGCCTTAGAGCTCCCCTGGAGTGATGTCAATCAGATGGCCATTTTTTGGCAGGGTTTATTGGGACAAATACAGGATGAGTTGGCAGGCCAAGATATTCCACCCATGCTGGAAGGTATGATTGCCTTGGTCATTTGGGTGAACTTGAGGTACCAGGAGGTGCATAAAAAAAACAGAGCCTTCTGTCATCCCATCCACCTGGCTTCCAGGTTCCAGTACCCCTGGCATCCTTCCAGGTTCCACCCTGCTGGTCCTGAGTTGGCAGATTCTCCCAAAAAACTCATGCAGCTGGTTCAGTCTAAGCTTATGGAGGAGGAGAAATGCAGTTGGAGATGATTAAACTTGTGTCTTTGTGCCGACCAGGGGCATTTCACCAGCCACTTCCCCAAGAAGTCAGGAAACCCACAAACCTAGGGTTGGCCAGAGAGGCAACCCTAAGTTGAACTTCTCCCTCTTCACAACTAGTGGTGCCTGTCTGCCTCACTGTCAGGGAAACCATGGTCCACACAGAGGCATTTTTGGATCCTGGGGCAGGTGGTAATTTTATTGAGGAGTCATAGGTTTACTAGCATAACCTACCCATGACCACCTTGGCTAGCTCCCTCACCATCTCCTCCATCTAGAGCGAGCCTCTTCCCAATCATTTGACCATATTCATTGCCCTCTCACCATGTAAATGGGTTACTTTCACAAGGAAAGCATTGACTTCAATGTCCTACTCATAACAGTCATTGTTGGACTGCCCTGGCTCAGACTTCAACTGTCCATAGACTGGGAGATGCTGACATTGCCTATTTGGAGTCTTGCTTATATGTAGGATTTCCTCATTTGGGTTCTGCCATTAGTCGCTGTGGCTCGGGCTACTTCCCCCAACCTATCGGGCTTGCAACCCCACTATGCCATTTTCACAGGCCATCTTTAGCAAGCAGCAGGTCAAGACCCTACTGCCTCACTGAGCATATGATTGCTTGACCTCCTACCCAGGAAGATGCCCCATAGAGGTTGGGTCTATTCTTTATTGGCACCAGAGATGGAGGCCATGTCCAAGTATATTCAAGAAAATTTGGAGAGAGGGTTCATCTGGCCCTTTTCATCCCCTGCAGGAGCAGGATTTTTATTAGTAGGGAAAAAAAGACAACTCCCTCAGGCCCTGTATAGATTTACAAAAGTCTTAATGTGATTACTCTGAAAAATCATTAACCTCTGCCTCTCATCACCGAGTTGTTCAATCATCTTTGAGGAGCACAAATCTTCACAAAACTCGATCTCCGAGGGGCCTATAATGTTATACAAATACGAGAAGATGATGACTGGAAGATAACACTGGTCTACATCAATTTTGCTGACTACAAGATGACATGTGATATTTATGTATTTTAGTGTGCTGAATCCAAAAATCACATCAGTTTCCTCCAGTCACGTCCGTTTTTTCCGCAAAATGCTGACTACTCATAAACTCTTATAGCAATAATGTAACATTATTATTTAGATATGCTGAATACGCAAAAAGATAATTAATGCACAGAAAGACATGTTGAATACGCAATCGGCATAACCTATAGGAAGACTGCTTATTAAACAGTTTAAAACTGCTGATGTCGGCATTTTATGGCTATATAAGCAGCATGAAAACCGACAGCAGCATTCAGTCATTCAAGAGACTTAGAAGTTGCAGCAAATTTAACTCTGTTAAATCTGTTTTTGTTGAACAAGAAGAATGCTTCCACCAAGACATCAAGACCATGGAACATAGATATCAAGCAGATGGAACACAAACATGATGGCAGACTACTGCTAGTGTTTACAGCATGACAACCCTGATCATAACTATTCCAGAGCATCCAAAAAGAGAACATTTCTCCCTAACAATTAAAATTTACACAACTATTGCTCTCTTGATTAGACGATAAACTCGTTTTTTGCATGAAACAAATATATTACATGCTATCACTTCTTCAGAACTTCTTATTACCCTTGATATTCGACTTTACAATCTTTAATGAAACATTTCTCATTTGTGAAAAAATTTGATGTATTGCATATTTTTTGACTTGATATTTGGAATCAGCACCTTTCATTTGGGTAAAATCAGCAAAAATAATTAGATCAGCAGAAAATTTTTTTTCAAATGTAGACCAGTGATAATCATTAATTCCAGGGATAACCATTATGAATACTTGGTCATGCCATTTGGCCTTTGTAATGCCCCCCACCATCTTCCAACTTATGGTCAATGGCATCCTCTGGGATCTTCTGTATCTAGATGATATTCTCATCTTCTCATGATTTCTGGCACAGCATCATGAGCATATCAAGCAAGTTTTATAGACACTTTGAGAGCCCCATTTATATGCCAAACTTGAAAAGTGCACATTTGAACAGGAAGAGTTGCCATTCCTGGATTACATCATTTCCAGGCATGCACTCCGGATGAACCCTGAGAAGTTAAATGCCATCCTGGATTGGCTCCAACCTGTTGGACTCAAAGCTTAAAATGCTTCCTGGAATTTGTGAATTACTACAGGCAGTTTATGTACAGATAATCCTCATTGGTGACTCCTTTCACCATTCTAATGAAAAAGGGCACTGACACCGGGCACCTTCAGGCCTTTAACCATCCCAAGAATTCCTATGGGATCCCTGTCTCTACCACCTAGACCTATCAAAACCCTTCATCTTCGAGGTAGAATCTTCTACCCTCAAGGTAGGGGCTATCCTCACTAAACATAAGGACCAAGGGACTCTCATGCAGTGATCTTACTTCTCCAAAACATTTACCTCTGCTAAAAAGAACTATACAATCAGGGATCGTGAACTTCTGGCATTGAAGTTGGCATTGGAGCAGTAGCATCATCTATTAGAGGGAGCTAGACACCTGATCACTATTTATACAAATCACAAGAACTTGGAATATATGCAACAAGCCCAACAGCTGAATCCTCATCAGGCTCGGTGGTGGTTATTCTTCAACCATTTTGACTTAAACTATACTATTGCCTAGCGGAAAAGAACCAATAGGCTGATGCCCTTTCTTGGTCTTTCAAGACTGAAAATGCCTTGGAGCCCCCTCATCACATCATAGATTCATCAAGGATCATGATCATTACAACTGTACCCGTACCGCCTGGAGAAACAGTAGTACCCAAATGACCCAGGAAAAAATGGCTCATGACTCCTGCCTTTCAAGTCATCCTGGTGTCAACAGAACCCTAGAACTAACTCTCTGCCACTACTGGTCACCTCAAGTGAAGAAAGACATGAAACACTTTGCAGAATCCTGCCCCACCAGTACCATGCATAAAAGCTTGCATGCTTGCTCTTGGGGCCTGTTACAGCCATTGCCAGCCCCTGAGAAACCCTGGACCCACCTGGCCACTGACTTCATTACTGACCATCCCCTCTCCTATAGCTATACCACTATATAGGGAGTGGTAATTGCTTTTTGAAGATGGTTCACTTCACACCATTTCCAGCCCTTCCATCTGTACCAAAGCTGGCCTGCTTCTTTGTTCAACATATAGTGGGAGTATTGAGAGGAGAAGATCATCTTGTTGATGTCTGAAGAGGATCAGTAAATATTGCTTTGGAGAATCTTAGGATTTAAATACTTTTGGGGAGAGGTGAAATAGTGGGGTATAGTTTTTAGTGTGTGCATGTGTGTGATAAAAAGCAAGACAGAGGGAGTTAATTGTTGAGAGTTTGTGTGTGTCTGAAATAATAAGCAAGCCAGAGGGAGTTCATTTTAATGTCTGCCTTTCTCTCCCTCACACCCACCCCAGCTCATCCTTTGATTTATAGGCAAGAGACAGTTTCTTATTAAAAATCAAATAGGCTCTTAACTAAATCACACTATTGCACAAGCCCTTTTTGAGAGTTTAATTATTTCCTTGTAGGTCACTATCATATTAATAGTGAATACACCAATAAAAACGACTCTAATTGTACATATTCCTACTCCTGTAGGAACCTAAACTTAACTAAGAATTCAACAAAGTTAAGATGAAGACAGCAGTCCAGAAGCAAGAGGGGGGCCTTCCAGTCTTTTGCATCAAGTGTCACATGAATGATTTTTTACATGCCGGTGAGAGGTTGTATCTCTGGAGGTTAGAGTGGCAGTCCTGGAGGAGCTGAGGCAGACAGAGAGGTATATAAATGAGACCTCAGGGATGTAGTAGCCAAGTCCCAACTCCAGTCTGGCACCCCTAGTGCTGTCTTGGATCAGGAAGATCTCCTAATTAGAGAGCACCACCCTGGTATAGCAGAAAGTGATCTTGTAGTAAGGACCTGCTCTCCAGGTGATGCGTTGTCCTCTCACACCAAGGCTGAGTCTCCCAGGGCTACTGCCATGGATGGAAGGGTTAGTTCAGCTGTCATAGCTGGTGATAAGTTTATTACGAATATAGATAGCTGAGTGGCTGGTGGACATAAGGAAAGCCTGGTAACTTACCTTCTTGATGCAAAGGTGGTAGACCTCATACATCACCTAGATAAAATTTTAGAAGTGCTGGGGAGGAGCTAGCTATCGTAGTACATGTGGGTACCAATGACAGAAAAATGTGGGCATGGGGTTCTGCAAGCAAAATTTAGGCTTTTAGGTAGAAAGCTGAAATCCAGAACCTCCAGGATAGCATTCTTTGAAATGTTCCCTATTCCACACTCAGGTCTCCAGAGGCAGGCAGAGCTCTAGAATCCTAGTGTATGGATGAGACAATAGTTCAGGGAAGAGGAATTCACTTTTGTAAGAAATTGTGCAAACCTTTGGGGAAAGAGGAGTCTTTTACTAATTGATGGGCTCCACCTTAATCAGGGTGGAACCAGGCTGCTGGAACTTATTTTTAAAAAGAAGATAGAGCAGCTCTTAAACTAGAACAAGGGGTAAAAACAGCAGTGATATGGCAGTATATGTTTTGGAGGGAGGTAGCTTCAAAGGATACTAATGAAAAGGAGAGTTAGGACAGTCCAACAGAGAGATTCCAATAAAAGCAAAAGTAGTTCATGTGCTTATAAGTACTCACCTGAGCTAAAGGTGAATACTACATGGACTTACTTATAGGGGGCACTCCATGAACTTTGCAAGTAGCTCATTTAAAACAAATCGAAGACAATTCTTTTTCACTCAGGGGCGGATTTTAAGAGCCCTGCTCGCCTAAATCCGCCCAAATCCGGGCGGATTTAGGCGAGCAGGGCCCTGCGCGCCGGTAAGCCTATTTTACATAGGCCTACTGGCGCGCGCAGAGCCCCGGGACTCGTGTAAGTCCCGGGGTTTTCGGAGGGGGCGTGTCGGGGGGCGGGCCCGAACCGCGCGGCGTTTTCGGGGCGTGTTGGGAGCATTCCGGGGGCGAGCCCGGGGCGTGGCTACGGCCCGGGGCGGCCCGGGGGCATGGCCGCGCACTCCGGACCCGCCCCCAGATCGCGTCCCGGCGCGCTAGCGGCCCGCTGGCGCGCGGGGATTTACTTCTCCCTCCGGGAGGCGTAAATCCCCCAACAAAGGTAAGGGGGGGGGGTTTAGACAGGGCTGGGCGGGTGGGTTAGGTAGGGGAAGGGAGGGGAAAGTGAGGGGAGGGCAAAAGAAAGTTCCCTCCGAGGCCGCTCCGATTTCGGAGCTGCCTCAGAGGGAATGGGGGTAGGCTGCGCGGCTCGGCGCGCGCCAGCTATACGAAATCGATAGCCTTGCGCGCGCCGATCCCGGATTTCAGCGGCTATGCGCGTATCTACTGAAATCCAGCGTACTTTTGTTTGCGCCTGGAGCGCCAACAAAAGTACGCCTATTCGCGTTGTTTGAAAATCTACCCCTCAGTGCATAGTTAAACTTTGGAATTCACTGTCAGAGGATGTGGTTACAGCAGTTATTGTAACTGGGATTAAAAAAGGTTTAGATAAGTTCTTAGAGGAAAAATCCATAAACTGCTATTAATTAATAAGCAATAGTTGCTTGAGACGTATTTAATGTTTGGGTACTTGCCAGTTACTTATGGTATGGATTGGCCACTGTTGGAAACAGGATACTGGGCTTGATGGACCCTTGGTCTGACCCTGTATGGCATATCTTATGTTCTTATCTTATGTAAGGATTCCAAATTATCCCTATCACCTGAAAATCAGGTTGTTAATACAAACAAAAAACATACTTTGAAATATCTATATGCTAATGCCAGAAGTCTAAGAAGTAAGATGGGAGAGTTTATAGCAGTGAATGATAAGATAGACATAACTGGAATCTCAGAGACCTGGTAGAAGGAGGATAATCAATGGGACAGTGCTATACCAGGGTACAAATTGTACTGAAATGATAGGGAGCTTCAACCTGGTGGGTGTGTGTGTGTGTGTGTGTGGGGGGGGGGGGGGGTGCTTTATGTCCAGGTTGGCATAGAATCCAACAGGATAAAGATCATACAAGAGATTAAAGGCACAGTAGAAATTTTATGGGTAGAAATCACATGAGTGCTGGGTATGAGTATAGTGATAGGAGTTTACTATTGTCCACCTGGTCAATGAGACAGGCGACAAAATGCTAAGAGAAATCAGGGAAGGTAACCAATTTGGCAGTACAATAATAATGGGATATTTTAGTTACCCCAATATTGACTGGAGAAATGTAACATCCGGACATGCTAGAGAGGTAAAGTTTTGGATGAAATAAATGATTGTTTCATGCAGCAACTGGTTCAGAAACCAATGAGAGAGTGAGCTATTTTAGATCTAATTCTTAGTGGAATGCAGGATTTGGTGAGAGAGGTAATGGTTGTGGGGCCACTTGGCAATAGTGATCATAACATGATCACATCTGAACCAATGACCCGAAGGGGAACAATATGTAAATCTACAGCTCCAACACTAAACTTTTGAAAGGGAAACTTTGGTAAAATGAAGAAAAAAGAAAAAAACTGAAAGGTAAAGCTGCAAAAGATAAAATTGTACAACAGGCATGGGCATTGTTTAAAAATACAATCTTACATTTTACGAACCAGGAAGTGGACCCTTAGTCCGAGATAGGTTTAGCACTACCTATGAGAGAGAACCCTCTTAGGTTCCTACCGTTGGAAGGCAAGGCTTCGCAAACTGGCAGTTGCAACGGTACTTCGCCACTGGAAGCCTGCGGTTCCCCCTGGAGAAGCCAGTTGGAACCCAGCCGCTTGGACTTAGGTGAGTCGGAGGAGACAGAGGGTAGTCTGGATGCAGGCGCCTCCTGCAGGTCGAAGAATCCAGACGGCTGGCACCTCCAGCAGGTCAGTAGTCCAATCTAGTAGTCCAAGCCCGAAGAATGGTCGGCAGCCGGTCCAATAGTAAATCCAGGAGAATGGTCAGAAGCCAGTCCAGAGATGAATCCAGGAGAATGGTCAGAAGTCGGTCCAACGTCAAGCCAGGGAAATGTCGGAAGCCAATCCAGAGAATCCGTCCAACAAGAGAGGGAGAGAAGAACACAGAAGAACCGGAACAGGAACTAGAAGTCCACAGCGAGGATCAGGAACACCGGAGCCAAGCAGGCCTGAAGGTAAGATACCAAGGCAAGGTCTGAGGAGCAGACCTTGCCTTAAATACAAAGCTAGGGGAGGAGCCTCAGGAGGAGCCACAACAACTTCCTGTCATGGCCCCTTTAAATCATAGCTTCAGCAGCGCGCGCAGCTCTAAGCAGAGCCAGAGTGGGAGGAGTCAGCCCGGCCGAGAAGGAAGTCATGCAGCCAGGACCAGGAGTGACAACAACCACGAAGCCAGTGCTAAAGAGGCCTGCCTGCCTCTGTGGACTCCTTAGAGGCGGCTCAACTCCTCGGGTGAGTTTTCGGCCCCAGTCGTGGACCCCCACAGCCGGTGGCCATGACACTTGGTCCCGGTCGCGGCCCGCCACAGCCGGCAGCCATAACATTACAAGTGCAGTCCAGATGTACTCCATGCATTAAGAAAGGTAGAAAGAAGGCCAAATGATTACCAGCATAGTTAAAAGGCAAGGTGAAAAAGGCTAGTTTAGCCAAAAAAACTTTCTTCAAAAATTGGAAGGATCCATCTGAAGAAAATAGGAAAAAGCATAAGCATTGTCAAGTTAAATAGAAAACATTGACAAGATGGGCTAAGAGAAAATTTGAAGTGAAGTTGGACATAGAGTCAAAAACATATTTTTTTAAAATATATCAGAAGCAGGAAACCTGGTAGTGAGTTGGTTGGACCGTTAGATGACCTAGGGGTTAAAGTGGCATTTAGGGATGATAAGGCCATCATGGAAAGAATAAATACATTGTTTGCTTCTATGTTTACTAATGAGGATGTTTGGAGACACCGGTTCCAGAGTCAGTCTTCAAGGATGTTAATTTGGATGCATTGAATCAAATCATGGTGAACCTAGACCAGATTGACAAACTGAAGAGCAGCAAATCACCTGGACCAGATGGTATATACCCCAGGGTTCTGAAAGAAATAAAAAAATAAATTTCAGACCTATTAGTAAAAATGTATAATTTATCATTTAAATCTCTCATTGTACCTGAAGACTAGAGAGTGGCCAATGTAACCCCGACATTTAAGAAGGGTTCCAGGGGTGATTCAGAAAACCATAGATCGGTGAGCCTGACTTTAGTGCTAGGAAAAATAGTGGAAACTATACTAAAAAACAAAATCACAGAACATATAGATAGACATGTATTAATGGGATACTGCCAGCATAAAGGGTTATTTTCTAAGAAGGGGCGGAGTTCGCTGACAGTTTTACACCGAATAACTACACCTTTTATGGTGTAGTTATTTGGCGTGATGCCAGCAGCGATTGCACCGCGGAGGTGCGATCACTGCCGGCTAGTGCAGGATCGCTCCCCGCTTCACCCCCCCCCCCCGCCCCTCGTTACCGCAGGTTTCACTATGCCTTGCAGCATTTGTGAATCCAGCCCATAGATTTACCCAAGGGAAGTCTTGCCTCACAAAACTGCTACATTTTTTTGAAGGGGTTAATAAACATGTAGATAAATGTGAACAGGTAGATGTAATATATTTGGATTTTCAGAGGGTGTTTGACAAACTCAAATGGCAGATGAAATTTAATGTGGACATTTATGGTGATGCATATATGGAAAAATAACCTATGCTGTAGTTACATGATGTTATGTTCCATATTGGGAGTTACCACTCAGGAAAAATATCTAGACATCATAGTGGATAATACATTAAAATCATTGGCTCACTGTGCTGTTGTGGTCAAAAAAGCAAACAGAATATAAGGAATTATTAGGAGGGCAATGGTACACAGAATATCATAATGACTCTGCATCTCTCCATGGTGAGACTGCATCTTGAATACCATTTGCAATTCTGTTCACCGCATCTCAAAAAAGATATAGTTGTACCAGAGAAGGTACAGAGAATGGTGACCAAAATGATAAAGGGATGGAGCAGCTTCCCTATGAGGAAAGGCTAAAGAGGTTAGGGCTGTTCAGCTTGGAGAAGAGACGACTAAGGGGAAATATAATAGAGATCTATAAAATCATGAGAGGATTAGAATTGATAAATAGGAATATGGATAATACAAGGACTAGAGGGCAGTCCATGAAGTTAGCAAGTAGCACATTTAAAACAATGTACTCAATGCACCATTACATTCTAGAATTAGTTGCTGGAGGATGTGGTTAGGGAAGTTAGTGAAGCTGGGTTTAAAAAAAGTTTGGATACTCTCCTGAAGTCCATAAACCTCTATTAATCAAGTTGATTTAGGAAATAGCCACTGCTATTACTGGTATCTATTTAATATTTGAGTACTTGCCAGGTACTTGTAACCTGGATTTGGCCACTGTTGGAAATAGGATGTTTGGCTTGAAAGACTCTCAGTCTGAACCAGTATGACAACTTTTTCTTTTTTTAATTTTCTTTTTATTGCATTTTAATTTTTACACACAATAAATCATTGTGAAGGAAAAACAAGTAGTATAATAGAAAAATTTCTAATATACATATCCACCACTAGTAATCTTACAGAAGGGAATTAATATTTTATACCACTTTTAGTTAAGTAATCTAAGTGGGGGTGGTGTTGAAATTCTAAGAGCGAAATTATATGTGGCTGACTGAGAATGCCTACACATTGCCATTCTGCACTGGTTATGTCGCATTAGGGTGTGAGTCAAGAAAAAATCGGAGCTGTGACGGCTCAAAGAATACATAAGTGGAATTTTGAAATCTAATGACACATTTACAAGGTTAGCGCAATATGTATCTTGAGCACTTCAACATTGCTTCCTCTCTCATTTCTAAAAATTTCTTTCTTCTTTCTTGCATTACTCTTGTTATGTCCAGAAATAGCCACACTTTTTGCCCATAGAACAGCTCAGTTCTATTTTGGAAAAATAATCTTATAGAAAAAGCAAACGTCACAAACAGCGTACCTCTCAAAATAACCTCATCCTCCTGGTCAATTCCAAAAAATCAGTAACATTCATTTGCTGCTGCTGATTTTCCTGACTTCCTTGTTCTCTCTCAGTTCTTTTCTGAGGCAGATAATAAACCTTTGTAATTAAAGGTGTCGCTTCCAAAGGTATTTTTAAGATTGTATTCAAGTATTTCTTAAACAAGTCAATAGGTAATATTTGATTTATAATCGGGAAATTCATAACCCTCATGTTCAGACTACGCAGGAAATTTTCTATATTCTCAATTCTCTTATTTTGGACACATTTACGTTGCAAAACATTCTGCTGGTGCCTTTCCACTACTTTAATCTTCTCTTCCATTACATTTACTTTTCTTCCTTGAGTTGAAATTCTTTCCTTGTTGTATACATTTGTTTTATTTATTTCAATAACAGATTTAGATAGATTTACAATCGCTGTTTTTATAGCAGTAAGTGCTTCCCAAATTGAATCTATGGTTACAACAGCCGGTTTAATAAGAAAGGGGGTTAAAGCTTGCAATGGCTCACCCCTATTCGTGGCCACAGCATCAGAGTCCCTTTGAGATTCCAGCATTGAAGCAGTGGGTCAGATGTCATTCAAAGCGGCAGGTAAATAAGTTCCCAGTTGAAATCCTTGAGGTTCTCGTTCGGGGGGACTCTTCCATCCCTCCTCTGATGCAGTTCCCAGTTCTATATCCTCTAGAGCTCCAGGCTCAATCGGGGTCACTGGTAGAATGTTCCCCGCTGATTCTCCCACTTGCCTCTCCTGCTGGGGTGGAGTCGGCGTCTTTGGCGCATCGGGACTCAGCGAGATCTCGTTGGCCAATGGTGAGGATGCTCGCTCCACATCCTGACCCTCCGAGGCCCTTGCTCCCGGTTCTTTCAGTGTTGAAGCGAAAAAGATCTGTATTAATGGCTGATTTACTACCAGACTCTCAGAAACCACTAGGCTTTCATGAAGCCTAGCCTTATGTTTAGTATGCGGCATTAGGAAACACAGATAGACTGGAATCTTTTAGGAAATAAGTATGAAGAATCAGACAGCTCCTTCTCCAGCCTCTCAGTCAGCCACCATCTTGACTCCACCCCAGTATGACAACTTCTTCTGTTCTTACATGGTCTCCCCTCTCACATTTTCTTGGACCGATGGTTACAGTTTACTGTATGCTCCTGGAAGTGCCTCTCTAAGAAATTTGGTACAACATTAGACTTTACCTCTGCATATCATCCACAAATTAATGGGCAGACAGAGTCAATCAGACTTTCAAAAGCTTCTTGTGAACATATGTTAATGAATGAAAGATGCCTGGGTGTTCCTTCTTCCATGAGCAGAGTTCTGCCAGAACAACCATGTGGGGAGTTCATCTTGGTCATCACCCTTTCAAATAGTCTTTCAATGGCATCCTAGAGTAGGGATGTGAATCGTTTTAGGACGATTAAAATTATCGTCCGATAATTTTAATATCGTCTTAAACCGTTATGGAACACAATACAATACAGATTCTAACGATTTATCGTTATAAATCGTTAGAATCG
This sequence comes from Rhinatrema bivittatum, assembly GCF_901001135.1. NCBI lineage: Eukaryota > Metazoa > Chordata > Amphibia > Gymnophiona > Rhinatrematidae > Rhinatrema > Rhinatrema bivittatum. The sequence goes on along the minus strand of NC_042617.1, from coordinate 110,245,322 downwards.
TGAGCCGGCACACTAAAACCCCCTAAAACCCACCCCCGACCCTTTAAATTAAATCCCCCACCCTCCCGAACCCCCCCCAAATAACTTAAATAACCTGCGGGTCCAGCGGCGGTCCGGAACGGCAGCGGTCCGGAACGGGCTCCTGCTCCTGCATCTTGTCGTCTTCGGCCGGCGCCATTTTCCAAAATGGCGCCGAAAAATGGCGGCGGCCATAGACGAAAAAGATTGGACGGCAGGAGGTCCTTCCGGACCCCCGCTGGACTTTTGGCAAGTCTCGTGGGGGTCAGGAGGCCCCCCACAAGCTGGCCAAAAGTTCCTGGAGGTCCAGCGGGGGTCAGGGAGCGATTTCCCGCCGCGAATCGTTTTCGTACGGAAAAATGGCGCCGGCAGGAGATCGACTGCAGGAGGTCGTTCAGCGAGGGTTCCGGCGCCTCGCTGAACGACCTCCTGCAGTCGATCTCCTGCCGGCGCCATTTTCCGTACGAAAACGATTCGCGGCGGGAAATCGCTCCCTGACCCCCGCTGGACCTCCAGGAACTTTTGTCCAGCTTGTGGGGGGCCTCCTGACCCCCACGAGACTTGCCAAAAGTCCAGCGGGGGTCCGGAAGGACCTCCTGCCGTCCAATCTTTTTCGTCTATGGCCGCCGCCATTTTTCGGCGCCATTTTGGAAAATGGCGCCGGCCGAAGACGACAAGATGCAGGAGCAGGAGCCCGTTCCGGACCGCTGCCGTTCCGGACCGCCGCTGGACCCGCAGGTTATTTAAGTTATTTGGGGGTGGGGGATTTAATTTAAAGGGTCGGGGGGGGGTTTTAGGGGGTTTTAATGTGCCGGTTTTTTCGATTTTTCGATTTTTTCGATTTTTTAACGATTTTCACGATTTTTCACGATATTTTACCCCCCCAAACGGCAACAATACGATTCCCTCCCCCTCCCAGCCGAAATCGATTGTTAAGACGATCGAGGACACGATTCACATCCCTATCCTAGAGTGCCACTTCCAGTATCAGTCTCAGTCTTCAGGCCTGCGGCCAATGCTATGAGACATGATCTCAAAAAGCTATTGCAGAGTGCACACCAGCTTCTTACAGCGGTGGCCACTCAGTTCAAGAAACAAGCATGGAGAATTGGTGTGGCTAAGCACCTGTAACCTACATCTCATTGAAAATAATTCACACTAAGTTTCATGGAGCCATTTCCCATTATCTACCACCTGAAACGTCCACCCATGCTCAAGGAATACCTAGTATTCCACGTCTCCCTCCTCAAACTGACAGACTTGTCCTGGCTATCTAGGCCTCCTATCAAACCAACAGAAGTAATTTCTGAAGAGGACATGATGTATGAGATCCAGGAGATCTTAAACTCCAGAAGAGTTTGAAACAAGTTATAATATCTTATCACCAGGAGGGGGTTTGACCCAGAAGAAAACCCATGGAAACCAACAGCTAACCTCCAAGCTTCCCAAATGGCTAAGGAATTTCCCTGATACTTTTCCCAGAATCCTAAACAAAGAGGCCTGGGGTAGGGACCTAGAAGGGGGGGGGGGTACTGTAACAATGTGCCACATGCAAGACGGCCCTACAACTGGCTGAATCACTCCTGGATACAAGCCCTGAGGCCAGCACTATTTTGTTATACAGCATAGAAACTTATAACTAAAGAACAAAATGGTGCCAGTTGGCCCTGAAATATACCATGTATGCCAGTTATACAGCCATATGTTTGAAAATTAACCTCATATATATATAACAATTTTTAAAGAAAATAAAAGTATTTGCAGAAAAATATATATAGTGCAAAATCAAAAAATAAGATAATCATGTTCACATTTTTAGTGGCTGAATCTGTATTTAAAATAGAAAATTGTAAGAAAGCTAAAGAGTGTTAATAGTTGAGATTAGGATGTTCTTCAGGGTATAATCAGCACTCTGAGAAAATAAATATTCTCTTCCTTATACACTGCAGTACTTTCATTTTCTTGGGAGTTAGTTGTCATGCGTGCCACATATACTTTCATAATAAACAGCCTTTTCCATTCAATAAGTCATTTGTTAATGTTATAATAAAACAAATATTACTCCTGTTTAACTAGAACTGATGAGTGTACGTTTTTGTGCATTCAAGGAATTTAAATGTTTACAGAATAGGAAAAAATTATCACAGCAGGTTGAAACGTCATGACTTTACTCCATTTATGCTGACCTTCAATTTCTGATAATTTGACACCCCCTCCACCCCGTTCAGTTTCCCTGCAAATATTGAAACCTCCTAGAACTGCAGAGTGCACATTTTCATGCACGCTAATTTGTACTGTATTATTTATTGTATTATGCTGACATTTAATGACATCTTTTGTATCTCATAATTTAGACTTTCTGCTACCTATACAGATCAGTTTTTTTTATTGTCATCATGTTTTTGAGCCACTTATCAACGGCCATGTTTTCTGCAAGTGAGCTTATACTGTAATGTATTATGCTGACAGCCAATATCATCCTGTGGTATCCCGTGGCTTAGACCCTCTGTTATATATACATAACTAATTTTTATTGTCATATTTTTGAGCCACTTATTAAGTACTATTTGCACGTTTTTATGCCCATTTTCATGCACATGAGCTGATACTGTACTATTTTCTATATTATGCTGACTGCCAGTATCAGCCTGTGGTATCTCATGACTTAGAACCTCGGCTACATCTACAGAATAAGTTTTTTGGTTGTCATTTTGTTTTTGAGCAACATTGAGCCACTTTATCAACTGCTGAATTAAGATTTCCATGCCTGTTTTAATACATGTGAACTTGCACTGTACTATTTAGTTTATTTTGTTAACACCTAGTTTCAGTTTGAGGTATCTCATGGCATAGATTCTCTGTCACATATACAGAATGCTTCATGACTGTCATTATGTATTTGGACTAGTTATCTTCTGTTTGTTTCCCTTTACCTCTTCTCATGGTTCCCTGCACAAAAGAATTTCTGGGTGTGTCTAACTTTCTGTTGAGAAACTGAGAGTTGATAAATTTTTCTCTGTTTTCAGAGTTCTAGAAAAAGTTTATTATAAAAATACGAATGTGCTATAAATCTGGACTACAAATATTTTTATTTTTATTTCTTATTTATGGCACAGTAGATAGTTGTTTCTGAAGAAATCCAGGTGCCAAATGTTGCAGTTCATGACTCCTAAGCCAGGTAAGTACAGCCAGAAATCGAAATAGAAATAGTGCAGATAGAGGTCAAAGTGCCTCAGAAGATGAATCAGGTTGAGCAGAAAGTGGGAAACATTCACTGGTGCATGAGGTTTTTTTTAATTGAAATTGTATGATACTAAGAGTAAAGAAACTACTGTTGTCACCAAAACTATGAAATTATTTGACAACATGCTTAATTATTGTCTGTACTTATTACAGAGCATACATTTTTACACAAATATGTCTTTCTTTCAATTATAGAGCCTAAAACATAGATGCATGAAAATTGCACATCTGCGGTTCCAGGGTAATGAGAATTTCAGCAGTTCTAGTACTGTAGGTTCTTTAGACAAGCAGATAATTATGGAATGGTGATTCAATCAGGTTCTTTATAACCTCTGGAAGGTGAGCAGTGGGAAAAAACCTCAAATTGTCACCATAATAAAAACACCAAAAGCTTAAAAATAAAGTAAAAAATTAATTGCAGCTTTGAAAACTGATGGAGAAGTAGTATTGAAACTGGTTGAGTGATAAACAACAGAGGACGGTGGTAAATGGAATTCTCTTTGTGGAAAGAAAAGTGATTAGTGAATGCCTCAAGGATCAGTCCTGGTGCCGTTTCTGTTTGATATCTTTGTTAATGATTTTGCAAGAGTGATAGGAGGAAAAGACAGATTGAGAAGTGATCTAAGAATGCTCGAGTACTTAGTAATTAAAACTCAATGGAAAAAGTTGTATAGAGTCATGTACATAAAGTACAGAGAGTCAAGGGAACAGTAAATGATTCGGAATAAGAAACTGATATTATCCAATCTCAAGACAGACCTTGGGATGAAAGTGTCTGATGATGCCAAGGCGGTGGCCAGAATCAGAGGAATACTAGTATAACTGGGAGAGGTATATCCCGCAGAACAAAAAGTAAGTGATAATGACTTTGTGCAGTTCATTGGAAAGAACATTGTGTCCAATTCTGAGGCCATACAAATCAAAGGATATAGATAGCCTGGAGATGATCCAGAAAAAGGTTACCAAAATGATGTAGAATCTTCATTAAAAGCCAAACAAGATGAGACTAAGGGCTTTAATATGTGTAACTTAGAGGACTTTAGAATCAAGATAAATCAGAGACATTCAAATACCTTGATGGTGTAAATCAGGCTCAAGAAGAAAACATTTTCCAAAAATAAAAATGCTCTTGAAGATGAGGTCATGATGTGAGGTTCCAAAGGGACAGACTGAGGAGCAACATCAGAAAATATTTCTTCATGGAAAAGGTGGTGGAAGCACATAATAGACTCCTAATGGAGGTGATAAGACAAATGGCAACTGAATTCACAATGGGGTAGATTTTTAAAAAAAGCGCGTTCGCGTACTTTTGTTGGCGCACCAGGCGCCAACAAAAGTACGCTGGATTTTATAAGATACGCGCGTAGCCACGTGTATCTTATAAAATCCTGGATCGGCGCGCACAAGGCTGCCGATTTTGGGCAGCCGGCGCGCGCCGAGCTGCGCAGCCTGCCTCCGTTCCCTCCGAGGCCGCTCCGAAATCGGAGCGGCCTCGGAGGGAACTTTCTTTCGCCCTCCCCTCACCTTCCCCTCCCTTCCCCTACCTAACCCACCCCCCCGGCCCTATCTAACCCCCCCCCCTACCTTTATCCATGGATTTACGCCTCCCGGAGGGAGATGTAAATCCATGGGCGCCAGCAGGATGCTGGCGCGCCGAGACCCGACCCGGGGGCGGTTCCGCCCCCGGAACGCCCCGTGCTGAAACCACGCCCCCGGACCCGCCCCCGAAACGCCGCGTCCCGCCCCCAAAACGTCGCACCATTTGGCCCCTCCCCCGACACGCCCCTGACACGCCCCCTTCAGAAAACTCCGGGACCTACGCGCGTCCCGGGGCTCTGCGCGCGCCGGCGGCCTATGCAAAATAGGCGCGCCAGCGCGCAAGGCCCTGCTCGCGTAAATCCGGGCGGATTTATGCGAGCAGGGCTTTTAAAATCCGCCCGAATATGCATACTTTTGGCCTCACTGGAATGGGGGATAATTTTCAAATGAGGCAATCTAACCAATCATTATTAACACATCTAGATATCATTTCCACAGGTAAAAGAGCAATTTACCTGTGGAAATGGGGAGTTTGAAAATGTCTCCCCCCCCCCCCCCCCCCCCCCGGGTAAAAGTGCCTAGACTGGTGACAGCAAGGTTAGCAAAAAGGGGCTGAATTAGGTTGAGGAGGGGAAGTATGCATTGTGGATTTCATTTTGAAAGCCCTGCATGTTATTTGTGCATGGGTGTTTTGGTACCTGCTTTGCAGCAGGTAGAAAAGTGCATGGGTTCCTTTAGCTGCCCAAATTCTCAAAGGGAAATGCTGCAGTCTTTTAATTATTAACCCTTCCGTGTTCTTGATAGAAAATCTATGAGATTCTAATTTTGCATATTGATAAATTCAGACTACTTAATGCTCTTGTGCATTTTTTTTTTTTTTATTTTATAATCAAACTGGAAGAGTCAAGCAAGAGAAAATGTTGAGTTACCATGACAACCTGAGTTTATATTATCGGTTTACTGAGGACACTTGTTATACAGTATATGATATTAGATTGTGGTAGGTACTAGGTTGATGACTTTCTTTTTTCATTTTGCATATAACTATATCATTCTCCAATGTGGCCAGTTGAGTGCTGGGTTTCCATAGCAACTCAACTTGTGTTTGGATGAGGTGCAATATTTGTGCATATTTGCCACAATTTTGTGAAACCAGATGTCATGGAAAAATGTTGCTGAGGGGAGCACTTGTTTAATGTAGTTAAATAAAGCCATTTTATTTCCTTGCAAATCATGAGGAAAGTTCAATTTGAATTGCAAAATTACATATAAGCCATTTGAATGACTCATTAAGTACTTGATTTATCAAGGTCTTTTCCCATAGTCATACAGTAGGAGAAAAAGCTTAGTAAATCAGAGTCTTCGTGTTTTATATCTAATGAAGTGCCAAGTTTTAAAAGTGATTTATTAAGGTTACCTGGGAGGACACATGGGGATAATATTAAATTATAGGCTGGATTGCTAAGTTAGTCAAATAAATGTATCACCCTAGCTTTGAAGGGATATTCAATAGTGTGGACTCACTATTAAATATAGCCAGCTCTTTTCAAGTTAGCCAGATAACTTTATCTAATTAACTCTAAGAAATCTCTTTGGCATGATAGAGTTAGCCGAATAACTAACCACAGGATTCATCATTCTGCTACATTTGTTTAATACAGAGAATGACTAATAGTGTGATCCCTAAGGATCCTAGATATCTCTTGCTAAATTTACCAGTTCCTGATATGTCAAAATCACTTCAAACCTTAATTCTTCAAATCACAATTGCAATTAGGTTAATGTTAGCTATTCACTGAAAACAGATAGATTGTTCTTCTATTGAGTTGGTAAATAGGAGATTGTATGATATATATTTTATGGGTCAGCTTACTGCAATGCCACAGGACAACCTGGAGAAATTTAATAAGATATGGCAATCATACCTATTATGGCTTAAGGAAGATCAGTCCTAACTTATGCACCTATAGATATTATCTTCTTTGATTGCACCCAACTGTAAAGTGCTATTTTATATGCTTGTCTTTGCAATTACTGAAATTATTGGGGGGGAAGATAGGAGAGGGGAGAGGTTTCTTTGTGAAAATTGTACCATTGACAATTATTTTACTGTTATTTCATGGTTATAAGTGCTGCCTATTATTATGGTCAATAAACTTTAAATTACAAAATGCACAAAATATTTAAAAGTCAGCATTTAGCTGGATAACTTGTGAGTATGGAGCTCATATGGACCTGAATATGGACCTCATATTTTTCAAACTCATGGACTTATTTACTCAGACTTTTTTTTTTCTTGTTCTCTGTATTTGGGGAAAAAATGCTTAGAACATCAGGCCATTAGATTGCAAGCCCTTTGGGGATAGGTTAATAACAGCTGTCTCTGAATGCAACTCACTTTGAGCTACCAAAGACAAGGCATGAACAGAGGAGTACCCAGGGTTTCCAGTACCCAGGGGTCAATTCATTTGTGCTGCTTCCCTCATTGCCTCTTCCCCCAAGAACTGGGACCTTTTCCCATACTATTCTGCTGTCACCTCAGTAACTGCAACACGAATTCCCTCTGTACTAACACCATTTTGTCTGATGTTTCATGTATATTTATAATGAAAGTTTTATTGGAAATCTTGACAAGTGATATAGAAATGTGTCAAATGAATAAATAGACATTGTCAAGTAATACAAAATCTTGCAAAGAATGCACACTGAACCTATAGAACAAATTTGCCATACTACAGCACACCAACTGCCAGACTTAAACAGAAACAGCATTACCCATGAAAAAGTTGCACAGTATTGCAACAAGCCATTGAACAGCAATATGCCTCGTACTAGAAAAACAAAACAAGCTGGACTGTTAAACATTCCTACATGGAAACTATACACTAACGGGTAGATTTTATAACATGCGCGCGTGGCGCACATGTGCACGCGCTACCTGGCGCACGCACATGTACACCCGATTTTATAACTTGTGCACGCAGGCACGTGCAAGTTATAAAATCAGGGGTCGGCGAGTGCAATGGGGTGCACAATTGTGCACCTTGTGTGCGCTGAGCCGCGTTGCCTTTCCCCATTCCCTTCCACCTAACCTGACCTTCCCAACCCTTCACCTAACCTCCCCCCCCAGCCCTACTCTAACCCTCCTCAAAAATTGTGTTTACCTTTTGCGCCTGCCGCCGACTGCTGGCGTGCGATCCCCAGCACAGCGGCAAATATGGCCGCTGTGCCGGGAATCTGACCTCGCCCCCACCCCGCCCCCAGACTGCCGCAGCCCCACCCCTTTTTGCAAGCCTCAGGACTTACACGTATCCCGGGGCTTTACGTGCGTCGCTGGGCCTTTTTAATATAGGCCCAGCACGTGTAAAGGTGAGCGCAAGTTATAAAATCCAGGGTCAGTGCGCGCAAGGGAGTGCACGCAAGGGGGTGCACGCTTGCACATGCTGAGCCGTGCAGCCTTCCCCCGTTCCCTTCCCTTCCCCTACCTCCCCTGCCCTTTCCCCCCCTACCTTTTTCATCTTCTTTTTTTTATCTCCAAACTTACTTCAGCCCTGGGGCTGAAGTAAGTTGCCTGGTGGCCGACTGCCAGCATGCGATTCCCGGCCCAGCAGCCGTGCGGAGGCCTCTGGCCACATTCCTGCCCCTCCCCGGACTGCCCTGCCCTGCCCCCTCCACACCTCCTTCCCGCCCCTTTTGTAAAGCTCCTGGACTTACACGCGTCTCGGGGCTTTACGTGCACCGCCGGGCCTTTTTAAAATAGGCCCGGCGTGCGTAACCCTTTGAAAATTCGGCCCTAACAGAATATCTCATGTGTATCACAGGAAGACCTTCACCAAATACAGAATAAGCAACTGCAAATTAGAAATTAGAAATGTCCAGACAAAAACTGAAATAGAAACCCCACAAAACCAGATTCTGCATTCAGTGACACACTGAAGAAATAGAAATGAAAAGCATTTCCTATTGTAGTGAGCAAAATACAACTATATGATCAGAGATGCACATTCCCAAATCTGACATGCTCCAATCTCTAAACTGAAAATAAAATGGTTTTTTCTACCTTTGTTGTCTGGGCTTTTTACTTTTCTAATTGGGTTGGTCCCAGTCTCATTTTTTCTTTCCTCTATCTGTCATCTTCTAACTCCTTTTCTAGTCTCTCATGTTCATTTGCGTTTCCTCTCCCTCTTGTCTTCACTTCTTTCCTTACAGCAACCAAACTATTACACTGCTCAACCCCTTTCATCTCTTTTCTCAAGTTTCTCTTTCTACCTCTTTATGCCTTCCTAGCCAGATTACACCTGTCCTCTCTCCTCCATCAGTTCTCAATCTCCCTCTTTTCACCTGTAACCCTTTGCTGGGGGGAGGAGGTGTCTTTGGTTCCCCTAAGGCCATAACGTATGTTTTAATATGGGCTACTTTCTTTATCCTACTCCTTCTCTCTGCAGATCCCGAGGGGGGGGGGGGGGGGGGAGAGTTCTTTCTATGGAGGAAAAAGGAAATCCTTCTTGGCCCAGGTGATGGAGTGTTTCTCCTTATGTGTGTATATTTGCCTGGTATTGTATTCTCCTCAGGGACAGACAAGCTGGACACAGACTGGATGTGCAAATAAAATTTACTGATTATTTCAAAAACATCAATCACTGTCCCACATACTTGGCACAACTGCTGCTGTACATTTGAACTATTTACATGATCTTTCTGCTGGGGTGCTTGTTTCCATCTCTCTAGCTCCTGGAAAGGAGCTTGCCCTTCTTTCCTCATCTGTGTACAAACAGCCCAGTAGGAACCCAAAGCCACAAAATGATCCTACCTGAGTCCAAAGTTCTGTCTTTTTCCTACTGCCTGAGTCCCAGTCCCTTTGCGGTGGAGATCTGGTTGTGATTCCCCAGATCTTGTTGTTTTACTCCTCTCTGTCTTTCAAGTGTGTGTGACTTCTCTGGGAGAAAAGTCTGATGTTTCCAGTCTTGAACAAAGTTCTCTATCTCCTAACTTGAGGAAGGAAGGGGGAAAAAACCCTTCACACTAACAAGAAAAGGGGAAAGCAAATTTCTCAAAATCCAAAAATCCCTCCTGGGTAGTGCTGTCCCTGCTTTGCTTCCTTTAGGGAGTAGAGGTGTAGTTTACAGGTCTCCAGCCCCTGCCCTCAGGATTGGAGCTTGCCCCTCTCCCAAAGCACATGGTATTCCCCAGAACAAGAAAAGATATCCAAAAGCTGATTAAAAGTCACCAAAAATCTCTCTCTCTTCCAAAAATGAGGCAAGCTCTCTCAGACAGGGAGTGTACTGATAAGGAATCTCTTCTGAACGCAGGAAAAATACCAAGCTAGGTTAGTAGGCCCCAAATCAGCAGGGTAAAAGGAAAAATAGCACCTAATTCTTGCAGAGCCAAACTAAAATGGCCACGCTCCTTATAGCTTTAGCTCTACCTTATGCCCTTGGAATAGCCAATCACAGTCAGCTCATTGGAGAGACTGAAAAGGAATGGAAAATCCCACTAAGCTGTTATTAGTCCTGATGGTAAGGGACTTAGAACCATCTAGTGGTTACCGAAGGGTCAGCCAAACACCTTTCATCTACACTTTCCATCTTCCACTCTCATCCCCTTCCCAGCCCATTGCCACACTTGCCCCCTCCCTAGTCTTCTATTTTCCCCATCTCCATTTCTCACTCCTTTCTCACTCTTTCACTCACTCACTAGTCCAGTTTCCACCCTTTATACTCCCTCCTCCCTAGTTCTCAAATACTTTCCTCTGCCCGTTTCATCTCTTCATTTTAATCTCCTCACTAGCCCAGTTCCTTCTGTCATTCATCCCTCTCCCTACTTATGTTTATAACCCCCTACTCATTCATCTCCTCTTCTAACCTCATTTCTACCCTCCTTCATTCCTTCACAGATCCATTCCCTTCCATTAACTCTTGTCCCTCTCCAGCCCTCCAGTATCTTCATAACATATCACAAACTTTTCCCACCATTCAGACCCTTTCTTCTACCCCCATCTATCATCCACAGCCCCATCTCATAATTCCCAACCCATCTAATACGTCCTCATTTAGGCCTCCCACCCAACTGCCGAGTCCCTATTCTCCCCACCTATCCCCAAGTCCCTACTCCCCCCAAGTCAATCATTAAGTGCCTGCCCTCTCCACACATTTAGGTCTCCACTCTCTCCCTCACAAGCCACCTTCATTCCCTCCTCTCTGCCCCATTTGGCAGTCCCTGCTGTTTCCTTCCTCCTATCTCTGAGTCTCTACTCCTTTTCCCCTCCTTCCTACCCAACAAATCTGGGTGTCCTCTTCATCATACAACCATGAATCTCCAATCTTCCCTCACCCCCCTCCCCCCCCAATATGGGTGTCCACAATCTCCCTCCCTATTCACCAAATCTGGGAATTCCCCGCATCTGTCATCCCCAAAGTTTTAACACTTCCTTCTTCCCAGTTTATGTGTCCTCACTCTCTCTCCTCCAACCAAAGTGCTTTTCAACTTTTTAAATAGTTTGCCCCCATCTTTTTATCCCCCTCATCTCACTCCTCCTTATGCCTTTCAGAAAATTTGTCATTGGACTGGTGCGGTTCAATGACAAAGAGTTTGAACTGTGAGGCTCTGCATCTATGGCATTCTGCGCAGTTCAGACTTCTTGTCACTGAACCGCACTGGTGCGAAGGAAGTAACCAGGCAAGGAAGGAAGAAAGGCCAGTTACAAGTTTCTCAAAGAGACAAGGAAGAGGTAGATGAAGGGGACAAAAAGGCAGTGGCTTCGGGGGACTTGGGGAACTGTATGAGAGGCCCTATGTGCCCACAGCTATCAATGCCCCTGGCGCGGGCCTACTGAATTCCTGCTGTCATTTTTCTGTGCGTGCTGACAGAAAGGACTCCTACTGCACCCCGCCCTTAAACCCAGTGGCAAGGGGACTTGCCCCCCCCCCCACCCCCTCCTCACAATGCTACTAGGCATGAGCTAAATCTATAGTAAGTAAAACTAAATTGATCACCCTTTCATTTTTTTTCCAATTGAGTTTTGCTCATCTAAAGTGTTTGGAAAGTATGCTACCTTACTCCCTTTTCTCCTTTTTCAGCATGTCTGTTATTTATCATGGACTTTGGTGTTTGTGTCTGAAAATGTCTTTTCGAGTGGAATTCATCTCTGTCCAGCATGCTGGTGTGGCACTGGCACCTGCTGTGTTCTTTCTTTATTGTGTCAAAATTCAACAAAATGCCCGTTCTTCTATCCCTCTCTGTTTTGCCTGTGTGTGGTGTGTATGTGTGCTGTGCTATTGTTTTATTTCTGTACTTTGGACATGGTTTTCTATTACATGGAATGGAAAGGCAAATGCTCTTTCTTTGTTTCCTGAGTCATGTCTGCCATACAGCTTTTCTTTGTCTTTCTTGCTCACTCTGTATGTCTTCTTTCTTACTGTAACAGTTACTCTCTTGTATCTGTGTTTCTTCCTGCTTCTTTTTCCCACTGACTACCCAGAGCATGTTGCAGCTAGGGATGTTCATTCAGCACAAAAGGTCATTTTCATTTTGTTTGGTAATGCGAAAAAACAAAACCACTAATGAAATTTAATTTCTTTTTTATTTATTCCATTGTGCTCTTCAATTAAATCTATCAGGGAAGTAATGCATATTTTTTCAGTTAGTCAACTAGGTAAAGGAGGGGAAGGAATAGGCTTAATCACCAGCAAGCAGTTTTTCAACCTGCCTCTGATCATACTGCTTATCCCCTCTGGCAGTGTCTTAGGTTGTTTATGCCTGAGTTCTTGGTGCTGCTTTGCCTCTTTCTTGCTTTGGGTTTTTCATGCCACTGTTCTTGTTACTTTGCTCCTTTCTTCGATAGGGATGTGCATTTGTTTCAAACAAATTTTAAAAATGCAACAAATAAGGGCAATTCGTTTCATTTGGGGTGGGGGGGTCCTGAAATGAATTGGAGGCCCCCCAAATGAAACAAACCTTATTTGTTGCATGCGTTTTAAAATAATTCATCAGACCTAAGCTTAGACCCGAAGATGGGGCCTCACCTAAGGCATAGGCTAAAGCCCAAACAGGGGCTGTGGCCTATGCTCTAGCATGAAACCAGCAGCTTGGCCTAAGCCTAGGCCCAAAGCTGGGGCCTCTCCTAGGGCATAGGCCGAGGTCCAAAGTAGGAGCCATGGCCTAGGCCCGAGCCCGAGGCTGGAGTCTTGACTGAGATCCAAAAAAGGTCTTACCTAATCCATTGGGTATCCATTGGCAAGTCTGGGCCTTGACCCAGACCCCGGCCTGCCACCGTGACCTGGCCTGGAGGCCAGATCTTGATTCCTGGGCCTTGGTGTATGCTCACACCTAGAGCATGGGTCCCAATGCATTGGCCTTAACCCAGGTCTAGGTCCAATGCTGCAACCCAGCCCAAAAGCTGGAACCCGATGCCTGGGCCTTGGCCTAGGCTGGAGCCCAGATTCAAACCCAATGCCATGACCTGGCCTGAATGCCAGATCCTGAACGCCTGGGCCTTGGTTTAGGCCAGAGCCCGGACCCAGTCCTGCCACTGCGACTGGCATGGATGCTGGGTCCTGATACCGGGGTCTCGGACCAGACCCAGGCCCAACACCATGACCCAGCCTGGAAACCAGGTCCTGATGCCTGGCCTTGGCCTAGGCCATAGCCTGGACCTAGGCCCATTCCCATGACCTGGCCTAGAGACTGGGTCTCAACACTGTGGCATCAGCCTAGGACAGAGCCCAGACCCAGGCCTGATGAGATGATCCAACTTGGGGGCTGGTTCCCAAATCTGGGGCCTCGGCCTGGAGCTAGGCCCAATGCCAGGGCCTGTCCTTGAGGTTGGATCTTGATGCTTGGGCCTTGGCCAAAGCCCAGGCCTTGCAGCTGCTCCTGCATTGTCCTCTTCTTCTCTTCTGATTCCGTCCACCAGGCTTGCACCGTGGTTAATGAACTCCAGCGAATTCACCCAGCGGATGGCACCATTTTGATTTATGATAGTGATGGCTGGGGGAATCCTGGCCCTGGCATTTTTGCAAGCGGGTGGGAGGCCTATTGAGGCCTTGTTTTTTGGCTGCTTTGGGCTTTTTTTATTGTTTGATTTGTTTTTTTCTCTCAAATGAAACAACTCAAACAATCCACAAACCGAAATTTGTGAGAAATAAAAACCTCCCAAAACTTTTCCAAAAACTAAAACTAATTTTTTTCCCCTGCACATCCCTCTTCTTGGAGCCTTGGGGCTTTCATGCCATTCTTTGTGTTTAGCCCTCTCATGGTACTTTGGGGTATTATTCATGCCACTGATTGTGCTGTTTTGTGTGATTCCCTAAAAGGTAGTTCTTGCCTCCTACCTGTAGAGGGTTTCATTGGGAAGGTCCAAAGAAACAAATTGGAAACCGATCCAATACTGCAGTAGCAACCAGTAGACAAGAAGGACCGGTGAACACCAGGAATCCTTTATTCTGCACAAACCATCATACAAAACCCGACTCAGTTTGGCAGTTTGTATCGAATTGTGGTGTATACTCAGGAAAGCTGAACTGCTGCATGCAGGCAACCGCCGGCATCAACCCTGAATAGCCCCTGAAGCAGCTCAAATGAGCAAAACTCAGCCTGAGTAGGGCTTATGAGGGTTTCATTGGGCTCCCTTGAACTCTCTGTTCAGTCCTCCCAGCAAAATGGCCCACATTTCCTGCTGAAAGCCATCTTGTTCCTGTCTGGTTAATCCTCATAAATTTATGGACCACTTCCTGCAAGCAAACATCTTATTCCTGCCTAAACTCATATATATTCCAGACTTCCAGCCTGCGTTTTACCAATGCTTGGTCCTAAGTTTGTCCTATATTTCATGCTTTTATTTGGTCTTAGATTAGTTCATATATATATCCAGATTTCCTATTTTGTCTTAGTTTGCTTCACATATTATCCATTCCATCTGCAATGGTCCTTCATAGGTTCTGTGGGCATCTTTGTCTCTTCAGTTTTCCCTGCAGTGGTCCTGCCCTGTTTCTGTGGGTTCCTTCATGACTCCAGATTTGGGTTCTACATCACCTTAGTATGTGTTTTGTGTTTTCTAATTTTCCTGTCCAGCATCCAAGGTTTCAACCCAAAGGAAAGGTGGCTGAATCAGGCATAAGATAACTGTCTTTGCTCTGGTTAGAACCCACCAGACTAGACCTGTCTGTGCACTCCCAGTCTTAGCTTTGGGACACACTGCCATCCTACTACACAGTCAAATCAAGTTCTGGACAAATGGACCTACAAAATATGACGTGATTTTTATTGATTTCAACCCATGCCTCTCCGGGTATTTGCAAAATCAAATTTTTGCAACTTTCAAGGAATTATGTCAGAATTATTATAATTCTTCCACTATTGGTAGCCTAGTCTTTGCAATTTGGTTTATTCAGAAACCAGGAGAGTGGGTCTATGATATCTGCTTTGCAAGCAACACAGCTACTGTTTCTTTGATTTGCCAGCATCCTCATGAAAATATGAGTAGTTCTGTAAAAGTAGTGCCAGCAGCATAAGAAAATATCAGTTTTGCTGTTACAAAATATTAGGGATGTGAATCGTTTTTTGACGATTTAAAATATCGTCCGATATATTTTAAATCGTCAAAAATCGTTAGGGCCACGATACAATACCAATTCCCCCGATTTATCGTTAAAAAATCGTAAATCGGGGGAAGGGGGAGGGCAGGAAAACCGGCACACTAAAACCCCCTAAAACCCACCCCCGACCCTTTAAATTAAATCCCCCACCCTCCCGAACCCCCCCCCCCCAATGCTTTAAATAACCTGGGGATCCAGTGGTGGTCCAGAACGGCGGCGGTCCGGAACGGCCCCCTCAATTGAATTCTGTTGTCTTCAGCCGGCGCCATTTTGCAAAATGGCCGCCGCAAAATGGCGGCGGCCATAGACAAAAACGATTCAACGCAGGAGGTCGTTCCGGACCCCCGCTGGACTTTTGGCAAGTCTTTTGGGGTCAGGAGGCCCCCCCAAGCTGGCCAAAAGTTCCTGGGAGTCCAGCGGGGTTCAGGAAGCGATTTCTTGCCGCGAATCGTTTTCCGTACGGAAAATGGCGCCGGCAGGAGATCGACTGCAGGAGGTCGTTCAGGTTGTCCAAGATGTTGCGAGCAAGCTCCCACGAATTTTCCTCTGGTCCATAACCCTCCCAAGAAAGGAGGTACTCCCATCGGTGGCCTCTACAGCGGACGTCCAGCACTTTATGGACCTTATATGTGGTATCGGTCTCTGTCACCAATGCAGGTGGCTCAGGAACCTTCCGGGTAGGCCAAGACAACATTACTGGCTTAAGCAATGAAATGTGAAAGGTATTATGTATACCCAAGGAAGGAGGCAACCGGAGCTGGTAAGTCACAGGACCGATGCGTTGGGTAATTGGGAACGGTCCACTGAAACTTGGAGCAAATCTCTGTGAAGGAATTCGGAGTCTAATATACTTGGTACTCAACCAGACTTTCTGGCCAGGGAGGAATTCAGGAGCTGCACGGTGATGACTGTCAGCAGTTTTCTTGGCCCTGGAAGTGGTCTGGCACAGGCGAAGATTCATCTGTTCCCACAATGTTTTAAGGAGATCCGCAGTAGCTTGTGGCACAGGAGACGGCACGGAGAAAGATATGGGTAGTGGTGGTTGAGGTTGTTTCCCATAGACTATAGAGAATTGTGATGTTCCAGTTGCTGTGGCGATGTGAGAGTTGTGGGAAAACTCTGCCCAGGATAAGAAACATAGAAACATAGAAACATAGAAATGATGGCAGAAGAAGACCAAATGGCCCATCCAGTCTGCCCAGCAAGCTTCACACATTTTTTCTCTCATACTTATCTGTTTCTCTTAGCTCTTGGTTCTATTTCCCTTCCACCCCCAGTTTTAATGTAGAGAGCAGTGATGGAGCTGCATCCAAGTGAAATATCTAGCTTGATTAGTTCGGGGTAGTAGCCGCCGCAATAAGCAAGCTACACCCATGCTTATTTGTTTTACCCAGCCTATGTTATACAGCCCTTATTGGTTGTTTTTCTTCTCCCCTGCCGTTGAAGCAGGGAGCTATGCTGGATACGCGTGAAGTATCAGTCTTCTCCCATGCTGTTGAAGCAGAGAGCCATGCTGGATGTGCATCGAAAGTGAAGTATCAGGCACATTTGGTTTGGGGTAGTAACCGCCGTAACAAGCCAGCTACTCCCCGTTTTGTGAGTGCGAACCCTCATTTTCTCCCCTGCCGTTGAAGCAGAGAGCTCTGCTGGATGTGTGAAGTATCGGTTTTTCTTCTCCCCTGCCGTTAAATCAGAGAACTATGCTGTATATGCATTGAAAGTGAAGTATCAGACTTATTTGATTTGGGGTAGTAACCGCCGTAACAAGCCAGCTACTCCCCTCTTTGTGAGTGTGAATCCTTTTTTCCACATTTCCTCTTGCTGTTGAAGCTTAGAGCGATGTTGGAGTCACAGTAAGCATGTGTATGTTTATTTAATAAGGGTATTGACTCCAGGCAGTAGCCCTAATTCTGGCGAGTCTGACTAGTTGTCTTGTTGATCATTGATATAGGCCCGCAGGAATGCCTTCAGGGAGTGGTTCATCCGTTCAACTTGCCATTAGCTTGGGGTGATAGACGGTGGTGAGGCTGATGTTAATACTGAACTTTCGGCAAAGGGAACGCCAATATCTGGCAACGAATTGAGGACCTCGATCAGAAACAATATCTACTGGTAGGCCATGCAGTCTGAAAATATGATGAAAAAAGAGATGTGCTAGCTCTGGTGCAGATGGTAGGCCCGGAAGAGGTACAAAATGGGTCATTTTTGAGAAATGGTCTCTGGTGACCCATATCACGGTATTTCCCTTAGAAGGGGGCAGATCCACGACGAAATCCATAGATAAGTGGCTCCATTATTTCTTGGGTGCTGGAAGTGGTTGTAAAAGTCCCCAAGATCACCCAACCGGGGGGTTTTTGTTGTGCACACACATTACAGGATTCGACATATGCCTTAGCGTCGGAGACCAAAGTAGGCCACCAGAAAAACCTCTGGAGCAGTTCCATGGTTTGCGCACTTCTTGGGTGGCCAGCAAATTTGGAATCATGTGTCCAGCGAAGAACTCTCTCCCGGAGTCGTCGGGACACCATGGTTTTCCCGGTAGGAATTGTATGGGTAGCAGACAAGGAAATACAAGCTGGATCGATGATGTGAGTTGGCTCTTCAGGGATGTCTTCAGGTTCAAAAGACCAAGATAAGGCATCTGCCCAGAGATTCTTATCCGCAGAGCAGTAGCAGAGCTTGAAATTGAACCTTGAGAAAAATAAGACCCATCGAGCTTGATGGGCATTGAGGCGCTGAGCGTGACTTAGATGTTCTAAGTTTTTGTGGTCAGCGAACACTGTGAATTTATGTTGTGCGCCCTCGAGCCATGGGCGCCACTCTTCACAAGCCAATTTAATGGCAAGCAGTTTGCGGTCCCCAATACTGTAGCTCTGCTCTGCCGATGAAAATTTCCGAGAAAAGAATAAGCATGGAGCTGTGGTATCAGAAGCAGTGCACTGACTTAGAACAGCTCCAGCCCTGATGGCGGAATCGTCCACCTCGACTAAAAATGGATGAGTTGAGTCAGGGTGACATAAGCAGGATCCCTTTTCGGAGGCTTCCTTCAAACGATGAAAAGTGGTAACGGCCTCGGGCGGCCAATTCCGTGTATTTTGGCCCTTCCAGGTCAGGGCCGTCAGAGGAGCAGCCAGAGTGGAGTAACGCGGGATAAAGTGGAGATAATAATTAAGGAATCCCAAGAAGTGCTGGAGCGCTTTAAGTCCCACTGGTTGTGGACAATCCAGAATTGCCCTCAATTTATCTCCCGCGGACTTTACTGAATCGTCCCGAATGAAAGAAAAACAGAAACACAGATGCAGTTCACTTTGCTGTTCTGACAGTATTCAAACATCAATGGAAACATGTCCTCTCATTGGAAGGCCTCTCCCAACCCTCTGGCCCTTGTTTCTTATCCCTTAATTTGCTGTGATCCATTCTGGTCCAGAATCCTTTGCTGGCTAGGGGCTTAAGGAGGACCGGTACAGATAGCTGTGGCCAGTCCTTTAAGGTGTTCTGGGGGCTTTTCTCATATACTCCCTCACAATCAGCTTTTAACAATATGATGAATCTACATGCAGGTAAAGAATCAGGCCAGAGTAATTTGTAAACAAAGGCCATGCACACCAATTAGAGAAAAATATATTTATTGAAGACACTATTCACTTTTTGGCTCTATTATGGAATTTGCATATGAGATAATGGAAGTGAAATTCTGAGAAACTTTGAATATGTGTGCTTGACCTTTACTTATAATTTACTCTTAATGACAGATCAGTGATATTGCAGAACACTTAAAATTAAATTAAATCATTCTTCATCTGGCTCTAAAGTGTGACAAGAAAATAACTTGTGCAGACTCTGCCCATTTCTCCACTTTATCTTTCATGAAACTTCTTTATTACTTTTAAAACAAGTCAACCAATGGTTTGTCTGTTCAACCACATTAGTTCAGAAAAAAAGATAGGAAAAACAAAATGGCATGTTTTCAATTTAATGTGTATTATAATTCAAAAGAATAAATAAATAAAAATAATATCGACTCTATAACATATGTCATAACCCATTCCCCTGACCCAATATTACCATAGTCCTTTAATGTCACAACTCTTATTGCTGGTATAGCTAATAGTGTACTTCAGATTTTTGCTGGCACCATAATAGTAATTTTCTTATTGGGCTGTTAAAATAAGAACTTAAATTCTATCTGAATTAGTTCAGGAGAAGGTGTAAAATAAACCGATATTTGCCATTACCACACTGTATCATAGCAACAATTTGCACAGATACAAATGTATGAAAAGTCATTGGTGCAAGAACTGTATTTACCTGGGCAAGAACTGGGTTCACCAGTGCAGGGCCTGGAGCTGCTGGACCTAGAATAGCTAGGAATGGAATTAAAATCTCTGGAATAGCTATAGCCAGAACAGCTGTTATGCTTGCTGCCCGTGGCAGCCCTACAGTACGGCCCTCTCACCTCTCTACACAAGCTTCAGGCTCCAGCTCCTCGTTGCTGGCGGCGGTGGGCCTCCAGTCTTGACCTCGGACTTCCACTAGCTCCTCCGGCCCTGCTCCGCTTCCCGGGACCTCCAGCCAGGATGCCTCCATCCATCGGGCTTCTCCGCGGGGTTCATGGAGAGATGCCACTGGCAGCACTGCACCCCTCCCTAGGCGCGTGTGCGCGCGCACCAGTGAAACCTTTAAAGGGCCCGCGGTGGGAACCTGGCTGCATACCCGGATGTTGACGTCAGTTCCCTCAACATATAAACGCTCAGATAGTGCTCCTCAGCGTTGCCTTTGCAACAGGTCGCCTTGGTCTCCTGTTCCGGTTTCCAAGTTCCATGTGCCTTGTGCTAGTCTTGTTCCTGTGATTCCTGGTTCCTGCTCCTCGTGTTTATCTCATCTGTCTTTTGGATCGACTACCTGGTTCCTGCTCCTCATGTTCGTCTCGTCTGTTTTTTGGATCGACTACCTGGTTCCAACCTCTTCTACGTCTGACTTCGCCCGCCTTCTCCAAGCCTGACCTCTGCTACGCCTGACCTCTCCTGCCTTCTCCGCTATGCCTAACCATGCCTGCCTTCTCCAAGTCTGACCTCTGCTATGCTTCCGCTTCCGGGACCACCACTAGAGCACCAGGTAATTTAAAAATGTTTTGGGGGGATCGGGAGGGTGGGAGAAGTTAAGGGGTCATCTTTAAAGGGTCGGGTGGGTTTTTTTTTTAATCGGGCCATTGGCGCCATTTTTGAGTGGCAGTCAAATGCTGCCGATGGCCCGAGAGCGGGAGATCGGTCCCCGCGCCCCCACTGGACCACCAGGTACTCGTAAAAATATTTTGGGGGGGTTCGGGGGGGGGGGGAAGGTAAGGGGTCATCTTTAAAGGGTCGGGTAAGTGGTCATCTTTAAAGGATCGGCCTCACTAAAAAAAAATTAACGATGTGAATCGGAACCGATTCCGATTCACATCTCCAGCGATCAGATTTTTTTCTCCCTCCAGCCGAACCCAATTGTTAAGACGATCGGGCACACGATTCACATCTCTAGTGTAAACTGATGTGATATGCCAAATCGAATGTCGGTATAGAAAAGCAAATAAATAAAACAATTAAATAAATAAATATCTTGACATTTCCTCCAGAAGAAGTTTCAGCAAATTGGCCCATCTACCACTAGGGTCCATTAGAACTGAACTGGTCTTCTACTAATACTTCTGTGTCTCCCACTCCATCTGGGTTATCTCTCCTCCTAAGTTGTACATTTGATATGTTAATGGAAAGTTATCTCTTCCTGTCATTTCAGCTCTTCAGCCAGTGAGAAGGAGCTGAGGAGAGGGCCTTTGAGGGGGGGTACTGTTGCACCCCTGCCCATGCTTCACATGGACAAGGCCTTACCTTCACAGCCCTGGGAGGCTGCCAACAAGGCCTGGCCTTGTGGCGCAGACCATCGCCTGCACCTGCTCTCCCACGGCTTGGAGGCCGCCACTGATTCCTCCATTCTTGCGGCCTGGGAGCCACCGCCCACACCATCTTCAGTGGGCCTGGAGGCGTGCTCCTCAGCAGCGTGGACGCCGCCGACTTTATCTGCCTCTGGGCCCTCCTCCTGCGCGGCTGAGACGCCGCTGACATGGCCTGCCTCCTCCTACTCTGCAGGGCCGCTGTCCAGGGTCCTGCAAGCCAATCTCTGGCCTTCCTTTATGCGCCGGCGTGCACCTCTTCAATCCTTTTAAAGGGCCAGTGGCAGGAAGTGGCCATGGCCTCACCGAAGCTTCAATCTCCGCCTAATTCCTGGATGGGCCCTATATAAAGACCCTGATCCATTCCTCCAGCGTCTCCGCATCTATCCAGATGATCCTGAAAACGTCTCTTCAGATCCTGGTGCCTGTTCCAAGTCCGTATGTCCGTGAGTCCAGATCCTGATGTCTGTTCCAAGTCCGGATGTCCATGAGTCCAGCTCCTGATGTCTTTTCCAAGTCCGGATGTACGTGACTCCAGATCTTGATATCTGTTCCAAGTCCGTATGTCTGTGAGTCCAGGTCCTGATATCTGTTCCAAGTCCGGATGTCTGTGAGTCCAGATCCTGATGCCTGTTCCAAGTTTAGATGTCCATGAGTCCAGATCCTGATGTCTGTTCCAAGATGTTCCATGTTCCAAGGTTCTGTTCCAAGTCCTGCAGTCCGTTCCAAGTCCTGCAGTCCATTTCAAGTCCTGCAGTCCATTCCAAGTCCTACAGTCCATTCCAAGATGTTCCTAGTTCCAAGATATTCCTAGTTCCAAGATGTTCCTAGTTCCAAGATGTCTGTGAGTCCTAGTCCAGTGATGTTCCTAGTCCCCTTCCTGATGTTTTCCCGGTCCTGATGCTCCAGGTCCTGAAGAACCCACTCCTCCGGAGAGTCCTTGTTTTTAAAGTCCGAAGTTCAGTCATCAAGTGCTAAGTGCCAAGTTTTATCTCCTTGTATCCAGTCCTGACTCCGGAGGCCCCAAAGGGTTGCCTAGCTCCTATGCTATGAGAGTTCCTGAGCTCGCCCCGCTCCCTTCATGGTCCGCAACCAGCCTCCCGGCTGTGTAGGGCGCATAGGGGACAGTGTGGTCTGCGATCAGCGCCACGTGCTGTGTAGGACACCTGAGAGTCTTGCTCATTCCTGCTTGTGTCCTTGTTCCATGTTCTCCATCCGAGTCTACACCATGGTCTGCAACCAGCCCCACATGCTGTGTAGGGTGCCTGAGGGACTTGCCTTCCTCGTCCAAGTCTACTTCCTCCAAGTCTACGTTCCAAGCCTACGTTCCAAGTCTATGTTCCAAGTCTCCAGACTCCTCACGAGTCCCAAGCTCTACATCATACTCCTCAAGAGTCCCAAGCTCCACATCAGACTTCCCTGTCTCAAGTTCCAAGCTACTAATCCTTGCCCAAGACTTGTGTCTTAGCCTTGTCTTCCTAGATCAATCCAGCTCTGTTCCAGTGGTGCCCATTCCACACACACACACCTCACCAAGGGTGCGACTCATGTCCCGACCTGAGCCGCCCTGTGGCCCAAGGGCTCTGCTCTCCCATGAGCTAAGTGATGCACGCTGAACCACACCATCAGCCCCTGAAGGCTGCGCTCACAACAGTAAATATAATTCTCATGTACTATACCCATAGTCTGGACTGCGGGGGGGGGGGGGGGGGGGGACCACACAAATTAGATTACAGCCTTCAGTATAGTAAAATGAAAGTAAGGGAAATGAAGGGGAATTCACTGCCAGAGAATGTGGTTAAGGCATTGAATGTAGCTGGGTCTAAAATGGTTTGGATAAATTCCGGGAGAAGAAGTCCATAAACTGCTATTAATCAATAGGGAATAGCCACTGCTTGTTGCCAGCATTAGTAGCATGGGATTTATTTAATGTTTGGGTGCTTGCCAGGTACTTGTGACTTGGATTAGCCACTGTTGGAAACAGAATGCTGGGCTTGACGAACCCTTGGTCTGACCCAGTATGGAATATCTTATGTCTTATGTCTTATGTTTTATGTTATGTTATGTTATGTTATGTTATGTTATGTTATGTTATGTTATGGGTAGCCAGATTAGCTGCTGAATCACATAGACTGGCCAGTGCAGAGCTCACCAGAGTTGAGAGACAACTCTGAGGAAAAAACCCAGAAACCCCTACTTAGTCAGAGGTTAAACCTTTAGAGCAACTGCGTTGAATTTAGCAGAAGCTGTGAACCTACAGGCTGACCATCAGTTGGCAGTACAACAGCAAACACAGAAACTATGCAAAGTAGAGCTTGAACAACAGCATTAATAACAGACAAGCTGCTGTGGAAACAGGACACTAAGAACAATAGTGAATAAATAGGAAATCATCTGTAGATTCAGGACACTCTCCGCCTGAAATTGTAAAATTTCACAATTAACTTTTCATTAATCAACTGATAATTACAACATTGCAATGTAAGGAGTCGAAAGTGCTTATGCTTCTCCATGAACCAAGAAAAGCCCTATCTCAGTGACAGTTCTAACAAAATTATTTACCTTCCCTTGTCTGGCCATTTGTATTTCAACTTTATGGGTCTTCCCATCTCTGCTGGACATTGACTTGGTAATCAGCACTCCAGGTGGTGCCAGATTCAAACCAGTTTTTTCAGTAAAGATGGAGGCAGGTGTCAGGATATTTGAAGACTCATTACAATTCCAAATAAATTCTGGCCTTTTCAACCATATAGTCTGCCTTAAGTGAGCTGTAGAGACGGACCTCGTGGCATGGTCCCAGAGTTCAGTACAGTGGGAATATTGTGCTACTGCTGTGGCCGCATTGATTTTCTGATGCGATCAATCCTTTTGCTCACGTTTCATTTCATTTATTGATATTTATCAGTCGCTGTTGCGAGCATGATCCCCTCTTGCTGTGGAGCAGTTGACAACTTCAGGGGCAGGGCCCTAAGGTTTGAGCTGATGGCAGGCAAGCGAGTCTTTGCCTGGGTCAGATTAGGAGAAAGTCCAGAAATTTGTAATTATGGACAAAGCCGAAGGGCAAGCTGAAGACTGTGGCTGAGATTGAAGATGAAGATAGACTGAAGACTATGGCTGAAGACAAGGCAGGCTTTGGCTGAAAACCCAGGAGACCTAGTTGAAGGCTGGAGCTGAAGACAGACATGGAGCTGAAGACAGATGTGAGCAAGGCTGAAGCTGAAGTCTGTGGCAGAGGCTGAAGCAGAAGACAAGGGCTGGGGCTGGAGATGAAGTCAAGGCTGTAGCAGAAAACTGACTTGGATGATCTTTGCTGAGGAAAGAAAAACATTGGGGAGGCCTTTTTATAGGGCGAAGAGTCACGACATCATCCAAGGGCAGCTCAGTCTTTTCCCGTCATGGGCCCTTTAAGAGAACAAACTTCGGGCATGCACGTGGGGGGATCGGGAGTATGGGGGAAGCTAAGGGGTCGTTTTTAAATGGTCGGGTGGGGTTTTTTTTTTATCGGGCCATCGGCGCCATTTTTGAGTGGCAGCCAAAATGGCGCCGATGGACCGAGAGCGGGAGATCGGTCCCCGCGCCCCCACTGGACCACCAGGTACTCGTAAAAAGTTTTGGGGGGGTTCGGGAGGGTGGGGGAAGGTAAGGGATTCGTTTTATAGGGTTGGGGTGGGTTTAGGGTTTTTTTTGGTGTGCCGGTTTTCCCCGCCCTCCCCCGATTTACGATTTTTCACAATAAATCGGGGGAATTTCTATTGTATCGCAACTCTGAACGATTTTTGACGATTTAAAATATATCTGACGAT
Source organism: Rhinatrema bivittatum (assembly GCF_901001135.1). Lineage (NCBI taxonomy): Eukaryota > Metazoa > Chordata > Amphibia > Gymnophiona > Rhinatrematidae > Rhinatrema > Rhinatrema bivittatum. The sequence goes on along the minus strand of NC_042617.1, from coordinate 110,220,198 downwards.
TGTTTTAAATCGTCAAAAAACGATTCACATCCCTACATACAGGAATGTTGATTGAAGTAGCATGCGGCTGAGAAGACTGTGTAGAGTTCAGTGGAGGCATTGAGTAGTTTACAGTTCTGGAGAACGGGTTGAAGCAGCAGTTGCGGATATGGGGAGCAGGCAGAGGAGCACAAAGAGGCGCACTAAGGGGCAGGCCCCTTAGTCGCGCAGCGCCCAGAGTTAGCAGAGGGCCTTAAGGGCCTGTTGCTGCCTCCGCCTCCTGTGACGTCAATGGGCGGAGCGTCGATGCTGGAAAGGCGGGAGGCCTGGATCGTAGTCGGTCCTTACCCCGATGGGTGCGTGCCGATCGCGCCAGCCGCCAATTCTTCCTAGATAGACTCTCATCTGCACTAAAAGATGAGCTCTTCGTCTGTGAGACTCCCACGTCTCTAGAGGACCTGATCTCGCTTGCCGGAAGGATCGATCATCACCTCTGGCAAAGACACCTAGAAGAAAAGGCTCCACGCTCTTCTCTAGTATGGCCTGCAAGTGTACCATGCACCCCTGCAAGGAACATAACACCACCACCTACCTCCACGGTGGAACCCATGGAGGTGAATCGGGGACGGCTGTCTCTCACTGAACATCTCCGCTGTAGAAAAGAAGGGCTTTGCCTTTACTGTGGCACTTCTGGACATCGTCTGCAGTGCCTGGTTCGTCTGGGAAACTACAACGTCTGAGCCTGGCGGGGGTCCCAAGCTTGGGCGCAACTGTTTCTGGCACTCAACTCCTGCTTCCAGTATCCCTGGGCATCAAGACCCACATGTTCTCCACCACTGCCCTTATTGATACCAGTGTGAGTGGCAGTTTCATTATGGATGATATCGTCAAAATCTTGGGAATACCTCTTCAACCATTAGAGGTGAGTCTCCGTATCGCTTCCATTCAAGGAGAACATCTTCCCAGTCTCATCACCCATCGGACTGTGCCTATTCACATGTCAGTGGGCACACTCCATAAAGAAGAAACATCCTTCTACATGTTGAAACGCTCAATGCATCCAGTAATTCTGGGGTTGCCTTGGCTCCAGACTCACGAACCCCAGTTCAACTGGCAATCCCTGCAGCTGGTACGGTGGGGTCCGAAATGCCAAGCTACCTGTCTCCAGCTGGTGTCTCCCGTGATCCCGGCTTTGAAGTCCACTGCACTTCCTGGTCTGCCTCCGCAGTATGCGGAGTTCAGTGCTGTATACTCAAAACAGAAAGCAGATACTTTACCTCCATTACGTAAGTTTAACTGTCCCATTGAATTGCTGCCAGGCATGATGCCTCCCAAAGGCAGAACCTATCCCTTGTCACAGCCTGAGACGCAGGCTATGTCAGAGTACATAAAAGAAAACTTGGAAAAGGGCTTTATCCAACCATCTGATTCGCCCGCAGGAACGGGGTTCTTCTTTGTGAAAAAAAAAGATGGTGGACTCCACCCTTGCATTGCATTATTGGGGTCTTAACGCCATAACACGCAAGGACCATTATCCACTACCCCTTATCAGTGAATTATTTGATCGCCTCAAGGGCACTAAAGTATTTATCAAGCTGGATTTGAGAGGTGCGTACAATTTAGTCTGCATCCAACCTGATGACATCTGGAAGACAGCATTTAATACGAGGGATGGTCATTATGAATATGTGGTCATGCCCTTCGGGCTATGTAACGTCCCAGCCGTCTTTCAGCATCTCATGAATGAGATCTTCAGGGACCTCCTGTACAAGTTTGTTGTCATCTACCTTGACGACATTCTAATTTTATCCAAGGACATCGAAAGTCACCATGAACATGTTCGTACTGTCCTTCAATGATTACAAGAACATCATCTCTACACTAAACTTGAAAAGTGTCTATTTGAATGCACTCGTTTCCCTTCCTAGGGTACATAATATCTGACCATGGTTTTTCCATGGACCCAGAGAAGGTCCAAGGAATCCGTGACTGGCCTCAGCCAGTTGGGCTTCGAGCCTTACAACAGTTCCAAGGCTTCACCAAATATTATTGAAGCTTCATTGCTAATTACTCCTCCATAGTTGACCCACTTACATCGATGACTAAGAAGGGGGCCAACACACAAGTCTGGACACTGAAAGCCATCGTGTCCTTTGAGAGGCTCAAAGATGCCTTTAGCTCTGGCCCGTGTCCCCATCACCCGGATCCCAAACATCCATTTATAGTCAAAGTAGACACCTCAGCTATCGGAGCCGGGGCCATCTTAAGCCAATACTCATCCACGGGCAAATCAACTCCTTGTTCTTCTATTCGCACAAGTTCACCCCCACAGAACAATGCTACACAGTTAGTGATCGTGAATTACTGGCAGTGAAGTTAGCCCTTCAAGAATGGCGCCCCTGGTTGGAAGGGGCACAGTACAAATTCACTATATTCATGGATCACAAGAATTTAGAGCACCTCAAGGAAGCCCAGCTTCTAAATCCCTGGCAGGCCCGCTGGGCCTTGTTTTTTGAGAGATTCGACTTTAATCTCTGTTTCCATCCTGGTTCAAAAAATCAGCGAGCTGACATGCTGTCTCGATCCTTTGAACCCGAAGACCTTCCAGAAGCTCCTAGTTATATCATCGATCCTGCCTGTATATCCCTAGCAGCAACCTTCACGGTTCCAGTTGGGAAGACTGTTGTTCCTTGCCAACTCCGAGGATGGGTCTTAAAGTGGGCCCATGACTCAAAACTAGCAGGCCACCCTGGCCGTGACAGGACACTAGAGATGCTACGCTGGCATTATTGGTGGCCCACCATGGTACAAGACTCACTGAGTTATGTGGATTCTTGTCCCACCTGCTCACAACAAAAGCTGCCCACAGGAAAGCCCTGGGGCTTGCTACAGCCACTCCCAGTGCCTACGGAGCCCTGGTCCAGTATTTCAACAGATTTCATCACGGATCTTCCCCCATCACAAGGCAATATGGTGATTTTGGTCGTAATCAACCACTTCTTGAAGATGGGGCACTTCATCCCATTACTGGGTCTTCCATCAGCCCCGGAACTCACAAAACTTTTCTTGAGAAACATCTTTCGACTTCATGGGCTCCACAAGGAGATTGTCTCTGATCGGGGACCACAGTTTGCTGCCAAGTACTGGCATTTCCTATGTCAGAAATGCAGTATTTCCTTGAGCTACACCTCAGCCTATCACCCTCAGGACAATGGGCAGGCCGAGAGAACGAATCGGACCTTGAAAGCATTCCTACACTCATATGTCAATGACCAACAGAATGATTGGTCAGACCTCCTCCCTTGGGCCGAGCTGTCCCATAATACTCACCTCGCAGCAGCCACCAATGTGTCTCCCTTTTCAGTGGTCTTTGGAAGGCAGCCCCGTCTGCCCCTTCCTGTTCCTGTTTCGGTTCCATCTCCTGCAGCACAGTCTATGGCTCAAACCAACTGCCAAGTATGAACCCAAGTAAGAGAATGTCTCTCACAGGCTGCTGAGCGCGCTAAACGCACCTCGGATCTCTATCAACGACCTGCTTCACTCTTCCGACCTAGACAGAAAGTTTGGCTGAGTGCCCACCATATTCATCTCCGACTTCCATCTCATTGGCTGGCTCTGAAGTATATCAGTCCATTCCCAATCCTCAGAAGAGTGGGGGCTGTTTCCTATCAGCTCCAGCTTCCCCGATCCATGGGCATCCACAACACTTTCCACGTGTACTTGCTGAAGCCTCTTGTCCTATCATGGCCCTCTCGCAAAGATCCTCCAGCTTCACGCGTCTCGGCAGAACTCGATGCTTCTCTGCAAGAAAGAGAGGTTCTAGACGTACGAAGATGTCGAGGCAAATGGGAGTATCTCCTCGCTTGGGAGGGCTATGGGGGAAGGAGAATTCGTGGGAATCCTCTCAGAATATCCTTGACAAGGATCTTCTGAAGACCTTCCATACACAGAATCCTGAGAAACCCCAGCCGTGTAGGGGGAGGCCTAGAAGGGAGGTACTGTTACTCGCCCCACCAGCATTCATCCCGCACATGGGACCGCTCACCTTTGGTGTCACACAGCGGGTCCCGGTCCTGTCTCCCTCACGGCCCTTGCAAGCCCAGCTAGGCCCCAGTGTCCCACGGCGGCGGTCGCTGGGCCTTCGGTCACGCACCGAGCCTCACGCCAGGCCTCGGTGTCTCAGCAGCTGGCTATGCCCCTACACGCGCATGTGCAGACCAGCCCCCCTGATGTAGGTTCCAGGGCAGAGCCTAGTTCCGCGGCACATCCTGTTTGAACTCATGTTATAAGGAAGTTCCTGGCCTCACTTCCTTGCCTTGGCAATTGAGTTGGTTTGTTTCTGAGATTGCCCTTGCTCATGTTCCTGCTTGCTTGTTCCTAGTCTCGTTCCAGGATCCTTCTGTTCCAGTTCCATTCCTGCTTGTACCTGCTTCCTAGCCCTGCTTGTTCCTGTGTTCGTTGTTCATCTCCCTGGTCTTACCTCGGATTGACTTTCTGGTAAAGACCTCAGCTTGTTCCTGACCTGCCTGCCTGCCACCCACCAAAGACTTCAGCTTGTTCCTGACCTGCCTGCCTGCCTGCCAAAGACTTCAGCTTGTTCCAGACCTGCCTGCTTGCCTTCCGCCTGCCAAAGACCTCAGCTTGTCCTGACCTGCCTGCCTGCCTGCCACCTGCCAAAGACTTCAGCTTGTTCCTGACCTAACTGCCTGCCTGCCGCCTGCCAAAGACCTCAGCCTACTCTTCGACCTTGCCTGACCTCTTGATCGTGACTCTTGCTTTATTAATCACTCCTGATTCTTGGACTTTGATCCTGTTCACCTGACCTTGCTTGATTCTGGCTCTGTCCCTAGCCTTGTCCTCATCAACTCTATTCTGGTTCACTCTCTTCCAACCTGATTCCAGCTTCAAACCCAATAGCGCTCTCCCAGTGTCTGTCGGCATGCCGGACTCTCCCAGGAGACCCTGACTCTCCCAGGAGACCCTGCGAGGCCCACCTAAGTCCCAGCAGCCCAGGTCCCTATGGGCTCCTCCCGGGGGGGACCTCGGACTTCCAGTGGTGAAGATCTACACTGCCTCTGTCTCCTTCCGTGCTCCGCCCCCTGTGGCCAGTCCCTGTACTGCCACAGGACAGGGGTCCACCTCAGAGCGCAACAAATAGAAGGCACTTAAATTGACACTGTAGTGAAATGGGAATCCAATGTAGCTGTAACAATAATGGCCTGGCTGGAACCTGTCTAGAAATATTAGTTAATAACTGCACAATGGTATTCTGCAAATAAACTTTCCCAGAAAATGTACATAAAATCTCCTGATCTCATTATATATGTAATCTAAAACCACTTTACTGTCCATGTAAAATTTAACTATGTTAAGTTGCAAGTCTATTTCATTTAGCACCAGTTCAGCAATTTCCACTATTAACACTGCCCCTTACAATTCAAGTCGTGGGATGATGTCATTAGTCAGTGGAGATAATTTCACCTTATCAAAGATAAAGCCCATATAAGGCTGACCTTCATTGTCCAATATCTTTAAATAGGCTACTGCAGCTATGGCATTCACTGAGGCATCTAAAAAGAAATAGATTTTCCAGTATTGTCCTGGAGTGAGAGAAACAGAGGTATAAATATGTTTGTCCTATTTTTTAGGCTTTTGTTTGGTCTTAGATTAGAATCAACAACTGATCAAGAGCTCGCTCCTACCCTCCTTTCTTTCTTAGAGGCAATGGTTGTCCTATTCTCATGTATCTACTGAAAGATCTCTTAGAAAAGATTTCTCTTGTATAGTAACTGGGGCTACAAATCCACGTAGATGATATAGGCGTTCATTGTCGATAGGATCCTCCTTCTGGTATATGATTTTTCCTGAACTGATACCCAAAAGGTGAATGTGTCTTTCTTAAGATCCCAGGTGAGACAAAAGCTGCACTGAATTGGTGGTGTGTCAAGATTTAGGTCTAAATCCATTAGATCCTTTGCATGATCCTCTGATGTGAACACCTAAATTACCTTTGCACTATTGGAAGCTATTTTGTGCAGTCTACAGTTAGTGATGGCTAACATTTGATGTGTTCTTTTCAGCAGGTCAGTGGCTTCTTCCTCTGTAGGTATAGACTTGCCCATCATCCATATCAAAGCCCTTTTCCACAAAATCTCTAGCATCTGTACCATATTCCATTTCCCCTTCTTATGCTTTTCTTATGAGTCTATAAGTAGCCAAAGTGGGTAAAGGACTGTTACCAAAGACATGCACTTTCATATGGTACTTGATGATGTCATTGCTGATGTTGTAGTCATGGTATCTTAGGAATCTCTAGTAATTTCTATTATCTACTTTCAAGGCAGTAGAACATTTGTTGGATGCCAGGTTCTTTACTGATAGGGATGTGCATTCTTTCAATGTGAAATGAAAGCACAAAACACAATGAATGAGGCAACGTTCAGTTTGTATCACTGGAACAAACTGAAAATAGGCCTTGAATATACACTAAAATTTTCATGTATATTATTATTTGTTCTGTGAAAAACTTCAATGTAAAATGAGAAATTAAATTAATGACAAAACTCTTCATTTTTTATTCTTAAACTAATGAAACAAAATGAGTGACCAATGACTTCTCAAAGGTCCAGTAAGAAGTACATCATCCAGAGAAAGTCCTTGAAACTGAGCACTTGAATCAAATACAGCCCTGATTTGACCAGGTTTTTAAGGATGGTATACACCAAAGATAGGAAGATACCTGAACTCTTCTCCTTTTTTCAGTGGTAGGAGCTGGCTCTGCCTGACCATTGTCAAATGTATTTTTCATGAAGGCCATATAATTATGCTCCTTCTCTGTTTTTTTCTCCAGTCTGATACAAGGAAGCAGGCCTGGACAGGGCCTGTACTCTGTGATTGGGAAGCCAAGGCCTGGGAGAGGAATAGAAATGGTGGCACCCAGCTGTTTGAGTAATCTTTGAAGAATTCTTTTTCATAATCTTTGGGAATTCTTTGTCTTCCTTTGAAAGTGTAGGTTTATCTATCTCTTGTAGTCTGGAACTCTTTGCTTCTCAAATCCTTATCACAATTCTCTGTTTTGAAAATGTTCAAGTAGGTCTGTGTAGGATTGTTCTTTGTAGATAGGCATTTAATGATGAAATGATTAGGAAATGGTCTGCAAAAAGATGCATGTCCATTAATTAACACACCAGTAATGAAAGCATCAACATTATCTGACATAGGGATTTCATTTTGGCCTACCAAGTTTGGCCTACCAAGGTAGGCCAAATCTAGGCAGTACAAAAACATGCTCGCTGGCATTAAAAAAAAAATCATCTTGAGCACTCCTTATAAACTGAGAGAACATACGCAAAGATAATAGGGACCACCGGGAGAAGGGCGACTGGTTACATGATAAAAGCTATAATTGGCAGCACTGAGCTACCTCTCCCTACTGTTATAGAATGTAATCAGATACCAGACAACCAAAATGAAATCCCTATGTCAGGAGCTGCATAGTATCAGCTCCAACTGAAAGCTATACGAGTTGTATTCCATAGGGATGTGAATCGTGTCCTCGATCGTCTTAACGATCGATTTCGGCTGGGAGGGGGAGGGAATCGTATTGTTGCCGTTTGGGGGGGTAAAATATCGTGAAAAATCGTGAAAAATCGTGAAAAATCTAAAAATCTAAAAATCGCAAAACCGGCACATTAAAACCCCCTAAAACCCACCCCCGACCCTTTAAATTAAATCCCCCACCCTCCCGAACCCCCCCCAAATGAGTTAAATAACCTGCGGGTCCAGCGGCGGTCCGGAACGGCAGCGGTCCGGAACGGGCTCCTGCTCCTGAATCTTGTTGTCTTCAGCCGGTGCCATTTTCCAAAATGGCGCCGAAAAATGGCGGCGGCCATAGACGAACACAATTGGACGGCAGGAGGTCCTTCCGGACCCCCGCTGGACTTTTGGCAAGTCTCGTGGGGGTCAGGAGGCCCCCCACAAGCTGGCCAAAAGTTCCTGGAGGTCCAGCGGGGGTCAGGGAGCGATTTCCCACCGCGAATCGTTTTCGTACGGAAAATGGCGCCGGCAGGAGATCGACTGCAGGAGGTCGTTCAGCGAGGGTTCCGGCGCCTCGCTGAACAACCTCCTGCAGTCGATCTCCTGCCGGCGCCATTTTCCGTACGAAAACGATTCGCGGCGGGAAATCGCTCCCTGACCCCCGCTGGACCTCCAGGAACTTTTGGCCAGCTTGTGGGGGGCCTCCTGACCCCCACGAGACTTGCCAAAAGTCCAGCGGGGGTCCGGAAGGACCTCCTGCCATCCAATCGTGTTCGTCTATGGCCGCCGCCATTTTTCGGCGCCATTTTGGAAAATGGCGCCGGCTGAAGACAACAAGATTCAGGAGCAGGAGCCCGTTCCGGACCGCTGCCGTTCCGGACCCGCCGCTGGACCCGCAGGTTATTTAACTCATTTGGGGGGGGTTCGGGAGGGTGGGGGATTTAATTTAAAGGGTCGGGGGTGGGTTTTAGGGGGTTTTAGTGTGCCGGCTCACGATTCTAACGATTTATAACGATAAATCGTTAGAATCTCTATTGTATTGTGTTCCATAACGGTTTAAGACGATATTAAAATTATCGGACGATAATTTTAATCGTCCTAAAACGATTCACATCCCTAGTATTCCATCTTTAGACCACAATGCACAGATCCTGCTTCTAAATGGTAGGGATATGCTGAAACTTCACAAGGTTCATCATCAATGCAATGATCCTCACAACACTCCTTATGTCCAAAGACTGGAACTTGGTTGGGTAATAGTAGGTGATGTTTGCATTAATAGAATAGACAAGCCAGATAATTCTGAAAATCAGTGGTAGTCATTTAATATTCTCCCCCTGTCTAACCCGGCACCCAGGCCCATTCAGAATTTGCCTTACTAAATTTAGAAATCTGGTAAAATTCAGGAAGCTAACCTGGTCAATTATCATAGGCTTTTATTTAGTCAATTAAATCCTTACTTAGCTGGCTTGATCACTTTGAATATGGATTTCCTAAAATTCAATTCACACAAATTTTGGTCTTAGAAAAATTTAAGGTTTAAAAATATCAGTGAGTTGGCTGAATAAAAATAATTGCATCATATGTTAAATAAATATGACATTGCATATCTGTCAAAACCCAAATAAACTCCGTTTATGCAGCTTTATATATTGGCCCCTGATCTGAGGTATGAAGTACAATATTGGCTCACTACCTAGAGTCTTAACATCTATTTCTGTACAAAGTTGCTATCGTGATGTTACCAACATTTGAAAAAAGGAGGAGCAAGTACTTTAAGAATTCTCAAGTCAAGATATCAGTTCCAACTAAGGGTAGGAAGCCAAATATGTTGCCCATAGTTTTTTACTGCCTCCTTTAACTGTTGCTTCAAAACACTTAATGCAGCTCTTCTTAGGATATGAGAAATCAGTGTTTTCAAGGGAATACTGTAACCAGGCAACCTCGACATCCTGGGTCCTATCCCACATCTGCCCAGCTGGGTCAGACATACACCCCACAATTGCACACTGACACAATGAAAAGCCTCAGTCATAACTGGAATGAAAATTAGCTATAGCCGTTTATTAGATGACCCTAACAGGGGAATCTAAATTTGGCGCAGAGTCCTAATATTAACTGCAGGGGAGGTGCCAACCATTCCACACCTTCTGCCCTAGTGGAATCTGAAGAGGGAGGGGGGATTGCACTCCCTGTGAGCCCCCTGTCCAATGGTGGAGCACCGCTGCTGGAGGGACCCCATTAGGCTGCCATGCAGCAGGCCCAGCCGGGGCCCCTCGCAAGATGTGCCAGGCCTCAAAAAATCATCAAAACCCACTCCCCATGCCTGTTATATGTCCTTGATAGCCAATAGCCAAGAAGCAGCCCCTAGGCCTCTCTCATTTTTATCGGCACCTCCCTGCCTCATATGCAGCACTAATCGTTACATTAATCTTCCAGGACTCAGTCGCCACCGCCATCGGGATCCCGTTGTGTGCAGGCTGAAAATACCCTCTCGGCCCCATAGGACAGGCTTCCCCCATACCAAATGGCTATAGCTCCTCCATTATACCTGTGAATACCCTCTGCAAGGCTTGCAGAAACAGATTATCTCCCATGTCAGATTAGATGTACTCCATCCCAAACATACAGTTCTGCGGAATGCGGATCCACCACACACGCCTCAGGTGATGACCGCCATGGCGCTGCTACACCTTAGCTATCTGCCTGTTGAATTTGGCGAGGTATCTCTCCCACTGACCAAAGCCCAACAGCTTCCACTGGGAAATGATTTCTGAAAGGCATATTCTGGAAGAAGGCCATGCTGCGATGATGCGGTTCACGTCGTCCCTAATCGTGTTCAGTAGTGCAAGGCCAGCGCTGCTCCCCAGGTCGTTACCACCAAGGTGTATGATGACAAGCTCCAGTGGTGTGTGGTGGGTTCTCTCAGACTGCAGCATGGGCCAGAGCTGATTCTAATGCATGCCTCTCTGACCCAGCCATTCAGTGGTCTAGCCTTGTTCAGTCAACCCCAGGTCGAGGCTGAATGTCTCTCTCGTGGCCCTTCTACGCGTGTGGTTGATGAATGAGTAACCCACAATCCATGCTGATCGATGATGGACAGCAGTTGCAAGCAAAAGGAAACCTAAGCCTCGGGATGCAAGCATTGGGGAGCCATCATCCTGCCTGATGTATGACACCCTGGACCTCCATCGGCCCATCTGCTGAATGGCAGCCTGTGGCAGACTGGCGGTCGCTGCATTAGAGGCAGCTCTGAAGTGGAATGAGTGAGTACCGAAGCATTTGCTCCGAACCCCAGCTTTTTGCAGCAATTTCTTGATGACTGTAGAAAATTGATATCTGCGTAATGGGGATTTGTCCTGGTGCAGTAAGAATAGGCCATTCACTTTTGGGTGCACAGCCAGGTATGACGTTTTGGCTGCCCCGGACATATTAGCAGACCCTTGACTGCCGCCAGAGTGATGACTTGACTGTGTGCCCCTTGATCAGTCTTAGACTGCCTCAGTGTCAGGTGTAGCGTGCTGTTTGAGACACTGACATCCTCCTGTAGCAAGCCCCACTTCTGAGATGCATTCTGCGATGGTATGGTGAATTCACTGATGCGCAGGGTGCCGAAGAATGCGAGCACAAAAGCAACTCGAAAGAGTTCAGTCTTGAACTTGCTTGACACTACTGAGGGCATGACACTTTACAGCGACATCGGCAGGTCATTGGTTAATGCCTCCATGTGTCGTATCGAGGTATGGACTCTCTTGCCCAGCCCAGCATCACTCTTTTTATTGTGAAGTACTGCTCTGCTCGTCCAGTTTCCAACTTTGCAAAGAATGCCCAGGTAGCCAGGTATGAGAGAACCTTGTTCCTGGATACCCAGCACTGCTTGGCATACATGGTATAGCTAATCAGTAAGTCTTCGGGAACCCAACAACCAAACCAACCGCTCGTAGTGAAAAACACCTTTCCTTTGTTGTAATTGAGGATGTAAGCATTCCAGGTGGATGGAGTGAGTGATCTCGTATGCTGTCCGGTTCTGAAGGACCATAGCTGTTCTGGAACCTCTCTGCCTTTCAGCTTCACTTTTGGCGCCAGCTTCCTGAACAGGGACTACTTGCAATGAGAGAGAGAATCAGCAATCTCATTGCACATACCAGGAATGTGCTTCACCCGTGCTACAATGTTCATTCGCAAGCAGCATAATACGAACTCCCTCAGCAGCTCTGACACCAGGAGGCACTTGGAGGTCTGCTTGTTTATCGACTGTACTACTACTACATTGTTGCACCATAAAACCACCCATTGACAACTAAGAACATTGCCCTAGATATGCAAGGCAACTACAATGGGGAATAGCTCAAGAAATGTGATATTCCTGGTTAAGCCAGTTGCTGCCAGTGGTCCGGCCATTGCACTGCACACCAGGCAGCTTTGAAGTACATGCCAAAACTGGAGCCTCCTGATGCATCAGAGTACAGCTGAAGATCATTGCTGCTAATTGGTCTGGGAAGACATATTGAGACACCATAAAAGTTCCTGAGAAATTTAGACCACAAGGCTAGATCTTCTTTGATTGCCTTTCCTATACGCAGATGGTGGGGGTCCCATACTAGGCCCACCATGGACTGGATTAAGCAGTGCAGAAAGATCCTGCCCATGGGAATAACTCGCACTGCAAAGGCCAAACTACCCATGAGGCAAGTCAAATGCCTCAACGTGACTTTCTTACTATGCATGGTGACTGCCACCATATCGGCCAGCCTCACCAGCTTGTTGCTGGGGAGTCTCGATTCCATATGTGTGGAATTGAGCTCGATTCCCAGGAAAGTAAGAACCGTCACCGGGCCTTGTGACTTGTCCCCTGCCAATTGGATGCTGAAACTCCGCATCAAACTGTGGAATGTGTCAAACAATCTGTTGCATTCAGCAGTACACCCTCTTCCTTTGAACAGGAAATCGGCAAGGTAATGGACTAGAGATGCTAGGCTGGTGTACTCTTCAGTAGCCCAATGAAGGAAGGTGCTGAATGTTTCAAACTAGGCACAGGAGATCAGCAGACACTTGCCATCCCATTGGCAGACATTTGTCATAATAGTAGCCCTCTTTGAAAATGAAACCGAGCAGCAGGAAGCTGCTTGGGTGAATTGGGAGTAACCGAAACGCAGACTCGATATCCGCCTATGCCATCAATGTGCCCTGTCCACAAGACATCAGCAACTCTACTGCTGTGTCAAAGGATGAATACTGCACTGAGCAGAACTCCGAGGGAATATGGTCATTCAGGGAATCCCCCACCTGATGGGAAAGATTGTGTATCAACCTGTACTTTCTCGGCTCCTTCTTCGGTATGACTGCCAAGGGAGACAGGACAAGATGGTCCAACAGGGGCTCAGTGAATGGAACAGCAATCCACCCTAGCTGAACCTCCTTTTTGAGTTTCTCCTTGACAACGCAGGACAAATTGCGTGCTGAAGGGGAATTAATGACCCTAGTGGTTTGCAGTTGACCCATCTGGAGGACCATCTTGGAAATCACTCAGTAGCATATTCACCCCAACCCTGTTTGGGTAGCACACTAACCATAGGAGCATGGCCTACCACTTAATGGGGATAAGGGCGATGGCCTACTTGAGCATTTGATCCCCTGGTGCAGTACTTCGCATTGATTGTAGACATGCTTGTACTGGCAATCTGCGTTGGAACAAGCTCCCTGGTTAAATCTCCATTTGCAAGTGCTTGGCGTGCGCATTCCACGCCTGTTGACTGTGAAAGGGCTGCACTCCTGTTTTGGCATCAGAGGCATATGTGGTCATTTTTGTAAGCCAGAGGCTGGTGTCCTGACTTTCCCAAGACCTGGTGGGCTTGCTGGCCATTCTTTCCTGAAAGGCTTCATTGTAGTTCAGCCACACGAACCTGCTGTGTTCTTTGTAGGTGCCCAAGATGGTGTCGAGATACGTGAGCAATGGCTGCACAGCGAAGGATTCTGCGTGCATAACCACGGAAGCCATTTTGGCAAATGCCCGCATCTAGTTCACAATTTTCCTCTGTACAGACTTGGCTGACTCCAGCTCCCTCTTTTGTTCCCGCTTGGTCTGCCCATGCTTCCTATGGCCCTCCAGCAATCAGAATAGGTCATTATAATGCCTGTGCCTGATGTGATGCCTAAGGTTCTTGGGTACCAATTCCCACAATTTGTGTTCCCCACTGGGGAGTTCTGTGGGATGTGTGACCTCATTGCAGCCTGTCTTGCTCACTATCGAGGAGGAACATGAAGATGCTGAGGTAGAGGAGCACGTGCTGGGAGACCCGGTGCTTGGGGAAGACATCGACCGCCTGTGCGTCACCCGCTTGCATCTGCCCCTTCCCCTGAGCTCTCCCCACAAAGCCCTATCTACTCTCGAAGCAGCAGACTTACCAAGCTCCTTGGTTAAGAAGTTGTCAGCAGTTCCTTCTCCTGCTGGTGTTCATTTGGTTTCAAACTGACAGAAGGGCTTTTTCTGAAATCAGATCAATCTTGTGGAATGCTGTACCTATTGTGTTTGTGAAACTGATGACTGCTAAGCTTTAGGAAGTATTTTATTTAACTCAAATCTTTGGAGGCTGAAACAGATTTGTTTTCTTAGTTTTATTGATTTCAGGGTTATCAGTCTTAGTTTATGATTTATGTTCTCGTTTATGTATGTCAGAAATGTTGATTTTTTTTGTGTTTTAAATTGTAATCCTTCCTGAAATACTTGTCTGGGTAGGATGGAATATAAATGATTTTAAATAAATAAATTAATTTGAAAATGATTTGGGACTCTGTGTCAAAGAAGAATCTCCAGATCTGAGTCCAGTTTCTTTGTGTATTGCTTGAAATCGCTTTGCCCAAGTTTGTATCTAGCGATAAAAGTCTCAAATATCTTATGTATATAAAACCCCATTTTAAGCATTTAGTTGCACTTTGAAAATCAGTCAGAGGGGGTGTGCATAAATCTCAATTTCTCTATAGATCAATTTAAGTTTCTTACATGTTAGGATAGGAATGCACAAACTTGTTTGATCCAACAGAACTACACAAGATCAGGTCTCAGCTGTGATATTTTGGGAATCTTCAGTATTTCCTATATCTTTTACTTCTGTGTTTTGATACAGAATTTATTTATTTATTTATTTATTTATTTATTTAACATTTTTTATAGACCGATATCCGTTTGCACATCGTATCGCTTTACATAAAACAAACAGCGTTGCCGTAACGAGAGGCGAGGCCTTTACAGGGAACAAAAACTGTAAGCAAGAGGCTAAAAAGTAGGATAACTAGGTACAATAAATTAGGTACAATATTTTTGAGATATAGATTAACTAGGTACAGTGTGTTAGACGGGAAGTCATAGGAATGAGGTTTGGGGCAAATAGAGGGATGAGCTCAGAGGTTAGGTTGGAGAAAAGCTAGAAGACAAGGTTACTAAGAGCGAACTGTATATACAGGTAAATATTTACAAAAAAACTTTAAGCGTAACTGAAATCAGTATAGTGATGTATAATACTCTGCGTTCCTTTATTCACACTGTTGGATGGTTTAAATGGTGATGGGTGTTTGAGGGGAAGGCCTGTAGAAACAGCCACGTTTTTAGTTTTTTTTTTTAAATTTCGGGGTAGAGGTTTCAGTGCGTAAGTCTGGTGGCATAGAGTTCCATAGGGTGGGGCCAGCGAGTGACAAGGCTCTTTTTTTTGTGGAGGTGAGTTTGGTGGATTTGATTGGAGGGGGGCGGAGCGTACCTTGATGGGTGGAACGAATAGGTCTTGTGGAGGTATGTGGTAAGAGTGGAGGGTTGATCCAATGAGTATTCTCATTTATAATGCATTTATGAATGAAGGATAATGTTTTGTATAGGATTATTGATTTAATTGGCAGCCAATGTAGTCTCATGAGTGTCGGGGTGATATGGTCTCTATTTTTTGAGTTTGTAAGTATGCGTGCTGTGGCATTCTGTAAGAGTTGTAATGGCTTGTTATGGGTAGCAGGGAGGCCAAGGAGGAGGGCATTACAATAGTCTATAGAGATGTGAATCGTGTGATCGATCGTCTTAACGATCGATTTTGGCTGGGGGGGGGGGAGGGAATCTGATTGTCGCGGTTTTGGTTTTTTTTTTTAATCGTTTAAATTGTAAATCGGGGGAGGGCGGGAAAACCGGCACACTAAAACAACCCTAAAACCCACCCCGACCCTTTAAAATAAATTCCCCACCCTCCCGAACCCCCCCAAAATGTTTTAAATTACCTGGGGTCCAGTGGGGGGGTCCCGGTGTGATCTTCCACTCTTGGGCAATGGCTGCGTTAATAGAAATGGCGCCGGCGCCATTTTGGTTCCTGTCCCCCGACGTCATGAGTGCAGGAGATCGCACCCGGACCCCCGCTGGACCCCCAGGGACTTTTGGCCAGCTTGGGGGGGGCCTCCTGACCCCCACAAGACTTGCCAAAAGTCCAGCGGGGGTCCGGGAGCGACCTCCTGCACTCGGGCCGTATTGCAAAATGGCGCCGGCCGTATGGCCATACGGCCGGTGCCATTTTGCAATACGGCAATACGGCCGGCGCCATTTTGCAATACGGCCTGAGTGCAGGAGGTCACTCCCGGACCCCCGCTGGACTTTTCTCAAGTCTTGTGGGGGTCAGGAGGCCCCCAGAAGCTGGCCAAAAGTCCCTGGGGGTCCAGCGGGGGTCCGGGAGCGATCTCCTGCGCTCGTGACGTTGGGGGACAGGAACCAAAATGGCGCCAGTGCTACCTTTGCCCTGTCATATGACAGGGCAAAGGTAGCGCCGGCGCCATTTCTATTAACGCAGCCGTGGCCCGAGAGTGGAAGATCACACCGGGACCCCCCCACTGGACCTCAGGTAATGTAAAACATTTTGGGGGGGTTCGGGAGGGTGGGGGATTTATTTTAAAGGGTTGGGGTGGGTTTTAGGGTTGTTTTAGTGTGCCGGTTTTCCCGCCCTCCCCCTTCCCCTCCCCCCCTCCCCCTCCCCCTCCCCCGATCTACGATTTTTGACGATAAATCGGGGGAATTCCTATTGTATCGCGCCTCTGACGATTTTTGATGATTTAAAATATATCGGACGATATTTTAAATCGTCAAAAAACGATTCACATCCCTAATAGTCTATTTTGGAGAAAATAATAGACTGTAAAATGGTGCGAAAGTCTGTGAAGTATAGCAATGGTCTAAGTTTTTTAATTGTTTGCAGCTTGAAGTAGCAGTCACTGAGAATAGATTTTATGAAGGGTTTCAGGGTGAGTTGGTCATCAATCATAATCCCCAGGCTTCGAGTATGGGTGTGGAATGTTGTGGAAGAGTAGGAAGGGGGAATGGGTGGTAAAGGGCATTTGAAGGAGATGATGAGGAGTTCAGTTTTCTGAGGATTGAGGATATTTCAGGGATTAAAGCTCAAAATGTGACCTATCATAGATATATCTAGCTGTACAAAAACAATTATGGGATCCATTTTCAGCTGCTGCATGGCTTGGTTAGTTAGCCAAATTTAGGATTTTAGGTAGAAAGTTGAAATCCAGAACTTCTAGGGTAGCATTCTCAGAAATGCTCCCGTTCTACAAAGAGGACTTCAGATGCAGGCAAAGTTCCAATACATGGTTGAGGTAATGGTGCAGAGAAGAGGGCTTTAGATTAACTGGAAGTGAGCAACATTTTGTTGAAGAGGAATCTATTCTGAAAAAGATGGTTTTTACCTTAACCAGAGTAGAACCAGGCTGCTGGCACTAGCATTTATAAAGGGGATAGAGCAGCTTTTAAAATAGATCATGGGGGGGAAAGCTAACAATTGCTCAGAAGTGCATTTATTTATTTATTTATTTATTTAAGGATTTTTATATACCGCTGATTGGAAGTGAAGTATCTTAGGGGCAGATTTTATAACCTGCACGCGTGGCCTACATTTGTGTGTGCTACCCGGCGTGCAGAAATGTACGCCCAATTTTATAACATGTGCGTGCAGCCCGCACACATGTTATAAAATCTGGGGTCAGTGCTCAAGGGGGTGCACACTTGTGCACCTTGCGTGCGCCGAGCCCTAGGGGAGCCCCGATGGCTTTCCCTGTTCCCTCCACTCCCCCCCACCTTCCCCTCCTTTCCCCTATCTAGCCCACCCCCCAGCCCTACCTAAATCCCCCCCCCCCCCTTTATTTCAGGAGTTACACCTGCCTCTGGCTATACCGGCATGCCATCCCCCGGCACGGCCGCTGTGCCGGAGGACTCGGGGCTGCCCCCAGACTGCCCCGGACTGGTTCCCCGCCCCTTCCCACCCCTTTTTCAAAGCCCCAGGACATACGTGCATCCCGGGCTTCCACACATCGCCGAGCCTATGCAAAATAGGCTAGGCACGCACAGGAGCAGGTTTTCGGGGTTACGCGCGTAAGTTACACACGTAACTCTTTGAAAATCTGTCCCTTAAATGATACTAGCATAATGGGCAAATTGGAATATCTTGATAGAGAAGCTATGACTAAGGCAGAAGAAGCCCAACTACATTTAAATAAAGAACATACAGATATAAATGATGCCAAATTAAAAATCATAATTTGTGTTGTCTGTATGAGAATGCCAGAAGTCTAAAATATAAGATTGGAGAGTTGGAATATTTGGCTCTGAACAAAGATGTAGACATAATAGGCATCTCAGAGATCCGGTGATATCACAGTACAAATTATATCAAAATGATAGGCCAGGTCAAACTGGAGAAGAGTGTTAAGGATATGTTAAGGATGGCATAGAATCAAACATGATAAAACTCCTACAAGAGACCAAATGCACTATGGAAACTATATGGATAGAAATTCCATGTGTAATGTGGAAGAGTATAGTGGTGGGGGTTTACTACTATCTGCCAAGTTAGAATGAAAATGCTAGTAAAAATGAGGAAAGTTACCAAGTAGGCTGTACCATAATAATGGGAGGCTTCAATTACCCCAAAACTGACTGGGTAAATGTCTCATCGGCAAGGGTAGTAGGTGCCCTAGGCTACTTCTGCCTTGCGAGTTGCTCTGCCCCGGTCCCCCCCCCCCCCCCCCCCCCCCAGGTCGCGCCGCACTGCCCCTGCCTTGCCTATCTCCGATCTCGTTCTTGTGCTTCTCAGGGCTGCGAGCCACATGTGGCCTGATGATTCTCTACTCCTCTTTCCTGCGAGCGGTATCCTACTCACGGTATCACATGGCTGCTCTTCCACACCCCCTAAGGGTTGGTGCCATAGGCAACCGCCTAATTCGCCTAATGGATGTGCCGGCCCTGCTCATCAGGACATGCTAGAAAGGTAAGGTCTCTAGAAGCCATAAATGACTGCTTCTTGGAGTAACTGGTCATGAAACCAAAGAGAGGAAGGAATATTTTAGGTGTAATCCTCACTGTAATGCAGGATCTTGTGAGAGAGGTAACAGCAATAGTGACCATAATGTTATCAAATTTAACATAATCACTGAAAGGAGGACATTTCATTTGTGTGTGCTTTAACAATTTGACATTTTGAAAGGTTTTTTTTGTTGTTTTTTTTTAACCTATATGGTGCCTTAAGCAAATGAACACCAGAGAACTTAAGAACTTTGGTGTGGGCTGTCTGAAGTTTTTCTCTTTCTTTCTTTCTTTGTCACTGATTTGAATATTTTAGTCAGTTTTTTGTATTATGTTTTGTACACCGTGTTTCTAAGATTTATGTATTGAACTGTTTGGCTTTAAGCTTTATATTTGATTCCATTGTGAAGGATTCTTTATTGAGTATTGGATTAATCTTTTGGTAGCATTACATATGTTTTACAAAAATAGACATTTTGAACAGCTGCTCAATAGATGACCTTTGATGTAACTCAATTTCAAAATTAGCTTAAGGGATCCTACATAATTGACATAAATTGTGAGTAGACCTTTTAAATGATGCCTAATTGCAATGACTAACAGAAGCAGTATGTCATGTAGTCTTCAGAATGTGCTTTTGTTCATATGTTAATAAACTGTATGGAAATTGTTTCTGCTGAGGTACTTTGAACTTTCGGTAAAGTGGGTAAGAAATTGAAGAATTGAAATAAATAAAATGATCATATTGAAGGCTGATTAGAAGCTTACTCAGTTTTATATTTTATTTGAACTAGTTGATTAAAAATAAATTTTAGTTCATTTCACATTGATATATAGATTAAAATATATTTAGAATATTTTTCTTACACAATACTTAGCATCAACAGCAGTAGTGAGAGGACTCTACAATCTTCTTACATTAAACAATTCTGTGATTCATCATATCAAGTTTGTAGGGACATGTACAGAAAAAAAATGTTTGTTTCTGTTCATTAATGCATTTTGTATGTCTCCAAAATTCATTTTGTTCATTAAAAAAAAAAATTGTTTATTCATACCATTCTTTCAGTGTTTTTCCCATTTAGGTCAACGTGGGAAGCAATGCATCCTATTTTGAGCTCCAAAATTGGAATTTTCTATTCATGTTTTGCAAGACTTGCAGGCAAACATCAGTTACAGAGCGAAAGGTACTCCAAAACACCAGGAGGTCAATTTTAAAAGTGATGCTTGTGCAAAACTGCCCATATTCGCACATATGTGGGCTGTGCGCAAGCAATGCGGATTAGAAAAAGCTTCAAAGTATGCATGTTTATACCCATATGCATGTGAAAAATAAGAGGGCAGAAAAGGGGCAGGGATGGGGGCCAAACATTACATGCATAACTCCATATTTTAAAACCAGAGAACTTGGAATGCATCGGCTTGTTATCCCCCTAACTTTACTGCTGCTTCAGTTTTAGGACTAATAGTTCAGGGTGAGGGGTCTGAGTCAACTGCAGGGTGTGCAGGATAAAGAAGACCTTGATATTAACTGGTCAAACTGCTGGACTAATTGAAATAAATTGGGTTGTTCCTTGCGCGAGCGTGTTTTAAAATCCACCTACATGTGCGCATAAAAGCCAGCAAAGTTCTAGGAAAGAAACGCGAAGTACATTTTCTCGAGCAATCTCTAAAGATTAGGTGCATATGTAACCCTTAAAGTTCAATTTTCTTTATGACTCCTTGTGTCTGAAACCTGCACTTTGATTCCCAACCCAGTATCAGAAATGAATCCACACGCTCTTTAGTGAGTAACAGTTTTATCTTTACTGGAATGAATGACTGAAATAAATCTGTTCACTTCCTAAGCATCTGCATTTGTCATATAAACACATGTATATAGTACAAGAGAAAACTCAACTTTGTCATAAACTCATGTTAAGTATTTCAACCAGAATCAGCATGTGATATAGCACCCGACCTTAAGCAGTCTCTGAACAAGCAAAGTCCCAGATTGTATCCTACTGTGTGTCCATTTGAATTTAGAGCTGAAGAGGGCGTCAGTACTGCTGCTTCAACTGCCAAATCCACAATACAGCAGCCTCTATCCGAAAGAAGAGCTTCAAATCCTGACAGGGCACAGTTCAACTACTCCCAAGTCGTCCACAGCAGGGTTCCAGAAAAGAGAACCTTAATCAGCACAGATAATATTTATTAGTTCAGAGCAGGGCAGGAACTCTGTTCAAGCTGAGCAGTGATCTGTTCGCACACGCTCAATACAATCAAATTTTGAATCTCCTTTCCCCCCCCTCAGCTCTTAAAGAGACAGCACTCTATTGTCAGTCTTTTCATGTCACAATGATGATTCAACATTTCTCTGCCCTAGTTCCTAGAGGTATGTTACACATACTTATGTACCTTTGGTGTATTTTAAAACATATTTGTGCAAGTGCGCAAATGATTTAAAATTGCAGTGCATCTCTGCTCGTGTGTAGATATGTGCGTGTATGGGCACATGCATGCTCATTTAAAAATTATTCTATATAAGGTCAATTTTGAAAGCACTGCCTGTGCAAAAATGCCCACATACATGCACATGGAGGCCTCGAGTGAGCAACATGGATTTTAAAAAGCCATGAAGTACGCTTGTATGTTCCCATGCACTTGTCAAAAAAAAAGAGGGCAGAAGAGGGCTGGGGCATGAGTGGAGCATGGGTGTTCCAGGGTGGGGCCAACAGTTATGCCCATAACTCTGTATTTTAAAACTGGAGACTGTGGTGTGCGTCGACTTGATATCCAAGTAACTTTATTTTGCTCTAGATGAGGAGCAAGTCTGTAGATCTCAAGTTTTAGGGCTTACAGGACAGGGAGAGAAGTCTGAGTCAACTGTGGGGCATGCAGGATGAAGAACCAGAGGAATCATGAAGACCTAGATATTAACTGGTCAAATTGGTGGACTAATTGGAAAAACTTGTTTCTCCCTTGCGCAAGCATATTTCTAAATCTGCCTAAATATGTGTGAAAAATCCAGCAAAATCCTAGGAGAGATGCACAAAGTACATTTTCCTGAGCAATCTCCTAAAATTAGGTGCATACTTACTTACGTGTGTGCAAGTGCATGCGTGCTTAAAAATTGCAGCATATCTCTGCTCACTCACCAATATGTGTGTATATGGGCGCACAAGCACTTGTTGTAAAATTTGCCTGTAAAAATGAGGTGAAGAAGTGGCACCAAGAGTGTCATTAATAGTACAATGTACTGTAACAGGGCAAAGTAGCCCCATCAGAGGCATCAACAGCCCAAGGCACTGTGGGATCGATTTTCAAAACCGTGCATGCGCGTCCATGTGCTGATTTTATAACATGCGCAGGTTCGCGTATGTTAGGAAATCTGATGTCAGTGCGCACGTGTGCACCAGATTTTAACATCCACGCACGCATCTGCGGGCGGAGCACTACTCGCGCACACGGGGGGGAGGGGGGGGGTGTAATTTTCGAACTACAAGTAGTGACGTGATCGGCCTGTTTTCTGGTTCCCTTCCAGTCTGTTCCAATTAAGGAGCAAACTGGGAGGGAACTTCTCTACACAACTGTCCAACCTTCCTTCCCTTTCCCCTCTCCACCCCAACTCCTAACCCATACCTACCTACTCAAATTTTTTTTATTTTTCTACTTACTGCTCCTCCGGATCCAAAGTATTTCCTGCGTGCTGACCGACTGCCAGCGAGTGCTTCCCAGGACCAGCGGCTAATGGCCACTGTCCCGGCCGGCCTCTGTTCCGCCTCACCCAGCCCCTCCCAACCCAGCCTACACCTCCCAGCCCACCCATTTTTCAGGGTCCAGCACTTGTGCGCATATCAGTGGTTACGCGCTTGGCCCGGCTATGCATGTAACTGCTGGTATTTGCACACATGGCCCTTTGAAAATCGACCCGTGTGAGAAGAGAAAACAAGTGGCAAGAACAGCCCAAGACTCCAAAAGAAGGCCAAAGGGCACCAACAGCAGTGGCATAATGACCCCAAGAGACCATAAGAGGTACAACAAGTTTGTAAAGCATCAGGTTAACATGCAAGACCCATAATTAGTAGATATCACAGGAAAATTAGAAAATAATTTTGAAGTGAGCAGAAACAGAGACAGAAACAACAATGCACCAAAAGAAGTTTGGAGTAGCTGGAATACTGGTGTTTAAAACCAGAAAGCTTTAGGGGTGTGTATTCGTTTTCGACGTATTGTCAATCCACAACGTATATGTCCCTATTCATTGTATTTGTGGGGAAGCGAAACAAATCTCGACTCCCCATGAATATAATGTATCATCCGTTTCATCCGTTTGGCAGCGTGTGCTTTTCTTTGCCGCCATTTGCAATCGGAGGATGCCATTTGGGTGTATCCAGAGCCAAAAACCAGCCCTTTCCTGTGAGTCATCAGTGACCTCACAGCCCTGTCAGAGTGGGTCGGACAGGTTGGCACGGATACCGGAATGCAGCGTATCAGTGATAACATTTTGTGAAATGCACTGAATGCAGCCAATCGCGCTGTCATTCAGTGCTTGGTGAGAATTTTCCTGATGACCCAGCACTATATATACTTAAGCACATTGCGTGCCACGCACCTTCTTTGCAGGGGTGGTCTGGGGAGGTGGTCTCTGCGGAAGGTGGCTGCACTCAGAGCTAGTCTGAGTTCAGAAATCTATATTGAATTGCTAGCTAGGCTAGTTACTTAAGAGAAAAAGATATTTCTTTATTTTGCTGCAGCCCTGTTTGTTTTTCAAGCAGTTTATTTAGGTGATCTGAGACGGTTTCTCTGTGCCAGGGAAAGAAGCTGCTAGCAGTGCCATTTTGTTTAATTCACTCTCTGGGTTAGGCTGCAAGCAAGCACTATTTGGCTGTTGTAGCTGGGAGAGATATATTCAATTTTAGCTAGTTTGCTAGAATTTCCATTGGAAAATATATTTCATCGATTTTCCTGCTGTGCCAACAATTCCAGCTTTTTTAAACTGAATTTGTTTAATTCAACTCACTCAGTCTCTCTGTGCACTGAGCTTCAGTGGGCTGGCAGTTTAGCAGACTGAACTTTATTATTGGGACAGTCTGTGCAGTGAAATCCCCAGTCTGCCTCTTATGTGCTTACAAGCAAGCTGTGTGTGTGTGTGTGCATACCACACACGTTACATTAGTGCATAGCAAGGCACTGTGACAGTGGGCAGTGGGTAGTTTAACAGACTGAACTTCCATAATGTCAGGGAAAGCTAGATGTGGTCAAGTGATTGGGACTAGCAGAGGAGGCACTTCAAAAGGCACTAGTGCCAGTCCCCCATTAAAGTTAAAAAGGGACCTGTTGCAATCTAAACTCTTTGGAGGGGCAGGCAGTTCTATCCAGAAAAAAATGAAATCTGACCATGATGCATTGCCATCGCAACCACCTGTTTCTGACCCTTTAGTTTTGGAGGTGATGGAAGGGGAGGCTAAGTCATGCCAGACAAAATGTCAACACCCAAAAGCAGCAGGGGGACAGAAGTCTCGACTAAGACTTAGCGTTGACAATGTAGTGCAGTCACTGTTTGCTTCTAATTCAGATGAAGAATCATCTTGTGTGGGATTATCATCAGAAACAGAAGAAGTAATAGCTGATGAAGCTTTAGGAGGATCAGTTAGTCCTGTCTTAGCCTCCACTTCAGTGCAGCAGGGGAGAGATGAAACTGATGAGGAGGAGGAAGAGCAGTCAGCGCAGGCACAGAGGGTGACTGAGGCTCCTGGCATTGCTTCTCAGGGTGCACCCACTATTTCAGCTCCAGTGCCAGCATCCACCCCCAAGGCTTTAGAGAAGGGATGATCATGAAAGACATCTGCGATCTGGAGCCACTTTAAAGTGACGGATGACCCACGTTTTGCTCAGTGTAATTACTGTGACAGGGCTATTAGCAGAGGCAAGCAAATGGGACATCTAATTTTGGCATGACGCATCATATGAAGAGGCAAAACCCAACAACAATACTGCCATATGGGGATGGTGGCAGTACCAGTCAGGGGACCCCTTCGAAGCAGTGTAAAGTGGCTCAAAAGCAGCAGAGTCAGCCCATGCCCTCATCACCTTCTAGCAGTCAGGTGGCAGGCCAGCAACCCCCTGACAAGTGGCAGAAGCGACAACCCACCATTGAGGAAATGGGATGCAGTGTGGTAACGCTATCCCAGGGTAGGAGGCAGGCAGCCTCAAACGTTGTAAGCAGGAACATAGGGGAAATGATTGCCCTTGATGACCAGCCCTTGCAGTTAGTGGAGATAGTGGGTTTCAAGCGTTTTCAGAAGGTCGTGGTTCCAAATTACAAAGTGCCCTCCAGAACCACATTTAGCAGAAATGTCATCCCTAGCCTGTACAAACAGTGTCACAGTGGCATGCAAGTGCTGCTAGCTAAGGCAGAGGGGAGAGTGCATTTCACCAGCTATATCTGGACTGCCATGAATGCTGCACACTCTTAACTCTCCCTGACAGCACACTGGTGGGACCTGGCTGAGGCAGGGGCAAGCAACAGCTCTATTACTGAACAAGTATCAGGGTGGAGGTGGGCTTTACCGCACACCCACCTGATGGACCAGGCCCATACTACAGCCAATATTCTAGCATGCATCAGACAGATGCTGGAGGGCTGGCAACTACACCAGCGAGACAGGAATCCTCAGGCAGGTTCTTTGTCACAGACAATGGTGCAAACATGGTTAAGGCAATAAACGACGGGCACTTTAAGAACATCCGATGTTTTGCACACACTCTGCACCTGGTAGTGAAGTCAGCTCTGGGGTTGGATTCCAATGACAAAGAGAATGAATACCTGCATAGGTTAATACAGAAGTGCAGGAACATAGCAGCGCACGTCCACTGAAGTGTGAAGGCGGGGCAGGTTCTCTGGCAAAAGCAGATGGATTTGGAGATGCCTCACAAGCTTCTCATTCAAGACATTGCCACCCGGTGGAATTCCACCTTTATGATACTCGAGAGGTTAGTGGAGCTGCAGACACCCCTTCATGAACTTTCTGGTACAATGGACATAGGTGTGCAGAATCCCCTAGGGCATCATGATTTAGGGATGTGAATCGGGCTTTGGACGATTGAAAATATCGTCGATATTTTCAAAATCGTCAGAAATCAGTGCTCTCCCAAAACGATAGGAAAACCCCACGATATTGATCGTGGGGCTTCCCTTATCGTTTTGGGGGAGGGCGGGAAAAACGGCACACAAAAATAACCCCTAAACCCACCCCGATCATTTAAAAGTAACCCCTTAGCATCCCCCACCCTCCCGACCCCCCCCAAAACCTTTTCACAGGTACCTGGTGGTCCAGTGGGGGTCCCGGGAGTGATCTCCCGCGATCTCCCGCTCTGGGCCATCCTCCGGCTACCGGGCCGTCCTTTGCCCTTACCTTGTGACAGGGTATCCGTGCCATTGGCCGGATCCTGTCACATGGTAGGAGCACTGGATGGCCGGCGCTATCTTGTGCTCCTACCATGTGACAGGGGCTGATCAATGGCACCGGTAGCCCCTGTGACATAGTAAGGGAAGGCTATCGGCGCCATTTTGGTTCCTGGCACCCGACGGCACGAGTGCAGGAGATCGCTCCTGGACCCCCGCTGGACCCCCAGGGACTTTTGGCCAGCTTGGGGGGGGCCTCCTGACCCCCACAAGACTTGCCAAAAGTCCAGCGGGGGTCCGGGAGCAACCTCCTGCACTCAGGCCGTATTGCCAGTATTCAAAATGGCGCCGGCACTAGCCTTTGCCCTCATATGTCATATGTCACATAGTGAGGGCAAAGGTAGCGCCGGCGCCGTATTAGGAGCTACCACCCAGGAAAAAGATCTAGGCATCATAGTGGATAATACTTTAAAATCGTCGGCTCAGTGTGCTGTAGCAGTCAAAAAAGCAAATAGAATGTTAGGAATTATTAGGAAGGGAATGGTTAATAGAACGGAAAATGTCATAATGCCTCTATATCGCTCCATGGTGAGACCACACCTTGATTACTGTGTACAATTCTGGTCGCCGCATCTCAAAAAAGAGATAGTTGCAATGGAGAAGGTACAGAGAAGGGCAACCAAAATGATAAAGGGGATGGAACAGCTTCCCTATGAGGAAAGGCTGAAGAGGTTAGGGCTGTTCCGCTTGGAGAAGAGACGGCTGAGGGGGGGATATGATAGAGGTCTTTAAGATCATGAGAGGTCTTGAACGAGTAGATGTGACTCGGTTATTTTCACTTTCGAATAATAGAAGGACTAGGGGGCATTCCATGAAGTTAGCAAGTAGTACATTTAAGACTAATCGGAGAAAATTCTTTTTCACTCAACGCACAATTAAGCTCTGGAATTTGTAGCCAGAGGATGTGGTTAGTGCAGTTAGTGTAGCTGGGTTCAAAAAAGGTTTGGATAAGTTCTTGGAGGAGAAGTCCATTAATGGCTATTAATCAATTTTATTTAGGGAATAGCCACTGCTATTAATTGCATCAGTAGAATGGGATCTTCTTAGTGTTTGGGTAATTGCCAGGTTCTTGTGGCCTGGTTTTGGCCTCTGTTGGAAACAGGATGCTGGGCTTGATGGACCCTTGGTCTGACCCAGCATGGCAATTTCTTATGTTCTTATGTTCTTAAAAATCCACAAACTGTTATTAATTAATAAGCAATAGTAGCTTGACATCTATTTCATGTTTGGGTACTTGCCAGGTTCTTGTGAAGATTGGCAACTGTTGGAAACATGATGCTGGGCTTGATGGACACTTGGCCTGACCCAGTACATCATATCTTATGTTCTAAAATAGTGATATATGTACCACAAGGCACCTAAAGAGCAGCAGAAATCATCAACAATAGTGAAACAACAAATTGAATAAAAACTTGACTCTATCGTTGCATTTTACCCATTTGTTTAAAACAAATGCACATCCTTAGTGAGCGGGTTTCATGCTGCCGGAAATCATTAGTAAATCCAAAAATGATATCTGGCTGCTTTCTCTTAAAACACTCCAAATGAAGAAAACAAGGTCCATAACCTTAAAGGGAGTGGCATCAGATCTTTGGAACTCACTTCTCTCTTCTCTGCAAGATGTTAACAATTGCTCAGATTTTTGGCACCATCTGAAAACATGACTACTTGAACCAAAGTCTTACATAGACTGATAACGTGGCTTACTGGCCAGCAGATCCACAAACCGAACAAACCTGACCTATTACTTCATTTTCAGTTTTTATTTTATTTTACCCAGGAATTTATCAGTGTTTATTATAAAAAGAACAAAAATAGGAGAAATCAGTGGAAAGAAAAGACACTTTTTCAAGGTAAATATAATTTGTAGCCTTATTGTAATTTATATTGATAAATTATTGGGAAAAATAAAATAAGAACTGAAAATAAAGGTCCCTACCTATTACCAAAGTTGATGTAAACTGAAAATGTTATGTAACCTATAATCCAGACACAATTACATTATGAAAAACATTCCCTGTTATTTATGCATAATGTTTTAACCCTTATTTTTATTGTAATCTGCTTTGAAGTGATGCACTTGCTACAAAAGATAGAATAGAAATCTCAAATTATATTAATTATGTTGGCTAACATTAGGCATCCTGGGTGAGCAAAGTGGTCCTTATCTTCTATATGTCGACATAATCAAAAAAATTGTATTATACCATTTTAGCCTCTGCTATTCATTTTTAAAAATTGAATCCATTTGTTTAACTTTAGAAAAAGGCCAGTTAGAGATTGTGTGAACCAGGAACTTCACACAGGCAGAAGCAGCCTGAACAAACAGGTTATAAGACAGAGAAAGTTCTAAAGTCAATTTCAGTGGAAACATTGTCTTAAGGCAGAAAGGAAAAATGAGCAAATGAGTTAGCTAGGGCATGATAAAGCCAGAAGGTACTGGAAACAGAAGGCTGCTGGGAAATGTAGTTCATATATCTTTGACAGAGAAGCAATTAAGGTGAAGGTAGCAGTGACAGAAGGCTGTAGTTTAAAGGAAGAAAGCACACCTTTCAGCAGAACCAGTTAGGGAGCCAAAAGAGGGAGAGAGGTCTCACCCAAACCTACATGCAGAGATGTCTGCAGCCTTTGGCAAGGGATTTTGAATCTGCAAAAGGAATAGTCAGGAAGGCAATTCTATATGGTCCTGGGGAACTGGGCTGACTTACAGCTGATTACTAGGGATGTGCATTCATTTAAAACAAATGTGGAAAATGCGACAAATAAGGGCAGTTTGTTTCATTCACTGCCACACATCAAAATGGTGCCATCTTCTGGGGTGACTGCAACAGAATTAATTAACTTTGGCCCGACCCCAGCAGATGACTTCAGTTGGAGAAGAAAATAAGTAAGAAGAGGACATCAACAGAGCTGCTCCAAGGCCTCGGCTCCAGGCCTGGGAATGACCCTAGGCTGGAGCCTAGGCCCCATGATTGGAGTTAGGTACAGGTTGATGCCACAGTTTTGGGACCCAGCTTCCAGGCCAGGCCTATGCCCAGGCCTTGGCCTAGACAGAAGTCCAGGCATTAGGACCCAGTCTCTGGCTGGGACCTGGCATCGGGCTTGGGTCTAGGTTGAGGTCTTGGCATCAGGACCTGGCATCTGAGCCTGGCTGTTGAATTGGGGCTCCAGCCTAGGTCAAGGCCCAGGACTTGGGATTCAGCCTATGGGCCAGGCCCCTGCATTGAGGACCCAGAGTTGGGACCTGGCCTCTGGGCTGGGCTGCGGTGTCAGGCCTCTGCCCAAGCCTGAGCACTGGCCTAGGCTGAGGCCCAGACATTGGGACCTGTCCTCTGTTCCATGCCCCAGTATCAGGCCTAGGTCTGGGTTGAGGTCCCACCAGCAGGACCTGGCCTCTGTGCCAGTCTGCAGCATTGGGCCTGGGCTCTGGCCTAGGCCAAGTCCCTGTCATCAGGAACTTACCTCCAGGCCATGCTACAGAGAGGGAACCTGGGCCTGGGATCTGGCCTAGGCATAGGCATTGGTCTTGCATTGGACTAGCCTGAAGTTCCAGTGTCCTACTGCATCCTTGGCCTATGCAAGGCCAAGGCTTCAGTCTGGGCCTAGGCCTCACCGGCAGATCCCCCTGAGACCAGGTAAGTGGGGGCCAGTGGAATCCTAAACCCAGCAATTTTCTGGGTGGGTGAGTGGGAGGGAGGGACAGGAGGTCTTGGAAGGTCCCATTTTCATAGTTTTACCCATTTGGAGTTTTGGTTAATGTTGATTCCTTTTCTTCACATGAACGAAATTAATCAAAGAATCCATGAATCAAAATTCGTTGGGAAAAAACTCCTGAAAACAAACCGAAAAACAAAAACAATTTTTTTTTCCCCGTACACCCCTACCAATTCACATTGTATCTTACTGTGGAAGTCCTGGTGTCTCAGGATAAGAACTGAAAACTTTAGGTGTGAACTATGAAGTGAACACTGATACTTGGAATAAAGTTACTTTTTACTGCAAGAAGCTGGCTCTGAGCAGTGAGTTCCAGAAAAATGTCAGCAGGTTGTGCAGGGCCTAGGCGGCGATCTTTGACAGACACACTTAAGGACAACTTCTGAAAGAGCTCTGGATCACCTCCTGTTGAAAATAATGATTAAAAGCAGCAGGAATTACAGTTGTAATTACAATTATGAACAGTTCTTATAGATAAAACTAGACCCATATTTCTTCTAATGTTTTTCTGGCTGGCTGCTGAAAGGAATGCAAACTGCTTCAATCCATTGAATGAATGTGTGGAAGGACATAAATACTTCAATTAGCAGTCCCTCTCCTTTTTCATGCTCTTGACCGCCATGGTAAATGAACTGTCTTTGGAATGTGCACAGTTATGTTGTGCAAGTCTAAACACATTCTCTCCTTTCCTACCTCTTCTCAGACAACCAGAAGGGATAATTTTATAGCAGCCCACACAAACTGGAAGGCAAATACATGTATAGGTTACACCAGTTTTCAAAGGGAAAGCTATGCGTATACATTTTGAAAATTATTCCACTGAAATTTTCCATACAGAATAACACTTGCTAAATTATGCACAGACTTTTTTGGGAAATCTTATGCACATTCTTTTGAAAATACATAAGTTTTTATGCAAGTGCAACCCCCCCCCCCCCCCCCCCCACGAACACACACAGTCCGGTCAAACTTATTTTTGGACAGTGGACATGATGACTTACACTGTTTTACTCACAAAAGTCCCCCTTAGAAAATAACCCTCTCTCTGGACAAATTTAAACTTTTCATGGATCTCCTAAGGAGTTCATTTTGCTACATTATTTTAGTAAATATTTTTTTAAGCTGGAAAGAGATGAACAAAAAAAGCATATATACTTGTAATATTGTGAAAGGATTCTTACATTTAAAGTTTATACAGTAATACTATTCACAAAAACACAGTATATAAAAGACAATGCAATAGTTTCTCTTCTCTATATGCAATACACTGAGCAACAAAGTGTGGCCACAATTCTAAATAAGGATCAAATGGCTTTAATGTTACAAAGCATTTGCTTTGTTTGTACAGTTTGCAATTCTGCCTATTAGGATTGGAAAAAAAAGACAATAATTTTATAGCAGCACATATTTACTTTCCAAATAGAAAATGATGACTGGCTATGAATAGAAATAGAACAATATTCATGTGGTTTGAAACTTTGGAAGAGGCTACAGCAGTCTGAATTTTGTAGAAAACACCAGAAACTATGGTTGATTTTTATTTATTGCTCCTCTGCTAGAATTATTTTTGGATTGAAACTGGACCGAGCTTAGAAATCATCAAGACAATATATTTGCCAGAAGCATGTACAGGGCTAGGTATCTGTATGAAGTATGCAAAGAAAAATATGAAAGGTCCAAATCCCTTGATAAGAAAAATTTGGTGGCTTTCAGCATCCTTGAATTGACCCAAGCTCAGGGCTTCAAAAACCTGCAAGACTTCAGTGAGAGATTTGCCAACTGCATCAATCGAGCTCGAGTGAGTGCTGGAATAGAGAAATGTTATCTACAGGAAACAATTGGAGACCTTCCAGGGGATGGACGAGCTCTCTGACCTAGTGGAAGCATTTGAAGAACAGATTGAACTGAGTGGGAAATGATCAAATAGCTTTCTTTTGACTGTAACAAGCTTCAGAGAGAATATAATGATGCTCAGCAAATGCTTGATGAGTTTCAAAACAAGTAGGCAACCAATTATTTTTTAGTTTATTTATATTTTAACAAGCCAGGAACCTTCCCGGTCAAGACTTGTTTTTCGAATGACATTTGGACAAGCAGGTAATTGGCATGCTTCTCAAATCAGATTATTAAACTAAAGGATAACGTTTAAATTATATTTCTTTCTGTATTATAAAAAGTAGTATCCATGTATAACTATTTGATTAAAATTTGACATGTTGATCTTTAAGTCAATTTCAATAACATTTTAAAGACTGCTCTATCTCTTTCAACCTGTTAAATCCATAGTCTGCCACAGGCTTCAGAAAAAAAAAGTTTTATTGTATTCATTAATTGAGAGTGAAGAGAGATGTGGAACAGAAGGTTATTTGTTTTCAATGAGTATATTACCCACTAGAAAAGGTAAGTTGAGGACTACTGTATGTTTCTGAGGTAGCCATACCTATGGCATATTTTACCTGATAAGAACATAAGAAATTGCCAAATCGGGTCAGGCCAAGGGTCCATCAAGCCCAGCATCCTGTTTCCAACAGTGGCCAAGCCAGGTTACAAGTACCCAAACATTAAGTGGATCCCATGCTATTAATGCCAGTAATGGCAATGACTATTCTCCTCCAAGAACTTATCCAAACATTATTTAAACCCAGCTACACTAACTGCACTAACCACCTCCTCTGGCAACAAATTCCAGAGCTTAATTATGCATTGAGTGAAAAAGAATTTTCTCTGATTTGTTTTATATGATTTACTTGCTAACTTCATTGAGTGCACCCTAGTCCTTCTTTTATCTGAAAGAGTAAATAACTGATTCATATTTACCCATTCTAGCCCTCTTATGATTTTATAGACCTCTATCATATCCCCCCCCTCAGCCGTCTGTTCTCCAAGATGAACAGTCCTAACCTCTTTATCCTTTCCTCATAGAGGAGCTGTTCCATCCCCTTTATCGTTTTGGTCACTCTTCTCTGTACCTTCTCCAGCGCAACTATATCTATTTTGATATGCAGTGACCAGAACTGTACACCATACTCAAGTTGCGGTCTCACTAAGGAGCAATACATGTTAGCATATAGAAAATAAACAGAGGTGATATTAACAGCTTGAATGGGTTTGTTGCGGTCCCGGTTGCGACCGGGGCCTTACCTTCTCTTCTCCTCCGGTCCCGGCGGCGCAAGCATCGACAGCGTCCTCAAGGAGGCCGCCGCAGGAACGCCCTTTCTCTAGGTGCGCGCGGGAGGGGCGCTGAAATAGCCCGCTTCCCACCGCGCGATGCTCCGCCCCTTCGGCTGACGTCAGACGCCAGGGGGGATTTAACCCCGGTCTCTGCACTTACTCAGGGCCTTGCACCGGGTCCCTCCTTGGTCCCTAGTTGCTCCTGGCTTTGAGGTGTGTCTGCTACAGAGTCTGCCTTCCAGCTACAGAGTCTGCCTGCCTGCTTCAGAGTCTCCCTGCTTGTCTGCCACCGTACCTGCCTGTTTGCCTGCTACGTTGCCCGCTTGCTCCAGTGGCCGGGCCCCTACGGGCTCCTCCCGGGGGGGCTCCGGTCTCTGCCACAGTCCCTGCCTGGCTCCAGTTCAGAGTCTTGCCTCAGTTCCTGCCTGGTTCCAGTTCCAAGTCTTGCCACAGTTCCTGTCTGATTCCAGCTCCAGCCTGCTTCAGTTCCTGCCTGAGTCCGGCTCCCTGCCTGCCTGCTCCAGTTCCAGCTTCCGTGATCACCTAAGCCCCAGCAGCTGGGCTCCCACGGGCTCCTCCCGGGGAGTACCGGCTTCCAGGGTGAAGCTCACCTCCAGCTCCTGCCTGGTATCCGCCTCCCGACCTGTCAATCACTAGAAACTATAGTTCACCTCTCCCCAGTCTCTCACAGGTTGGCCCAAGGGTCCACTAAACAGCTCATTCACAACAGGGTTTGCAAAGAATGGGGTGGGTGTGAGTTTCAGCTTTGTGTGATTAGTGTTGTATTTGAAATGGAGCTTGGACACACCAAGATAAACTTATGGTTATTTGCAGCTATTTGGCATAGCGTGGAGTTTTACGTTTCCACGCAGCAGCATGTTTTTGTTACGTACTCCCACGTGGTATTAGGACGCTTTCACGTCCATACTCAATGGTACGTCGTGGCGAGCCCTCAGGCGTGCCTTCAGGTGTTGTGAGCGTTGGGCGGCAGCGGTATTAGAACTTGCTTAAAAGACCAGTGGAAATCAAATTTACTGACAATTCTGTGGAGAAGTGTGATTCTTATGGTTCAAGTGTCAGGTTTGGAAGTGTTGCAGAATAAAAACTGTTGTTGCATTAACTGCTGGTGCAGCAGTCAGGTATGCCTTTTTTGGTTTTGTAGGAGTGTTGAGTGTGCTATAGTGATAGCAGGGCATGTAATTTTGAAATTAGTAAGGTTATGCATTATCATAGGTACTGCTGGGAATATGTATGAGAATCAGCCAAGTTAAGTAAGCTTTGAGATCCAGTCTGTGATGGTCACATATATTAAGTTAATAATGTTATGGAGTGGGTAAAATCCGGGACAACATGGAAGGTCCATTGAAAGTGAATTTTTGAATACAGGTTTGGTAAGCATTTTTTCAAATTGTTTGGATAAGAACATAAGAACATAAGAAAATGCCATACTGGGTCAGACCAAGGGTCCATCAAGCCCAGCATCCTGTTTCCAACAGTGGCCAATCCAGGCCATGAGAACCTGGCAAGTACCCAAAAACTAAGTCTATTCCATGTTACCATTGCTAATAGCAGTGGCTATTCTCTAAGTGAACTTAATAGCAGGTAATGGACTTCTCCTCCAAGAACTTATGCAGTCCTTTTTTAAACACAGCTATACTAACTGCACTAACCACATCCTCTGGCAACAAATTCCAGAGTTTAATTGTGCGTTGAGTAAAAAAGAACTTTCTCCGATTAGTTTTAAATGTGCCCCATGCTAACTTCATGGAGTGCCCCCTAGTCTTTCTATTATCCAAAAAAGTAAATAACCGATTCACAACTACCCATTCTAGACCTCTCATGATTTTAAACACCTCTATCATATCCCCCCTGAGCCGTCTCTTCTCCAAGCTGAAAAGTCCTAACCTCTTTAGTCTTCCCTCATAGGGGAGCTGTTCCATTCCCCTTATCATTTTGGTAGCCCTTCTCTGTATCTTCTCCATCGCAATTATATCTTTTTTGAGATGTGGCGACCAGAATTATACACAGTATTCAAGTTGCGGTGTCACCATGGAGCGATACAGAGGCATTATGACATTTTCCATTTTATTCACCATTCCCTTTCTAATAATTCCCAACATTCTGTTTGCTTTTTTGACTGCCGCAGCACACTGAACCGACGATTTCAACGTGTTATCCACTATGACGCCTAGATCTCTTTCTTGGGTTGTAGCATCTAATATGGAACCCAACATTGTGTAATTATAGCATGGGTTATTTTTCCCTATATGCATCACCTTGCACTTATCCACATTAAATTTCATCTGCAATTTATCCCAATCTGCTTGTGATTTAACTACTCTGAACAATTTTGTGTCATCTGCAAATTTGATTATCTCACTCGTCGTATTTCTTTCCAGATCATTTATAAATATATTGAAAAGTAAGGGTCCCAATACAGATCCCTGAAGCATTCCACTGTCCACTCCCTTCCACTGAGAAAATTGTCCATTTAATCCTACTCTCTGTTTCCTGTCTTTTAGCCAGTTTGCAATCCACGAAAGGACATCGCCACCTATCCCATGACTTTTTACTTTTCCTAGAAGCCTCTCATGAGGAACTTTGTCAAATGCCTTCTGAAAATCCAAGTATACTACGATTAGTTTTAAATGTGCCCCATGCTAACTTCATGGAGTGCCCCCTAGTCTTTCTATTAGTCTTCATGGAGTGCCCCCTAGTCTTTCTATTATCCGAAAGAGTAAATAACCGATACACCTTTATACACCCTGTATTATAAATTCTTAAGGTGTGGCTTTATGTGTTGTTTTCCCAGATAGTTAATATCCCCCTGATGAAGCTGGCAACAGAGAAACAAGGGCCTCCTGTAGGGGTTGTACTGTGGTGAAAGATGAAGCATTGTCTCTAATTTTGATGAAGGAAGAAGCATATAGTGAAGAGCACCAGATGAAGACAAATTTAATCTCTTATACATCTCCAAATTCAGATGCACACATGTATTGATTATATCCAATTATATAATGTATCAAGAATAGGGAAGACTAGTGAATAGTCAGATAATTGTACCACTGGGTTAAATCATTTATAGAGTTGTAAGTGGTGCTGTGTAACTACAGGTTGTAAAAATACATGTGTTTTTTTGTATTTTGAAACAATTTGCATACTGAATAAGTTGCATTTTTGTAAAATCTGGTAGGCAACTTCATGTTGCCCTAATTTTGATTTTAATTGAGTGAATGTGTGAATGAGTGAGTGAGTTTTATGACACACTTTCTATGTAATTTGGTAATATGTTTTGATAATAAAGATTTGTCCCCTCTTACGATTCAAGTATGATTCTAGTTCCCGACTAGAACGATGCACGGCAACCTTCAAAAAAAGACTCAAAACCTGGCTTTTCGGTCAAGCCTTTCCGTTATCTCAGTTGACCCCTCCTTCCTTTCTAGACTCACCAACCTCAAGACCATCCACCAGTTGTTACGTCTCGATCTCCTAAACCAGACATAGCATCACAGCCAAGTCTAGTTTTAATTTGTAATTTCTTTCTTTTAATCTCAATTTTATTCTTTAAGCTCTAATCTTAATTTCTTTCTTTTAGTTTTACCTCCACCTTTGATGTTTTGCCCCCCTCCTCTTTCCCCCCTAACCTCGCGCATGATCCATTACCACCTGTTTCTCTGGCCTCTGTTTGCGCAGACGTAACTTTCTAGCAAAGTTAGCTTTGGTTTCCACATCTTAGATATCAGAGAAATGTGATCCTTGTTTCGTTGTTTGATGTATTTTTAACAGTTGTTCTGTTATTTGATGTATTATAACAGTCCTATAACATTTACTCTATGTTTGGTGAATTATAACAGTTTAGAACAGTTATCGCTCTCTGGAGGAGCTCTATATTTATCCATACCCATTGGATCCCAGTTACCTGTACCCCTTGTTCGATGTAATGCATTCGTTGTTATGCCATTCCTCGTTTCGATGTAAACCGATCTGATATGTTCTTTTGCACATGAATGTCGGTATAAAAAAGTTCCAAATAAATAAATAAATATAAATAAATATTTTTTGTTTTAGTTACCATTCCCTTCCTAATAATTCCTAACATTCTATTTCCTTTTTTGACTGCCATAGCACACTGAGCTGATGTTTTCAATGTATTATCAACTATGACACCTAGATCTTTTTCCTAGGTGGTAGCTCCTAATATGGACCCTACCATCATGTAACTACAGCATGGGTTATTTTTTCCTATAAGCATCACCTTGCACTTGTCCACATTAAATTTAATCTGCCATTTGGATACCCAATCTTCTAGTCTCACAAGGTCCTCCTGCAATTTATAATAATCTGCTTCTGATTTAACTATTCTGAATAATTTTGTATCATCTGCAAATTTGATTACCTTATTTGTCGTGTTCCTTTCCAGATCATTTATAAATATATTTAAAAGCCCCGGTCTAAGTACAGATCCCTGAGGCACTCCACTGTTTACCCTTTTCCACTGAGAAAATTGTCCATTTAATCCTATTCTCTGTTTCCTGATTTTTTAAGTTTGTAATCCATGAAAGGACATTGCCTCCTATCCCATGACTTTTTAGTTTTCTTAGAAGTCTCTTATGAGGGACTTTGTCAAACGCCTTGTGAAAATCCAAATACCCTACATCTACTGGTTCACCTTTAACTACATGTTTATTAACCCCTTCAAAAAAATGAAACAGATCTGTGAGGCAAGAATTCCCTTGGGTAAATCCATGCTGTGTTCCATTAAACCATGTATTTCTATATGGTCTGTGATTTTGATCTTTAGAATAATTTCCAACATTTTTCCCAGCATTGAAGCCAGGTCTATAGTTTCCCAGATCACCCCTGGAGCCCTTTTTAAATATTGGGGTTACATTCACCACCCTCCAGTCTTCAGGTACAATGGATGATTTTAATGATAGGTTAAACATTTTAACTAATAGATCTGAAATTTCATTTTTTATTTCCTTCAGAACCATGGGGTACATACCATCCAGTCCAGACAATTTGCTACTCTTTAGTTTGCCAATCTGGTCTACAACATCTTCCAGGTTCACCGGTATTTTGTTCAGTTCATCTGACTCATCACCCTTGACAACCTCTCTGGAACCGGTATCTCCCCAACATCTTCATTAGTAAACACAGAAGCAAATAATTAATTTAGTCTTTCTGCAATGGTCTTATCATCCCTAAGAGTTCCTTTAACCCTCATTCATCTAACAGTCCAACCGACTCCCTCGCAGTTTTCCTGCTTTGGATATATTTTTAAACATTTTTATTATGAGTTTTTTTCCACTAAAGCCAACTTCCTTTCAAATTCTCTCTTAGTCTGTCTTATCAATGTTTTACACTTAACTTGACAATGTGTATGCTTTTTCTTATTGCCTTCAGTTGGATCCTTCTTCCATTTCTTGAAGGACTTTTTTTTGGCTAAAATAGCCTCTTTCACCTTACCTTTTAACCATGCCAGTAATAGTTTTGCTTTCCTTCCACTTTTCTTAATGCTTGGAATATATTTGGACTGCGTTTCTAAGATTGTATTTTTAAACAATGTCCATGCCTATTGTACACTTTTAACCTTTGCAGCTGCACCTTTCAGTTTTTTCTATTTTCCTCATTTTATCAAAGTTCCCCTTTTGAAAACAAAGACACAACCTTGTTAAACTTTCACTACTTGATTGGCTTATAACAAATGTGAGACATTTTTGGAAATAGAATCATTGTTATACATACCAGGATAAATTATATAGTGGTCCTCTATAGGTTATGTGGGGTTCCATCCTCTAAGAAGGTGCTCAGCCCACTTTGTAAGAAGTTCTACCTGCCTGCCATTGAGGAAGAGCTGAAAACCATGGCTCAAAGGGCAGCTATTCTGTACCAATAATCACAGCAGGAGCAGGTTTTGCAACTGAGTCACAAGGAGTTGAATCAGGAAGAAGCATCTCTGTACCAGATCCCCTCCGAGTTCTTAATACATTTTCATGATAGCCTGAGAGCTGAGGTGACACCTCTTAACCACATGGTCCTCTGGCAACCCTAGCAATGTGATGCATGGGAATGCATCACCTGCGTGCCCTTCTGCATGGCAAGCCCTGATGTGGGTTAGCACGCTCCACCGGCAGGGCTTGCAGCTTTGGCTTCAGTGCAGGTACTTCCCTAGGAGGTGTTGGAACCTCCCTTGCTTGTTGTAGTTGTTGTAACAGATGGGCAGTCTCCTCTCAAGTACCTCTTACTGGAATCAGCAGTATATACATTTCTCAATACCTTAAGCTCCTATTGTTTTCTGCAATGGACAGAAATCTCTTCCAAGATGATTCCTTTATTTTTCAGATTCTTTCATAATAAAGGAACCTCTCCCCCAATGTAGAAGATACTGAGCCCCTGGTATCAAGGGCACTCAGCTCCAAAGAATAAAAATAGAATTTAAATCCAAAAGGGGAAAAATCAAAGCAAAGACTGGAAAGGTGGGAAAACTTCCTTGTCTTCCAAACCAAAGAGATAGTCCCAAAATAGTTAAATTAAAGTTGAAACTCCTCTGCATCGGGTAACTGTCAGGTCCATCCTCTGAAGGAGAGATGGCGCACAGCACATCTTCCCTGCTCTGTGATCCAGCCTTGATTACAGGGATATCCCAATCCTCCGCAACAAGGGGGGACAAGGTTCTCACAGTGAATTCTCCAAAATGGATTAAAAGAGTAAAAAGACACCAAATGGGGATACACTTGCAGGCAGACTCTTAAGGGAAACCCAGACTCTGATCCTTTCAATAATTAAGAAAAATAAAAGACACGGTGACAGAGAGCTCCTGTCTAACCAAAATCCAAACTAAAATTCATGAGGATTGATGGTGCTTGAGGATGATAATCAGCTAGAAACACCATCTGCAGCTCTCATTGGAGAGTGTGGAGTAAAACACACAGCTCTATTTACTACATCAGCACTGGACCTCCCCAGTTAGTTAGTACATTCATTTTTTGGAGGGAAACCAAAGGTTCCCTACACTTCCCTGGAGATATCATAAGTCAGTGCTGAATCAGGTTTATGGGGAGAATACATCATGAGTAGAATTTATAATTCCTTCTACTGTCTATTTTTGAGACACAGTTAAATGATTCCTTATTAGGATCTCTTCCTCTAGGTGCATTTTAGATACCTGAGGATCCAGGTCCTTTTCTGTCTCCTCCTTGGCAATCATCAGAGTTTCTCACTTTACCCCTGGCTTTAACAAATTGACATGATATATATGGAGATGTTCTCTCCTTCTTCGTATTTCATAGTCTACCAGATTTAATTTAATTTTCAATTTCTAAACCACCTTTCATGACTTGATAGCTAAAGCAGATTACAACAATTTGTTGAGTGACATGGACCATGACTAATATCTTTTCACCTGGTTTATATTCTCACTGCCTAGCTCCCATATTATAATTCTTCTCCTATTTCTTCTGTACATTAATCAGATTTTCCCATTCAAAATAAGACATGATATCACCATATGACATTAACTGATCTGCCCCATGCCCCATGATTTGGTGACCCCCAACACATTGTGTTCCTTGTGCAATCTTTTCACCAACAATGGGATAATAGTGCTTCTTACTTGTGTCTGCCTTCTCCTCTGCTAGTTTCAGCCTAAAGTTTGAACATGCAGTGCTATATACTCTTGTGTAATCTACCGGCACAGCACATAAAGAGTCTTTTTGAAAATGACAGAGGAAGAGGTAGCTGTAGTTAAAAAGCACTACTCTACTCCTGTTAGCAGGAAGGAGGGAAATGATCATGATGGGGTTCAGGGTTGTTGGTGGTGATTAATAGGATCGGGATTGGGGGTGGGGGGCATTGTGGGAGGAGAAGGGCCATGCAGGGGTGGATAGGGGAAAGGATCATATCTAGGTGTGGATACTCTGGAGAGGAAAAGGATCATTCCAAGGAAAGATGAATGGGAGGATTTTACCCGTGGGTGAAGGAGAGAAATATACTAGTGTTTTGGAGAAAAAAGATCCTGAACAGGCTGATTTTTCCCAGGCCTCACATTCCACATCCTGCACCCCAAATCCTCCTAGGATCAAGTCTGTATTACTGAAAAGTCCATAAAACACATGAATACATTTTCTACCATTAATTAAGGATTTCAAAGGGAAGGATGGTTATGAATATAGATGAATTTACATGAAGTAAGAAAATTAGGCAGAAAGTAATGCTCTGTTAAAATACAAGTGACAAACTGAATCATATATAAGAGCTATGATTTCCAAATTTCACAAATAATCAGCAAAAACATAGGAATTGAATACGTAAACCTTAAGGAGGTAATTTTTAAAGGAGTTACACATGTAAATGTTGTTGCGGTTCTGGCCATGAGTGCCGTGACCAGACCCTTACCTCCGTGCTTCTTAACCTACTCCCGCTTCTGGAGGCCTGGTTTGCGCCCTGTTCGGCGGCGTCCCCGCGGAGGCCTCGCCGCCGGGAAGCTTCCCCATGGACGCCCTGCTTCTAGGCGCGCGCGCCACATGGACGCTTTTCTAGGCCGTTTCCCGCCAGTGGTGACTCCGCCCAGTTCCTGATGTCAGACGCCGCGGCCTTGATAAGCCGGCCGCGGACACTCAGTCTTTGCCTTGCAACGGGCTTACCTCCTGGGTCCCCATTGCGCCGTGCCCCGGAGTGAGTTGCCTTCCTACTCCCTCCGTTCCTGCTTGCCTGCTACAGTACCTGCTTGGTTCCTGCTAGCTTGCTACAGTTCCTGCCTGGTTCCAGTACCTGAGCCCTGCTACAGTTCCTGCCTGGCTGCAGGAACTGAGCCCTGCTACAGTTCCTGCCTGGTTCCAGAACCCGAGCCCTGTTACAGTACTTATCTACTGTTCCAGTCTGGTTCCAGTTCTCGGTCCTGATCAACAACCCGCCTAAGTCCCAGCGGTCGGGCCCCTACGGGCTCCTCCTGGGGGGGGCTTCGGCTTCCAAGGGTGAAGCCGCCTAAGCCCCAGCGGTTGGGCTCCTACGGGCTCCTCCCGTGGGAGTACCAGCTTCCAGGGTGAAGAGCACCTCTACGTCCTGCCTGAACATCTGCCTCCCAGCCTGCCACATACTAGAGACATTGACCACCTTTCCCAGTGTCCTGCAGGTTGGCCTAAGGGTCCACTAAACTGAGACTCCATAACAGATTGCAAGGCCATGGACTCAGCGGATGTGCCCGCTCCCTTGGATCTGCCTGGGATGGCCCGGCAGATGCTACAGCACCAGAGCCTCATTGATACTCTGGCAGCCATGGTGGAATGGCTATCCTCTCGCCTGGAGTCCTTGCCTCCTGCTGGCGGGGTTCCCAAGGGACACAGCTCTTCGGTGACTCAGCTACCACCACCCTCCCACTATGCTGGAGATTTAAGGACCTGCCGCGGCTTTTTGAACCAATGTTTCATATGGTTCTCTCTGTTGCCTCGACAGTTCCCCTCAGATGTGGTGAAAGTGGCGTATATCCTGTCCCTGCTTGATGGGAAAGCCCTAATATGGGCTTCTCCCCTTTGGGAAAACAATGATTCTTCGCTAACGAACTTACAACAGTTCATCTCGAACTTCCAACAGGCCTTTGATGAGCCCGCCCGAGTAGCCACGGCTACATCTGATCTGCTGCAGCTCCGTCAGGGGGCTCGCTCCTTGGCAGATTATGCGATGGAGTTTCGGACTTTAGCCCAAGAA
This sequence comes from Rhinatrema bivittatum, assembly GCF_901001135.1. NCBI lineage: Eukaryota > Metazoa > Chordata > Amphibia > Gymnophiona > Rhinatrematidae > Rhinatrema > Rhinatrema bivittatum. The sequence goes on along the minus strand of NC_042617.1, from coordinate 110,177,320 downwards.
GTAGCTTGGCAGGATGGTAGTCTTAAAGCCATCTTCTTGGAGGGTCTCTCCGGACGCATAAAGGATGAGACTGCTGCTCGAGATCTGCCGGAGGACCTCAACGCCTTGATAGAGATGGCCGCCCGCATTGACCACCGCCTACAACAACGTGCCAAGGAGCAGCGCTCCCCTCGCCACAGTTTGGCTGTTGGGCCGGCGAGACCTGTACCTTCTCCTAAGACTTCTTGTCCAGATGCTCCCACCAGCGAACCCATGCAGCTGGGTCGGGCCCCACTCTCTGCTGAAGAGAGGCAACGTCGCCGTTCATTGAAGTTGTGTTTGTTTTGTGGTCAGAAGGGCCACTTCTTGGCACACTGCCAGGAGCGTGCAGAAAACGCCAAAGCCTAGGAGGTCGGGAGGAGCTCCTCCTAGGCTGTGCTACAGCTCCTCAATGTACCGTGCCTGTTACCCTGGAATACCCTGGAGGGTCCATTGAGACGATTGCTTTCCTGGATTCTGGAGCCAGGGGTAATTTCATCATGCAGGACTTAGACTCCCAGTTGCAAATCCCTACACATAGACGGGAGGTCCCGTTACGAATTACCTCTATCCAGGGGACGCTCCTTCCAGGACCTGTCCTGATGTCCACAGCACCCATTACTGTCCGCACCGGGGCGATTCATTCAGAGGAGATAGCCTTCCTAGTGTTGGATAAGGCTGTCCACCCCGTGGTGCTAGGGTTGCCATGGTTACAGAAGCACTCGCCCACGATTCAGTGGGGTACTCTACAGATTGTCAAGTGGAGCCCTTTCTGCCTAGCTAACTGTATGAAAGTGCCTAGGACTCCCGCATTTCCATTGATGCACTCTGCCCTAGGTCCTCCTGCACCGTATGAGGACTTTACGGACATATTTTCCAAGACCATGGTGGAGATCCTTCTGCAGCATCATCTGTATGACTGTGCTATAGACCTGTTACCTGGTACTATGCCCCCCCCCCCCCGAGGAAGGGGGTATCCCTTATCATTACTCGAGACCCGGGCTATGTCCGAGTATATTTCTGAGAATTTGGCCAAGGGGTTCATTCGCCCGTCCAAGTCACCTGCAGGGGCAGGCTTCTTCTTTGTCAGCAAGAAGGATGGTTTGCTGAGACCGTGTATAGACTATTGAGGCCTAAATTCCATTACTAAGCGAGACCATTACCCGCTCCCATTAATCCTGGAGCTCCTCAATAGGCTCCAGGGAGCGAAGATTTTCACAAAGTTGGACTTACAAGGTGCTTACAACTTAGTCAGAATTCATCCCGGAGACGAGTGGAAAACCGCTTTTAATACCAGAGACAGGCATTACGAGTATCTTGTGATGCCTTTCGGCTTATGTAATGCTCCGGTGGTGTTCCAGCACCTTATGAATGAGGTATTACGGGACCTCCTGAACACCTGCATAATCGTTTACCTCGATGATGTGCTAGTCTACTCCCAGGACCTGCCTTCACACCGACAGCTTGTCCGTCAAGTGCTCCAAATACTCAGGGAGCATGGTCTGTTCATGAAACTGGAAAAATGTAGTTTCAAGAAGACGTCCCTGCCGTTCCTGGGCTACATAATCTCTGCAAAAGGCTTTCAAATGGATCCTGAGAAAGTGGCGGCAATTAAGAATTGTCCCCGGCCGAAGGGTCTTAAAGCATTGCAACGCTTCCTCGGCTTTTCCAGTTTCTACGATCACTTTATTCCTAACTACTCCCATATTGTGGCTCCGTTGACTGCCCTCACCCAAAAGGGGACCAACGCGGTGGATTGGTCTGTTTCCGCCTGCCAAGCCTTCAAGGCCCTTAAGGAAGCGTTCTTGTTAGACACCTGCCTTCGTCATCCGGATCTCAGCAGGCCCTTTGTAGTGGAGGTCGATGCCTCCAATGTGGACATGGGGGCCATGCTGAGCCAGTACTCTGATTCTGGACAATTGTTACCCTGTTCTTATTTCTCAAAGAAATTCTCCCCGGCAGAGAGCGACTACTGTGTTGGGGATAAAGAGTTGCTAGCCGTAAAACTTGCCCTGGAGGAATGGAGACAGTGGTTGGAGGGAGCCAACCATCCGGTTACGATTTACACCGACCACAAAAACTTAGCATTCCTGAAGCAAGCCCAACGCCTGAACCCAAGGCAAGCCCGGTGGTAGCTGTTTTTTGATTGGTTCGACTTTACCTTATGCTATCGACCCGGCTCTAAGAATGTTCGAGCTGATGCGCTCTCGCGCTCCTCTGAGGTCGAAGAGACTCCTGACACTCCTCAGTATATTTTGGATCCTGCAAAAGTGAGCCTTGCAGCAACCTTGGTGTCCTCCCAAGGGAAGACCATCGTTCCACGTCGCTCCTGGAGAGCAGTTCTTACTTGGGCCGATGACTCCCTCACTGGGGGCCATGCTGGCTTTAAAGGGACCTTAGACTTGTTGAACCGATTCTACTGGTGGCCGACGGTGAGACAGGACGTCCAAGCTTTTGTGGGTTCTTGCCCTACCTGTGCCATTCAAAAGCCACTCATAGGAAGGCCCAGGCGCCTCTTGCAACCTTTGCCCATCCCGGTGGAGCCTTGGACCCACATCTCCACTGACTTCGTCATGGATCTTTGTGGGGGTTGGGTGTTTGGCTTCCCTGACAGATGGCACGCCACCTCAGAAGGTCAACATCTGTCCCATGTCTAAAACCTACTCGTAGCGTAAAGAAACTGTTTTGCTCCGACCGCAGCAAGTTTTAGCAAGCAAACATACTTCCTGTCTATAGCTAACAGGAAGTCTGCAAGGAATATATCTAGGGCAAAAGCTTTGCAGCACAAGCTTTGCAGCACCAGCTTAGGTTATGACCTACTAGCATTTATGTGGTTTTTCACACCTAGATAGTTCAGTACCATTGCCTCATGACCAGCTAATGACCTCCCCCCTCCCTGCCTGAAGATTGACCGCTTGCACCTCTTTGCACCCACGTAGTAAAAGGTCAGCATAAACATTTCTGTGGAAATATTGTAGCAGTAAATATGTGACGTATGTATCCGATGCAATGCTATGTAATGATTTTACAATAAAAAGGGGGCTGCCCAAAATGCAGGGAGCACGCTTCACCCTGAAGACCGTCTGAGGTGTTTTCATTGCGACAGATCTTCCCGTCTCAGGAGGTAATTCGGTCATTTGGGTGACCGTAGACTGATTCTCTAAGATGGCGCACTTTGTCCCCCTGCCAAAGTTGCCTTCTGCACCTGACCTAGCTAACCTCTTCGCTCAGCATATCTTCAGACTTCACGGTCTCCCGCAGGATATAGTCTCCGATCGAGGACCACAGTTTACTGCTTGATATTGGAAAGCATTTTGCAAATGCTTCAATGTGCAACTTAGTCTTTCGTCTGCGTTTCATCCCCAGAGTAATGGGCAAACGGAACGGACTAACCGAACCTTGAAGACTTTTCTCCGTTCGTTCATGAATGAACGACAAGATAATTGGGCCAAGCTACTCCCGTGGGCGGAGTTCTCGTATAATAATCACACGCATGCTGCTACTGGAAGTTCGCCTTTCCTGGTCGTCTATGGGAAGCAACTTCGACTGCCGTTGCCTTCGCCTGAACCTAGTGCACTCCCGGCAGTGCAACTTTCAGCCCGCCAGCTTCTTTCCTTATGGACGTCTATCCAGGGAAAGATCCGTAAAGCCGCCCAGTCCGCCAAGAAATGGGCGGATAGGTATCGTCAGCCAGCACCCATCTTCCTCCCAGGAGACCGCATCTGGCTTAGTACAAAGAATCTACAGTTATGTATTCCGACTCGAAGACTAGCTCCGAGATTCTGTGGGCCTTTTCGAGTCGCCGAACGAGTGGGAGCAGTCTCATACCGATTACGCCTACCCTCCTTCATGCGTATACATGACGTGTTCCATGTGTCATTGCTAAAGCCTCTTGTTTTATCCAGATACCACTCCCAGCCTCCTGAACCATCGGACCCTTTGGTACCAGACGAGGATACGTATCAAGTACGTAAGATCTTGGATGTCTGGTTCCATCAACGCTGCTGGGAGTACTTGCTTGCCTGGGAGGGTTGTGGACCCGAGGATAATTCTTGGGAACCGGCCCGTAACATCCTCGACAAGGACTTATTACGGCAGTTCCATCTGGACCACCCAAGTAAACCCAGACCGGCTAAGAGTGGGCGTAAGAGGGAAGGTATTGTTGCAGTTCTGTCCGTGAGTGCCGCGACCAGACCCTTACCTCCGTGTTTCTGGACCTACTCCCGCATCTGGAGGCCTGGTTTGCACCCTGTTCGGCGGCGGCCCCATTGATGCCCTGCTTCTAGGTGCGCGCGCACGCCACTTGGACATTTTTCTAGGCTGTTTCCAGCCAGTGGTGACTCCGCCCAGTTCCTGATGTCAGACGCCACGGCCTTGCAATGGGCTTACCTCCTGCTTCCCTGTTGCGCCGTGCCCCGGAGTGAGTTGCCTTCCCACTCCCTCCGTTCCTGCTTGCCTGCCACAGTACCTGCTTGGTTCCTGCTAGCTTGCTACAGTTCCTGCCTGGTTCCAGTACCTGAGCCCTGTTACAGTACTTATCTACTGTTCTAGTCTGGTTCCAGTTCTCAGTCCTGATCAACAACCCGCCTAAGTCCCAGCGGTCAGGCCCCTACGGGCTCCTCCCGGGGGGCTTCGGGTTCCAAGGGTGAAGCCGCCTAAGCCCCAGCGGTTGGGCTCCTACGGGCTCCTCCCGGGGATGTACCAGCTTCCAGAGTGAAGAGCATCTACGTCCTGCCTGAACATCTGCCTCCTGGCCTGCCTCATACTAGAGACATTGACCACCTTTCCCAGTCTCCTGCAGGTTGGCCTAAGGGTCCACTAAACTGAGACCCCCATAAGAAATGTAACATATTATTGGAGTAAATTTAAAAAGCCATTTACAAGCATAATACACATGAATATTTATAGACAATTCAATGGCACATATTGTAGCAATTTCAAAAACCTATTTATATGGGTAAAGTGCATTTCTACATGTAAAACCCAATTTTAAGGTTGAAGAATTCTATCAGCCGAATTTTAAATTGGTCACACTAGCAAATATTGTCACTTGTGCGGGCTCTGCTCTCACTGGGCAGAATTTTTAAACCTACGCGCGCATGTTATAAAATCCGGGGTTGGCGCGCGCAAGGGGGTGCTCACTAGTGCACCTTGCTCGCTCCGAGCCCTAGGGGAGCCCCAATGGCTTTTCCTGTCCCCTCCGAGGCCGCTCTGATTTCTGAAATCAGAGCGGCCTCAGAGGGAACTTTCCTTCCCCCCCCCTCCCACCTTCCCTTCCCCTACCTAACCCGCCCCCCAGCCCTACCTAAACCCCCCCCAACCTTTATTTCATAAGTTGCGCCTGCCTCTGGGCAGGTGTAGGTCGCGCGCTGGCCAAGTGCCAGTGCGCGATCCCCCAGCACAGCCGCTGTGCATTAGCCGCTATCCCGGGGAAGCGCCAGCCAGCAGTCGGCCAGCGCATGTAAATTACTTCAGCTCGGGAGCTGAAGTAAATTGAAAAACAAAGAACAAAAAAACAAAAAGGTAGGGTTTAGGGGGTAGGGAAGAGGGGAAGAGAGGATGAGGGAGGGGTTTTAGGTAAGTGAGTAGGGAAGTTCCCTCTCAGTCCTCTCCTAAACTGCAGCAGACTGGGAGGGAGCAGGGGAAGGCCCTATTTTGTCACCGTACGTACTTTAGCAAAATTAGGCCCCCTGCATGCACCACCCACACATGCGTCTGTGGATTATAAAATCCAGTGCGCATGTGCACGTGGCCCACGGGTTTTATAAAATCGGCGTGTCCATGTGTGCGTGCTGGGATGCATGCACATATGGATTCGCGCGTGCACCTTTTAAAATCGATCCCTATGTGTGTTAAACAACCACGAGGAAGTCAGCTTCAGGAAATATCAACCCATGATAAGTTATATCTTTTTATTTTTATTTTGTCCTCATGCTATAACTTGGAGGTACAGTGAAATACATCTCTATAGAAATGCTTGCTTATTTAAAAGAAATATAATACACAGTAACATATGATACCAATAATCCTTGCTAATCTCTGTCATTCTATTTACTAGTGAATTCCACCTACGATTTTATTTGATTTCAATGAGTCATAGTTCATTGAAATGCTCTTGAATTGTAGATGTGAAACTTGAGAAGTTTTTTTTAATGTTTTACTTTTGATGAGTTTCAAGATAAATATTCAATATGAGATAAACAGTGATATAAATCTGTATAGAAATGCTTGCTTATATAAAAGAAATATAATACAGTAACAATTGATACCATTAATCCTTGTTAATCACTGTCATTCTATATTTATTTATTTATTTATTCATTTTTATATACCGTCATTTGGTTCAGCCATCATAACGGTTTACAAAGTCAAACAAAAACAGATAAATTAAACATAGTTACAAAAAAGTAACAATGGGGGGGGGGGGGGAATGGAAGGAAGGGGAAGATGGTGGGGTGAAAAAGGGAGGAAAAGGGAAAAAAGGGAAGTAGCATTAATAGTATTAATTTATCATAAAGGAGGGATTCTATCATTACTTCTTGTAAGTTCCGAATTGTATATCTGTGAATTCCACTGTGTGTATGTGTGTGTGTGTGTGTGTGTGTGTGTGTGTATATACACACACACACACACAACTGGAGGCACACTTAACTAACTGGATTTTCAGGATACCCATAGGGGTAGATTTTAAGAGGCGCGCGAACAGCCTACTTTTGCTTGCGCATCAGACTCAAGCAAAAGTACGCTGGATTTTAGTAGATACGCGCGGAGGCGCGCGTATCCACTAAAATCCTGGATCGGCGCGCGCAAGGCTATCGATTTTGTATAGCCTGCGCGCGCCGAGCCGCGCTGCCTCCCCCCCGTTCCCTCCAAGGCCGCTCCGAAATCGGAGCGGCCTCGGAGGGAACTTTCCTTTGCCCTCCCCTCACCTTACCCTCCCTTCCCCTACCTAACCCACCCACCCGGCCCTGTCTACACCTCCCCCTTACCTTTGTCGGGGGATTTACGCCTCCCGGAGGGAGACGTAAATCCCCGCGCGCCTGCGGGCCTGCTGCGCGCCGGGCCGCGACCTGGGGGCGGGTACGGAGGGCGCGGCCACGCCCCCGGGCCGTGGCCACGCCCCGTACCCGCCCCCAAAACGCTGCCGACACGCCCCCGCAACGCCGCGCGCTCCGGCCCCGCCCCCCGCCACGCCCCCCTCCGAGAACCCCGGGACGTACGCGAGTCCCGGGGCTCTGCGCGCGCCGGGAGGCCTATGTAAAATAGGCTTCCCGGCGCGCAGGGCCCTGCTCGCGTAAATCCGCCCGGTTTTGGGCGGATTTACGCGAGCAGGGCTCTGAAAATCCGCCCCATAATGAATATGTATGAGATAGATTAGCATACATTCAAGACCCAGGGTATACAAATCTGTCTCATACATATTCATTGTGACAATCCTGAAAAACCAACTGGCTAGGTGTGCCTCCAGGAGAGGGTTGAGAGACATTGATAAATAGATAGATAGATAGATAGAAAGATAGATAGATAGATAGATAGATAGATAACTTTACACATTGTTTATACAATATGCTGCTAGTGGATAGCATTGGTTTAATCTTCATCCATGAAAGTTTGTATTATAGATATCTGAATGTAGGCATAGAACCTCAGTTGCTACTGGCTGAAGCAGTAGCACTAGTGCAAGTACCAATATCAATACATATGTGAGGTAATTTTCAAAGGAGTTACACATGTAAATGTAACATACTATCGAAACAATTTTCAAAAGTCATTTACTAGCCTAAAGTGCACTTTATTTATTTATAAAATGTATATCCCATTTATCTACAATATTAAGTTGTAACTAAAAGGGTTACAACTTACATAATTGATAAAAACAAAACTTAAATGACTATTAAAACATATTAGTAAAATGTGGCACAGTCCTAAAACAAATAAACAAAAAAAGCATATAGTAAAATACAACATATAGTAAAAGTAAAAATTCTTTTAATTCAGCTCATAATAAAATAGTGACTTAAGACAACTTAAGTAGCTCTTTAATCAAAGGCTAATGTAAACGAGCCTTTAGCTTTTTCCAGAACTATAAACAATCAGACTCTGCTTTTAGCAGTTCAGACAACTCATTCCATAGTATTGGATCTACAGCATAAAACATGCGCTTTCTAGTATCAAACAGCCACACATGTCAGAGAAATGGAACCTCCAAAAGATTATAGAAAGAAAATCTTAGTGTACGTGCGGGTTCATAAATTTTTTAAATAGAATTAAATAAAACAAGCGGAAACTAAGACATGAACTACTTTAAACACAAGAATTAAAAATTTAAACTGAATTTTAAACTGAATTCAGAAACTAAGGGAAATGTTTTAAAACAAGGGGTAAAGTGATCAAAATACGACTACCCAAGATAAGTCTTCGGCAGAATTCCATACCATCTGCAAAGTCTTCAAAGATGACTGAGGCAAGCACACATAAAGTCAATTTATGATATAACCAGAGCATGTACAACTGTTTTCAAATCCTCAGAAAAAAGAAAGAGCTTAATGTGTCTTATAAGATGAAGTTTAAAAAAGCATTCACAGACAACACTTTCAATCTGTGTTTTCACAAACATCATAATTTCCAAATTTCATACTTTAGAGGAAATTGGAATATTCACTCCATCCAATTATACAAGTGCAGGGTCTAAAACCAGGAATTTGGCTAAAAATATGATTTCTTTCTTTTTTAAGTTTAAGGCCAATTTATCAAATAATCATTTTTAACATGTTCTAAACAATGGGTCAGTTTCTGAACAGATTCAAGCAAGGAGGATTGAACCAGAATTTAAAAATTGTATATCGCTGGCGATACCTTACATCCAAATTTGCAAGTAATTGACAGATTGGGAATATATGGAAATGGAAAAGAATGGCGAATAAAGCCGATCCTTGTGGTACCACTGAGCTTATAGGGGCAAAACAAGATTTTTGCCCTAATAACACCAGTTGTTGAGATCATCCACATAAGAATGCAACCTGGCCAAAACAAAGATGATAACTCTTATCTGCTGAAGCCATGATAACAAAATACAGAAACTGAGTGTATCGAATGCTGTTCTGATATCTAGAAACACAATAAAAATGAGTTTGATTCTCAAAATACATTGAATAAAACTAAAAAAGGAAAGTAGCAGCATCTTGATTCCATGCATAGGATGAAATCCAAATTGAAACTTATTAATTGAGGTTCATCAATAAAATCTTGTAGCTGCTCTAAAACAACACTTTCAAGAACTTTGGCTAAGAATTGCAAATTAGAAATTGGGCAATAGTTGTTGCAATCCACTGAGTCAAGGTCAGATCTCTTTAAAACTGGATGGATAGTTGCTTTTTTTAGGAAATTGGCAAAATGTCCTTTATTAAGGGACATATTAACTATTTTAGGCCTAGATTTATCATTTTGCTATACAATTTGTGAAAACTAGCACCTTTGATGAGAGAGATGCTCTTTATAAGGCTTGCATATAACTAAACTATTTACACCACTATCAGAGGGACAATTAGTAACTTGGGGTGAGGTTTTAAATTTCCTTACGATATTAGATAAGTTTTCTTCAAAATGATTTACACTTACACATGTATAACCTATGGATAATTCAATAACATATTGAAGCAGTTTTCAAAAGCCCCCTTACATGGAAAAGTCTATTTACATGCATAAAATCTAATTTTACTAGTGTAAATCCTTTTGAAAATTACCCTTGTAATAAGACACTGCTTTTCTATCTATTCTCAAAAAGTGCTTCCCTCCCCTCTTGAGCTTTTACTATATCGGGACTAGGAAAATGGACAGGAAACCAAACTTGGCTTCATCAATTTGTGCTCTAGCCTTGTTTTAATGAACCTAGGGTATTCAGCTTCTGGTTGCTCCTGACACCAAGACAAGACAAATCCAAGAGTTGTGGGTAAAACTGAGTGTTTTGCAGCACTTGTCCTGGATGGAACAAAAATGGAACTTCTCTCTTCAGAACCCACTACCAAAGGGTAAAAAAGTAAAAGAAATGAGCTGTGGTGAAGCAGCAAGGCGAACAGGGAGTCAGGTATCGTGGAGCTGCTATCTGCAGAACCCACCAGCAAAGGATAAACAAGTAAAAGAGATGAGCTTTTTGGTGAAGCAGCATGGCGAACATGGAATTCGCTGACCCTAGGAACCAATGGGAGGTGGAGAAGCTCAGAACCAACCGGTGAAGAGGAAAAAAGAAGTGTGTTTTGTGAATTTGAATCTCCCAGACAGATGAGAGAAGAGAGAGACAAGAAAGAGCAACCTTAGTAGGATCTGAAAGAGCAGCTCTCAAGCCATTCCAGGAATTCAGATGAATTTCTGAAGCTGCCCACACCTAGGACTGAAAGAGTATCTGAAGACTGCACCCTGCACCCAGGGGAAAACAATACCTAATTGAACTGAGTTTTTTGGAGAGGAAAACCAGTTAGAAGGCAGTCTTGTGTCCTGTCTATGACTGTTTGACTGGAAAGACAGCTCCTCTGAAAGAGAAAATAAACCCACCAGTTCTGCCAGGGCTTCTCAGAAACTCTAACTCTATTGTATTACTAAGGCGGGTTTGTGCTGCCTAGGCAGCTGTGAGCAAGTTGGGAATTGTACTCAGAGGGATTCAAAGCCAGAAGATTGTGTATCATTGACAAGAAAACAAAACCTCAGCTTGTCACTGAGCAACTCCATCATGGGCCCCACTGGTAAATGTTATGTGTACAATTAGAGACATCATACAACTGGAGGGTACTCAAGATTGCTATACTTGTGCTTTATATTTACTGTTAAAATTGTTCAACTAAGTAATCAGCTAGTTACCAAAGATGAATGATACCACTGCATAGTTGACCATTTGCATTTCATTGAGTTGGGCTTATCCCTGCCTCCTATTATTGCTATTTATGGATTTCAATTTCCCAGTGTTTATATCTACTGAGCTGGTTGACTGTGTATTTAGATCTGCGGAACAGAGGGGAAATATTACTGCTCATAAAGGGGCGGATTTTCAGAGCCCTGCTCGCGTAAATCCGCCAAAAACCGGGCGGATTTACGCGAGCAGGGCCCTGCGCGCCGGTGAGCCTATTTTACATAGGCTCACCGGCGCGCGCAAAACCCCGGGACTCGCGTAAGTCCCGGGGTTTTCGGAGTGGGCGTGTCGGGGGGCGGGGCCGGAGCGCGCAGCGTTTTCGGGGCGTGTCGGGAGCGTTCCGGGGGCGTGGCTACGGCCCGGGGGCGTGGCCGCGCCCTCCGTACCCGCCCCCAGGTCGTGGCCCAGCGCGCAGGAGGCCCGCTGGCGCGCGGGGATTTACGCCTCCCTCTGGGAGGCGTAAATCCCCCGACAAAGGTAGGATGGGGGTTTAGACAGGGCCGGGCGGGTGGGTTAGGTAGGGGAAGGGAGGGGAAGGTGAGGGGAGGGCAAAGGAAAGTTCCCTTCTAGGCCGCTCCGATTTCGGAGCGGCCTAGAAGGGGGTAGGCTGCGCGGCTCGGCGCGCGCAGGCTATACGAAATCGATAGCCTTGCGCGCGCCGATCCAGGATTTTAGCCGATACGCGCGACTACGCGCGTATCTACTAAAATCCAGCGTACTTTTGTTTGCGCCTGGAGCGCAAACAAAAGTAGGCTGTTCGCGCTCGTCTGAAAATCTACCCCAAAGTCTGTGTGGCAAGATCCGGGTGTGGTATTGGGGGGCTTGTGGGACACTGTCAAACCCCCATCATACCCCCATCCCAGGCGGATGAATCTGCAAGAATTATTAGATGATTTCTCATTTGCATCACACCAAACGTTATGGTGCTTTCGCATGCATTAATGGCATTTTTTGCATGCGAAAACACCTTAACGCATGCGAAAACACCATATAGCACTTTGATAAATGACCCCCTTTGTTTAATAGATTTTCAAAACAAAATGAGATTCCAATGAAATTTAGTCTGAATTTAACTCATTCCGTTTTGAAAATGATCTGAAAGAAAATAGAAAATTTTGTCTCATTTCCTATTTCATTCCTCCCAAATGCCCATCCCTAATTTTGAAATCTATATAATATGCATGCAACAAATGGAAAAGTAAATACATTTGGGATTTCCTCTGGGAATTAAAAAAAACAAAACAAAAAAAAACCTCAGAAGTATAGGTGAATATATCCATATAGGCCATAGAGGCAGAGCAAAGATCAGTAAGGTGTGTCTATGTTGGCCCAACTTCCTGTTTACCTTGAATATCATTACCGAAGCCATGACGAATATATTTGTGTCAGCCCTGAATATCTCTTTAATAGACCATTTAATGGCAGTTGTTACTAAGAAAATCCTGAATATTACTTTCTATTCACCAAGGGGTAGATTTTCAAAAGGGTATGCGCGTAAGATACGCGTGTAGCCACCGAAAACCTACCCCAAACCCCCCTGCGCGCACACAAGCCCCGGGACGCGCGTAAGTCCCCGGGCTTGCATGGAGGGGCGTGTCGGGGAGTGTCGGGGCGTGTCGGGGGCATGCCGGGAGTGACGTGCCGTTTCGGGGGCATGTCGCGAGTGACGTGGCGTTTCGGGGGCGGCACCGCAGGCGTGGTTTCAGCCTGGGGGCGTTCTGGGGGTGAGGCCGCGGCCTCCGGACCAGCCCCTGGACCGGAACATGGAGCACGGCAGCCAGCCTGGCGTGCGCAAAGTTACGCCTGCTTCCAGCAGGCGTAACTTTGCCGACAAAGGTAGGGGGGTGGTTTAGATAGGGCCGGGGGGGTAGGCTAGGTAGGGGAAGGGAAGGGAAGGTGCGGGGAGGTGGAAGGGAACGGAGGCAGGCTGCGCAACTCGGCGCACGCAGGCTGCCGATTTTGGGCAGCCTTGTGCGCGCCGACCCCGGATTTTAATGGATACGTGCGGCTACACGCGTATCTATTAAAATCCCGCGTACTCTTGTTCACGCCTGGTGTGCGAACAAAAGTATGCGTGTGCACAGATTTATAAAATCTGCCCCCAAGTGAAGGAGCAAAATGCAATGCCTAAACTGACTCCTGTAACTAATGTTTTTGTTTCAAAATCAGTTTTGTTTTCTTTCCTACATATTTCTTATTCTATTTGTCAGACTTCAATTTTTCATAGTTCCCTGTTGATTTTTCTTTTTAATTTAAAAGTATATTTCTTAGACTTTCTAAGGTAGTCACGATGACAGCAGAAATATCCAGTCATATAAGACACATGTGAGCCACAAACATACATTATTATATATACTTTTAAGGTGGTGTAAGCTCATGACATTAAAACCAATATATGACTTATGAGTATATATAACTACTATTGCTTATCATTCCTATAGTGCTGTAGAAATACACAAAAGGGGCAATCCTTGCTCCAATGAGCTTACAGTCTAGTCAAGGCACATAGTCAAGACAAAAAACATACACTAACTTTATTGCCGTACATTGTTACTTCCTTATGCCATTAAGAAGTACTGATTCACCATTCCCATTCTGGCTGCTAAGACAGTTTAATAAAGGACTGTGGTTTTATGGCTGTGATGGCAGAGTGCTTTTATTCCTTCATCTGTTAAGTACTAGTACATGTACAGAACCCCATTTGATTTCTTGTACAAGATAAATGTAAGACATTGATAAGATTGGCTAAAAGAGAATTTGAAAAGAAGTTGGCCGTAGAGGCAAAAACTCACAGTAAAACCTTTTTAAAATATATCCAAAGCAGAAAGCCTGTGAGGGAGTCAGTTGGACCGTTAGATGATCGAGGGGTTAAAGGGGCACTTAGAGAAGATAAGGCCATCATGGAAAGATTAAATGATTTCTTTTCTTCGGTGTTTACTGAAGAGGATGTTGGGGAGGTACCCATACTGGAGAAGGTTTTCATGGGTAATGATTCAGTTGGAATGAACCAAATCACGGTGAACCTAGAAGATGTGGTAAACCTGATTGACAAACTTAAGAGTAGTAAATCACCTGGACCGGATGGTATACACCCCAGAGTTCTGAAGGAACTAAAAAATGAAATTTCAGACCTATTAGTAAAAATTTGTAACCTGTCATTAAAATCATCCATTGTACCTGAAGACTGGAGGATAGCTAATGTAACCCCCAGATTTAAAAAGGGCTGCAGGGGCGATCTGGGAAACTACAGACCGTTAGACTGACTTCAGTGCCAGGAAAAATAGTGGAAAGTGTTCTAAACATCAAAATCACAGAACAATTAGAAAGACATGGTTTAATGGAACAAAGTCAGCATGGCTTTACCCAAGGCAAGTCTTGCCTCACAAATCTGCTTCACTTTTTTGAAGGAGTTAATAAACATGTGGATAAAGGTGAACCTGTAGATGTAGTGTACTTGGATTTTCAGAAGGCATTTGACAAAGTTCCTCATGAGAGGCTTCTAGGAAAAATAGAAAGTCATGGGATAGGTGGCGATGTCCTTTCGTGGATTACAAACTGGCTAAAAGACAGGAAACAGAGAGTAGGATTAAATGGACAATTTTCTCAGTGGAAGGGTGTGGGCAGTGGAGTGCCTCAGGGATCTGTATTGGGACCCTTACTTTTCAATATATTTATAAATGATCTGGAAAGAAATACGACGAGTGAGATAATCAAATTTGCAGATGATACAAAATTGTTCAGAGTAGTTAAACCACAAGCAGATTGTGTTAAATTGCAGGAAGACCTTGTGAGGCTGGAAAATTGGGCATCAAAATGGCAGATGAAATTTAATGTTGACAAGTGCAAGGTGATGCATATAGGGAAAAATAACCCATGCTATAGTTACACAATGTTAGGTTCCATATTAGGTGCTACTACCCAAGAAAGAGATCTAGGCATCATAGTGGATATTATAACACATTGAAATTGTCAGTTCAGTGTGCTGCAGCAGTCAAAAAAGCAAACAGAATGCTGGGAATTATTAGAAAGGGAATGGTGAATAAAACAGAAAATGTCATAATGCCTCTGTATCACTCCATGGTGAGACCACACCTTGAATACTGTGTACAATTCTGGTCGCCGCATCTCAAAAAAGATATAATTGCGATGGAGAAGGTACAGAGAAGGGTGACCAAAATGATAAAGGGAATGGAACAGCTCCCCTATGAGGAAAGACTGAAGAGGTTAGGACTTTTCAGCTTGGAGAAGAGATGGCTGAGGGGGGATATGATAGAGGAGTTTAAAATCATGAGAGGTCTAGAACAGGTAGATGTGACTCGGTTTTTTACTCTTTCGGATAATAGAAAGACTAGGGGGCACTCCATGAAGTTAGCATGTGGCACATTTAAAATTAATCGGAGAAAGTTCCTTTTTACTCAATGCACAATTAAACTCTGGAATTTGTTGCCAGAAGATGTGGTTAGTGCAGTTAGTATAGCTGTGTTTAAAAAAGGATTGGATAAGTTCTTGGAGGAGAAGTCCATTACCTACTTAGATAATAACCACTGCTATCTCTAGCAACGGTAACATGGAATAGATTTTTTGGGAACTTGACAGGTTCTTATGGCCTGGATTGGCCACTGACGGAAACAGGATGCTGGGCTTGATGGACCCTTGGTCTGACCCAGTAAGGCATGTTTTTAAGTTCTTATGTTCTTATGTTGGGACATGAGATATGATTCAGCCGAACATTTCTGTTTGACCTTCGTTATTGGCCCACCGTGGGAAATTTCATTTCATGAGGTTCGGGCCGATTTTTTTTTCGGCTGTCCCGAACCAAAAAAACCCCCAACCCAACCCTACAGATTTAATTAATTACAACCCCCCACTCTCCCAACCCCCCAAAAATGTATCGAAAGTCCCTGGTGGTCCAGCGGGGTTCCCAGGAGCGATCTCCTGCTCTCGGGTCTTCAGCTGCCAATAAACAAAATGGCACCAATGGCCCTTTTCCCTTACTATATGACCGGCTGTCGGTGCCATTGGTCGGCCTCTGTTATATGGTAGGAGTAATGAATGGACTGTGCTATTTTTTAAGATGGCACCGACCATCCATTGCTCCTACCATGTGACAGAGGCCGGCCAATGGCACCGATACCCCCTGTCACAATGTAAGGGCAAAGGGCCACCGACGCTATTTTGATTAATGGCAGCTGACAGCCAGAGAGGGGGAGATTGTTCCCGGGACCCTGCTGGGCCACCAGGGACTTTCGGTAAGTTTTTTTTGGGGGGGAGGGTGTGGTTGCAATTAATTAAATTTGAAGGGTTGGGGTGGGTTTGGGTTTTTTGTTTTTAATGGTTTTTTAAACAATAAGAAAACTGCATGAAATTCCGTGGGTTTTCCTATCATTTCGGCAACCCCCACCCCGCGAACCACGACAAAATAGGAAATATCATCTATATTTCATAAGAACATAAGAAATTGCCATGCTGGGTCAGACCAAGGGTCCATCAAGCCCAGCATCCTGTTTCCAACAGAGGCCAAAACCAGGCCACAAGAACCTGGCAATTACCCAAACACTAAGAAGATCCCATGCTACTGATGCAATTAATAGCAGTGGCTATTCCCTAAGTAAAATTGATTAATAGCCATTAATGGAATTCTCCTCCAAGAACTTATCCAAACCTTTTTTGAACCCAGCTACACTAACTGCACTAACCACATCTTCTGGCAACAAATTCCAGAGCTTTATTGTGCGTTGAGTGAAAAATAATTTTCTCCGATTAGTCTTAAATGTGCTACTTGCTAACTTAATGGAATGCTCCCTAGTCCTTCTATTATTTGAAAGTGAAAATAACCGAGTCACATCTACTCATTCAAGACCTCTCATGATCTTAAAGACCTCTATCGTATCCCCCCTCAGCCGTCTCTTCTCCAAGCTGAACAGCCCTAACCTCTTCAGCCTTTCCTCATAGGGAAGCTGTTCCATCCCCTTTATCATTTTGGTTGCCCTTCTCTGTACCTTCTCCATCGCAACTATATCTTTTTTGAGATGCGGCGACCAGAATTGTACACAGTATTCAAGGTGTGGTCTCACCATGGAGCGATATAGAGGCATTATGACATTTTCCGTTCTATTAACTATTCCCTTCCTAATAATTCCGAACATTCTATTTGCTTTTTTGACTGCTGCAGCACACTGAGCTGACGATTTTAAAGTATTATCCACTATGATGCCTAGATCTTTTTCCTGGGTGGTAGCTCCTAATATGGAACCTAACATCGTGTAACTACAGCAACGGTTATTTTTCCCTATATGCAACACCTTGCACTTGTCCACATTAAATTTCATCTGCCATTTGGATGCCCAATCTTCAAGTCTTGCAAGGTCCTCCTGCAATGTATCACAGTCAGCTTGTGATTTAACTACTCTGAACAATTTTGTATCATCTGCAAATTTGATAACCTCACAAACATCGCAAACGAATGAACATCCCAGAGGCACTGTCACCCAATACCATAGCTGTTATGAATCAGAAGGTGGACCCCTGTTCCGAGGTAGGGTTAGAGCTACCAAAGAGAGAATGAACCCTCTGAGGTCTTCTACCATCAGAGGGCAAGGCCAGGTGAATCAGCAGTTGAAAGAAGGCTTCACCCTGGAAGCTCGTGGTCTCCCCAGGAGGAGCCTGTAGAGACCCGGCCGCTGGGACTTAGGAGACTCACTGAAGACTGAAGATAGGTCTGGATGCATGAGCCTCCTGCAGGTAGGGGATTCCAGATGGCTGGTGCCTCCAGCAGGTTGTAGTCAGTCCAGCAGTAGAAGCTGAAGAATGGTGGGCAGCTGGTCCAATGGTCGATTCCGGGAGAGGGGTTGTAAACCGGTCCAGGAGCAAATCAGGAGAGTTGTCTGAAGCCAGTCCAGGGATAAGCCAGGAGAAGGGTCCGAAGCTGGTCCAAGGTCGATCCAAGAGCAGAATGGAAGCTGGTCCAAAGGTCAGAAGCCAAGAATTAGTCCATCGAGGGAGGAGAGCAGGAGCGGGATGAAGAACAGGAACAAAACCAGGAACGAAGATACTGGAACAAACCAACAAGAAGCCTCAATACCGAGGCAAGGTCTGAGGAGCAGAAGAAGAGGGAGGAGCCTGCAGGAAGGAGCCACGACAATTTCCTGTCGTGGCCCCTTTAAATAAAATCTTCAGCCGCACGCGGCTCTAACAAACTGCAGTGGGAGGAGCCAGCCCGGGTAAGCAGGAACCATGCGGCTGGGCTCAACAGCAGCAGCGGCCACACAGGGAGAGACTGAGAGGGCTGCCTGCACCCGCAGGGGCCCCGGAAGAGGACCGCAGTGGCCTGCCCGTTCTTGGCCCTGGTCGCGGACCACCATGGCCGGCAGCCTTGACCGTCGCAGCATCTGAGGCGTTCCGTCGCCTCAGGTAAGGAGCCGGCCCCGGTCGCGGACCACTGCGACCAGCGGCCATAACAATAGCTGTCTGCTGATTTTCTTATTTTGGATGAGGAGCTGGTTTTAACCAGTTTGCCTGGGTTTTGTTTGAGCATCAGCAAATTCATTGACATGATCAATGATCTGATGAAATCACCTCAGATTTACACCTTTTGCCATAGTGCTTCATTGACATCATTAGCCTGCATGGCAAAAATATGTTTCTTGTACACAAAAAGCTATGTTCTACGGCTTTCAAGCAGAGAAATAAATTGCTGCTTTGAAGTCTGCTGCTTTAAAACAGTAATTATCCCCCCCCCCCAAAATGATTTTAAGTGGCAGCTGAATAACTTACTCTTTTTCTAAGGAAAGGTGTACACTTAAATGTCAAGAAACAGATTAGAAAAATAAGGATTCTTTGCCAATTATCTGTGAAATGTTAATATACTTATACACTGTTGTTCCAGGCATTTTGTAGAATATGCATTCTCTACTTCCTACTATTTGTAAACATTCATTGCAGGCTTCTCCCTGCAGTGGCAGGACACAGCAGGGAGAAGCCTGGAGATCAAGTAAACTTTGAGGTGAAAAGGTAGATGGGGAAATATTTGTGGGTCCAATGGCCCAAAGCTGCCAACATCCACTATGGAGCCAATTAACTAAAAGTCATAAACAAGAATCATGCAATCCAAATCAGGTTAGTATACATGATAAATAGCATCTTGACCCCCTACAGCCTTAATATGGACTTAAGGTGCCCACTAATGCTTTAGTGAGCGGAAGGTAAAGCATAGCATACCAAGGAGTATAATGAGATAGAAATGAAGGCATAATGAGATCCCACAAATCATCATTTTTGTTACTAATTAGTGACCACAAGAAACAGCCACAAATGTATTATTTCCTCTGGTCTAAATGTGTTATAAAAGCTGATCACAGACAATTTATAGGAGAAAATGTAGTAATTTTGGATGCTGCAGCAAGCACATAGAAGAAATGGACAGAAAAGAGAGGAGAAGAGAGACAGAAGAGAAGAAAGAAAAACAGGAGAGAAGAGGGATAGGAAAAGAGGAGGACGAGGAAAGAGAAGGAAGGAGGGGAGAGTAAGAAAGTGACCACATCCCTGAAATTTCTATCCCAGAACAAACTACACCTGGCAACAGTGCCATCCATCTCCCTCTCTAATGCCAGTCTTCACTGCAGACCTTGCATTGGTCCTTTCTAACTCATTATTTGTGGGGTAGAGGAAGGAATCAAAAGCTGGACCTTGGGTAGAAGGAAGGGAGACCAACACTGACAGCGAAGTAACCAATGAGATTAGGTTTAAAGAGTACTATGTCAATTCTGAATGGTTGATTTTCACATATAATGATTGGTTGTTGTGAAATCCTATGATTGCGAATAGGACTGTTGATGTCCATTTGAATTATGCCGCCATTTCAACACAGACGGGTTCATGATAAAGTAAGTGTACATCGCTATGATATGTTAGTGTGGATTTTATTACATTACTTTAATCCATTCTGGTTTTATGTTTGTAGAGAAAACCCTGAAGCAGCTGTTGTGGCGAAATGCTATCAGTGTTGGTGCAGTGATTTAGTGGATAAGTGGTAAAGCAGCGTAACAGCCATAAACTCTCAAAATTATTTATGAGAAATGAAGCTACAAAGAGAAGTTAAGTAGATGAAAAGTATTTTTTCAACATGTCCATGATCTAGAATGGATATTAAGTTTTGATATGCAGGCTTGCAATTTTTAATGAAATTTCAAAAAATCTACAAATTAAAATTAAATTGAAAATAAAAATAGTGAGGGTAGAGGTTTTTTGGACCCATGATTGAAATCACAGGACTCTGTAGGGTACAGTTCGCATATAAGTTTAAATATCTTCACTGAGGCCCTTTCCTCCTTCCAATAGAGTGGTGTATAATTTTGAAGGTTTTTTTGACTGTTGGGTGATTTGTTTTATTTCCCATGAATGAAACAAAACAGTCCATGAACCAATATTTGTGTGGAAAAATCCTCCCAAAAATGAATCAAAAAACTGAAAACAACTATTTTATTCCCTCACAAACCTAGTCCTTACTACAAAACCACTAATACGACTTGAATGTGCAGTTAGTGATGGTTTCCTGTATTCATGTTTTTGCAAAATAGAAACTTTTGCCTTAATATCAATGGAGAAATAATTTTAAAATCAAATAAATGAATATATATTTCATAAGGTAAACTGTTCTTTATATTCAGCCTTAACTGTATTCAGAAGGAACTCTCAAATGAAATTTTTGCTCTATTAGTTAAAATTTGTAACCTATCATTAAAATCATCCATTGTACCTGAAGACTGGAGGGTGGCCAATGTAACCCCAATATTTAAAAAAAGGCTCCAGGGGCGATCCGGGTAACTATAGACCAGTGAGCCTGAATTCAGTGCCGGGAAAAATAGTGGAAACTATTCTCAAGATCAAAATCGTAGAGCATATAGAAAGACATGATTTAATGGAACATAGTCAACATGGATTTATCCAAGGGAAGTCTTGCCTAACAAATCTGCTTCATTTTTTTTGAAGGGGTTAATAAACATGTGGATAAAGGTGAACCGGTAGGTGTAGTGTATTTGGATTTTCAGAAGGCGTTTGACAAAGTCCCTCATGAGAGACTTCTACGAAAACTAAAAAGTCATGGGATAGGAGGCAATGTCCTTTCGTGGATTTCAAGCTGGTTAAAAGACAGGAAACAGAGAGCAGGATTAAATGGTCAATTTTCTCAGTGGAAAAGGGTAAACAGTAGAGTGCCTCAGGGATCTGTACTTGGACCGGTGCTTTTCAATATATATATAAATGATCTGGAAAGGAATACGACGAGTGAGGTTATCAAATTTGCGGATGATACAAAATTATTCAGAGAAGTTAAATCACAAGCAGACTGTGATACATTACAGGAGGACCTTGTAAGACTTAAAGATTGGGCATCCAAATGGCAGATGAAATTTAATGTGGACAAGTGCAAGATGTTGCATATAGGGAAAAATAACCCTTGCTGTAGTTACACGATGTTAGGTTCCATATTAGAAGCTACCACCCAGGAAAAAGATCTAGGCATCATAGTGGATAATACTTTAAAATCGTTGGCTCAGTGTGCTGCAGCAATCAAAAAAGCAAATAGAATGTTAGGAATTTGTTGCGATCCCGGATCGGCCCTGGGATCGGCACTCACCCCCGACGCGGTCCCGGTCCGTCCCCGCCTCGCCCGGGCCTGCATGGGCCTCTGACGCCGCGCTCCTGCTCCGGAGGAGCAGTCGGCGTTCTTCCGCGGCTGGCCCTGCCCCCTTAGACACGCGCGCGCGTCTGAGCTCTGAATTTAAAGGGGCCAGCGCGGGAAAGCCCTGATCCTCCTCGGATGACGTCAGACGCTGCAGGGCTACTTAAGCCCTGCAGTTGCAGGTTTCCCTGCCTTGCAACGAGGTTCCACAGGGCTTCCTGTTCCCAAGTTGCTGCGTTCCTGCTGCTGTCTGCTTCCTGCTGTCCCGGTTTGGTTCCTGACTCCTCTTCTGCCTCATCCTCTGGCTACGACGTTGTCCTCTGACTCCTGGCTCGACCTGCTTCCGCCTACGACTCCGCGCTTGCCTTCTCCCTGGTTCTGGTTGCCTTCCGTCTCCTGGTTCTGACTCGGTCCACTTCACGACTCCGCCTTGCCTCTTCCTTGGGTTCGACTCGCTTGGACTACGGGACTCTGCCTCGGATCTCCGTTGTTCTTCAGTTCCTACTCGGCTGGCCCCGAAGACTCTCCTAAGTCCCAGCGGCCGGGCCCCTACGGGCACCTCCTGGGGGGGCTCCGGCTTCCAGGGCGAATCTCCAAAAGTCCCAGCGGCTGGACTCCTACGCGCTCCTCTCGGGAGAGTGCCAGCTTCCAGGGCGAAGATCTCCGAACTACCGGGCCAACGCCGTCTTCTCTTCATTCCTCTTCTGAGCCCTTGGTCGCATAGGGCTCCTCCGTGGCTCTTCATCCTTCCGTCCACGAGTCCGTTTAGCCGCCTTCCGGTCGGGCCATCGGCTGCGATCCTTCACAGCGTTCCATCTTTTAGTCCTGACCGGCCCAAGGGTCCACGAAGCTAACAGAATTATTAAGAAGCGAATGGTTAATAGAATGGAAAATGTCATAATGCCTCTATATCGCTCCATGGTGAGACCACACCTTGAATTCTGTGTACAATTCTGGTCACCGCATCTCAAAAAAGATATAGTTGCGATGGAGAAGGTACAGAGAAGGGCAACCAAAATGATAAAGGGGATGGAACAGCTCCCCTATGAGGAAAGGCTGAAGAGGTTAGGGCTGTTCAGCTTGGAGAAGAGACGGCCGAGGGGGGATATGATAGAGGTCTTTAAGATCATGTGAGGTCTTGAACGAGTAGATGTGACTCGGTTATTTTCACTTTCAAATAATAGAAGGACTAGGGGGCATTCCATGAAGTTAGCAAGTAGCACATTTAAGACTAATCGGAGAAAATTCTTTTTCACTCAACGCACAATAAAGCTCTGGAATTTGTTGCCAGAGGATGTGGTTAGTGCAGTTAGTTTAGCTGGGTTCAAAAAAGGTTTGGATAAGTTCTTGGAGGAGAAGTCCATTAACTGCTATTAATCAATTTTACTTAGGGAATAGCCACTGCTATTAATTGCATCAGTAGCATGGGATCTTCTTAGTGTTTGGGTAATTGCCAGGTTCTTGTGGCCTGGTTTTGGCCTCTGTTGGAAACAGGATGCTGGGCTTGATGGACCCTTGGTCTGACCCAGCATGGCAATTTCTTATGTTCTTATGTATTTAAAAAATGTGATCCCTCTCCTAACTTTTTTGTACAATGATTGTTTTCTCTCCACTGCATAAAGTGGGTTGTCTGAAGATAAATGCACAAAATGCAAAATTCAAGTTATATTGCAATCACAATGTTGCACAGGAGGTGGACCCTTGGACTGAGGTGGGGTTGGCGCAACCCGCAGGGCAAGCCCTACAGGTCCCCACCATCGGCAGGAGGAGCTGGCTGACTGACGGAGGCCGGCTGGAGTTTCGCCAAAACCAGCCCTCATTCCCCGCAGGTTGAGCCCTTGGGTACCGGGGCTGGCTGGGCTTAGGTGGGCCTCCTTCCGAGGTCTTCACTGGGATGATGAGGAAGTTATCCAGGGGCCAGCAGTAGTGGTAGGAACTGGTAGTCTGATCTGGACAACGTGGAGTCCCGGAGACCTGGGTGCCAAGGAGTACTGGAGGAAGGCAGAGGGTGCCCAAGCAAGAACAGGCCGAAGCCTGAAAAGTCAAGTCCAGAAAGCAGACAAGTGGAGCATTGTAGAACAGACTGAAGTCAGGGCAGGTGGCAGGCAGGAATTGTAGCAAGGCAAGCGTGAGTCAATACCAGAAGGCAGCAGTGGGATGGTCAGGCAAGGCGAAGGTCAAAGCAGGAGACTGGCGGTAATGTACTCAGGCAATGCAGAGGTCAGTACCAGGAGACAAGCAGTAACGTAGTCAGGCAATGCAGAGGTCAGTACCAGGAGACAAGCAATGACTTAGTCAGGCATAGCAGTGGTCAAAGCCGGGAGGTCAATCAGAGGAACAAGCGAGGCAAAGACGAACACAGGAACAGGAAGGGGTACCAAGGTCAGGAGAAGGAACACAGACGAGTCAGGAACCAGGAACAAGGAGGGTACGCAGGAACTAGCAACTCAGGACAAGACCAGCATGGAGACCTGTTGCCAAGGCAAGGATATGTTGGCTAGGCCCGGCCTTATATACCGGGACCCAGTGATGTCATCATCCGGGGCCGCGGGTAAGGTTCCTGCCATGGCCCCTTTAAAAGGACAGCAGATGCGCTCGCGCTGGCCTAGGGAGGAGCACGGCACGAGATGGTGGCATCTCCCCACGAATGCGTGGGGAGGCCCACTGCAGAGCAGGAACATCCGCTGCAGAGTTGGCAGCACGAGGAGCAGCTCGGGGTTGGAGACAGCGGCCACCGGCCACGAGAACAGCAGAGCCAGATGCTGGAGCGGGCATACGGGGGTAAGAGGGCCTGGCTGCAGGCCTGCCACGGCCGGCACATGCAACACACAAATATAAATATTCCTTAATTACTTTGATCTGCTCTTTTGTGACTCAAGAAATGTTTTGCCTCTGGTAAATCACAATGCAAATTTCAGTATGATTGTGGTGACATACTGAAGTAGTGAAGGTTTTTCAGACTGCATGATTAAAATATTACTTGTAATGCAAGCCTTTATTTGAAGACTATTTATTTACCTGAAGTATAAATATTTATTTATTTAGAAGCATTTCTTATATACGCTAAGGTTCGGGGCAGGGTAAATAAAAACATACATAATGTCTTACAATCAATTACAAGTAATATACACCACAAAGACTTAGTAAGTTTGGAAATCACTCAGTCGAATACAAAATATACCAAACTTATATTTGTGCTATTATAGAAGGACTTTCATAAGCCGGACCCAGACACTTATAACTTTGTTATGAATGGATCATAGCAGTTGGTCCAATATTGAAAAAAAACAAATTTTGTAGAATACCTAGAGGTGAATTTTAAAAGCCCGGCGTGCATTAATTACTAGATGCTTGAGCATACTGAGCTGTTGTTAATAGCTGCCAAGATATGCGCATATCTCCTGTTGTGCGCACATCTCAAAAGTTTTCAGAAAGGAGGGGCCATAGGCATGGTCTGGACAGGGCATGGCATTTGAAGGTATGAACCAGAGATTTGCGCCTAAATACTGTCTTGACCTGGTGTGTGCTGATGTCCTCTGCTGCATAAATTTACTTCTGCTATGGATGATATGTGTGTTAATGATTAAAGAAAACTAGTCAGATCTTCTAGGTTTTAAAGGTCAGGGCTAACTAGGGGAGTGAAGGCTACTAGGGGGGGTTGGAGGACCGATCTCTTAATTGGGAGAACTAGGGATGAACTGGTAAAACTGGGAATACCATCAGTGTGCACCTCTTTTAAAATCCCCCGATTTACATGGTAGAAGTGGGATTTGCATGCACATGTGCATGCCCACTTAAAACTCGGCGCACATATGCACAAGGCCAGGCTATTTTATGTGCGCATATGCACACATATGTTATAAAATGGCTGCATCCCTGGGCATGCGCCGACATATGCCAGCAAATGTGTATACTCTCACCAGTTTGTGAAAGTACTGGCCCTATGTGCAGACCTTCTTAAGTGCAAATATTTAAAGTAATATCTAAACAAAATTATTCACAAATTTATTTACCTTCTTATATTAAAAATCCATCGTATCTTATTAGATGGATGCTGTTGAGCAGTTTTCTACCCATGATGTTCCCCTGATGCAGAACTTTGAAATATGAAGCAGTAGCAGAGACTGGGCTGGACCATTGACATCACCATCACATTACAAATACCCGTAGATATCTCCCTAATGGAAATGTTATGATCTTACCTGCATGCCTCTCCTCTCCGGCTTGCACTTGCATCAGCCACTCCCTCTTCATCTTTCTGAGCTCCTGGGACTTCTTCAGGTCCTCAATTTATACAGAGAAATGGGAATAGTAAATAAATAGTTCAGTCTTGGCTCCTCCCCTATTTGACCCCTACCTCCCAAAAGCCCACTCCCCAATTGTCCCCCATAGCTACCTTCTGCTCACCCTTACTCCCTCTTGCATCCCTATTGCTCAACCTCTACCACCTTAAACCTACCCCAACCCCTTAATTGTACTCGTAACACCCCCCATAATCCCCATCACCCCATTTACCCCCAAAGACTCCACATCCTCACCCCACATACCTAATTCCCACTCACCCCCCAGGGAGAGTCCATTCCATGGTGTAGAGGGCCTAGAAGTCTCTCCAAACTCTCCTTATCCTGGCATTGTGCTTTAGCACTTCCAGAGTGGGAAACAGTTTATTTTCATGCCTCGCCACCAGGGATGCCAGCAGGTAGACATCCCTGGTGGTGAATGAGCCTGCCCTGGAAGAACTGGAAGTTTGCGCCTGCACAGAAAAACAGCCACGTGTGTGTTTGCTTTCTTTTTTGCTGCAAATGTGCACACGTATGAGTTCCCATTCATGCACACATGTCCACAAGTAGTTCACATACACGAGTATGTGTTCTATAAAAGATATGCATATTTTATAATCTGTGCATGTGTACATGAGCAGATTATAAAATGCAAGCATATGTGCGTGTAAGCCCATATTCATGCATATATGGGCTCACGTGCCTTTGTTTGAAAGTTATCCTTTAAGCATTCTTTCCATAGACCCAAAATGGGAAAAGCATTTTAGTACACAGACTCCTATATTTTGAAAAGAGGAGCTACTCAGTTCAAACTTTAGAAAAGAAAGAATGTTCTGCATCCTTTTTCTTGAAAGTGTACGTTTGAAACTACTTATTGCATTTTGGTAGTTAACTATACATAAGTTACTTTAAAAGGAAGTTGGTAAAGTGTTGAAATTTAAACTGGATATCAAAACTCTTGTCCAAATTGGTAAGCTGATGGCTAATATCTTTTAAATGTAAACATATCTTCTTTTTGCTTAAAATGGAGGGGGGAGGAGGATTTAAAGTGTAACATTGTCAGATCTCAAATATATGAACATTAAAAGCATTATTCTGTTACAACAGAGCTAAATTGACTCATTTTACCAGCAATGAAAAGACAGAAAATGAATGTGCTTAGAATAAATTCTGTAAACAGAAATAGTGTGATAAAAGCATAGAAGCTGAAAAACCAGGTGCACTCACCTAGCATGCTTCCCCCACTCCCAGCTCGTTCACTCACTCATTCCTGTCCATCCTGCACCTTCACTCACTACCATTTATTCTGTGTTCTTCATTTGCTTCTCTTTATCTTGAGCACATCACTCATACTCTGAAGTGGAGATAGAATCTCCTGAGCCATACAGCAAAATTACTAAATAGACCAATAAGTTCCCAGTCCAGCAGTACATCTTTATTCATACTGAGTCCGATTCCAGTCTCGTCATTGCAGCACCTTGAAAGCTGCAACTGTTCCTTACCTTGACCATGCTGAACTGAAGCATTTCCATTCTTGTTACCCTGCTGAGACATTACCAGTCTGACTCTTCCAGCCAGTGGGGCCATTGCACTGCCATAACACTATTTCAGCTTCTCAAGCTTGTGGTCCTGTTGACTGTAAATGACAGCTCTATAATTTGACTGCTGGGTCAAGAAAGCACCACTGCAGCTATTTAAGTCAATGAGATCACTGCATCATGACATCAGTTCTCTGGAGGAGGCTACTAACTTACCACAGCACAAGCCCCTTGTGTCAGCAACTCTACTGGGTCATAACAGCATTACTAGCACTCCTCAAACTGGAAGTTATAGAAGTACTGCTGTTGTTCCTAACTCTGGATTCTGAATCAGAGAGGGCAGATAGAAATCAGAGCTGAGATCCCAGGTCCCCACAAAAGCCATTATGGCTGCTTGATCTATGGATCTGAAATTGCTCACACTTTCGCTCCCCCCCCCCCACCCCCGTGCTGTAATTCACTCTTGCCAACCCTGCACCTCTAGCTCATTATTCTCACCTTGAAACTATCACTCCCACCTACATAGTACCTTCCCTTTTCTCTGCCATAAAATGAGCTATGAGCTTCACAGCTCACAGAGCTTACCTTGGACTACAATAGCAGCAACTGTACTAAGTTTCTAAGCTGTTGCAAGAAAGGACAAAAGACCTAACTCAGCAAGAGGAGGGTAGTGATTGTGGCAGTGTCCATTCATTCTATCAGCCCTAATCCCTAATATAGGAGACCACAGAGCTGAGCTCAGTGAGATAACAAAGAAATTTTGACTCTCACATAAAATTCTCCATCCTTCACTTTTCCCCTCTCTCACCATCCCCAGCCACAATGGTTGGATTTAGCTATGTGCCTACTCAGTGCCTACTCAGTGAATATGCTTAGGACTCAGCTAAGCTGTTTTGGATAGCTTTGTATTCCCCCCCCCCCCCATTACTACCAGATTTTCTAAGGTCTACAACCTTGGAAAATCCAGGCCTAAGTAGTTATCTGGCTAAATGGTAGCCGTTCAACAAGATCATATATTCATCCACTGGATAAGTCCTTACTTATCTGGCTAAGTACTATAGTACTGAATACCGGCCTCTAAATAGTACCAGCATACTGTTGGGCTGGTGGAACCTTGGACCAAAAAGGAGTTTAGATTTAGATTTAAATTTTATTGATTTATGAATTGCCTAACAGAAAAGAGGACTAGGTGATGTACAATAAGAACATCTATATAAATAAAAATGTAAATGTTCATTTGTTCAAAATCTTATATCTCCGAAAGTTCTTCACCGATTGCTTTGAAATTTTGACATAACGTTGCATTCGATTTTGCGCGTGTTTTTATATACCTATATTATATAGATGTCACACCTGTGACAGGTAAAAACATGTTTTTTGGGAAAAACAGCGCCATCTGTTGGACGTAAAAGCAACAGATGCTATCTACAATATAAATGGGCTCTGACCGACAGACTGCAAATGCGCAGTAGAGAGCAGCTCTACTGCGCATGTGCGGACCATAGAGCTCTGCGCTACGTGCTGGGTGTCACAGAGGGGAGGAGAAAAGGGCAGACGAGTCGCCTCTCTGAGAAATGGCTCAGCCTGTTCCTTCGCCACTGGGGAAGGGGGGAGGGAGTAGGGACTACCGGACACTTACACACAGGAGGAGGAAAGGGTAAAAGAGTCGCCGAGCCAGTCCATCCACCACTGGGGAAGGGGGGGAGGGAGTTGGGATGGCAGGAGCAGAGCTAATGCGCATTGTGAAATTAAACCAGACTGAGCCACAGCAACGCGCTCTGAGAAACGGCTCAGCCCATTCCTCCGCCGCTGGGGAAGGGAGGAGGGAGTAGGGACTGCCGGACAGCTACACACAGGAGGAGGAAAGGGTAAAAGAGTCGCCGAGCCAGTCCATCCACCACCGGGGAAGGGGGGAGGGAGTAGGGACTGCCGGAAAGAGTTACACACAGGAGGAGGAAAGAGTCGCCGAGCCAGTCCGTCCACCACCGGGGAAGGGGGGAGGGAGTTGGGACGGCCGGAGCAGAGCTAATGCGCATTGTGAAATTAAACCAGACTGAGCCACGGCAACGCGTGGCCGGGTACAGCTAGTACATAATAAAGTATAAAAAAACAGTACATAAAAAATGAGGAGATAAAATAAAACAATAAATAAGTCATAAAAACTTCAATATAAGCAAAACTTAAAACATAAGTTTACAGAATTGTAACTGCCAATAAAACAATTAATCAAACATAAATACTAAAACTATGAAAGACTAAAAAGATGGGTGAGGCTGATGACAAGCAGAGACCCCGCTGGATCTTTACCACTACCAGCCCACGTTCCCCTCAGGTTGAATCCTCGGGTGCTGGGGCTGGCTGGACTTATGTGGGGCCTCTGCGAAGATGGAAGTCCAGAAGAGATGCAGGCAGCGTAGATCATGGTCAGAATCCAGGCAAGGGTCGTGGCAGGTGGCGTAGCTTATGGTCAAGTCCAGTTCAAAGTCATAGCCAAAGATAAGCAGAAGCAATGAAGAGGGCAGGAATGATGAAGGAACTCAGGAACTCAGGAATTCAGGAACTCAGGAGCAACACGCAGATCACAGGAAGCAAGGAGACCTGTTGCCAAGGCATCGGTCATCGGATGATGGCTGGGACTATCCTTATATAGTCCCTGGAAGATGATGTCATCAGTGCAACCCGCGGGGTTTTTCCCTCCGCGGGCCCTTTAAATCCAGCATAGAGACATGCAGATGTGCAACTAGGGGGTTGGAGGCTGAAGCTGAGCGTCAGTGGCGTTCCAGCCACAAGGAAACAGGGATGGCATCGGCTGGCAGCTCAGAGCCACGTGGAGGACCACAACAGGAGGGCTCTGCTTCGGCACCAGCTCCCTGCCGCTGTCAGGGAGCCCAGGCCTGCCTCTGCTGTGGCAGCGCGGTGAAGAGTGATTGAGGCCGGTTGAGGGGCTCCGTGACTGGCAAGTGTAACACATTTTTATGTAGAGCACTGCCCTGACTAGCCTAATGAAATAGCTGTTTTGGCTAAATCCCCCATGATACTCTGGTGTCATAGTACAACAGTTGAGAGTTTCATGGTGCCCTTCACTTTCAGCACTGCCGATTTCCTCCATTCTGATATTTATAATTTTGACAAGAATGATCAATCCAATGCCTAATGCTGGGGCAGTGATTACAGAAAATATCATATTGACTTCTGCTTCAGGAAGCAGACAAAGCCTACATACCCTGTCACTTAAGATGAAATCTCAGTTTTTGCAAGATGATGCCCATACAACAAAGGACAGATACAAGAAAGTAATTTTCTATGGAATCTAGTCCTGCTACAAAATTTGATTGAGATTGCATTCAGCTGAGAAACACTAATCTAAAACATTTCACCTTTGTAATTTAATTGATGTATTTTCAATGCCCATTTTGGTAAAGAAAGTTCTTTATCCAACTTAAAAAAAAAGATACAAAAACTGATAACATAAAATAACTCACTGTTAGGTTGAATGAATACATTATTTTTCATAAAATAATTTAATTCAGTTCCTGAATTATACCTTTTTAATAATTGAAACATTATCCCTGGATTGGATGGCAGCTGTCCAGAATCAGTTGCAAGACTGGTTACAATGTGCATCACTGGATGTGACAATTATTTTTTTCTGCTCCATTGAGACAGTTTTGCTGATTAGGTTGTAGTTTCTCAGAGCTGACAAAATTTTCCCTTCTCTTTCTCTCTATTCCATTAAAAAAATTATCATGTTACCAACAGAACCTCATAGAAATTCAGACCTCTGTCAACATTTTGCAACAGATCAGCCAAACAATCACTCTTTGTATCTACCATCATATCACAAATATATAAGGTAAGAATCTCTTTTAATGAATGAATATTTATTAGTTTGCCATTTGAAAAATGTAAGTAAATGTATGGAGATGATCTATTAGAAATATGCATGAGGTGGGTCAATAGCATATTGAGGATATTGGTTCAATTCATAAGCGTATATCAAAAAGGAAATCACAATGTAAAGTTCGTTATACTAATGCCAAAGCAACTTCTTTTTATGTGTTTCTATTTTTTCAATTTTTATAATTTTTATAATTTTTATAGTACTGCATCAGCAAGCTTATTGGCATGTCTCAGTGTAAACTTAGTGACCGCCCGGACTATACAATCATTTGCGGTATTATTTGGTGTGAAAAATACCTCCCCACTTTCAACAGCAATGTCTTCAATAAGGGTGTTTTTTATGTTTCAATAAAGATAAGGGTATTTCTTAAATGTATCAATATCCAAAAAATCAGATCTCATCTAACTGGCTCGACAACGGCTGGAGTTTCGCGTCTCACGCTTCATCAGGAGCCTCTATGTTGTCTTCTTCCATCGACTTATCATCAGATATTTTACTACCTTTCAATTCATTGTCTTTTTCATGTTCCAACCATGTTTAATTCACAAGTCAGGTCTTCTGCTCCCCTTGCTGAGCTGTGGAGGCTACCTTTAGAGCTCAGAGGCAGAGGAGAAGGGCAGAAGAGGGATCCCAGTCATCAAGCAACAGGTCAACTTTCAGAAAAAGCAGACCACCTCACCTAGGAGCCTATATTTAGGCAGATTTTCAGTCAAACCTAGGCTGAAAATTCACCTAAACTTAAAGGGCCAAAATAGGGCTACCTAGGTTTAAGAAGCTCAATCTTTATTGAAAATTGGTGCTTAAACAAAGATGAAAATCAGAGCTAGCTAGCTAAGGGGGTCATTTTCAAATGCTTATCACGTGCGAAAAGTCCCTTTTCACATGCGATAGCATGCTGGGTGCGGAGTTGGGGAGGAGTCGGGGCAGCGAGGAGGCAGACTTGGCGGTGTCTTCGCTAGAGGCAATAAGGTAAGCAACGTTATCATCGCCAGTAGCAGGCCCAATAGCACCACCTTTCATGGTGGTTCTATTGGGTGCGAAAGCCAGCAGCAAAAACACCGCAGTGGTGTGAAGGCTGCCAGCTTTTGCAGGCCCACACCCCACCATCCCGTTTTTGCAGGATTCACCATTCTGCGATAGAATGGTGAATCCAGGCCTAAATTCTCTCTTTTTAGAACCAACCCCATGATCCTTCCTCTTACCCTCCCCAATGTAAAAAAAACCAAAACAAAAAAACAGAACAGACCTCAGTAGCTCTACGATCCCTCTTGCAATCACCCTGATGTAAAAATGTCTCCCCTTTCCTCATCACAGTTTTGTAATCATTCTCCCACACTCTATTCCCCAGAAACCTCACAAATGTTTAGAAAGCCAAGCCAGCTAGTGGGCTCAGTTTCCCCCCTTGCATGCTTGGTGTCCAGTTTTGCTCTGGCAACTCCTAGCATCAGAGAAAAGCTGGATGCTAAGCCATAGGAGAAAAGAGTGAGTCATCCTGCCAGTTCTACTTGTAAACACTTGGGGGGATTCTGCGGAGGTATAAATGGGAAGGGGATTTCAGGGATGTGGGAGTAGGGCTCTTCTTTTATCTTTATAGTGGGGCAAGTGGGAGGTAGATCATGGGATTGTGAAGGAAGGAGGCAGTTTTTTTTCTCATGGGATATGTGGGTAGATTGCCAGGGCCTGTTGCACAAGAAAAGTGTCTAGATTTATGGCAATTATCTCTGTGCCTAGTTTTGGCTACATATATTAAGCATCCAGCAGTCAAAATTAGTGCTAGACACTTACATTTTCTTCCCTTATCTAACGGATCGTAGAGGTTCTCACAGAGTGAAGGCGTCTTCCTGATGGTAGAATGGTGGGACCGAAGGTCCGTGGTGCAGGATATGAAGTAGATAGGCCCTCGAGGAGCAAGTAACCAATGGTCCAATATCCTGAAAATGAATAGAGAGAAAAGACCCACGAGGAGCGGTTGTCTTGGTTAGTGAGGACCCCAAAGGGAAATTGGAAGCGAGAGACCCCCGAGGAACGGGTGTCTAGAGCTTCTGCTAGAGCGAGGCCCTTAGCGTGAAAGTAGCATCTAAGCGTTCAGCTTAGAGCAGGCAGAGTAGCGAAGCAAAGTCTTTGCTAATGCAAATTGATAGTGGAAGTGGAGGCTAGATATACCCGGAGGTACTGACGTCAAGAGGTGGGGCCGCCCCTGAGGTTCCCGCCATGACGTGTATTTGAGCTTCGGTGATGTGCGAGCTCGCGCCCAAGGAGGCCACGGGAGTGAGCATGGCGGATGGGGAAGCCCAAGCTGGTCTGGAAATGCCGAGGCCCTCGGCACTCGGCACTGGAGACAGCCATCTTGCCCAAAGAGAGAGAAAGGGGAGAAAAAGAGGTAAGGCAGAGCAGTTTCAGCCATCTGCGACCGACGGACGCAACACCGTGGTGCAAGTTACAAAGGCTGGTAGGCCCTCGAGGAGCAAGTACCTGATAGTCCAATATCCTGAAATGTAGAAGAGAGAGAAAGACCCCCGAGGAGCGGTTGTCTAGTTAGTAGAGAACCCCGAAGGGTAGTTGGAAGCAAGAGACCCCCGAGGAGTGGGTGTCTAGAACTTCTAGAGGAGCGAGGCCCTTGGAGTAAAAGCAGCGTCTAAGCATGCAGCTTAGAGCTGTCAGAGTAGCTAAACCAAACTCCTTGCTAACTAAAAGGTGGTAGCGAAAACGAAGGCTTGATATACCCGGAGATATTGACGTCATGCGGTGTGGATGCCCCCAAGGTTCCCGCCATGATGTGTATTAGTGCATAGGAGATGAGTGCGCGCGTGTTTTAGGAGGCCATGGGAGTGAGCTTGGTGGATTGGAATGCCCATGCTAAGTTGGAGATGCCGAGGTGCTTGGTAATCGGCACCGGAGGCAGCCATCTTTCCAAAGGATAGAGAATAGGGAAGAAAAGAGGTAAGGCAGAGCGGTCGCAGCCATCTGCAACTGACGAACGCAACAGTACCCCCTTCAAAGGGCCCCCTCCAAGACCTCTTCCTGGTGGTCTGGACTTGCGTATCATCATCAGGTGGAATTGGCGTATCATCTCTTTATCTGTAATATTGGCCAGTGGTTCCAGGAGTTCGCTTCTGGACCATAGTTCTCCCATGAGATGAGATACTCCCATGTCTTGTCTCTTTTATATATATCAAGATGTCATCCATGGCATATTCAATGTCATCTTCTGTATCCCGACTTGTAGGTTCTGGGTCTTTCCTGGAGAATTCGGAGAGCATCACTGGCTTTAGTAGAGATACATGAAATGCATTGTGTATCTTCATTGATGGAGGCAGTTTTAGACTGTACATCAGATTTCCTAATCACCGAAGGATGGCAAAGGGTCCCACATAGCGAGGTGCAAATCTTGCTGAAGGAAGCTTAAGTCGAAGTAACTTGGTACTTAACCAGACTTTGTCTCCAGGCTGAAACTGAGGTGTTTTTTGATGATGAGCATCATAGGTTCTTTTTGCCTTTTGTCCTGCGCTGAGGAGAAGCTCCTTCTGCTGTCTCCAAAGTTTGGATAACTGTGCTGCAGTAGTCTGTGCAGCAGGAAAGGCTACTGACAATGGAATTGGCAGAGGAGGCTATGGTTGTCTTCTATAGACAAGCTGGAAAGGGGAAGATCCCGTTGAGGTAGCAGGATGCGATTTGATGGCAAATTCTGCCCAAGGCAGTAATTCAGCCCAGTCGTTCTCTCTAGAATTGACGTATGATCGCAGAAATTGTTTCAGTGTTCCATTTATCCTCTCAGTCTGACAGTTGGACTGAGGATGGTAGACAGAGGTTAAGTCCAAGGAGATGTCAAATTTTTGACATAATGCTCTCCAAAGCTTTGCAGTAAATTGCACTCCCCTGTCAGATAGGATATGTTTAGGCATCCCATGAAGATGAAAGATGTGTTTAATAAAGAGTTTTTCTAATGCCGTAGCAGAGGGTAATCCTGGTAGTGCTACAAAATGTGCCATTTTAGAGAAACGGTCGACTGTGACCCATATAGTGTTATTCCCATTGGATGATGGCAGGTCCACTACAAAATCGGTAGCTAAATGGGTCCATGGTTCATCCGGCGATGGTAGAGGCTGTAATAGGCCCCAAGGATGCCCGGGTGGTGGTTTTTTCTTAGCATAAACAGCACAGGAACCCACATATGCTTGTATGTCCTTCTTCATGGTTGGCCACCAATAGTATCTTTGCAACATAGCTAGGGTACGATTCTGTCCAGGATGGCTTGCCAGACGGGAATTGTGTACCCACTTCAACAGCTTCTTCCTTAAATTTCTACCCACCACCATCTTCCCGGTGGGTACCGTGTGGGTGGCTGCGAGAACCACTCTTTCGGGATCATTGATATTATGGGGTTCATCCAGCACATCCTGAGGTGAGAATGATCATGCAGGGCATCAGCCTGAATGTTCTTCTCTCCGGATGATACTTCAGAAGGAAGTCAAATCTGTTGAAAAACAGAGACCATCTTGCTTGACGGTGGTTGAGTCATTGAGCATGTCAAAGGTACTCCAGATTCTTGTGATCGGTGTACACTACTATTTGGTGTTGTGCGCCTTCTAGCCACGGAAGCCACTGTTCAAAAGCCAGCTTGATTGTGAGAAGCTCCTTGTCTCCGATCCCATAATTTATTTCTGCAGGTGAGAATCACCTTGAAAAGAAGGCGCATGGATGGAGCACATTGGATACGCTATACTGACTTAGAAACACCCCCACACCAACGTCTGATGCATTGACATCAACGATGAAAGGACGGTGTGGGTCAGGGTGACGGAGACACGGCTTCTTCTGAAAAGCCTCTTTGACCATCAGAAAGGCTGAGATGGCTTCTGGAGACCAATTGGCAGGGTTGGCTCCCTTCTAGGTCATGGCAGTTAGTGGGACTGTCAATGATGAGTAGTTTTTAATAAAGGATCGGTAGTAGTTGGTGAAGTCCAAGAAGTGATGCAGTGCCTTCAGGCCCGTGGGTTGAGGCCAGTCCCGGATACTCTCAAGTTTCTTGGGGACCATTTGAAAACCGTTCTTAGAAACAATGCATCCCAGGAAAGGTACAGCTTATTTGTGAAACTTGCACTTTTCAAGCTTTGCATATAGGTGATACTCACACAGGTATTTTAGGACTTTCTTAACATCCTCCTGATGACTTTGCAGATCTTGAGTAAAGATCAGTATATCATCGAGATATACTACTACGCATTGATAAAGTAAGTCCCGTAAGATGTCGTTCATCATATTTTGAAAGACTACAGGTATGTTACTTAAGCCGAAGGACATGACGAGGTAATAAAAGTGTCCATCACGGGTATTAAAAGCAGTCTTCCATTCGTCTCCTTCTTGAATACGCACAAAGTTGTAAGCTCCTTTAAGGTCTAATTTGGAGAATATTTTGGCTCCTTGGAGCCTATCGAATAGTTCAGAAATTAAGGGCAGGGGATTCCTGTCCTTGATGGTAATCTCATTCAGACCCCTGTAGTTGATGCAGGGGCATAAGGTGCCATCTTTCTTCCCTACGAAAAAGAAGCCTGTAACAGCAGGAGATTTGGAAGGTCTGATAAATTCCTTTTGTAGATTTTCTTGTATGTAGGTAGACATAGCTTTAGTCTCAGCTACTGAAAGAGGGTAAACTCTTCCTTTGGGAGGTTCTGAATTTGGCTTCAGATTTATGGCACAGTCAAACTCTCTATGTGGTGGAAGAACATCAGCTGCTTGCTTTGAGAAAACATCCTGGAAGGAGGCATATTGTGGAGGTAAGCCAGGTAATGACGGAGTAGTGGGCATGAAAATGAGCGGTGAAACTTCCACAAGACACCGACCATGACAGTCTGGTCCTCACTGGGACAGTTCCAATGTGGCCCAATTAATTATGTCATATGGTCTTGAAGCCAAGGTAGCCCCAATACCACCGGATGCATGGCTTTTTCCAATATTAGAAAGGAAATGGATTCTGAGTGTAGAGCTCCAGTGCACAGGCCAATGGCCTGGGTGGTCAATGAAACTTCTCCAGGAAGTGGTAGTCCATGGATAGAGGACAATAGCAGAGGCTTAGGTATTGGTGTGGTAGGAATCCGTAGATGTTCAACTAAGCACTTCAGAATAAAATTAGCTCTGGCACTGGAGTCAATGAGAATGAGAGTCTGAAATTCGAGACCTCCACAAAGCAGAGATACTGGTAAGGATAATGGAGGAGTAGGAGAGGTGAGGCCCAGGAGAAGTCCTCCTGCAGATCCTAGACCCGTAAGTTTCCCAGACAAATGGAACAGGTTTGGACAGCATGGCCCGACTGGCCACAGTACATGCAAACCCCATGCACTTGCGAAAACATCTCTCCTTGGAGGTCAAATGGCTTCGGCCTAGTTGCATAGGCTCTTCCTCCTCTAAGGTTGCAGACGGTAAGCTGGAAGCAATAGGCACAGGTTTAGGATGGTTAACCCCCACTGTAGACTTTTGTGGACTCTTAGCCTCCTGAGTACGGTTATGGATACGGCGGTCAATTCTCCCAGCCAGTTCCATCAGGGACTCAAGGGTATCAGGCAAATCACAAACCACTAATTTGTCCTGTAAGCAAGAGTTGAGACCCTCCATGAATATGGCACGTAAGCATCCAGTGTCCCAATGTAGTTAAGATGCTAGAGTCTTAAATTCAATATAAAAGTCTGTAAGCAGCTTGTTACCTTGCTGAAGATTAAGCAAGGCAGATCCAGCGATGGTCTGGTGAGCCGGGTCATCAAACACAGACTTAAAAAGTTTTAGAAATCCTGGTAGGTCATTCAAGATAGGATCTTCATGTTCCCATAATGGTGAAGCCCAGGCCAGGGCTCGTCCTTCTAGGAACGACAGGATGTAGGTGGTCTTTGAAGCTTCAGTGGGAAAGAGGGTAGGCTGTAATGAAAAATGCATGCTGCATTGATTAACAAATCCTCTGCACATCTTGGCTTCACCCGTAAAGTGGGTAGGTGTGAATAAAGGTACAGTGGTCGTAAGGGTTACCACTGGTGACAGCAATTCCTTCACAGGAGGAGCTGAAGAATTCAGTGGAGCATGTAACTATTTGAAGGCAGTAGCTAGGCTCTCCAAAGACTTTTGTTGTTCCGTGATCCACTGGGCTAGGCCAGGGATGGCCTGTAGGACTGCGAACTGAGCCGAGTCCATGGAGTTAGCAATCTGTTGTGTTTGTGGCATTGAGAACCCTTGGTCGCTGTGGAGATGACTCCACCCTCGAGGAGGAGCCCCATGGGGAACCACAGTGATAGGCTGAACTCAAATAGAAGACACAAGATGGATAGAAGGCTTTATTGTACTGCTGTAGATAGATGATGTAAGCAGGAAGGTAAAGCACTGAGAGCCACGAGGTGCCAATACGTTCAACAGGCTCGGATATAGAATCTCACCCAGATGTTCACGATAGGCGGGAACCCGCAGTGCGGGTAATGCCGTGGCTGGTGGGTGGAGTTGGAGCACCGGATCGTAGAGGTACTCACAGGAATGTAGGCGTCTTCCTGGTGATGTAATGGTGGGACTGAAGGTCCGTGGTGCAGGATACAAAGGCTGGTAGGCCCTTGAGGAGCGATTACCTGATAGTCCGATATCCTGAAATGTAGAAGAGAGAGAGAGACCCCTGAGGAGTGGTTGTCTAGTTAGAAGAGAACCCCGAAGGGTAGTTGGAAGCGAGAGACCCCCTAGGAGCGGGTGTTTAGAGCTTCTAGATGAGCGAGGCCCTTGGAGCGAAAGCAGTGTCTAAATGTGCAACTTAGAGTTTTCAGAGTAGCTAAACCGAAGTCCTTGCTAACTCAAAGGTGGTAGCGAAAATGGAGGCTTGATATACCCAGAGCTATTGATGTAATGCAGTGGCGACGTCCCCGAGGTTCCTGCCATGACATGTATTAGAGCGTAGGAGATGTGCGCGTGCACGCCCTAGGAGGAGGAGGAGGAGAGAGAATAGGGAAGAAAAGAGATAAGGCAGAGTGGTCGCAGTCGTCTGCAACTGACGGACGCAACACTCTCATTCATAATCTTACCAGAGCAGGGTTTTTACCTTTATGTCAGTCACAAAGCTTAGACAAAACTGCTCTTTACATAAGGTGAGACTCTCTCAACTCCCCCAGGCATCTCAAGCTCTCTGGGCCTAGGTTCTTACAGTAGGGTGAACAGAACCTCTCTTCACCCAGCATCCCTTGCTTCATGCTGTCTTAACAAGGACTGGGTTAAAAGCCTGAATCAGGATCCTTAAGGTAGCATGAGGGAGTTGTCGGTACACTTCGTCACAAAGGCCTAAATGTTACAAAAAAACTGCTTGCGATTAATCTGCACACATTGCATAAGGCATTACTGTTATAGTTTGAACTGAAAGAAATAATCCGGTATGGATTATGTCTGCCCCCACCTCTCATTCTAGCTTCACCTGCTTAGAAGCACTCCTTTGGTTTCATGCTTGCTTCATGAGTGCCTTCTAGCTCAGAATCTTGTAAAATGGCTCATGAGCTCAATGACATTTATGAGGAGGGCAAAGCTTATTTATTTTATTTATTTATGCATTTGAAGCCAGATTTTAAAAGCCCTGCGTGTGTAAATCCGGCTGGATTTACGCACGCAGGGGGGTATGCGCGCCGAGCCTATTTTTCATAGGCCCGGCGACACACGCAAGCCCCGGGACGTGCATATTTGAAAAAGGGGCAGGAAGAGTGCGGGGGCATGGGTGGGGTGCCGGTCCAGGGGCAGTCCATGGGTGGGACCGAGACCTCCGCAGCCATGCCGGAGGATCATGCGCTGGCAGCTGGCCGGAGCGTGCAAGTTACGCCTGCCAGAGGCAGGCGTAAATAAGAAAATAAAGGTAGAGGCGGATTAGGTAGGGCTGGGGGGCAATTTAGATAGGGGAAGGGAGGGGAAGGTGGGGGAGGGAACGGAGAAAGCCATCGGGGCTCCCCTAGGGCTCGGCGCTCGCAAGGTGCACAAGTGTGCACCCCCCTTGCACACGCCGACCCCGAATTTTATAACATGCGCGCGGCTGCGCGCGCATGTTATAAAATTGGGCGTAGATTTGTGCGTGCTGGGTTGCGCACACAAATCTATGTCCGCACATATCTCTTAAAATCCGGCCCTTATGTTCTGTCATTCTAAAAGAAGATCACAATGGTTTACAAAAGTGACATTCATATTATAGGATAAGGCTAGGAAAGTCATTTGTGATACATAATTTATATTTCAGTAGTCTTCATATATTAGACATAGATTTGTCATAATGCACTTTACATCACTCAATACATGTCGATCATTCTAATATTTACAATGCTTATAATCTTGGTCTAGGCCTACCTAAAAATGCCATCCGCCCCTTACAAATCCTGCAAAACACTGCAGCCCGTATCCTTACTAACACAAACTCAAAGGAACATATTACGCCAGTTTTGAAGGAATTACACTGGCTCCCCATTCAATCCCGCATACACTACAAGACTCTAACACTTATCCATAAAGCCCTCCACAATCCTGAAATGAAATGGTTTAATAAATCAATACAACTTCAATCTTCTATTAAACCCACCAGAAATCAATACCTCGCCACATTACAAACCCCTTCACCTAAATTATATAACCATGTTTCCACCAAAGCACGAGCGTTCTCTTTTGCTGGCCCTTTGTTATGGAATACTATGCCCACTGAACTGCGCCTTGAGCCATCTCCCAAAACATTCAAGCAAAAACTCAAGACATGGTTATTCACACATGCCTATACGTGAAATATATATGTTGATCCTCTCCCATTTTCTCACTGCCTTCTCTACCCTTCTCCCCCTGTCTAGACACCATCTCTAATTCTCCTACCTCTGTTCCCACTGTAAATACCTCTCTTTACAATTGCTATTAACTACTTTTGAAATGCTTTCTCCCCCCTCTTACTACATCTAATGTAGAACTACATCTCCTCTTAACCCTTTTCCCTTACCTCAGCCCCAACTTACTAGAATCCCGTTGCTACATCTCCTCCTAACCCTTTTCCCTTACCTCAGCCCCAATTTACTAGAATCCCTTTGCTCCCTAGTTCTGTTTAACTTACCTCAACTAATATACCCCCAAAGTATAGTTCTGTGTTTTTTAATAGATTCTACTTTTATTATATTTAAATATTTATATACATACTTTCGTTTAATATATAACTTGTTAAATATATAATCTGTTAAATGTACAATCTGTTAAATGTATAACGCTCCGGCGTAAGTTAAATCTGTTAAATCTGTTAAATCTGTTAAATGTATAACGCTCCGGCGTAAGTTCCTGTTCATTGTACACCGACGTGATATCTTTGATGAGCGGCGGTATATAAAAAATTATAAATAATAATAATAATAATAATAATAGTTTGCTGCATATTGATATTTTATGTTAGATCATATGCTTTTTTTTGAAGAGCCAGGTTTTCAGCTCATGTTTGAAACTCTTTCTGTCTGTTATCAGACATAAAGGCTCTGGAAGAGAATTCCACAACCTAGGGCCTGCTATGGAAAACATTTGGCCCCTTATTTGCATTAGATGAGTACTTCTCATTGTTGGCACTGTTAATAATCCTATGTTTTGCGATCTTAGTGTTTGCTGTGGTGTGTATGGTTGGAGAATCATGCCTAATAAGCAGGGGTTTCTGTTGTTGATGATGTTAAAAATTAGAGTTAGTATTTTATAGTGGATTCTGGATTGTACTGGCAGCCATCAGTGAGGGGGTGAAGTCGTCAAATTTCCTTGATCCTAATAAAAGTCTTGCTGAGGCATTTTGTAGAAATTGTAGTGGTATTCAAAGTCCCAACATTAGGCGTAGTAATAGGGAGCAGCAATAATCAATGTTTGAGAATATTAGTGTTTGTAAAAGACTGCAGAAGTCCTGTAATGTTAGAAGAGGTTTCAGTCAATGTAATATTCACAGCTTGGAATATCCTGTTTTAATTAATTTGTTTATATGATTTTTCATTGTGATGTTCTCGTTGATCTGTATTCCTAGGTCCCATGCTTGTTCAGAGTGGGTAATGTGAAAGTTACCCAGGTCTAGGGGTGGCGGATTATTTATATGTGAAATTCTCCTTAGCCGTACCATTTCAGTTCTTGCTGTATTGCCTTCATATATGTCGAGAATATTTCACAGATTTTTTTTCCTTCCATACCTGATGTAGTAACAACCTGGAACTGACCTATTTTCGTCTCTCAGCTGCCAGGCCACTTCCCTGCCACCATTTGTCCTCCTCTTGGTGTGGGTAAGCAGTTGTTAGGCTGCATTAATAATAGTAGAGAAGGTCTTCAGAATTACAAAACTTCTTAGGCATATAGGCTTCTGTTACCTTTTCAAACCCTCCTACCCCTCACCCATAGTGCAATGCCAGCTTTAAACCAAACATAAATGACAGCCTTGTACTATGCAAAATCATTTCCACAAGTCCTCAGCTAACTAAAAACACAATTGAGGCTCATTTCCCAGTTAATAATCTATGATGTTTGTTTTAATAACCTGTCATACTTATTTAACTGATGATTTCTATTAGCTTTTTTATTATATAAATACTTGTTTTATATCATTTGAAAGCTATGCCAGTTTTCTGGAACTATAAACTATTTGTGTGACAAATGGAACCAGAGACATGAAGATAAGGATGCACCATTTTTTTGGTTTTGCAAATATTCCATATAACTCAGATAGTCATCAAAATATTTCAAAACAGACACAAAAAAAAACCAGCACACTATTAATGAAGTAAAATCTCTTTATTCTGACTTGTCTTGGCAGACAGAACCTTCATAACTAAAGACAAGCTTAAATAAAGAGTTTGTACATCCTTACTGGCACATTTTAGCAGTTGGTTTTGAAGTTCTCAGGCATGGAAGCTCGGTGAAAAGGAAAGCAAGGATTCTTTGAGTGTGGTATTGCTCTAATCAGAAACTTTAGGGGTAGATTTTCAAACATACGTGCACACGTCCATGTGCACATGTTTCCCGGGGTATGCACATAGATGCGTCAATTTTATAACATGAGCGCGCCGGCGTGCACATGTTATAAAATCGGGTGGCCGTGCGCAATCGCATGTCAGATTTTATAATCCATATGCGCATGTGCAGGCGGCATGCGCAAGGGGGGGTGAAGTTTGCAATTTCCATGCAGCGATGCAATCGGGCCTTCCCCAGTTCCCTAATCCCCTGCTTAACCTTCCTTCCCCTTCCCCTCTCTTCCCCAGCCCCTAAAGCTAACCTACCTTGCATACATTTTTTTATTTTATTACCTGCTGCTTTTCGGGAGCAGAAGTAATTTACGCTCCCTGGCCAGCTGCCAGCGTGCACTTCCATAGAACAGCGGCTCGTGACCGCCGTCCTGGCGGGCCTCCATTCCGCCCTTCCCCTCCCCGCCCAGAACTTGCCCTTTCTCAGGGCCCGGCACTTGTGCTCATTTCGCAACTTACTCGCTTGGTGGGCTCTGTGCGTGCCTCTCGCATTTTCAAAAGAGCCCAGCCACACGTGTAAGTGGCGATATGTGCACAAGTGCCGGGCCCTTTTGAAAATGGGCACAGCGTGCACAGGGCCCGGCCATGCACTTAAGTGGCAATTTTTACGCAGATGTCCGATTTAAAATTTGGCCGATAGTGTGAAAATGTACTACTACTAATGGTGACAATTGATGACATTTGTCATTTTTGTTGGGATATAACAAATGCAGCAAAAAGGCTGATTGTTACTGGTTGTTGCCAGTTTCTTCAACGATTTTTCCATTAAATTGTATGACAACAATTTGATTGTTTACTGTTTCACTTTTGCTTTTAATAAT
The DNA here is from genome assembly GCF_901001135.1 of Rhinatrema bivittatum. Classification (NCBI taxonomy): domain Eukaryota; kingdom Metazoa; phylum Chordata; class Amphibia; order Gymnophiona; family Rhinatrematidae; genus Rhinatrema; species Rhinatrema bivittatum. The sequence continues at coordinate 110,133,188 of NC_042617.1, read as the reverse complement.
ATAAAAAAATACTCAAAAATATTAGTTTAAATCAGAAGGGGCACAGAAGCTCTTAGCATCCTCTCAGAATATAAAATCTGATTAAAAGAGAAAATATTGACAGTGCCTTAAATTAGAAAACAATCAAAACTAGTTAATCTTATTTTACTCTATCAGGCTTTTCAAAATGACCATCTATATTCTATGATGTAAAGATGATCAAAGTCATTGGCTGCTGACTGGACCAATAGGATTGACTCATTATGCTATTTATGAACATTTACTAGAACTCTGAATTAATGAACTGCAGCAATGTAATATCATTAGGGACCTTCATTTTCAGTTTTTATTTTATTTCCTCTGCTAATTTATCAGTGTTTATCATAACAATGGCAAAAGAGAAATCAATGGGAAAAAATGACTCCATTTATTCTGTGTGAATATACATTTTGTTCTTGTTGTAATAAACACTGATAAATTTCCAGGAAAAATAAAATAAAACTGAAAACAAAGGACCCTAAATCAGTGTTTCTGACTCTCTCCTGGAGGCACACCTAACCAGTTGGGTTTTCAGTACATCCATAATGAAAATGCAAGAGATAGATTTGCATATAGTGAAGACCCAGGGGTATGCAAATCTATCTCATGCATATTCATTGTGGCAATCCTGAAAACCCTACTGGTTAAGTGTTCCTCCAGCAGAGGGTTGAGAAACAGTGCCCTAAGTATCATGCAAAGAAGCTTATTATTGCAAAGTTTAGCAGAAACAAACCAGTAAGTGACGATGTCTTTGCGGCCAGCTTTATTATAAAAGATAACTACACCTCAATGGCATGTAGTTAGTTATTGTTTTTCAGTTGTTGTGGGAGCTCAGATTTGCACACAAGTTTTCTACCCAGTTCATTTATATGGGTAACATATTTGACCTCGATCAAGGATACAAATCCACAGGAAATCCCACAGGTTAATATATATGCCTCATGTCATTTTGTAATTGTAATGGAGTGTGAGTCCTTGGGTTGCGGTATGGCTGATTCTATCCAGCTCGTCAGGCATGGCTGGGTCCACACCGGAAGCAGGCAAGCATGCTACTGGCTATGTCAGAGAAAGAGTCTTCACCTATACCAGCGTCTTCACCCATGGGTTAAGCCTTTGGGTCTGAGGCTGGAAGAGCTTAAGAAAAGGTCCACAGCTAGGTAAATGGCCTGGGGTAAGGGCAGGCAGCAGTCAGGTGATATTGGTATCCAGGCAAGGACTGAGGCAATGAGAGATCTGAGAGAAATAGAGAAGGAGTAGGAGAAAAGGGACAGAGAAACAAGGTTGGAAGGGATGGCAGGGCAGGATGGAGAGATGAGCTGGAAAAAGGCAAGGCAGGAACAGGAAAGAGGCAAGGAACTAGAAGAGAGCAAGAAACTGGAACTGGGCAGGAACGAATGCAAAGCAGGAACTAGCAATAAACACCATCTGAATGCAGGAGGACCTGTTGCTGAGGCATCAACTTGCTGCAAGACTGATGCTTAAATACTTGGGCTTCAGTGTTGTCATCAGATGGTACCACGGATATTTTCCTACCTTGGAGCCTTTAAGTGTTGATGTGTTGTATGCACTTGTGCCTAAGGAGAGCCAGAATCAGCTTTCGGGTGGTGGCATCCTGAAGAGTGGCATCGGCAGTGCCTCAGGGCCTGGGCCTGGCTGGAGTTCAGATGCACTGGTCACAGGATGGGCACCATGATCGGCGCAGCATTACAGTAATGTGATCTAATTTGATTAGAAATCATCTTTTCCTTTTCACATGGTTGCATTTATCTCATGCAATTAAACATATATGCTGTATGCTATTAATTCATCTGTGTGTCCATGATTCCCTGAGCAGAGGGAAGAATTCTCTTCTAGGCCCTGTATATTGCTTTCATTCAATTCCTAGTTTAAATTCACATTAGGGCAGATTTTTAAACAAGCGCACGCAGGGTACATTTGTGCGCGCTACCCGGCGTGCACAAATGTACACCCGATTTTATAACATGTGTATGCTCCCGCTATCGGAGCGGCCTCGGAAGGAACATTTCTTCTGCTCCCCCCCCTCCTTCCCCTATCTAAGCTACTCCCCAGCCCTACCTAAATCCCGCCCCCTACCTTGTTTAACTTCATGTTCATGAGAGATATAGGACAATGTGAAGAACAATTAAGGGTGTCCCTGTTAGCCTTATATATCAGCATTATTACCGCCTCCATGAGAGAACACACTCTAACACTTTGAGAGCGAAATTCTCTCTCCTTTGACTAAGAACTGATTCTTCTTTCTCTTCTATAGAAGGATCAAACAATTCTTCAAAAGATGTGGCTTGTACTGTGGGAATCTGTCAGATACTTGTGACCAGCAGTGGCCACTGTTGGAGACAGGATGCTGACCTTGATGGACCTTGGTATGACCCAGCATGGCACTTCTTATGGTCTTATGTTCTTACTGTTTCATCCCTATTCCAGAGGAAAGGATTACATTGCTTCTGGAGAGGAATCCATTACTCTTTCCCTCTAGAAAGTTTTGCACAAAATCTCTCCCTTTACTAGAGAAAATCATAATCTTCCTCTTCCAGAAAAGATTTCAAACTCCATACTGATTGTACTCCTGACTCTCTCTCCTGGCAATGCATAAATACCTATCATGCACAGGAGTGGTAATATCAAGGATAACCATACCCTGGAAATTTCAGGATTTTATCTGAGGACTCCAGGAATTTTTATCAAGTGGCAGGATCTCAGCAGAAACACTAGAAAACTCTGGGCCTCTCTCTTTACTGTTCGAGCAACTCCCCTTCAGGAATTCTGCAAAGGAACAGGAGGAAAGGGGTGAGCCTAGAGCATACATTGCAGGCAGAAAGTGGGGAGAAGACTTAGGACTCAGCTGAAGGTAGAGTGAGGATGCAGATGTCAGGGAACTGTGGCTTATAGAGGGTGGTATCATCCTTGGAGGGGGAAAAGTGGTGATGATGATGGGGAAAGAGAAAGAGTGTGGATTAGTTAGGCAGAGGAGTTGGAAGAGAGAAAGCTGATAAGCTGATATGCATTCTTCCGTCTGGATTAGTTTTTATGGTACTTGCCAGGTTCTTATGGCCTGGGTTGGCCACTGTTGGAAACAGGATGCTGGGCTTGGTCTGACCCAGTATGGCAATTTCTTATGTTCTTATGTTCCCCATGCACATTCCCTTACCCCCACTAATCAACAGCAATCTCAGAGTGATCACAACTTACAAGTTTTCAGGTATGGGTGTAACTCACTGGCATAAAGTCCAAAACCGTGGATCTTAGTTGATAATAGTCTTAGTTGATTGATCGCCCAGTGTGGTGAATCACTCACTGCACAAGACTGACCTTGCCACTCTGAGGTTGATATTATTTAAGGTACAAACTGGCAATTTACAGTACTTTAGGAAACCTCTAAATATGTTGCCATACTGGTAGCCAAAATCAGGATAATAAAAAGCAGGCAGCAGGCAAGTAGTTGTGGTTCCAAAAAAAATTTGTTTATTTACAAGAGTAAAATTCTTTACAAGATCCAAATTTACAGGAGATTTCCTCTACAGTGACTGTTCTTCCATCAAAACTCTGACACAGTAACAGTCATCCTCCAAACTTTAGCTCCTCAGAACACATCTCTAGATGATTTGGAAATCCAGACTCCCTGGAGATGCGGCAGTAATTACAGCAGAGTTTGCTAACTCCTTGCATCCATGAGCTGAGGGGTTTTGTTTCCTTAACCATATACAAATCCCAATCTCTAGATCTTGTCTGCAGTTTGCCCAGTTCCCAACAATAAGATCTTGCTCACAGTCCTTTAGGAAAACACCATTGAGATCTACAGAGACAGGAGATCTCTATGCCTGTATGGCATGATCCTCCAAAGATCTTGAACAAGCCCAGCCTAGAAGTAGGCTAGAAAGCTGGAATCTTCTATGCCCTGGGCAGGAGCTAACCTGATGGGCTGGTTATTCATTTGTTGCCTCCTACAGAACTGCCTACAAATCTCTAAATGAAAAACTTCTACTGAGGACACACAACAGGCATATGGGGTTTCTAAAGCTGGTTGGCAAGAGCTTAAAGCTCCAAGTACTTAATGGACCATCAGGGTATATTGCAAAGGAGCTACACAAGGTTTGACTATTCCTTGTGCCATAGAATGAAGTCTTATACCTTTAATAAGACCATGCGGTCTTGCGACTAGGTGATACTGGCAACTGTCTCTCATCTGCTGCTATATGCACACCAGTGGCATCCACATGAATAATTCCTGAAAGCAAAGAACTAAAAGTCAATGGACCACATTTAAGGAATGGGCAAAAATGGGGCAATAAAATGCAAAAAAATTGCAAATCATTTTATTTGCACAATTTTAAAGTAGTGATGAATACTTTGCTCTCCAGATTTAATTTACTTTCATAAAAAAAAAAAAAAACAGGAAAAAAAACATTCATGGAAAACTTTTGCATGCAAATTCTTCTGTAAACGCAATATGCAAATTTTGCTTGATTTTTAAATTGAATACTTTCAGGTCAGATGTTCCATGATGCTTTTGACAGAAGCATTTGCTTGCACAATTTTTTTCCATGGAACATTTAATCCTTATAAATTTGCAGGAATTTAAATCCTGACAAAAATGTACTCTTTCTTAACTGTAAAAGCAAACTGAGTTGCAGACTTTGCTTTTGTTGTATTTTTTTGTTAAACCTGGCAGCTTCCTCCTGTTCCTTTAGGCTTTCAGATTAATTGCACCTGGCCTCTGCTGAATCGTAGGACTGTAAGCCTTCAGATGCAACTAACTGGGGGAGGGGGGGTTATCCCCATTTTATAGCTCCTCCCCCTCCTAGCCCATGCACCACAGTGATAGTCCTGCTACAGATGTCACCCTTACTGATTACCATGTCTTGCTCCCCCTACAGGGGCTGGGAATGCTGCCTCACTAGAGTCTCCAGCCAAGATGCAGAAGACCCAATTTGTGAATGGTACAGGGACCATCTACGTGGCAGTGCACAGAACTGCCACTGAAACACGAGGCTAGCCCCCAAACTTCTTTTTAACTATGGGGCGGATTTTAAAAGGAGCGCGAATAGGCCTACTTTTGTTTGCGCTCAGGCGCAAACAAAAGTACGCTGGATTTTAATAGATACGCGCGGAGCCGCGCGTATCTACTAAAAAACCTGGATCGGCGCGCGCAAGGCTATGGATTTTGTATAGCCGGCGCGCGCCGAGCCGCGCAGCCTACCCCCGTTCCCTCCGAGGCCGCTCCGAAATCGGAGCGGCCTCGGAGGGAATCCTCTAACACCCTCCCCTCACCTTCCCCTCCCTTCCTCTACCTAACCCACCCGCCCGGCCCTGTCTATACCCCCCCCTTACCTTTGTTGGGGGATTTACACCTCCCGGAGGGAGGCGTAAATCCCCGCGCGCCAGCGGGCCTCCTGCGCGCCGGGCCGCGACCTGGGGGCGGGTATGGAGGGCGCGGCCACGCCCCGGACCGCCCCGGGCCGTAGCCACGCCCCCGTACCCGCCCCCAAAACGTTGCCGACATGCCCCGAAAACGCCGCAACGACCAGGACCGCCCCCGACACGCCCCTGACATGCCCCCTCGGAGAACCCCGGGACTTACGCGAGTCCCGGGGCTCTGCGCACGCCGGTAGGCCTATGTAAAATAGGCTTACCGGCGCGCAGGGCCCTGCTCGCCTAAATCCGCCCGGTTTTGGGCGGATTTAGGCGAGCAGGGCTCTGAAAATCCGCCCCTATATAAAAGGCAGATTTTCTTTAGACTCCAAATCCTTCTAGGATATTCATTGGTGACCTAAATGAACTCATAGCCTTTGATATCCAATAGTCTTCACTGAAGACATATAAATTGTGTTAAATTGTAGCTACACAGAAATATACAGCAGATATAAACAGGGCGACATTTACATCTTACAAACTTAAGGTGCCTCCCCCTCTCCTACCGCAGCAAGATGCTCTTCTCCACCCCCAGCTTGATTTTCTTCCTCATGCAAGCAGGAAGAGAGCAGCATTTTTTAGTTCTCTGCTGGCTTCAGTCTGAAGTCTGAACATGTGGTACTAGTGGTCCCACAAAACTGCAAGATCCTCTGCAGTAAAATTTCAGATTGAAGCCAGAGAAAAAGGAGGCAGACATAAGTAAGAAGTGCTGCTCTGCTCATGCCAGCAGGAAGGAGAAGGGAAGATTATGTATACTGCACAGTACACAGCACAGGCAACCTGAGGAACACACTTAGAATGCCAATGAGAAATATGGCCTTGTGTACAAAGGACATATGGCATCACACAGAAAGATAGCTACAGTTCTATAGCCAATTACTAGTCAATTTTCAAAATCCCACTAAAGATAAGATAATCGGGCAACTTTTCTCAGTTATCTTGAAACACATTTTGGCCCAAATCTAATTGGCTAGGTTTCTGCCTAAAAATGTCTCTTAATCTAACCAGACAAAATGTGTCTAATTCGATTTAAGCCTGCTATTTTAGCAGTTAGAATTGTAAGGGTAAATTTAGAAATTTAATCCTGAAAATCCACACTGACCAACTAAATTGAAAACCACCCCAAGAACACCTCCAGATTCCCCCTTTACTAACCAGCTAAACTGGGGCACTTTGCAATTTTAGGTTGGGGTGAGGGAGAGAAGAAATATTTAACTGGTTAGATTTAATTAATTATTTTATAAGCATATTGAGCTCTATATTCAAAAGATAGTCAGCTAGGGAAATTAGCTGAATAAACATTTCTGGCTAAATTAGCTGGGATATTCAGCAGCATGGCTGCACCTATTTATACTGCTGTAGCAGGGCCAGCTAGTAACTCAAGGGGGCCAATGCAAAAAAGGTGCACTGAGTGTTCAGCGCCCGCTTTCCTAACACGCCCCCAGGCACCTCTCCTGGGAGCGCGATGCTATATTTAAATTAGAGCTCGTGCTCTCGAGGAGGCACTAGGGGTGATTGAGTGCCCCTAGCACCTCCTTGACAGCGTGCGCCCAAGAGAGTTCTGCTGTCGGCGGCTGTCCGTCAGTTAAGAAAATGGACACTAAATTTATCAGTGACCGATTTCCTAACCAGCGCACATTCACGGGTTAGAAAAATGGACGCTGATAAATTCAGCTTCCATTCTCCAAACCTGGCTGCCAGAACCTGTGTTTGACCTGACCTAAGCTTGGGGCAGGTCAGATGGAGTGAATAAATCAATATTAAAGTGTTGGGCATTTAATATTAATTTATTCACTCCTTTACTTATTGCTGATTGGTCCATTCACTGTCAGCCTTCTGAAAGGGGATTGGTCCTTTCACTGACATGTGATAGTGAAGGGACCGATTGCCAATTGCATAAGGGGATTAGGTAACGCCTATACAACCCGCATCCAACTGCGGATTATATAGTGCGCTCAGTTGAGCACACTGTATTACATTGGCACCAAGGTGAGGTTTTGATGTTGTTTTAGGGTTTTGGGGCCAATTTTACATGCAGAGTGAGACGTAGAAACAGCACAGTAGCCCTTAGTGAAGGTTTGACATCATTTGGAATGAGTAAAGTCACACAAAGAAGAATTTCTACAGTGTTATCTCGCCCTAGTTTAATGGATTCTAGGGATGTGCAGACAAAAAGTTTATGTTCATAAGTCCATAAGTCGAAAAGGGGGGTCAATTTCGGTCAATATGGACATATGGAGAATTCCATAAGTTGAGTCTATGTCCATACGTGCACTGGTTCACTAAATAAAAATTTAAACCCCTCACCCTCCTTAATACCCCCCCAAGACTTACCAAAATTCCCTGGTGGTCCAGCGGGGAGTCAGGAAGCCATTCCTCTATTCCTTTGCGAGGAGCACGTGACATCCGCGTCACGTCGGAGTGACGCGGCCGTCACGTGGTCCACCGCGGTTCCGCTCCCGGACCCCTCGTTGGACACAAACGGAACTTTTGGTAAGTCTTGGGGTGGATTAAGGAGGGTGAGGGGTTTAAATTTTTATTTAGGATCAACGATCGCGATTTCCAACGTATTCAACATAGCTATGTTGAATAAGTTGGAAATCCGATCATTTTCGCCTCAACACTTTTTTAAGTTAAAAAAATAAATAAGTAGCGTTTTACATATAAGTTCAAAACGAATGCACACCCCTAATGGACTCTTCTATCGGCCCCAAAACCCTACACCACTATCAAAACCTCACCTGAAGTTACTATATGGCCTTCCTATAGTGATATAAATAATTCCCTACTATTAAGGCCTTATAAAGACTCTCTGTCTCTCTCTCTCTCTCTCTCACATTATCCATGCCAAATTATAGCATTTTGCTGAATCTAGGAGTAGTTTGCTGGATAATTAGCTCCTCCCCATTATGCCCTTGTCCTGCCTATCATTTAGCCTTATAAGTAGTTACCCAGCTAAGTAGTGAACGCTGAATGAAGCCATATATTCAGATGCTGCTACTTAGCCGGATAAGTCGGAACCTATCCAGCTATATGATGCCGAATATCCACTCTTGATATTCCGCCTTTTCCTATAGGTCGGACCAAGATGGATTACATAAAATCTAGCTAAATTACAAAGTTATTTGGCTAAACTTTTAGAAGAGCAATCACTCACTCATTTCTCATGTATATAGTCCTTGGGTGTATTCTAAGGGGACTTAGTGCCATCTTGTGGTAGTTAACTGTTTCTGCTATTCATAAATAAAATTACAGCAAATGATATACTACAACTGTGAAGAGGACAGTTTGGTTAAATCTTCATAAGAATGAATCTTAAGAAGTCTAAAATTCAGGTTTCATTTAGAAATTTAAAGTAAAAGAATGCAGCGTAAGTTGCAATGGACAAATATAATTTATACCGTCAAAAAATATTACCTATAAACTAACAGTTATGGTGCCAATAAATTTAGTGAACACATGTGTAGTGCAGTTTCTTTTACAAAAAAAAGCTATCATAGTGTTCTCAAAGACACTATAATAGACACTATGATAGTTATCATAGTGTCTATCATAGGTTCAGGCGGCTCACTTCTGTCTCATGACTTTGCTTCTGATAGGAAATGACTGAGATGGAGGGGATATTCCGATAGTTATCATAGTGTCCTCAAAGACACTCTAAGCCATTCAAAACACAGTTTTCTTGCAAGAACAAAACAATGTACTTATCTTATGAAGGCATCATCAATATTTAGCACCAAAGTTTAACACCATAGAACCTGGCACAGGTGGTTTTTCAATGTAAAAAACATATCTGCCTCACGGATATTTCTTGCAGTATGACATTTCTGACCAGAATGTTAATGCAGTCTTCAGGATGATGATCTAAACAAATGCACCTGCAGTACAAATGTGCTCACACAATTATGAGATCTCTTATGACATTAAATTTATTGGCACCATAACTTTTAGTTTATAGGTAGTATTGTTTGACAGTATTTTGTGATTACATACTCTAAAAAGTTTTTTGCTTCAAATATACTTTATGCCACTTTTTTTAGAGATATAAAATTGACAAGCAGTACAGTAATTGTGCAAATTTGATAACACAGTACATTTGGTTGACAAAATATGTTGTTCATTTTCTGCCATTCACATTTAACCTAAGAAAAAGAAACATCTATTGTTGCACTAATATGAATTAGGGATGTGTGTTTTTTTCAATCCAAATGAGAAAACATAAAAAATGAGTCACATTTTGGTTCAGTTTGGGTCAAAGAACCAAATGGCTTCAGTCTCCTAAAAAATCAGATTTCTTATTTGACTGATTCAGTTAAGATCCATTAAACTTTATGGGATAAATAAAGCAATGCATTTTTTTATTTCAATTCAGACAAAGTGGAGTCGGTTGGGATGAGACAAGGAAGGAGGATGCACAATCATGTTTCAGCATCTTTTCAACCACCATGTTTGAGTTTGTAGCTTCTTGTTTTGACTTCATAATTATTTTAGGTGAAGTGAAACTAAGAGCAATTTTAGCAGAGACAATTTTATTCTCACTCCTTTGTTGGAGCTCATAGAGAGAGAAGACAATGATTCTGAAGCTCTTTGCTTCAAAAAGTAAAAGAAAAGAACAGAGAAAAGATAATTTGTAGGAAAACGTGTGCTGTTAGTCACTCATTACCTAGGTGTGATTTGGGGTGCTACCTAGTAGCAGAAGAAAGTCTATGACAGGGTTATAGTGAATATCATCAGAGTAGACTACCACTACAGCAGACACTGGACCAGTGGCTGCAGAAAAGATGCAATCACTGTATCTTGCAGTATGCAGAATGTTTCTGTACTCCATTGTGCTGATTCTTGTATTTGTGACTCTTGCACTAAGTTTGACTTTATTGTTTTTTTTAGTGTACTTTGTCACTGAGTAAGCATCATCCGTTCATTCATAAGAATATATGAAATCTTATGTTGGGATAGTCCAAGGTTCATCGAGCTCAGCATCTTGTCTCTGACAATGGCAAGTTCAGGTCACAAATACCAGAAGATCCCAAAAAGTAAATCTAATAAAATAATATAGTAATGACATCAGAAAAAGACCAAATGGTCCATCCAGTCTGCCCAGTAAGTGTTGCGTCCGTCGGTCTCAGATGGCTTCGACCTCTGTGCCTCACCTTTCTTCCTTCTCTCTCCTCAAGCCTTGGGAAGATGGCTGCTGCTGCGTCTTCATGCCGCTTTCTCCGGTGTCCCTGGATCGGCAACGGTGATGGTGTTCGCCATGATATTCCTGAGGGCCTCCTAGGGTGCACGCACGCACACCACCCATGTCTTTATTCACGTTATGGCGGGAACCTTGGGGGCGTCCCCTCTGAGTGACATCATCACATCCTGGTATTTAGCCTGCCCTTCATTTGCTAACAAACTGATTTATCAAGGATTGGATTGCCTCCTGTCTAAGCTGCTCTGCCGCTTTCCAGCTACCGCAGGAAGCTCTCTCTGTCCTTTGGGGTATTTCTTCACTAACCTGGGTACCCACTCCTCGGGGGCCCTTCTGCTCTATTTCAGGTACCTATCTTGGGATACCAGGTACTCGCTCCTTGAGGGCCTGCTCTCCCTAATCTGGTGCCTGCCACTGAACAACTTCTGCCTGCCAGGACCTTCAACAATACAGCTTCTGCTTCACTGAGTACTAACCCTTTCAGTCTGTCTCATCTTCAGCTTCGGCGCTCTGTGTCTACATCAGGGACCTGTCCCTGCTTCACCGCACTGCCTATCACCTACACGAGTATGAGACTGGTCTCCTCTGCTGAGGACCCCTGGACTACTTCTGCTGAGTTACCTTCATTGCTGCCTGCTCCCTGGGCAGTACCATTGAGCTGTACAATAAATACAACTTCTCTGTGTTTGCATGTATAGAGTCTAGCCTAGTACTGCAGTTCCTCATGGGGCTCCTCCCCGTGGAAGTGGTCATCACTGCAGTACCCAAAAATCCACTCCAACACCTCATAACCATAATAGATTGCTAACTCCATGGATTCGGCTCAGCTCACCGCTTTGCAGGCTATTACAGGCCTGGCCCAGCTAATCTCCGAACATTAGGGGTGTGCATTCGTTTTCGACGTATTGGCAATCCGCAACATATATGTTCCTATTCGTTGTATTCGTGGGGGTCACAAAACATATGGCGTACCCCCATGAACACAACGTAGCTAACGAATAAATCCCTCAACCTCCTGACCCCCCCAAGACTTACCAAAAGTCCCTGGTGGTCCAGAGGGGGTCCTGGAGCCCTATCCTGCACTCGGGCCATCGGCTGCCAGTATTCAAAATGGCGCCGATAGCCTTCGCTCTGTATCTACATCCGGGACCTGTCCCTGCTATGCCATGCTGCCTATCACCTACTCAAGTGTGAGACTGGTCTCCTCTGCCGAAGACCCCTGGACTACTTCTGCTGAGTTACCTTCACTGCTGCCCACTCCCTGGGCAGTACCATCGAGCTGTACAATAAATACAACTTTTCTGTGTCTGCGTGTATAGAGTCTAGCCTAGTACTGCTGTTCCTCATGGGGCTCCTCCCCGTGGGAGTGGCCATCACCACAGTCCCCAAGAATCCACTCCAATACCTCATAACCATAACAGTAAGCTTCTTAAGATAGTAACTGCCATTCTATATGGGTTATTCACATGTTTCTCTTAAGAGTAGTAAATGCCACTCCATGCAATTATCCCCAAGCTTTATGATAACCCATAAAAATTGCAGCTTGCAACATTTTTTACTGGGTGATGAGCTTTCTTGAAAATTTACACAATGCTGCTTAACATGCTTTGCTTATGGACTTGGCCATAGAAGCAGTCTTGCGTTTTTTCCCTTATGTCTGCATATCAGAACCTCAGAGCATAGAAATCGGGGCCCTTGGTTGTTGTCTGAATCCAATTCCTCTTTTCTCCCTGCCATCTAAGTGGACAGAAATGTTGTAGTTGTATTAAAAACATCAAGGCACATTGGTTAAGGGTAGTAATCTCCATGTCTTCTGCTAAGGGTAATAACTGTTGCACCAGCAAATGATACCACTGCACACTTTTCTTCATTTTCATCCTCTAGCTGTCTACGGGGGATACAAAGTTGCAGTTGCATTAAAAGCATCAAGGCTTATTGATTAAGAGTAGTAATCTTGCCTTCTGCTAAACGTAGTAACCACCACACCAGCGACTTACCCCGCTTCATACTTTTCTTCATTTCTGTCCTCTAGCCTTTATGGATCCACAGTGTTTATCCCATACCCCTTTGAATTATTTGACTGTTTTTGTTGTTACCTCCTCTTCCCAAGAACTTGTCCAAACCTCTTTTAAACCTTACTATGTTAGTCACCTTGACCACATTCTTAGGCAATAGATTCTACAGCTAGATTGCGTATTGAATAGAAAAATACTTTCTACAATCTTTTTTAAATCTGCTGGCTATTAGTTTCAATGAATAGCCCCTTGTTGTAATATTATTTGAAAGGGAAGCTATACTTTATTTACCCATCCCACCTTACTCATATAAACTGTTATCTTCTCCCCTCTCAGCTGTCTCTTTTCCAAGGTGAAGAGCCCTAAACTGTTCACAGGGGAGCCATTCCATCCTCTTTATCAATTTTTCTACCCTTCACTGTATTTTTTCTAGGTCCACTGTCTTTTTAGAGCTGGAGTGATCAGAACTGTACACAATATTCAAGGTATGGTCATACCATGGGTCAGCAGGGAGATATCAGAAGTTTCACTATGATGCAGCAAAAAAGAAAAAAATAAATCTGACTTCACAAATGGACACTAACCTGTATTTCAGCAGAAATACAGAGATGTCGAACTTTGGCCAGAATGGCAAAATGTGACTGAATTATCTGATCTGCCTTTTTAACTAGGCCTCTCTGAGGAATAGCAGCTTCTCTCCATAAACAGAGGTCCTGAGACAAGGTAAATGGGGTAATTAAAAATGTTAATAACATAGAAATTACGTTTGTCCTGATTGTGTGCCCCTGAGCAAGAGAAGCCAGTGCAGGGTCTGTCTGGGATCTGAAGTGAGCTGGAAGCTGTCACATGTCCCTGTGGCTGTAGAAGGGACAGTGATAGAATGGCCTGGTCCAGAAAGAGTCTCAGTTAGAGAGCCCCAAAGAACACAGGAATCCAGCACAAGTATAATTCTGAAGCTGTTTGCTAGGGAGTGCAAGACCAGTGAGTAAACAAATTGATGATGAGACAGTCAGAAATATCCAATGACTGTTTAGAATTGGACTGAGAATGAAAGCTAAACTCTTAGAAGATGGAAACACTGTCTAGGTCAGAGCTTTCCAAACTTTTCATGTTGGTGACACACTTTTTAGACAAACATAATTTCGTGACACAGTAATTCAGTCTACCAGCAAACCAGAAGTTAAAGGTTAAACGAACAAAATGTATTTCAACAATTTATGTATGTTTCCTTAAATATATACATAAATAAAATGTTTCACAACACAACCTATCTCATAATAAATATTTGCAGGCTTCCACTTCCTCCATGCTGATCTCGTACATTGTGAGATCGGCATAGAGAAAGTGCTACTCTTGCACATTCCCAAAGATTACATGTGCCAATCACTAAAAAGTAATTTTTTTTTTTTACCTTTGCTGTCTGATCTTAGTTTTCTAATCGGTTGGTCACAGGCTTTTTTTTTCCAGCTTTCCTTTCTTGTTTTTTTGCCAGTTCCTTTTACAGGGTCTTTTTTTCTATTTCTTTTCTCTCCATCTGTCTTCCCTCAAACACATAATCAGGTTCTCATTCTCACACGCTATCTCACACATTCTCACACACACAGGCTCTCACTCACATGCAATCTCACACATCCACAGCTCTCACTCTCACATGCCTCTCTCTCATACATACAAACAGTCTCTCTCGTGCACATGCTGTCTCACTCTCACACACACAGGCTCTCTCACTCCTACATGCTCTTTTGCTCAAGCACAGGCTCTCACTGGCACATGCTGTCCCTCTGCATGGGTTGCCGAAGGATGGGCTCTTCAGAGGCCCTGATCTTCCCTGGCAGTGACATGGGATCTGCAGCGGCCCTGCTATCGGGTTTCCTCCTCTTCTCGGGCTGCCGCAACGTGGGATCCGCAGCGGCCCTGCTATCGGGTTTCCTCCTCTTCTCGGGCCGTCGCGACGTGGGATCCGCAACGGCCCATTAATGCTACTCTTCTTCTGTACGCAGCAGATGCTCCTCCTCCTTCCTGCCCACACGGCTCCGGCAACGTTTTTCTTCCAGGGCTGCACAGGCAGGAAGGAGGAGGAGTGAACGTGACCCTTTTCTTCGGGCCGTGGTGATGTAAGCTCCACCACTGCCCGCCGATCTTCCTGCTATAGTTCCCTGCTTCCGCCGGCCCTGTGGACCAGGCGACACACCTCCACACTACAGGCGACACACTAATGTGTCCTGACACACACTTTGGAAAGCTCTGGTCTAGGTACTCAGTCTAAAAGGCCTCATGCAAGTGTCAAAACACTTTAACATTGAGAAAGAGAAGTGAGAAACATTGCAGAGAGTGAATGATTAGTGCGAATATGAATGTAAGAAACATTGGTTTCTGACCAGGTAAGGTTAGGGATAAAACTGTAATATTAATATTACTGCTGATTCACAATGAATTTAAGCAGTATTATCTATCTGGTGTGAGAATGAAAAGGAAAAAAGAGGAGAGAATTTATTGAGGAAATAAGCAAAGTTCTAGAAGCTCGCCACCTAAGTCAGCCTTACTCTGGAAAAGGCAGGAGGTGAGGCCCACAAGAGCTAGCAACTGATTAGTTTGTAGATAAATGCTAACAAGAGATTAAAGAACAAAAAGAAGCTATAATCATATTCCTTCCTCCTAATTTAACCCCAGACAAGGTCGACATAGTAAACCCAGTAGCAACAGGGGAACAGTTATTTCTGAGCAGAAGGGGAAAGTCACAACAGAATTAGGAAAATGAAATATGTTACAAACGTAGCAAGTATTAGTGAACAGTGCTTGGTCGTGTGTATAGGAGTATACACTCTTCTTTCACATAGTACAGGACTATACTAATACTAACTATATTTTTTTTAAATTTATTTAGATAAACACAGATTCCATTAAGTCATCGAGGATATAAACACTGAGGGAACTCACCATATTTAGCTTGTGGAGGCAATCAGCACTCTCTTGTTTGTTTTGTTTAGTTTAGAATAGTAGGGAGAAGAACTGGGAGAGAAGAGCTGAAGGAGGACATCAGAGCCTGCAAGAACATTCCATACTACAATTCTGGAACTAAGAAAACAACTTCAAGCTAAGTGTAAATACTTTAATGTTATAGTCAGACCTGAGCTTATAGACACAGAAAAGACAAAGAAGTAGATAAACAAGAAGAGAAAGAAAGAAGAAAGTAAAGAACACTAAGGAAATGAGAGAATACACATAGAAAACAAACACAAAAGTATATACTTACCTGAAAAAAACTCATGCACCTAAGACTGCTGTCAGGAGCAGGGCACAATACATATGAGCATGCGGGCTCATATGTATTGTGCGAATCGGGCTCATATGTATTGTGCGAATCGTTTTCGTACGGAAAATGGCGCCGGCAGGAGATCGACTGCAGGAGGTCGTTCAGCGAGGCGCCGGAACCCTCGCTGAACGACCTCCTGCAGTCGATCTCCTGCCGGCGCCATTTTCCGTACGGAAATGGCGCCGGCCATACGCGTATGGCCGGCGCCATTTTCCGTACGAAAACGATTCGCGGCGGGAAATCGCTCCCTGACCCCCGCTGGACCTCCAGGAACTTTTGGCCAGCTTGTGGGGGGCCTCCTGACCCCCACGAGACTTGCCAAAAGTCCAGCGGGGGTCCGGAAGGACCTCCTGCCGTCCAATCTTTTTCGTCTATGGCCGCCACCATTTTTCGGCGCCATTTTGGAAAATGGCGCCGGCTGAAGACGACAAGATTCAGAGCAGGAGCCCGTTCCGGACCGCTGCCGTTCCGGACCGCCGCTGGACCCGCAGGTTATTTAAGTTATTTGGGGGGGGGTTCGGGAGGGTGGGGGATTTAATTTAAAGGGTCGGGGGTGGGTTTTAGGGGGTTTTAGTGTGCCGGCTCACGATTCTAACGATTTATAACGATAAATCGTTAGAATCTGTATTGTATTGTGTTCCATAACGGTTTAAGACGATATTAAAATTATCGGACGATAATTTTAATCATCCTAAAACGATTCACATCCCTAGTGGCCAGCTTACCTTCCTTTTGCTCTGACAGACTTGCTGTTACCTACCCTCCCAACCCACATTTTATTGGATGTACTCTTATAGGCTGTCGTAGCATGAACAGTGGGGTGGCCAGCCGGTAAGAAAAGTCAACGTGAGGGGCTCTTTATGGATGTGGCATGGTACTGCTAATTAAGTACAATGGATGTTTTCTCTTTGTTTTGATGGTAGAGAATGCAACGACAAAAGGAGAAATCCAGACTTTTACGGAACTGGGTCATGGTCACCTGATGTGTAAAAGGCACCAACAGTATGGCTTCTATGGCCAGGTGGCAGTGAAAGTGTCTATAGACAGCAGTAGCCATTGCTGAGAAATAATCAAGGCTGGTCATCTTGTGTATTGCTAGATCAAGCACAGTATTTTAAATGTTTGATGGTTTTACAAAAGTTGGTATGTGTATATATAGAGATAAATATATTTACCAATATGTATTATGTCCTTGTCCTATTGTTATGTTTGTGTGGCTGCCATTTTCATACCATATAAAAGATAATTAGTTTGACAGTGTCATGTTATTTTGTTGGAGTGGTTCTGTAAAAATGTTATTGAGGAGGAAGAACGCCAGTGTCTGTATGTATTGAGAAAAGGAGATGGATGAGATGCTGAAAGATACAGAGTTGGAGTCTGAGAATAAAGGAGGAGAAAGCCTTCAAGAAGTAGAGAGAACTGCTGGAGGTGTGGAGAGTAGGAGATTTTTAAATCCATACTAGTTTTAATTATTGGCTGATTCTCCAATCCCTTCTTCTAATGAGACTGCATGCCAACAGCAGCCTCCTGTAGGGACTAGCCAGTCACTCTAAAAACGAATGTGTACAACTGTGAACAAACTGAATGTAGACCTTCATATCACTTCATTGGCTGCCAATAAAATACAGGATCGAATATAAAGTCCTTTCTATCCTACATAAAATTATATATGAAGAACAGAAAAATTGGCTAAGCCCCTACATTCAACTCCATATGCCAAGTAGAAACCTGAGGTCAGCAAATAAAGGACTCCTAAAAACACCACCAATGCACTCAAATCAACTCACCTCTACTCAAAATAGAGCAATATCCCTTGGTAGCCCAAAACGTTGGAACTCCCTCCCAACTAAACTCAGAATTCCAAGAAAACCTAAAAACATTCAAAAAAGAATTAAAAACTTGGTTGTTCAACAAAGCATATCAAACCACCCAAAGAATCACTAATCATCACTGCCCTCCATTACAACCTCATGATTAAATTAATATCAGCACAACTATACTTTTCTAAAATAAGAATGAACTCGTTTTGATCTTAAGCATGAATTTGTTTACTACTAAGCCTAATAACATGTTATGTTTTTACACCCCTTGTCAACCCCTTTATCCCTATAACCTTATTTTTTAAACCATTATGAGGGCATTATTTTGATGTTTCCGAATGACGGTATATAAAACTCGTTAAATAAATAAATAAATAAATAGACTGTGGAAGTCAAGTAACACCTGATGGCTCCTGCAGTTTAAATGTGACTACCAGTAAGACTGCACCAAGAAGAAGCCTGCTATTTTTCACCATATTAAACAAAAAAAGGTTTGGATAAGTTCTTGGAGGAGAAGTCCATTAATGGCTTTTAATCAATTTTACTTAGGGAATAGCCATTGCTATTAATTGCATCAGTAGCATGGGATCTTCTTAGTATTTGGGTAATTGCCAGGTTCTTGTGGCCTGGTTTTGGCCTCTGTTGGAAACAAGATGCTGGGCTTGATGGACCCTTGGTCTGACCCAGCAAGGCAAGTTCTTATGTTCTTATGTTCTTAATCTGTCTTCATATTTTCAATTTAGCTGGTACAAGTTGGATGCAAGCTTTGCATCTAGTTGAGAATCTCATTTTAGTTGACAAGAAGCCTTCTAACACATCACCATCCATGTGAAATCTGCATGCATGCACCAGCTAGGAAGAAGCAGTATCGGAAAACCACCAAACCAATGACAGTGGATTGTGGTAATATCCAGTCACCATATCAATTTTGGATCCTATACATATGCATGAAGTCCTGATGAGAGCCAGAAGAAGAAGAATCCTTAAACGTGGCTGAATAATATAACTTTTAATGAAGCTTACAACTTAAGTTTCCAGCTAAGATC
The DNA here is from genome assembly GCF_901001135.1 of Rhinatrema bivittatum. NCBI lineage: Eukaryota > Metazoa > Chordata > Amphibia > Gymnophiona > Rhinatrematidae > Rhinatrema > Rhinatrema bivittatum. Next base: position 110,114,352 of record NC_042617.1, on the reverse strand, counting down.
TTCTAGCTTTGGCTTCTAGCCTAAGCTTTGAGAGTGAGTTTCCCTCTCAGCCTAGCCCTGATCCACTAACTTTGGAATACCTCCCAAACCATCCATTCAGGTGCCTGTGCAGGCCAAGCTAAATGTTAATTCCTGCCTTCCTGCCTGCATATACCTTACAGAGCCTTCTGTAAGAGCTCTGGGACTTCTGCTCTAGGACTGTGGTGTTAACTTGTCACTTGTCAGCCAGAGATAGAGCTGCCTGCTTTCCATGCTAAGGTCGGGAGCCTGACCGGATCTTTGATGTGGACCACAGGGATCGCAGCAGAGAGTGAGCATGTCTGAGACTGTCCTGACATCGTCAGCACTCCTGATCAATGTAGCATTAGCTGGTTATTACGTTTTTTGCTGGGTATTTCAATTGCATTTTACCTTTAAAGTTCACGTTGGATAAGGGGCAGACATAGGGTGTTTCCATAACATTGTAATAAGAGTGATTTGCTCTGCTAAACCACAAAGTTAAAATAATATTTACCATATCTAAAACCATCATATATCTTATGCTGCTATATTAAAATTCTTATCTACAGTATCTCAAAAGCTGTAAGATTTTCTGACGTATTAAGTAATTAATTTATGAACATTCAATATTCTGCCTTTTCCCAAAGTTTGTCTTAAGGCAGATTACAATAAATATAAATGAAAAGAAGCATTAGAATAGCTTACAGAAAAATCAGAATTTGCAATTAACATAACATTGGGATCCAGCATAGCAGGGTTTCCCAAACCTGTCCTGGGGACCCCACAGCCAGTTGGGTTTTCAGGATATGCACAATGAATATGTCCCACTCTCGGCACCGCCAGCGCTGCTCTAAGATAGGCAGCGTGGAAGCAATAGCTTACATTAAGCTTTCACTTCCAGCACAACCTGTAGCCGTTACAGAAGGGGATTTAGATGCTGTGCAGGAAGCATAAAGTAGGTGCCTGGAATGGGACAGATGGTCCCTTGATCCTGGCAAACAAAAAGACGGTACTGGAGGGGGAATGGGGAGGGTCTGGGGAAGCGGCTATCCAAGGCCATTTCTCTTCTTAGCGGGAGGGGGGGCAGGCAAGGGAAGGGGCAGGCTGCTCATTAAAATAGGGAAATAAATGGGACAGAGAGCTTCTACTCCCAAAAACGTTTTGGGGGGTGAAAAGAGAATGGCCAGACAGGGCCTTCATAAGGCACTGTAGGAGGGAGGGGGGAGATTGCCCCTGAGGCCTCTATATTTGAAAGCTTTTTTGTTTTTCATTGTTTTGACATATATCCGGATAACTTTAAGCAAGTATATTCAGCCGGACGTTTATCCTGCTGAATATACGGTAAAGGTTATCTGGCTAACTTAGCCAGATAATTGTCCTCTAACCACTCTCCTGAATATGGACCTCACGGAGTCTCCTTGATGTTTCTCATGCATATTTATTATGTATATCTTGAAACCTGACTGGCTGTGAGGTCCCCAGGACAGGTTTGGGAAGCCCTGCAATATAGGAAAATCTATCTGTGAATAGCTGCAAGACTCAGTTGTGTCCCTGTTGTGGAAACAGAAGGTAGGAGTAAATAGTCAGTTTTCCAAATGGATAAAAGTCATTAGTGGAGAGCCACAGGGATCAGTACTGGCACCTATACTGTTTAACATACTCATAAATGATGGGGAAACGAAATGAGGTGATCAAGTTTGCAGATGACAGAAAATGATTTAAAGTTGGTAAAATGGCAGCACATTCTGAGGAACTGCAAAAGGACCTTGCAAAGTGATGCACATAAGGAAAACCAAGAACAGTCATGTGTTTCTGTCCTTGCTGTCAGTCATTCATCATCTCACTTATTACCACTAAAATGTAGTCCAAGGTATGATTCAGTTCCATCATCTGGATGTACAAACTTAGGCCTGGATTTTCCATTCTCGCAGAGAATGGTGAATCCCGGCGGTAACGGGGGGGGGGGGGGGCAGACCTGCGAAAGCCGGCAGCGATCACACCACTGCGGTGTCATCGCTGCCGGCTTTTGCACCCAATAGCGCCACCGTGAAAGTTGGCGCTATTGGGCACGCTACTTGCAGCGATAACGTGGCTTACCTTATCGCCACCAGTGAAGATACTGCCACGTCTGCCTCCTTGCCGCCTCGCCTCCTCCCCTCCCCGACTCCACCCCCCGCTTGCTATCGCATGCAATACGGATAGAAAATAACCCCCTTAGATTGTAAGCCCTCTGGGGATAGGGAAATACCTCCAGTACCTGAATGTAATCCACTTTGAAGCACTGAAAAAAAAGTGTGAAAAGCGGAATATAAATTAAATAAATATATAAATGTGCAGTACAGTCCACAACTATCCTGCTGGTGCATTCACACTAGAGCCTGAACCTGCCTTATCCAGTTGTCACCAGTGTGCTACCCGGGAGAGTTAAGCATGTTTAGCATTCTAGCTGGTCCAGCAGTTGCTGGTGAAATAGATGCTGTATTCCCCTTCACCTTGCAAAGCTGTGCCTGCATTTGGGCACCAGACTGAATGTAAAGGGTAGGGATTATGTGCCTGCTGATTGCTGTACTGGAAGGAACTTTGGGACTGATGCAATACAGTGCACTGGGCCCAGCGCACTGTATAACCTGCAGTTGGACACGGGTTGTAGAGGTGGTAACTAATCCCCTTATTGCCCATTGGTCCTTTTCACTGACATTTGTCAGTGAAAGGACCAATCCCCTTTCAGGATAGACTTCTGAAAGGAGACTGGTCCTTTCACTTACATGTGACAGTAAAGGGACCAATCTGCAATAAGTGAAGGAGTGAATAAATTAATATTAAGTGCCCGACACTTTAATATTGATTTTATACACTCCTTCTGGTGCCGGTAGTCAGGTTGGGAGAATGGACGCTGAATCAGCGTTCATTTTCCTAACCCCTGCATGTGCACTGGTTAGGAAAATGGGACGCAGATAAATTCAGCATCCATTTTCTTAATCGACGGACAGCCACCACAGCGGACCTCTTTCCGGCTTGCGCTGTCAATGAGGCGCTAGGGGCACACAATCGCCCCTAGCACCTCCTCGACAACATGAGCCCTAATTTAAATATTGCATTGTGCCCCCAGGAGAGGTGCCTGGGGGCGCGTTATGAAAGCGGGTGCTGAATACACAGCGTCCGCTTTCAGCGTGGGTTTTTTGCATCGGCCCCTTTGTAATTAGGCTGGTCATCTAGGGAAATCATTTCCCTGATGGTCTGTGTCACCACTCTTGATGCTGCCTTCTTCTTGTTCTGTAATAATCATGTTGAACAGTACCCCATCTGCTCCATGGTGACTTACCACTGATATGGGAGGAGGGGGTATAAGGAATATTATTCTTACAACTGTAAAACAACTGTAACAACTGTTAATCTGACTTGTTGAAATCAGATAATATGTGAGCCAAGTTCTGCCAAGTTCGGCCCAATTGGGCCCATCAAGTAAGGTGATCTCTATTTCATGGATCTCCTCTTTTGTCCAAGCTGATAGAGACTTCATTACATAATTGGCCAGAAGCTAGAGGGCTTTGATGTTTTCCTGTTGTCATTTGCATATCATGCCAGAGTGAGATGCTGGATTAGATGCTCCACATGAATGTGATATGCGTGGGTTATAAAATGCTACGGAAAAGCTATGCGTGGCTGTATACCTGCATATATGTTGCTGCGCGTAGTTGCTTGAAAGTTATCATCCCTGTAACTTAGGCCTTTAGTGCAGTGAATAATTTCCATTTGTTGTGTGTCTCATTTATTTGTATTATGGCTAGGTGGCGCTCTAATCATACTTTTCATGATTGAGTCTGGGATGGCACTTTTTGTGGTAGATGCTATGAATGTTGTCTTATTAGGTAGGGTAATGTAAATTCTGTCCTTTATTTCTAACTTTTTAGAGAATCAAATGGTAAACATTTATAAATAGTTAGGAGACATACCTTAATCTTCATGTTATGATTCAGCACTGCCTCACAAACCCACACTTTTATGCTTTTTTTTTCCTAATAATATAGTATATAGATACTGAATATTTCCAGCTGGTGCTTTTTTGTGCCATAAAATGCTTTATGATGGGCAGGTAGTCCATGACATCTTTGTATTATAGATAGGGACCTTTGTTTTCAGATTTCATTTTATTTCTCCTGAGAATTTCAATGTTACAACAACAACAACAAAAATATCAGTGGAAAAATGACTTTGTTATAACACACAGGAGAAAAATCACTGGAAAAATTAATTTTCCACTGATTTTTTGTTATAACATTGAAAGTCCCAGGAAAAAAAACCCTGAACACGAAGGTCTCTAATTATAGGGTACATTTTCAAAAGTTTAGTCAGAACCTAAGCATGTATAATAATGAGTCATGCACGTAATTTAGCTGAATATGCTTTAATGGATTTTCAACCAAGTGAAACAAGATGCATAATGCGCAGAAATCTGATTGAATAAAAAAAGAGGTAATCTAGGGAGTGTTTTGGGGATGTGTTGTGAATCTTTGCCTTCATTTCAAACTGGGTATAGTTATATGCATTCATTTGGTCACACAACAGCCCAATATTCAAACAATTTCTTCATGTACCTTGTGTTTTAAAATCAAGTTGCCTTGTGATTGCTTAAAGGTATGAGCTTAACTATGCAGTTTGGGATGCTACTGAAAATGTGCCCAGTTATGGATAGCTTTGTGCTGTTTGTCATATATCTTATAGCTATACAGATGCTTCAAATTCTGCTTCCATTACTTGCATGGATTCCTTGAATTTGCATTCCATCTTGTAAGAAATAATCTTATTTTTCACTAGAATATATTTTGGAATATGTTGATTGATTAAACTCCTGCTAACTCTTTATTTACTAGGTAACAGGGTTTCTGGGATCTGGGGACACTCCCTGGAAGCTGTGCAGGCCTGCAAGGCAGAACATTGGGCTAGACAAGGACTAGTCTTCTGCTAGCCAACACCCTACCCTGCAGGTTGAGTCCTTGGGTTCTCGGGGCCAGTAGGTCTTTGTTGCAATGGCAATACATCATGGTGAATCTGGGCAGGCTGGAACAAGGCTGGACAGGCTGGAGCAAGCCTGGGCAGCTGGAGCAAGGCTGGACAGGCTTGAGCAAGACTGGACATGTAAGACCAAACAAAGACAGACTAAGATAGGACCATACAAGGACTAGGCAAGATAATAAAGAACAAAGAACATAGAAACCCAACGTCAGCAAGGCTGGAGGCTCAAAGGCCACTAGGTTAAAGGCCCAGAGGCCCCTAGGAAAAAAGAGGCCTGAATAGGCCACAAGGCAGGATACAAGATAAGGATAGGCCTAGAGGCCACATGACAAGAAATGACCCGAGGAGACCGCAAGGCAGGATACAAGACTAGAGCAGGCCTGGAAGCCTCAAGGGAAGGTACAAGGCTAGAATGGCCAGATCAGAGAGCCAAGGGTGACTCCATGAAAAGAAAAGTTGGTTCTGGCAAGACTGGGTTACATGGGGCTGAGACTTGGGCGTGCCGAGAACAGTGAGGAGGAGCCTAGCAAGGCTGGTGGTAAGGCTCACTGAAGACCTCTGCAGGAGAGGAGAAGTCACAACAAGCTGCATGGAAGGTGAAACCATGACAGTACACCCCTCCCTCCAGGGTCCAATTTATCATGGGGGCTATGGTTAGCAGGTACTTGATTCAGGAGTACTAGACTGGTGTTTCTTTGGAACTGGATTGACAAGTCAGAGTGTTTCTAAGGCTGGACGAGGCAAAGCTGGATGTGCAGAACAGCACCCCCCTCTGGGTGCTCGGCGTCAGGGATTGCACCCCTTCTGGGTGCTCGGAGTCTTTCCAAGGCTAGACTGAAGGCTCAGAACCTCTCTGAGGCTGGACTGATGACACAGGATTACCAGACGATTGGATGGCTGGCTTAGGATTGCTTGAGAACTGGACCAATATCTCACGGTTGCTTGAAAACTGGACCACTGGCGCAGGGTTGTTTGAGAACTGGATATCATGAATAGCACTCCCTTCCAAGCGCTCGGCATCAGGACCAGCGTCTCCTACAAAAATCCTCTGGGAATGAGGGAAGACATTCAAAACATTTTGTTTATTTCATTTATTTATTTCCAATAGATAGTGATGGCTATCTTAACAGGGTATACGAGAATTACAAGAAGATAAAATACAAGATCAAAACAGAATAAAAATAGATAAGAATCTAATTACATGACTGAAAACATCCCTAAAATACACAACTTTTACATTGCTTTCTAAAAAACAAATAGTCAATATTAGACCAGAGCTTTTGAGGAAGTGAATTCCAAACCATTGGTGCCACACATGAAAAGATTCTCTTATACGTTTTTATATATATATATATACATTTATTTATTTATTTATTTATTTATTTTTTAATTTTTTTTACTTTCTTAACCTTTGGATGACAAAGGGTAACATTTTCAGATGATTGTAACTTCCTACTAGGCCTCTAAAGACTAAGTAGATCCTTCAATAGAGCAGAACCCTCAACATACATCTTAAAACACAAGATCACCCCCTTAAACTGGATGTGAAAAGAAAGAGGTAACAAATGAAGTTCCTCTAATGCTGGATGATATGGTCATACAATTTCAACCCCAGCAAAGCCCAAGCAGCTGTTTTATATGATGAAGTCTGTTTTATAGGATGAAGTCTGGTTCAACATTTCCTCCCCAAGACATATTTATTTATTTATTTGTTTATTTATTACATATGGATAATATGTCAGCTATATTCTAATATATTTATATTTGTTTTAATTTTTTAGTCATGTATTTTACTTGAGTGAACATCATACAATATTTACATCTTATCTGTAGGTTTTACCTTGTCTATTCAAGAAACTTTGACCTCAAAACCAAGGCAAAAGATCTTCCGAAGATAATTTCAAGGGGAAACGGCATGATAAATACTGGTTCAGAAGAGCAAATACATAAGAAAAAATCTAGAGGAATGTGAGAAAAACATATAAAAGTGGTCCACAAAGTGAAGATGAACCAAAATAGGTAGAAATACTTCAGCAAGAAAAGTTCAACAACATGCACTAGATGGAGCACAGATAAGTAAAGCTTTTGCAAATTTGGGGGCGCTCTTGAGCAACCTGATCCGGCTGCTCTCAAGATCCCGCTTGAATCTGCCCTTCTGCCCTAGTCTATTTTGCGTGCGTCTCAGGATTTTTGCTCTAATTTATATCTGGCCATGTCCGGGACTAAATTGGGTAAGATCGATGCTGCCTTCCCGATGGCAGCCGGAACGAAACATACTAAGCCAGACCCACCATCCCCGGATAAGTTGGCTGCTATTAAAAACATGGCATCAGCAGATTTAGTCTTGGCTGAACTCTAGCAACTGAAGGCCTTGCTTTAGAGTAATATAGATTCTACTGTGGCCATTTGCTCTGACCTCTCTTCGCTGACACAACAGTTCACCTTCCATGCTGTGTGCCTGGAAGATGTGAAATTTCAGATGGCGTCATTTTTGGTGGCAACATCCCTGCTCCCGCAGCTCACCTTGACAGTGGAGGGCCTCCAAAAAGACCTGGAAGATTTGGATAACCTGAATCATCGCAATAATGTGTGAATTCTTGGAGTCCCTGAAAGCTTGGAAGGTCTGGACATGCAGTGGTTTTTAACAATGCTGATTCCTGCCTGCTCAGAACTACAATTTGACTCACCTTTTGAAATCAAGTGAGCCCACTGTACCCCCATCCAGGCCTCTCCAGAATTCAAGGCGTCTGAGGCCTATTACCTTTAAATTGTTAATGGTACCCACAGGCTTTAGAGATATCCCCGGTGGCCCGGGCTAAATCACCAGTGATCTATCAAGGCCATACCCTGTTATTCGTGCCAGATCTTGCGAAGTCCATGGTGGCTAAATGAAAGGCCTTTTTGGTGCTTCAACCTAGATTATGTTACAGCTGCCGTTGGATCTGTACAGTTCCCTTTTTTAAAAACTTTATGCTCTCAATGTCGATGATCCTGTTTTTTTTCAAGGTGTCTCATCACAGTTCATGGGGGCGGGATCTGCCCGCTTAGTGGTAGAGGTGACTTTAATCACCCTTAGATCTCATCCTAAACAAACAATCCTCTGCTAAAATTTCATATACCAGGTCCTACAAAGTGCTTCATGGCCTCATGGAAACCGCTGCCCTGGCTGATCCTTGGTGTCTTCTTCACCCTAGCGATAAGGATTACACATTCTTTTCTCTCCCTCATTCTATGTATTCTCATATTTATTATTTTTGGTCTCAAACCCCTTAATCCCCAATATTACCTCTGCATCTATACAACCTATATTGGTGTCTGATCATACAGCAGTCACCCTTTCCTTAGCTTTGCCATCCCACTCCACAGAGGATCGTCTGTGGTGATTTAACTCAACCCTTTTGGAAGATACTGACTTCCATCAGTTTCTTCAAGCTAAGGGGGTTATTTTCTAAACTTTTATCGCGTGCTTTAGGGCCTTATCATGTGATAAGGCCCTATCACACGGGAAAAGGGCCTTTTTGTGTGCGATAGGATGCAAATAAGCTAGAGGGGAGGAGTCGGGGTGGGGAGGGGAGGAGGCAGGGAGGGAGAAGAGTCGGCTGCAGCACCGCTGCCGGCGATAATGTGAGGAACATTATTGCCGGCAGTAGCACGGCGAAAAGCACCACTTTTTACGGTGGTGCTATTTGCATGAAAGGCTGCAGCCGGCCACAGTGTGGTCGGCGAAATCGCAACGCCACGGCATGAATGGCTGCGGCATTTAGCAGGCCCACCCCCCTTCGCCCCGCCCCTTTTTTGCGGGATTCATCATCAACTCTAAGATTGTTGAGTACTTTACTCATAATGATACTCCAGATGTTACCCCTCCCATGGTTTGAGCTGCCTTCAAAGCCATCATCAGGGGAGATATTATTAGCTATAATATTAGGGTGAAGAAGGTGCAAAGGATGGAACTCTCTAGACTGGAGCGGGAACATATTTCACATCATTCTTCTAATACTCTTCCTTCACTGTTGCAAGCCCACTATGAGTATAAACGTTTGAGTCTCCATGCTGGGAAATCTGTCTTTCTCCAAAATGCTCACTTTTATGCTGAGAATACTAAATGCGGCCACTTATTGGCTACCTATTTGAAGAAAAAGCAAGAATGGAAATGCGTTCATGGGATTAAATCCCAACATGGAGATCTCCTCTTGTCTGACTCTGACATACTACAATCTTTTAGTGACTTTTACTCTACTTTGTACTCATCTGAAGCTTCTTCTCCGGTATCCAATATTATCCATTTTTTTTTTCAGTTATCTCAACCAAGTCTTTCATTGGATGAGATGGTGGCTTTGGATCGTCCCATGATCTCTGCTGAAATCTTGTCCACACTGGCTGATTTGAAGGAAGGAAAGAGCCTGGATCTGATAGTTTTACAATGGATTTCTATTGCTCATTTCAGAGGCATCTTGTCACCAAGCTTCTGAATTTTTTTCACTGCTATGCCTTCTCACCTAGAGTTCAATTCTTTTTTCTTGGAGGCTTGTATTGTTGTGATTCCAAAACCACGGACGAACCCTCAATTGGTCTTCAACTACAGACCTATTTCCCTTCTTAATAGTGACTATAAGTTATTTGCTAAAGTTCTAGCCACTAGGTTGGCGGCAGTTATGGGGGGTCATGTCCATCCTGACCAATCAGTCTTTCTTAAGAATAGTCTCATAGAAACATAGAAATGACGGCAGAAGAAGACCAAATGGCCCATCCAGTCTGCCCAGCAAGTTTTGCACTTTTTTTTTTCTCATTCTTATCTGTTACTCTTGGCTCTTAGTAACCTTTTGATTCTATTTCCCTTCCACCCCCACCATTAGGGGTAGATTTTTTTAAAAAAGCACTTTCGCGTACTTTTGTTTGCGCACCAGGCGCAAACAAAAGTACGCTGGATTTTATAAGATACGCGCGTAGCCGCGCGTATCTTATAAAATCCTGGATCGGCGCGCGCAAGGCTGCCGATTTTGGGTAGCTGGCGCGCGCTGAGCCGTGCGGCCTGTCTCCGTTCCCTCCGAGGCCGCTCCGAAATCGGAGCGGCCTCGGCGGGAACTCTCTTTCGCCCTCCCCTCACCTTCCCCTCCCTTCCTCTACCTAACCCACCCCCCCGGCCCTATCTAAACCCCCCCCTTACCTTTGTCCATAGATTTACGCCTGCGAGAAGAAGACGTAAATCTACGAGCGCCAGCGGACTGCTGGCGCGCCGTGCTCCGACCCGGGGGTTGGTCCGAAGGCCTGGACCATGCCCCCGGGCTGGCGCCATGCCCCCGGTCCCGCCCCGAAACACCGCGTCATCGGGTCCCGCCCCCACGACACGCCCCCGACACGCCCCCTTCCAAAAACCCCGGGACCTACGCGCGTCCCAGGGCTCTGCGTGCGCCGGCGGCCTATGGAAAATAGGCGCGCTGGCGCGCAAGGCCCTGCTCACGTAAATCCGAGCGGATTTACACGAGCAGGGCTTTTAAAATCCACCCGTTAATGTAGAGAGCAGTGTTGGAACTGCCTCTAAGTGAAATATCTAGCTTAATTAGTTAGGGGTAGTAACCGCCACAATAAGCAAGCTATACCCATGCTTATTTGTTTACCCTGACTAAATAATTCAGATCTTGTTGGTTGTTGTCTGTATATAGATCTACTTTTCTTCATTCCCCCTGCTGTTGAAGCAGAGAGTTTTGCTGTAAATGCATTGAAAGTGAAGTATCTGACTTTCTTCCCTGCCGTAGAAGCAGAGAGTTATGCTGGATATGCATTGAAAGTGAAGTATCTGACTTTCTCCCCTGCCGTTGAAGCAGAGATGTTTTTTTCATATGTTTCAGATGTTTTTTAATATTCAGGATTTGGCTAAATCTTCCTCAACCCCGATTATAGCTCTCTTCTTGGATGCTGAAAAAGCATTTGACAGGGTCGAGTGGCCTTACCTGTTGGAGGTGTTATGATGGTTTGGCTTTGGTCCATCCTTTTTAGCATGGATACAATTACTATATCACCACCCTTCAGCCTTTTTGTATCTCAAAAAAATGGATGTCTCCCCGCTTTATGCTACATAGGTACTAGACAGAACTATCCCTTATCCCCTTTTCTTTTTAACTTGGTTCTGGAAGCTCTGCTATTGGCTATTCGTAACATTCCTGCTATTGACTGTATTGCTTTTGGTTCTGGGATTTATAAGCTTTTGGTATACGCAGATGATGTTTTATTATTTATTGCTAACCCCACCACTTCTCTCCCACCTTTATTTTCTCTTATCTCTACTTATTCTTAGTTTTCTAGTTACCGTGTAAACTGGCATAAAACTGAGCTTCTCTCTTTGAATTCCCTTGGGTCTCACATAGATCTCTCAGCTTTCCCGTTCCATCTATCGGAGAAAGGTATTAAGTATATGGGTATTACTTACTTTCAGGAAATATCTGACACCCTTTCTCATTGTGAGTCCTCTCTTCTGAAGATGTTATGTGATTCCACTCTTCAGTGGTCTCCCTTACATTTAACTTGGAGGGGTTGTCTTGATACTATTAAGATGGTGCTTGCCCCGTGTCTAAATTTAGTTTTTTCCATGCTTCCAATTTTTTTTTCAGGAGACTTTTATACACAAGTGGATCACTTGCTTACCTGATTTCTTTGGCAACAAAAATCCCCTCGAATTGCTCTCTCCACATTGAAAGCTGATAAGAGTTGTGAGGGAGTTAATTTTCCAGACTTTTATAGCTTTCACCAGACCTTTATTTTACAATAGGGATATCACTGGCTCTCTGCTTTGCTAACTTTATCTGATTCTCCATGCTGGATTTCAATAAAGTGGGATTTACCCTTTCCCTTCCCCATAGAGGGTGTCATTGGGATGCCTCCTACTAGCTCTCTCAAAGCTCATCCTATTCTCCTCTCCACTCATATTCCACTTCGTGGAATATGACCACTGTATGTCTTCCTCTTCCCCAGGTTGGGGCTTTTCACAATTGGCCCTACCATGGTTTTATCCACACATTTTTATTAGTGGCACTCCCCTTAATTGGAAGAGTTGAAGGGTTTGTGGAATTTAGTTTCCTTCACAACTACTATGGGATGGCTCTCTTATTTCCTTTTCTGAGTTGAGGCTGTTCCATTCTTTACCTATCTCTCAGTTTTATGCCTGGCTACAATTACGGGCGTGTTTAACACCAGCTTTACTCTCCTGGTTTCATTTAGCTGACTTTCCCAACCTATATCTAATGTACCAGGATTTTGGTCCTATGGGTCACTTGGCTTCTCGGTTCTATAAATCTCCCAAGAACTCTCTATTCCCTGCCCCATTAAGGTTACAAGCATTCTGGTGTTTGGAATGCGATTGCCCTGATGATGCTGTGGAGTGGGGGTATTTTTGGTGCTCCTCACTGCATATTTCACCATCTTCCAGCCTAACTCAATCCTCCTTTTTTGTATCCCAACGAGCAGTTTGGCCCCCTTGGAAGCTATTCCGTGCAGGTATAGTGCCCATACATAATTGTTGGTCCTGCTCTTCTCCCAGTGCCACTCTATCACGTGTTATTTTTTTGCCCCAGTATTTTTTCCCTTTGGCAGCATGTGTGGGGATTTTCTCACATATTTTAAACCTGGATTCCCTGATTACATTCCGCATAGTTATTCTTCGCAGTGCGGTTCTTCTCTTTTTGCTTTTCCCTCCCCATCATAAACTGCTGGACTTTTTTCTAATAGTCACAATTTATCTCATTTTATCTTTCTGGAAGGGCAGTGAACTACTCAATGAGCACTATTGGTGGAATTCTGTTTGTTTACATTGTAAATATAAAAAGGTGATCGCTGTAAAAAAATCATCTTCTTGCTTCCTAGTCCTAGGTGTGGAAACCATTAGATGATTATTTTGACTCTTTGGATGTCTCATCATAAAGCACAACTATTATTACCTTATAATCACTGTTATTTTCCATTCATTGTTCAGGCAGCTCTATATGTATTTTATCTTGGTGTTACCTTTTTATATTGTTTTTCCTTACTATCATTGCCCTGTTATGGTTTGTTGTACGTTTTTATGATACATGCCAATGAACAGATTTGAACTAAAAAAAAACCCAACTTTTGCAACTTATGCAACAGAATGAAAGAAAAAATATGAGGTTATTGAAAGGGCACAATGTATTTGTTACAGACAAATGAAGTTACATAGATCCTTGGTTCTTCTCTTCCTCTTGTCAAGCTGGAAGTGATACTACTATAAATAAGAGAATAATGCTACATTTTGATGATGTATTGCCAATTCCTGACATACCTAGACACATAGGGGTAGATTTTAAAAGCCCTGCGCACGTAAATCCTGGCGGATTTACACGCACAGGGCACTCTCGCGCCGGCGCACCTATTTTGCATAGGCCGCCGGTGCGCGCAAAGCCCTGGGACACGCGTAAGTCCCGGGGCTTCGTAAAAGGGGCGGGGGGCGTGTCTGGGGGGCATGTCGGCAGGCCAGGAGTGTGTCTGGGGGCATGTCCTGGGTCAGGGGGCGGTCTGGGGTGGGTCTGGGGGCATGGAGACGGTTCGGGGGTGGGCCAGGAGGGCGGTCCCGAGTCCCCCGCACTGCGGCCTGTGCCGAGGGATGCCGAGGCAGCGCACGCAAGTTACGCCTGCCTCAAGCAGGCGTAACTTGCACAACAAAGGTGGGGGGGATTTAGGTGGGACTGGGGGGTGGGTTAGATAGGGGAAAGGAGGGGTAGGTGGGGGGATGTGGAAAGAAAGTTCTCTCTGAGGCCACTCCAATTTCGGAGCTGCCTCGGAGGGAACGAAGGCAGGCTGCGTGGCTCAGCATGCGCAGGCTGCCGATTTTGCGCAGCTTTGTGCACGCTGACCCCGGATTTTATAAGATACGCGTGGCTACGTGCGTATCTTATAAAATCCTGCATACTTTTGTTTGCGCCAGTTGCGCGAACAAAAGTACGCGCACGCATACTTTTTTAAGATCTACCTCATAGAAAATAACAGCAGAAAAGGACCAAATGGTCGATCCAGTCTGCCCAGCAAGCTTTTGGTAGCATCTGCTGTGCATTATAGGTTACCACCCCCTTACTTAGTTTCCCAAACTTTCAAAGTCAGGGCCTTGTTGGTTGCTGTCTGAATTCAATTCCCTGAGCTACCTGAACCTTAGGAAAATGATGAAGATGAATCAGATGTGTGTGAAGAACAGAACAGAAGTTAGAAGATAAGGGATCTTGAGTTGAATACATTTTTGATAGAGTTGTCAAAATTGCCATATCATAATTTTGCTTGCATAGTTGATAAAGTGGTGAGACTTTCCTGATTGAGAGGAAGATGATTAATATGATTAAGAATGCTCTATGACCAAGAATGCTTTATGATCACCGATTTATGCTTTATGCTTTATGACCACTGATTCTTGTACATTGTTACATATGTTCATAGTTCTTTATCTATTTATTGATTTATTAATTTGCGTTCCCTTTCAGTATTATCTACTCTCCCTGTTAATTGTATTTCTATCGGTTATATGTAAGGGCTCTGCCCAAAAGTTCTTGTTTTTTGTAAACCGATGCGATGTGCGAACGGCTATCAGTATAGAAGAGACTTTAAATAAATAAATAAATAAATAAATAAATAAATACATAAATAATATATTTTTCAGCTGTAGCTTTGTTGATGTCAATATAAAGACATTTTTATTAATCTTGTTGGACAACTATTATTGTATATTTTCTTTCCTGATCAGGCCAGGCAAACCTCAGTATTTAAATGTATGCAGTCCAGGCTAGATCAGAATGTATAGGATAATTTTCTAATAGCCCACATATCAGTAAAATCTGCATGTACATTGCATACGCAGACTTTACCAAATATTTTCAAAGAAAACTTACACACATAAATTTGTTTTGAGAATATTCTGGTAATTGGCTATGTGCACATATTACTTCATGTAAAGTTATACCTTCAGAAGGCATAACTTGTGAGTACACTTATGTACATACATTTTTAAATCAAAAGGTATTTATGTAAGTACTGGCTACATTCCAACTCTGCTTCCCAGAATGCCTTTCCTCAGTGTGTTTAAAAGTATGCACAAAACTGGGCTACACTTTAACTTTCACATGCACTGAATCCAGGTCAATCTTAGAACAGTCATTTATGCACATAAAATTGGATTTAATGCACATACAGGGATGGTAACTTTAAAATGGGCAAGTGGGTACCTATACACACATATATATAATATATATAAGCACATGGCCAGATGTGCTGAAACTTGTTATAAAATAGGCCAATTGTATATATGTATGCTACTAATTTTAAGCATGTACACACATAGCAGGGAAATGTCGACAGTCAGCCGGGCATGTGAGGGAATTTTATAGTAGGTGCACCAATTTCATCAGATCATCCACCAGTTTGCTCAGTCTATAGCTAAGTTCTCAAGATCCTTCCTTGTTCTTTAGCATGTGCTCCCCTAGTTAACCCAGATCCTTCAATCAATTCATATGTGGCTAGAAATAGTTTTATTCTGACACCTCATCTATGGCAGAAGTAAAGTCGTGCTGAAACAGACCTGGTTGTGCGCCCAGGCATGTAGCTACATGCACATATATCTCTTGGCCCCAACCTGGAATGCCCATGCCCCACCCGCATTCTGCCCCTTATTTTGCTGATGTAAGATATTTTCTCATCAGTACTTGTGTGTGCACATGGGTGGTTTATAAAATGGGTGGACATGTGCATGTGCTAGATGCACGTCCATCTCCTATATTTTGGCACATGCATGGCTTTTAAAATTCACCTTATAGTTTCTAAAAATTATCCCATACCATGCCTGAGCCAATATACATCATCATTTACAGTAAATTCTCCTCTAATGATGGTTAAGGTAACACAGTTGTCCATTTTCCAAACAGACACTGAAAGTAGCTTGAGCTAATTGGCTCACTTTCATTCAAATAAAATGTTTTCATCCTCAAAAAAGTTTTAAAAGTTAGTTTGTTGCTTTCATCAATTAAAACAGACATTTTTTAAAGCATGTTAAAGTTGCGATGGAGAAGGTCAGAGAAGAGTGACCAAAATGATAAAGAGGATGGAACAGCTCCCCTTTGAGGAAAGGTTGAAGAGATTAGGGTTGTTCAGCTTAGAGAAGAGACAGCTGACGGGGAGATATGATAGAGGTCTTTAAAATCATGAGAGGTCTTGAATGAGTAGATGTGAATTGGTTATTTACTCTTTCGGTTAATAGAAGGTCTAGGGGGCACTCCATGAAGTTAGCAAGTAGCACATTTAAGACTAATCAGAGAAAATTCTTTTTCATTCAATGCACAATTAAGCTCTGGAATTTGTTGCCAGAGGATGTGGTTAGTGCAGTTAGTGTAGCTGGGTTTAAAAAAGGTTTGGATAAGATCTTGGAGGAGAAGTCCATTAACTGCTATTAATCAAGTTGACTTAGGGAATGACCTCTGCTATTACTGGCATCAGTAGCATGGGATCTTTTTAATGTTTGGGTACTTGCCAGGTTCTTGTGGCCTGGCTTGGCCTTTGTTAGAAAAGGATGCTGGGCTTGATGGACCCTTGGTCTGACCCAGCATGGCAATTTCTTATGTTCTTAATTAAAGGTAGTAGAGCTAGCATTTAGTTTTAATTTAGACAATTCAGCATAATGAATCTTCAAAAGAAATCTTGCATACAGTAAGTGTTGGTTAATGAGCAGTATGCATTGGTTAATGATCCATTATAATTTTAGTAGAACTTTTAAGATCTACTACCACTATGCTGTGCATATTTGTATATGTGTATGTGAATTCTGACTTGAAGAAGAGAATATTTGCTCTCAAAAGCTAGCCAAAATATATATTAAGTTAGTCCTATAGAAAGGTATTACCATATGTATGTTAACCTTTATTCATGTGCATAGTTGTCTATGTATGGGATAGACTTAGCACTTAAGGAAAACTCTCATATGTACAACTCACCTCTTAACAAATAAACTATTTCTTTCTTTGAACAGTATGATGTTTCAGTCATCCCACTGTGACTGAAGAACTGCAGGAGCAAGTCAAGCAGTTCCTACATCTGTATGCTGTTTACTGCTCTGCCTCAAAATATAAAACAAAAAATATCTATTCACTCCTGTGGGTAAGCGTAAGTTTGTACTTTTTGTATGAATGAATTTTGACTGAGTATCTTGATGCAATCATTGGAAATTGCCAAATTGGTCAATCAAATAGCACATTCAGTTAATTCAATTTACTTTAGTTAGGATGTGTAGTAAATATCGGTGCACGCAAATAGTATAAACCAAACTATTACATTTTTTCTTTTTCAAGTGATGCAAAAATGCAAAGACTTCAAAACTAGCACCTGCTGTGTACTTCCATTCGCCTCTACAATAATTTATGTTAACATTTCATAGCTTGATTTCTTTAACCCCCCCTGCAAAATAATAATCAGTACCCCAATGAGATCTTGTGTTTAACCTCCAGAAAGTGCATGGCATAGAAAAGGAAACAAGTTGGACAGCTTGGACTTTGCAATGCTTTTCAACCATAGTATTCTAAGAGGCTGTTATTTCAAAAAAGCTGTGCAGATAAGATAACTGAGTACATTTTCCTGGCTATCTTTATACAAATATTCATCCACACTTGCCTGGCTAGCTGTGTGTCTGAATAGCTGGCTATAAATTTTGAGCAGGAAGACTTAGGCCTGACATTTGCACAACTGGGGTTGTGTGCAAAATTTAGCCAGGAAGCACTGAATAAAAAGCCCACTTCAGGAATGCCTCAGAACCTGTTACCTGGCTACATTTCTAAAGCTTACCATTTTAACACACACATTTAGCCAGGGAAAAGGGTCACATTTTTGTCCTGGCTTATTTACCTGGCTAAATCCCAGTTTTAAGCAGGTAAATGTTTTGAATTTCGACCCTATATTTTTATGTTCTAATTTTAAGCATATTCAATGGAACATGATTTCTTTTTTGAGAATGTAGATTGAGTTATGTTACAGTTGCAAAGTATCAGAAAAATCTATCCACTCAGATCTACCAACATCAAACTCTCCACATTTAGGCAACCATTGTAGTAAAATAGAGGAAGACGAAACATACTCTTTCAGACCTTGAGTCTCACATTTTTGAAGCCACAGGACAGGTCTGAATTATAGGGCAATCAAAATATACAAATTATCCTGGTTCTTAGATCAAATGTTTGTCCTAAAATTTCTTAGGTCAGGTATGTATCCTGACATTTCCTTATGACTTGATCACAAAGACCTGTCAGGAGATTTCAAAGGCTAGGGCTTCAAATTACTGACGTGAGGGAAATTTGTTTCATAGGTAAAAAGCGAAACTTCAATGACCCCAGATAGGTCCTAGATTAGCACCTATCAACCAGAATCTCCTTAAATCAGAACACTCATAGATATCTCAAGATGCAGCTAACCTCAAGAGACTGGCTCAAATACATTTTAATTAATTTTAAGTAAATATAGAACTTCATGTCTTCATCCGCTCTGATGCAACTCTGAATCTACATCGGTAAAACTGTTTTGGGAATAAATGATATACAGGTGTAAAAGCAGGGGAAACATTTTATTTACTCAGAAACTCAGTTGATGCCGAGTATAGCTTTCTTCAGAAACACGAGAAACAATGATTACAGTCACACGCTAGAAAGAAGTCATAAACAACAAATGCCACAACTTTTGCATGGAAACTCAATGATGTTTGTATTGCTTTTCTGGTGCTTATTTTTATGTGCATCATTTATAATCAAATCTGTGCTACTGAATTTTTTTTTTTTAATGTTCATATCTAGAAATAAAATAATACAAAGTAACAATGAGAAAGTGTGCTTAAGTGGATTTTTATCCCAGGTAGCTTAAATGAAAACAAAAATAGCTCCCTTTTAGATTAACAAAGTTCAGCCATGCTTCATCAGAGTTTTTTTGATACTACTGGTTTCATTATTATTCAGTAAAAGAAAGAACATGAAATGTAATATTTTTTCTTCAATAACAATATAATTTTAGTTGTTGATACTTTTTTTTTTCAATTAAAAAAAAGCTGTGATTCAATGTCATCAGGAATCCATTCACTACAATAGAGAGGACATTTACTGTATGTACAGTATCAAGTAACAAACAAGGATTAAATGCTGCAAAATACTCCATACATGACTGGCCTGACAGAACAAGAATTTCTGGGTAAAATGATAAACACTTTCCTTCCCAAAATCTGGAACAATTGAAAAATGTTTGGGTTTTTTTTTAATACTTTTACAAATATAGTATATTTTTCATTGATAATAAAAAAAAGTTAATGCTAGCTCTTATAATTATAATTTGAAATCAAATTATGCTTCACTAGGAGGATTTACACTTATTCTATTATAGCCTCTCTTAGCTTTAGTGAATACAAATGTAGATAAAATATTGCATGAGTTTCTATTTACGACAACTTAAAGAACATGAAAATGCATTCCTGATCATGCAGCTTCAGTTTGTATGTCTGATCTGAATGCATGCATGATTCATGTGATATTTAAGTATATAGTATGAGCAACACAGTTTTTAATATAGTAAATTTTGGTTTGTTATTAAAATTGGCACAAAATTCTGTTTTACAATAAAAGTATATTTGTATATTAAAAATGTGTTTGCAAATTAATCAAAGCTTTTTAATGATACTTAGAAATCTATACAGTATTAACTATTTACTCATATGCTCAAAGAAATGTCAGTCTTGCAGTGATGTGGGCATAACACTAACATATCAGTCTAATAAAATCAGAGAACAAGTTTAGATAAGGTTTTCTCTGATTTTGGATACATGGCAAAACTCTTTTAGAAAATAAGATTCAAGTCAGTTATTGAGAGTGTAGAATCTCAACTGACTGTACCAATAGTAACGAGAGTCAAGATTAAGGAACTCCAGGAACTTGGTTATTTCAAGGAGATTCTACGTCCCATCAACAGGAAATACCAAGCACTTAAAACAAAACGGAAATATCTGGTTTGGGTTTGACCTGACTTATTGAAACACCAGTGAGTATTTTCTAATTTTAGATACAATCTATGGTTTCTGAATGAGTACATTGACATTTACATTTGTAAACTGGTGCTTGCGACTGCTAATGGAAGATAAGTTAAATTCTATAGAGTCTTATGATTGCAAAATACAATGCTATATTGCAAGATGTGCAAAACACAGATTTTAAAATACTTTGTATAGAATATGGTTATACCTAAATACATTTTTCATATGTAAAATGTAGATGCATTCCTATGAAATAATGTCTAAGGATTCTAAACAACCATATAGAATAGGTGGGAAAGTACAGTAAGATTTTTTTCAGTCAACATTGCACCTTAAGGCTCTTTTTATTGAACTCAGCTATACAGTAAAAACTGACATGTTTCTATTTTCATAACTAGATTTTACTGAAATCCTTTAATTTGTCCTTTTTGTGAATTGTTAGTATTTCCCATGATAACTAATTTGTGCCACCTGTGCTTACAACAATATTTACAATTCTGCAACAAAAGAAATTCTATTCCAATCAGCTTTTTTATCCCAACAAAACCCCAAACCCTAAAGACTTGGTTCACCCAATATTAAAAATTATATAAGCTCAGCCATAATTATGAAAAATATAACCAACCATTTTATAGTTTTGCTGCTATATAAGATATTTAATGTTTATACAGAGAACTGCATAATTACAGGAATGTAATGTCAATGTACATTCTTATTTAAAACTCCCACAGGGGTGTTATTTCAATTAAGGCCTTTTCATACCTAATAGTCTTAACATAAATAACAGTAGGTTATTTTTGTAAATCCAAACAGTAATATGCTTAATATTTATTTTCTATAATAGTAGGTATAGGTATGCGTATGGGGGTGTTGGTTTCTATATCCATACACTCAAATACGTATAGTGTCCTTTGGTTTATTTGAAGAGCTTAAAATGAAACACATTTGAAAGCTGTTGTGGGTTTAAATCTAATTTTTATCAAAAGAGAATATTACTGGAATGTAATTTTCAAAAACAGGCTTACTAAGAAAAGAAAACAGTAGCAGCATCTGTTATATTTTTAACATTTAATCTTCACTGCTATTCCTGCTGTTGGGCAGCCTAACAAACTTTTTCATAATTAAAACAAAAGTTTGTGCTTTCAGAATTCTATAGACTGCATTATAAAGCATTTTAGCTTAATTATTACACTAGTGGCTTGTATTTCAAAACATAGACAAGATGTGTAAGGGGGTATGAATGAATGGGTGGATTCACAATATATTTTTGATTCTTCTGTATTTTGTTTTCTTTAACTGATTCAAAGGAATATCCAGGTAATTGACAAGTAAATGTTACCACTATGGGCCTCATTTTCTAAAGTATCGCAGGCCTGAGATACTTTAGAAAATTGTGCTAATGGGGGGGCGGGGGGGGTCGAAGCGGTGGGGGGGGGACGGTCCTGCGCTGCCGGTTTCACACCCAATAGCGCCACCAGGGAAGGTGTAGTTATTGGGTGTGAGGTAGGATGCGAAAAGGCCCTTACCTTTTTGCTGTCCTCAGAGTCGGCCTCGGTGACGCCCCGACTCCTCCTCTTCCGGAGCCGACTCCGCCCTGATTTAGGTAGTGCAGGCGTGCGCTACCTTTTCAAGCTATCGCAGGCTTGCACTGTTAGCGCAAGCCTGCGATAGCCTTGGAAAATAAGACCTTACATTGCTATAAAGTCACCATGAAAAATAATACTGGATTCCATTTACTGCTGAATTTCAAACAGAATTTATCACATAAATATGTAGGAAGAAGGTGTCGTTGGCTTACATTACAGTGCTTGTAGAATTTGAATGATATCAAATAATTTTTAGACATAAATTATTTATAGCAATTAAGTTTTTAAGAATATATCTGTGGGTTAATACAAAAGGTTTTTTTTATTGCAATTAATAGAATAATTAATGACATATTGGGTGTAAATTCAGAAAATATAATCAATTTGGCTATTGGGAGACCTTTTCATTTGTCTAACACTGGATAGTAGGACAGTGTGGAGAGGATCTGAAAAAGGAGAAGATGTACATGCAATGAAATACTAGTTCTTGCTTAATAGACTCTTCAGACTTCTCTCTACAGCTTCATCTAGTTCTTCTTCCAGTTCTTCCTTCTTGGACATAGCCAATTTGGACTGGTAATCTCTCACTATTTGGTCTATATAAGGGGCACTTTGGGTCCCATGAAGCATCAATGTCCATTCTTTCAGTATGCCTTTCTCTGGCATGTTCCCAATGAATCCGATCTCAAGAACCCAAGTGCCTCTCGGGTCTTCTCCCCAGGTGTGCGTTGTCATGAATGGCCATTTGTCAAACCCCACCTTAGAATCATCATCTCTTGGACGCCGGCTGAGTAATATAGACTTAGTCCCCATTGGTGATGTCATATTGATGTTTAGATCACCTCGTCTGGAAGAATTCACAGTTATGACAGCTTGAACATGTTCAAGATAGCGAACAAAGTTCTCCTTCCCCTCACAAGCATCAGTTGTGAGTGTTAGAATCAGTTTACCATTTGATTGTATTTTCCTAAGATCAAACAAGAAGACAAGTTAAAGCAGCAAATTTTTGGCACAGCTGTTTTTTTTTATTACATATTAGGAATGTGCAGCAGGGGCAGATTCGTCTGATTTGGTATTCGTATTCGTCGGGACCCAAATCCGTTGTATCCGTTTTCGGGGGACCCTGATTCGTCCTTTAGTTACATATGGTATTCATTTCCCATTAAAGTTAAAAAAAAACCCATCCCAACCCTTTAAATTTAATTAACTATAACCCCCCACCCTCCTGAGCCCCCAAGACTTGCCAAAAGTCCCTGGTGGTCCAGCAGCAGTCCTAAAGCGATCTCCTGTACTCGGGCCATTGGCTGTCTGTATTCAAAATGCCGCCGATAGCCTTTGCCCTTACTATGTCACAGGGGCTACCAGTGCCATTGGTCGGCCCCTGTCACATGGTAGGAGCAATGGACGGTTGGTGCCCCTGTCACAGGTAGGAGCCATCTTGTGCTCCTATCATGTGACAGGGCCAATGGCACCGGAAGCCTCTGTGACATAGTAAGGGCAAAGGCTATCGACGCCATTTTGAATACCGGCAGCCGACGGTCCGAGTGCAGGAGATCGCTCCAGGACCCCCGCTGGACCACCAGGGACTTTTGGCAAGTCTTGGGGGGTCAGGAGGGTGGGGGTTTTATTTGTTAATGATACATTACATTCGTGGGGGTTCGCCATACATTTCGGAACCCCACGAATGCAACGAATAGGGACCTATAAGTTGCAGATTGCGCATATGTTCAAAATGAATGCACATCCGTATTTCATACACTGCTTTGCTCTATGTTTTTCAAACTGTATCAATATATAAGGTCTTTCTAATCTAACTGGAGAGCTATTTTTGTTTTCCTAACAATCATCCAAAATTCAATTAAACCACAAGACTGGCCTCAATAAGAAAGGATTCCTATGAGTGTGTCACTTTGGGGACAATAATCAAATTTTCCCTATTGATGAAAACTCCACAGCTACTTTTTGCTTGCACTGTATGCACCAATAATCAAAGTAAAACTGCACAGGTAGTTTTGCTTTGATAATTGCTCTTGAAAAAAGTACTTACAAAGATTTGTAATTGCTGTTTCTGCGAGTAATTTTTCCATTCAAAACAACACACAGCAGATAAGTAATTTACGAGGAAAAAAATGTGTAATTTAAAATTATGGCCCACAGTTGTATGGTATTTTTTTTTTTTTACTTTTCTCTTGTGTATGTTTCTAAAACTATATATTCATGCAA
The DNA here is from genome assembly GCF_901001135.1 of Rhinatrema bivittatum. NCBI lineage: Eukaryota > Metazoa > Chordata > Amphibia > Gymnophiona > Rhinatrematidae > Rhinatrema > Rhinatrema bivittatum. Next base: position 110,090,493 of record NC_042617.1, on the reverse strand, counting down.
ATATTTGCATTTTCCTACTATTATATCTTTTACATAATGTATTATATAATCAGTATGGGGTAGTATTGTAACAGCCTGCATAAGTTAGCAAAAGGGAGGATAACTTAAAACATGTGTGTGCACCCATATATATGTGTATATGGGTGCACACTTATCTACACCAGTATTTTATAACCTACATATATGTGATATACACTTGTTATAAAATACACACAAATGTGCTTTGCAACATTCACACGCAAGTAAAACATGCATATGAATAGATATTGGCATTAGCCAGATACGTTCTGATTTATCTGGCTAATCCCTAGATTCATCAAAATGTGTTATTAATGCATGGATAACAAAATGGGGTGTGTTTAGGGAAATTTCATAACAAAAGAGAGAGAGAGAAAGATATATATATATATATAGAGAGAGAGAGAGAGAGAGAGAAACTATCTATAGGGACTCCATAGTAATTAAGTATTTATATCTGTATAGGAGGGCCATCTAATAGCTCGAGGTGAGGAAAGTCTCACAAAGATGTCATTTCTACTATGATGGACTCTATAACAGGGTTCCATCAAGTTAGGGTGAGATACAATAGTACAAAATTTCATCTTTGTGAGATGTTCTCTCAACCTAGCTTGATGTTACCCAGGTAGAGAGTCCATCAAGTTAGGTTGAGAGACATTGTTCAAATCTCATTGTTGTGTGAGTTTCCTCACTCCAAACGACATCAGATCTTCACAAGAGTATGCTGTTCTGTTCGTGCATCTCACTTTGCATGTAAAAGTGGCCCCTAACCCCTACACTACTACCTAAACCTCACCTCGAGTTACTAGGTGGGCCTCCTACAGTCTCTCTCTATCTCCTTCTCGATGTTAACACACTTTGTGGTAATACCTGTGCTAAGATAGCCTATTTATCTACTGTTACCATAAAACATGCCCCTTTTCCTATTACATGCAATATTTACAGCAGATTGATAAATTGCTCTACATATGCATTTTTACTTCTTACATTAAAAATATATGTGGGGTGATTTTATATGTATTCACATACCCCCCATAAATCAGCTTTCATGTATGTAAGTCAGTGTCAATGAAATTACCAGTTTTACCAATTAGTCCATCATTTTGCCCAGTCAATCTGAAGATTGAGACTCTCCTGGCTTATCAGCCTGAACCCCCGCCAGTTCATCCAGACTGCACACCCAAGTGAGAATTTCACATAAAAAACATTTACTACCAGATACAGAGTAGGTGTAAATACATGTGAGTAAACTGCCAAATCTAGGCCTGGATTTGTCAATAGGCACACTAGGCCTTTGCCTAGGGTAGCAAACATCTGGGGGGCAGGACGCCTGCTGAAGATTTGCTACCTTTCTGCTGTTCTGAATCTCACTCTGCAGAGAACAGCAATCTGTTTCCTGATCCAGCCTCACTCCTCCAGGCACTGTGCAGGGAGCAGGAAAGGAGGGAGACTGAGCCCCAGCAGAGAAAGTAAAGGAGATAATTTTTGGGAAATCAGCAAGGACTGAGTAGAGATTATTGGAAGGAGAGGCTGTGGGATGAAAGGGGAATCAGACAGCTGGGAAATGTATGTCTGTGTGTGAGGGAGAAGTGAACAAGAGTAGGGGCCAGTGTTTGTGTGTATGAGAGAGAGAGAGAGAAAGGATTGATTCCAAGTGTATATGTGTACATCATATTGGGTGGGATGCTAGAGAGGAGATGCAAAAAGGCGCAGGACTGGAGCATGGGAGGGATACCTCCCTCCTCCCCTCCCCACCTCCCTCCTTTGAATTTGAATTATATCCCCCGGATCCTGGAACCTCCCTTCTTTCTTTCCAGTCTCTCCCTTCAACCCAGACCTTGACACCCACTCCGCAACCCCTCCAACCCCTCCAACTAGTTTTTGTTTTCCATACTTGCCTGCTCTCCGGAGCGGTAGTAACTTGCCCGAGCTGGCCGGCTACCACAGCGCGCGTCACCGGGTACTGCCCAATGGCACTGTCCCAGCCTGCCCACACACCACCCAGATCCCTCCCCCAACTCCCCCAGCCCGCCCCTTTTTAACATCTGGTTCTTCCGCGCATTCTGGGACATACGCGCGTGGCCGCGGCACGTGCAGCCCGGCCACGGGCGTATCTCCTGGTATTGGCTTGCGCTGGCCTTTTAAAATTAGGCAGTTAGTCTATCTGTTTGTTTTCTATCTTGCAAACAGTTACCAAGCCACAGTAAGGTAACACCTCCTATCCCATGACTTTTTAATATTTTGAGGAGTTTCTCATGAGGGTCTTTATCAAACACCTTCTGAAAATCCAAATACACTATGTTGATCAGCTCACCTTTATCCACTTGCTCATTTGCTCCTTGAAAAAATTCTAATAAATTAGTAAGGCAAGATGCCTGTCTGCTTAAGCTATGTTTATTCACATGACCTGTAATTTTGTTCTTAATGTTAGCTTCCACCATTTTAACAGGCACAGATGTCAGGCTCACCGGAATTATGCGTAGTTAGATCTGCTTAGAGCAGAGTTTCTGTAAACGCAGACTGCTGCAGAAATGAGGGGTGGGTTTTGGGATTAATGATAGACTTCCTCTACTTCTATCCAAAAGAGCTGACTGAATGATGCCATCAAATAATTTTAGTAGTAGATTTATGGTGGACTTAAACTGGTCAGGGAGCCTTAAGCTAAGTATAACTTAGAAGAAAAATGTATACTCAGCTTAAAACTCCCAGGTGCATTTAGTGTCAGACCAAGGTAAGCACAATCTTGGCTGAGTTGTTTTTTGGTTATTTTGACAAAATATGATTTTTTGTTGGAAATGTTTTGACGTTTTCTAGAAAACTTATAATTATTGGCTTTCCAAGATTCACCTGTAGGACCTATGGTTTGCAGGTAGGGCACAAAGGGGACAATTTTCAAAAGCCATTTACATGAGTAAATAGGCTTATCTGAAAATTGCCCACCTTGTCCATGCATAAAAATAGATTGGGGGGGGGGGGCAGGAATCAACAAAGTATATTCTTCTAACCAATAGAAAATTTGGCAGGATCAGAGGTAGGGTTAGGTCAGGGATAACAACACTGAGGTCCATATTCAGATGCATTTAGCTGGACAACTTACAAGTTATCCAGCTAAATACCGACTTTTGAATATTTTGTGCACTTATCTGGCTAAAATGTAGCTGGATAATGTAGGGGCTTTTCTGGGAGGAGTTAGGTTAGCTTTATAACTTATCTGGCTAGCTGTAATATTTAGAGTTAGTTAAATAACTTATCTGGCTAACTCTGGTTGTGCCGTAGAGCAATCCTAATGTTGGTCTGATATACTTATCTGGTTACAAGGATACGTGTGTAGATTTTAATGATGTTAATTTGATGCTTTTCCACCCCATAAGTTAGCTTTTAAATGCATAAGTCAGGGTATTTTTAACAGGCACATGGCAATGACATTCCCAGTTTTACCAATTAGCCTACCAGTTCACCCAATCCATCTGCAGCCCGTGGAGGCCCTTCTGGCTCTTCAGCCTAAAGCCCCCTATTGTGACCAGACCTTGTAACCTGTCATATTTTGTTTTCACTTTTACGATGTTTATGATCACCTACACCTGATATTGAGCAGAAGTAAATATATGCAAGTAAAATACTTACGCCTGTCATTTTGGCAGGTTTTAAAATAGCATCTTATGTGTGTACACGTTGGCCCTCCCCAGAACACCCTAGCCCGCCCCTTTTTCATATGCACAATTTTTCTTGTGGACCCTGATGTACACGTGTACGTTTCCATTTTTAAAATAGCATATGCTCATGTGTGTCATTTTGCGCATGCTCGGGTTCTTTTTTGCCCATGTATCTTTTGAAAATCTACCACATGGTGTACAAATTCTTGATGTAGAGAACCAGAAAAAATACTTCTCTAATAAGTCAAAGTCAAATCCAAATGTTTCTTGGAGAAAATATTTTCTTGTTCACTAAAATATTGCATTGGCCATAAAGTCATGAAAAGACTATATATTTTTGCAGCCGTACATATTGCTTTAATTGTATCTTGAATTGCTGCTTTTGTATCTTGACAATAAAGCATGAAGTGCTGCATTCTTAAATATTGATGTCTTTTCGCCACCTCAATAACAGCAGGCAGCAGAATCCACCCCTGTCTCTTTCTGCTAATTGACAGTGTTGCTATGGTAGATTTATATACTCTGTTCAGAAAACTAAATATAGAAAGTGTTTTCTGCAGCAACACCCATCAAGAAAAATACAGCAATTCACCATGACTGAAGCAGATGTCAATTTCATGTACATTTTATCTCTCAACTCTCAACAGACAGATTTGCACATAATTCTGTTTTCTTTCCTTTTTTTTTTTCTAAATATAAAGCATACCAATGTAAAATAAATGAGGAATTATACTGTCTGACTAGGTATGCTGTCTCTTACTTCAGATTCTGAAAGTAATCTTTTGAATACCATATAGTAGTTAATTTTTCAAATAAGTTACACATGCTGTAAAATATATAGAGATAATAACTTTCAAAGAACTGCGCATGGCTGTGCGCACATTTATTATTGTATTTTATAACATTTATGTATATGTACTCCAGCATGATATGAGCGTGTGTTATACATTACGCTTATCTATACCTTGTAGCATATATGCATGTGTAGACTTATATGTGAATACATTACAGGGGCAGATTTTCAAAAGGTTACATGTGCTGGGCCTATTTTCAAAAGCCCCGGCAACGCGTGTAAAGCCCCGGGATGCATGTAAGTCCTGGGGCATGCAAAAAGGGGCAGGGAGGGGGCGGGGACATCCAGGGGTGGGGTGGGGTCAAAGGCTCCCAGCACAGCGGCCATTTGCCGCTGTGCTGGGAATCCCACGCCGGCAGTCGGCCGGCACACGCAACTTACTTCAGCCCCAGGGCACACCTTCCTGGCACTCACACATGGATGCGCCGATTTTATAACATGCATTTACAGCAGAGAATTAGCAGGTGTAAAAAATACACAAGAAAGTTGAAAACTGTGGGGCAGATTTCCAACGTATTCAACATAGCTATGCTGAATAAGTTGGAAATCCGATCGTTTTCGCCTCATCACTTTTTTAAGTTAAAAAAAAAAAAAGTTGCGTTTTACCTATAAGTTCAAAACGAATGCACACCCCTAGTGCACATGCTCCTTCTCTGGCCTTATTCAAATCCAGTCTAAACCCCATCTTTGAAGCTGCTTTTAAATCTTAATCCCTGCTTCTCCTGATCATTCCTTTGTTGGATTTAACCATTGGAATAATAAATTAAACTTCCTATTTGTCCTGTTTGTTCATCATGAATATATGTATTGTGAGCTCGAGATAGCAGGGACTATCTCTTATGTATTTGTATAGAACTATGTACATCTAGTAGCACTACAAATAGTAGTAGTAGTAGTAGTATTAGTAAATAGATTCATGGTGTCATGTATGGAATAATGAAATATTTGTTAAATCATGGATGGCAAGCTTTCTATAACTCTTAATACCCCATATTTGTGCCATTTATTTTGTTACACATGCTATTAAAAAAAAGAATAATTGTAGGGAAACAAGAAAAAAAAAAACCCCTAGAAAATCAGATGCTAAAATGCTTTTCTTCCATAAAACTAGAAAAAATCCACAGTTCCATGTTATTATATGCAATGCATTGTTAAAATCAATGTATGAGTTAGACTTCCAAGGCAAGCCCTGTGCAAGGGTATTAGATACCCTAGGCACACCTTCAGCCTTCAGCTTTCCCATGCTTTTTAAGCACCTGTATATCAACAGTGACTCTCTAGCCTTGAACCATAGCAGACCCCCTCTCTCCCCTAGTCATCCCTTTCTTTTCTCCCAGCAGCCTAGCAGCTCCCCTCTTTCTCTTCCCCCCATTGCTCCAGTAGCCCTTTTCTCCCCCAAAAATCCCTCTAGCCCCAGCCTTCCATCCCAGTAGCCCCCTTCTCTCTTCCCTCTCAGCAGCTCCTTTTCCCCACCCTCCAAACCATGCAGCCCTCGCTTTCTCTCCCCCCCCCCAGCTCTCTCTCTTTTCTCCCTAAGCAACCCCCTCTCTTTTTCTCATCCCCACATCCCTAGCAGCCCCCTCTTGTTCCTACTCAGTCCCAGCAACTTTTCTTTCCCACCTAGCAGCCCCTCTATCTTTTTCCTCTCAGATCCAGCAACATCCTCTCTCTCTCTCCCCCAGATCCAGAATCATCTTTCTAAATCCATTTCAGTCTCAGCTCCACCCATGTATTCCCTCCTCTTTCTCTCTCTCTCTGCTTTCTTCCTTCCAGCTGCACTGGGAGCTCCAGGTTCTTCCTCGGGCTCAAAATCTGCAGAATCAGGCTCTGCAGATTCAGCTCGGCTCTTCTCACTCTCCCAGGTTGGGCCCGCTTCCAATGTGCAAAGCACTTTAACCCAAATTTTTAAAGCAAACCAATATGTCTAAGTCCACTTTGAAAAGTTATGGGTGTACTGAGTATTTGTGCTGAGATATGCACATAAAGTTACACCTGCTCCCAAACAAGAATAACCTCATGCATATAAAATTACATCCCTACTTTTGAAAATCAAAAGTATGCAAGTAAATTATTTTCCCTCCCCATCTCTGTCCCCCAGACGCTTCTTGTGCAGAAAAGTAAAAGTGCTTGCCTGATCAAGTTAAGTGTGTCCTTTTACAAGCACTTGTCCCCAGTTGATTTTCAAAAGGCAATTTATGCCCATAAACCATAAGAACATAAGAATTGCCATACTGGATCAGTCCATCAAGCCCAGGTCACAAGTACCTGGCAGGATCCTAAATGGTAGACACATTCCATGATGCTTATTCCAGGGATAAGCAGTACATTTCCCTAAATCCACCTTAATAATCGTTTATAGAATTTTCCTTCCAGGAACTTGTCCAAACCTTTTTTAAATGCAGCTACACTAACAACTTTCACCACATCCTCTCGCAACTAATTTTATGTGTAGAAATCCTTTGGAAACTCAACATTTACAATGGCCCATGATAATAGCTTGGAAGTATCAGGATATGCTCTGCACCCTTTACAAAGTAAAATACATCTATTGTAAACTTTCTTGTTTTACCATATTCCCTCTTTTATATTCCTGCTACCTATTTCCTGATAGTAGCACGGGCACCTGAAATTCCCTCCTGGTCAAAGACTAGAATGGAAACCTTCTTCAAGGCTAAACTTTTCAGTGCTACTGCGGGACAACAAGGGTTACCCAGAGAAATGAGCAACTACTTCCTCAGGGTCCAAGTACATTATTAGAGGACTAGCATGCTCTTACTTACTGTGGCTCTTGCACTGACCCCCCTACGCAGTGAAATCTCTCAGGAATTGTCTTCCAGTCTTTAGCCATTTTTACCATTGCACCTGCATCCAGTACGCCATAGCCAAATAAATGGTTAAATTCCAGACCAACTCCATTCCTGCGCCATTGGTGAACCTCATCATGTAGCTGGTTCCTTTTGGATGTAAGCACTGTCAAGTGCTGCATATCTCTCCAAGTTAAATCGGGACTGTAATAAAATAAAAATGGAATGGGTTCTTGGTTTACATTGTATTCTTTAAAAATAGCTATCTATACAGCCCTTTGACAGAAAGGAAAATTGGTTCTTACTTGCTAATATTCGTTCCTGTTGTACCACGGATCAGTCCAGATGACTGGTTTGTGCCTCCCTTCTAGCAGATGGAGACAGAGAAAGTTTTACTGACACTGTTACTTAACCACACGTGCCACTTGCAGTTCCTCAGTATTTATATATATCCAAGCCAAACATAGTAAAAAGGAAAAATGCCTCAAGTTTAAACAATTACAAAAACATGAATATCTGAAAATACTCTGTATTAAAAATTGGGTGAGTGGATGACTCTCCCCCTCAATAGACTGAGCGGGTTCTGGACTGATCTGTGGTACTACAGGAATGAAAATTAGCAGATAAGAACCAATTTTCCTTTCCCTGTATGTACCCGGATCAGTCCAGACTCCTGAGATGTACCAAAGCTCCTAGACAGGGTGGGACTTGGAGAGTCCCCAAAGGATGGGGAGTCCGTATCGCCCAAATTTCGCTGCTCTGCAAATTTCTTGGAGTGAAACTAGCTGAGCTTCTGCCCACGAGGATGCCTGCGAATGTGTAGAATGAGCACATAACCCCTCTGGGACAGGACAGCCTCAAGAATGTAGGTGGAACCAATAACCTCCTTAAGTGTTGCAGAGCACGCCCTCAGGTCCAGTTAGGAGCTTGGAGGTGCGGTCCCATCTAAGGAAGATGTGAGCCCTTGGGCCACAGCACGGCTCAGGAAGGAGCCCCAAGACACACTGCGGGAGGTGAGCTGGTATGAGCACGGGTGGAGCAGGAGCAGGGCTGGAGCAAAGACAAGGCAAGGATTCCGGCACAGGAACTAGGCAGGCTCAGACCTCCACTGGACCTACATGCACCAATGAGATCCAGCAACACAATGTTGATCTCGAAGGTAGCCCTCCGGCCACTCAATAGCCTTTCCAGAACAATCGCTGGGGAACGATGAGTGCATGAGGCCAGACAGAGGCTGAGGGCAGGAACATGAAGACTCAGGATACTCGGAGGATTCAGACGAAGACTTGGATACTCAGGAGACTCAGACAAAGACTTGGATACTCAAACAAGGTCTCAGGATACTCAGAGGACTCGGAGGACTCAAACAAGGATTCAGGAAACTCAGAAGACTTGGAGGACTCAGTCAAGGATTCAGGATACTAAGGAGACTCGGACAAGGATTCAGGTTGCTTGGAAGTTTCAGGCAAGGATTCAAGAGTCAGGCGAAAGTACTGTGTGAGAACTGCATAAGGCGCACCCTACACAGCTGCCCATGGCTGGTCGTGGACCATGCTGAACACGAAGCAGACTCCAGGCGAAGATGTGGAACTTGAGACTGGAACATGGCGAAGATTCAATAGAGGCCTGCACCAGGGCATGCCCTACCCAGCCGCCAGTGGCTGGTCATGGACAATGCTGGAGCAGGTTCTGGCAGAGTCTTAGGCATGGATGGAAGCAGGCACAAGGGAACTCCATAGACCGGGAAAAAGATAATCAGGAACAAGGCTTTAAAAACAGAAGTCTCCCGGAGGCTTGTGCTGCAGATGAGAAGAAGCCCTTGTACCGCAAGGCACCCTACACAGCCATCCCATGGGCTGGTCATGGACCACGACATTGCACGCCAAGAGAGGGGGTCAGAAGAGGGACCTGGGAACTGGATGAAGACTTGAAGATGAGACAGGCGGAGTTAAGACAGGAACATCGGACATCAGGAACATGGAACATGGCGCCTCAGAACACGGGACATCAGGATACAGAACATCTGGAACATCAGGAACAGAAAACAGGCAATGAGGGAGCTCCGATGAGGGATGAGACAAGGAACATCAAGGAGACGAAGTTCAGGAAGACGAAGAACATGGAACGAAGATCCATCAAGGCACAGGAGACCACAGAAGACCTGGATTGGAAGGAAGAACACAGGCACTGTGAAAATCTGATCTGAAGGCACTGAGGAATGGCATCAAGGCCCTTTTATAGGGCTGAAGCAGGAACACACTGATGATGTCATCCGTTGGGGCCGTGGGGATTTTCCCGCTGCTGGCCCATTAAATAACAACGAGAGGTGGTCGCCCACAACTATGGTGAGGCCAGGAAGAAGCAGAAGCCTGCGGTGGCATCCTGTCATGTGGTAGGCCAGGCAGACAGCAACAGCCATGCCACGAAGAAAGGAACAGGCAGCAGGAGCGGCTCCACACCATGAAGAAATCCTGGTGGCGGCTAAGAGCCGCGAAGCAGCAGGAAGAACAGTCCGGGGGTGGAATTAGGACCGCGGGGAGCACCAGGAACGCGGCGGCCTCAGGCCACACTTGAAAATGGTGTTGGCGGCCTGGCTGGAGAAGGTAGATGGGGGACTGCCTGCGGCTCACAGGCAGAACCACAACATTAAGCCAACGAGCAATGGTAGCCTTAGAAGCCTGAAAACCTCTCTTGGAGCCGCTCCACAGAACAAAAAGGTGCTCTGATCTCCTAAAGTCATTTGTTACCTTGAGGTAAAGTAACAAAGCTCTTTGGACATCTAACAATCTGAGTTTCCTCGCATGAGGAGTAGACGCATCCAACATGGGAAAGGCTGGAAGTTCCACAGTCTGATTCACGTGAAACAACGATACCACTTTTGGCAAAAAAGAAGGTACTGTTCTCAATGAGACCCCCAAATTTGAAATCTGAAGGAATGGATCACAATATGACAGCACCTGCAACTCAGAAATCCTCCTAGTGGAACATATGGCCACCAGAAAAACCACCTTCAGAGTCAAGCCCTTCAAAGTTGCCCTCCAAAGCAGTTCAAAAGGAGCCTCACATAAATCCCTGAGGACAAGATTAAGATTCCAGGATGGACAAACTTGTTGAAGTGGAGGACACAAATTCTTCACCCCTCGAAGAAAACGGAGGTTGTCCGGATGTGTGGAAATAGATGAACCATCAATCTTACCATGAAGGCAAGCTAGGGCTGCTATTTGCACTTTAAGGGGCGGATTTTAAGAGCCCTGCTCGTGTAAATCCGCCTGGATTTACGCGAGCAGGGCCCTGCGTGCCGGTGCGCCTATGTTCAATAGGCCTACCGGCGCGTGCAGAGCCCCGGGACTCGCGTAAGTCCCGGGATTTTCCGAGGGGGGCGTGTCGGGGCATGTCAGGGGCGGGGCCGAGCGGCGCGCCATTATCGGGGCGGGACGCGGCATTTCGGGGGCGTGGTTTCGGCCCGAGGTGGTCCGGGGGCGTGGCCGCGCCCTCCGGAACCGCCCCCAGGTTGCATCTAGGCGCGCCAGTGGCCCGCTGGCGCGCGGGGATTTACTTCTCCCTCTGGGAGGCGTAAATCCCCCAACAAAGGTAGGGGGGGTTTAGACAGGGCCGGGGGGGTGGGTTAGGTAGAGGAAGGGAGGGGAAGGTGAGGGGAGGGCGTTAGCGAATTCTCTCCGAGGCTGCTCCGATTTCGGAGCGGCCTTGGAGGGAACAGCGGCAGGCTGCGCGGCTCGGCGCGCGCCGGCTACACGGAATAGGCAGCCTTGCGCGCGCCGATTCAGGATTTGTGCGGCTACGCGCGTATCTACTAAAATCCCGCGTACTTTTGTTGGCGCCTGGAGCGCCAACAAAAGTACACGAACGCGCCGTTTTTGAAAATCTACCCCTAAGTGAGCTAAGAGACAAGACTTTGGTGAAACCATCCTGCAAAAAGGACAAAATATCAGAGACCAATGACATGAGAGGATGAACTTCGTTGGCAGTACACCAGGACTCAAAATCTTTCCAGACCCGTACATAGCAAAGATTAGTAGACTTTCTCCTGGCTTGCAGCAATGTAGTAATATCTACCTCAGGATAACCCCTGTGCCTTAACTTTTGCCTCTCAAAAGCCAGGCCGCTAGACAAAAGCGAGCAGCCTGGTCGAAATATATGGGTCCCTGTTGGAGAAGGCCCTTTAGATGACCCAACCGAATCAGTCCATCTACTGCCAGATTGATCAAATCCGTGAACCATGGACAGCGTGGCCACTCTGGAACCACCAAGATGACTTCTCCCTAATGTTTTTCTATGTGATGCAAGAAGACCTTTCCCATGAGAGGCCAAACAGGAAAGACATAGAGTAGAATTCCTCTTGGCCAAGGAAGTACCAGCTCATCGACCCACTCAGCCCTGTGTTCTCGCCTTCGACTGAAAAACCAAGGCGCTTTGGCATTCTGACAAGAAGCCATTAGGTCTACGTGGAGAGGCCCCCACCGCTCACAAATGAGCTGCATCACTCCCATTCGCCCAGATCTAATACCATCCAACTCAAGAAATCCGCTTGAACCTTCTCAACCCCAGCAATGTGGGATGCCTCTATATGCTCCAGGTGTTGTTCAATGAATTAAATCCTGTGCCTCTTGTGCTACTCCCTGTTTCCTGGTTCTGCCCTGAAGATTGATTATAATCCACCCTCGTCACATTGTCTGAGAGAATCCTCACCGATCTGCCTCTCACCAATGGAAGAAATTCCTGCAAGGCTAAGCGGACTGTTCTGGTCTCTAGTCAGTTGACAGACCACACAGACTCTTTCCTGGACCAGCCACCCTGAGCTGACCAGTGCTGAATGCTGCTCCCCAACCAGAGAGACTGGCATCAGTAGTAACTACCACCAATCCAGGACTTCTAGGTCCACACTCTGGACCAGATTGGAAGTTAGAAGCCACCAGGAAGGGCTCTCCCATGTGACTCCCTCAAGTGGCAATAGATTCTGAAAATTTTGTCCAAGAATCATGAATCTCAGAAAGTGCAACGAGGCCTGATGAATGGGAATGTGCAGATAAGCCTCCATCAAATCCAAGGACACTAAAAACTCCCTTTTTCGAACTGCTGCCACCACAGACCTGAGGGTTTCCATTCTGAAACGGGGGACTTTGAGTGCAGCATTCACCATCTTCAGATCTAAAATTGGGTGAAAAGTCCCCTCCTTTTTTTGGACCACAAAGTAAATGGAATACCACCCCTTGCGAAGCTCCTCGTAGGGCACCAGAATCACCACCCTCAGGAGACATAGGTAGTTTAACGTATCTCAAATGGCTGCACGCTTCTCTAAAGAGCCGCATGGGAAGACTAGAAACAAATTACAGATGGGATGAGCAAATTCTAACACGTAACCATCCCTTACCGCGCTGAGAACCCACTGATCCTGGGTTATACTGGTCCACTCCTCGTAAAACAGTGTCAGGCAACCGCCTATAGTGGGAATGACAGAGTGGACCAGCCTCGTCTCATTGTGGGGATTTAGTACCAGAAGTACCCCCTTTGCCAACTCCTTGGAAGGCTCATTGAGCCCCGGAAAGGACTGGCCTCCAGCTTGACCCCGATAAGAGGTCTGCCTTTGGGGCCCAGAAAGAGGTCATGGTGGCCGCAATCTTCTTTCAAGCTGAGACCGCGAATGGGTCTGAAAAAAACGCTTGCCCTTAGGCTTATCCTCTGGTAATCTAAAAGACTTTATTGTCCCCAAGAGACTGCATCAATTGTTTGAGGTCCTCCCCAAAGAAAAGAAGACCTGTGAAGGGCAGGCAACCTAACTGTGCCTTGGAGGAAACATTTGCCGCCCAATTTTGAAGCCAGAGCAACCTTCTGGCAGAAACCGCAGATGCCATAATATGAGATGCGGTACAGACCATATCATACAGAACATACACCCCATAAGCCACTGCCACCTCAATTCTCTCAGTTCTGTCTGCATCTTTGCCTGAGGTGAGAAGGTTCTCCTGGAACTGTTGTACCCATCAGAAACATGCTCTCTGCATAAAACTAGTACAAATAGCTGCAACTTCAAAAATCCTCTTGAAGTGGACTTCTAACTTACAATCTTGAACATCCTTCAGTGCTGCAGAACCTACCAACGGAATGGTAGTTCTTTTCGTAACCACCGATACAGCCGCATCGACCTTAGAAAGAGAAAAAAAAGTTCCAGCACCTGTTTGGGTAATGGATAAAGCCATGCATGGATCTCCCCACCTTTAACCCAGAATTGGAAGAACCCCATTCCGCTTCCTCCAACTTCTCCACTGACTTGTGATACGGGAGACCCCCACATCCCATCAAGGACCGGATCTGCTCCATCTAAATCAGATTCCTCCTGGGGGATTTTAACCCCAAGCACTTGAAAAGCCAATAGCAGCAAGGTGTTGAGCTCTTCTCTCTTAAAAAAATGCACCACCTTTGGGTCATTATCCTTGGGCGGCGGGATAGCCGTAGCGTCCCCTGTATCAGTATCTCTGGAAAGGGGATCCCCTGGGTCCGCTGGAACCCCTGGAACCTGAGTGTCTTCTGATGCTAGAAGAGCCTCGACTGAGTCATCCGAGAAACCCCAACCCTGACCAGAAGCCGAGGATGGCCCCGACGAGCTGTGCACAAGAGGACCCCTATGTTGGCTAGATCGAGACTATTTCTGGTTGAATAGACACCTCCCCAGTAAGCTGGGCTGCTAAACCTCGAGGGTCCCTGGCTGTAGTAACTGCCTGCTGCTTGGCTAAATAAGCCTCATGCAGAAGCAGTACAAAGTCTACCTGAAAAAGGCCTGAAAGAATTAGCTTTCTCAGGCAAAGACCCAAAAGCAGCAGCTCGGTGGCCTCCAAGTCACCCCTGACCCTTGCTCATGGGCGGAGATGGATCGGACGGTGACAAGCAAGGAGGAGATTCCCCTTCCCCCTCTGACAGTGCGGGAATGGCCGAGTGCAAATCCAAGATGACAGCCATTCCCACGCTGATCAGTAAGGGATCAGCACCCCAGTCAGCAACTCCATGCAAATCCAGGACGGGAGTGGAGGACCCCCAGCTCTGTTTCGCGGTGGTCGGAAGGGCCCTTCATACCCTCGAGACACATGGCACAAAGGTCGATGCGGCTGAGCCGCAATCGAGTCATGCTACTGACCCCGGATCCATCACTACATAGTGCCGGTGAGCACCAGGAACACAGCCGGCAGAAAAAGAATTAAAAAACATCTACTGCCATGCAAGTAAAGAAGGAAGGGTCTGGCACTCAACCAGAATCAAACACTAACAGCCAGAAGCAAAATCTGCTGCTTCTCTCTCTCTTTTTTTTTAAAGTTTAATGAAAAGTACCAGTACTGAGACAGAGCCTACAAGAAAACAAAAAACAAATAGGCTGTCTCAGATGTAAAAGGTACCTAGAGCCTGCAGCTGCCCAAGCGGCCTCTTGAAGGGGAGAGATATGGACCACCAGATTTACCCCCCACTGGTGCATGAGTTGGGCACACACAAAGGTCACCAACCCCCGACTCACCCACCTCAACCGGACAGGGAGAACCCTTTAGGATTCAGAAAACAATAATAACCCCCCCCCCCCCCCCCCCGGGAGGAAGGCTCAAAAAGAAAAAAATAAAATTGTCTCAGTCACAGAACTGCAGGTGTGCACCCATCTACCATCTGCTGGAGAGGGAGAAATACTGAGGAACTGCAGGTGGCACTGGTTAACTTTCTCTGTCTACATCTGCTGGAAGGGAGGCACAACACAGGAGCCTGGACTGATCCGGGTACATACAGGGAACAATGTCTTCTGCAAGTTGGATACTGAGGCCTGAAGAACCCTACAGATTACAGTAGCATTTGACAACACACTGGTGCATAAATACATTCTCTGAAGCTATGCCAAAAATATTTCTGAGAGACTTTTGTGATGTTCTATTAATCATCATATATAGGAGCTTCAAGTTTGCTTAGAGATGTGCAGACCTAAAGAAAAATACATTTTCAGAAATAATATTCTATTGACAAACCTTTAAAGCTAAAATGTAGGAAATGAAGGAGGAGAGGAAGGATGGAGCTGGCAGAGCATGAAGCCCAGGAGAAAAGAGATACTCTGTTCCCTAATCCTTCTTCTCCTGTCATTTCCCTGGCACCACAGATGTTGCTTGGGTAAGATGATGATGTTGAATGCACCAAATAATGGAGCTTTCACTATATTGAAATGCTATTGATGTGCATCCATCATCTGAAGTAGTGGTAAGTAATTAGTGAACAATGAATTTCATCTTAAAGATGGTTTCCACTAAAATGTGCAATCCAGTTTACCTTTTCTAAGCTAAGAAATATATCCAGTATCTGAAATGCAGACCGTCTAATTTAGCTACCTTAGTAATTCACCAGATAATCCGTAATTCTCATTTCTTGCATTAGTATGAGATGCTTTGTTTATCTCACATTAAATCTGCATTTTTGTAACCCGTCTGTAGGTTTTAACAATTGCATCAAACTCGTTTTTCAGACTGATCATTTTTTAATTCAATATACAGAATAATCATGCTAAAATACATTAATTCTGAGCAACCAAAGCAAATGTCTTTGGTTTGTGTTTTACATGGAGAGCCAGTGGTAAATAACTTTTGTTGTGCTCTTATCAAAGGAGGAAAAGGTCAAACAGAGCTCCAGTCAGACCAGAATGATTTGTGGCAGTGACAAAGGAGTGAGAAGAGAAGGGTCTGAATGTAGTTGATGAGTACTTGAGTGGGGGGAGGGAGGGGGAGAGGAGTACATGTAATGAAGGTTGGAGGAGTTGAGGGGTGTGAATGCTTGTAGGAGAAGTAGTACAAGTGGGGGCAAATGCTTCTGGGGCAGTGATATGAAAAGGGTGAATGTTGAATACTATGCATATATTTCACTCACAGTGCCTTCACTTAGGACCTTCTAGAACATACACTTCACAGCACAAATCAGTTTAGGCAGGAACTGGTATGAGACATGAGAAAAAGAACAAGAATAGAACAGCACAAAGAAGAGCTTATACTGTGGGAAAGATGAGGATGGGTATATATATTGCTTCCCATCTCATTCCCTGAAGCCAGCAATGCAAATTGGACTGTCTGGCACCTAATTCTTTCCCAAGGTCTACGCTGCCACCTGTTCTGGAACAGATGAGAGGGGACCAGGGCTTGGGTAGGGGGAAATAAAAGTAGGGCAAAGAGGGTCAGGATAGGGTGTTGAGAACCACGTGGGGGGAATGGAGGAGGCATGACAGAGCCAGAGATGAGGGTAAAAGGGGTTCAAAAGAACAGGGGTGCGAGACACCCATGTGGCGGAGGGTAAGCATGCAAAAAAGTCAGCAGTGGTGATTGGAGGAGGGAATGTGAAAAAACAGAAATGGTGTCAGTGTGGGGCAGAGGTGGTGATGAGTTGTAGGTGAGAGAGCCATAGGTAGTGAAGGTGGAAGGAAGAATGAGAGAGAGAGAAAGACAATGTGGTGAAAGGTGAGACAAAAGGTAACAGAGCCCAGAAGAGGTAATATGGTGGGTTGAGTGGGGGGGAATGAAAGCCAGAGGTGTGATGGGGTGGAGGGATTAAAAGAAACCAGAGATGGTGATTGGGAAGGGGAAGGGCTTGAGAAAGAGACACAGGGGAGCAGTGCAAGAGGGGGGCGAATGCTACCTGGAGAGTGACTTGAAAAGGAGTGAATGTTAAGGGAGAGGGGTGTGTGAGAGAGCCAGAAGGGATTGATGGTGGAGTGTGTATATGAGACAGCTAGCGAGGGTACTGGAAGGGAGGGATCAGAGGGAGAGAGATAGATTAGAAGGGGTGCGGCAGATGAGATACTGGTGCTGGGCAGAGGGTGAGAAGAGAGGAGGAGGGCAAAGGCACAAGGGATGGGGAGGGGGATGCTAATGCTGAGTCCACCGAGCCCCTATCATTCTTGTGGGAGTTTGGGAATATTATGCTGGGGCTGCCAAAAGAGAGACTCGTAGAGACAGGGTGGAGAACTGAAAGGGACAAGAGAGATAGAGAGGAAGACAGACATTTTGCAGAGCATGGGGATACAGAGAGATGGAGATGCTTGTCGCAGACAGGTGGAGACAGTTTGAAAGGATTGAGACGAGAGATACTGGTGGGACAGGGTGGGGAAAAAGAAAGTGAGACTGGTGGGAGTATTGAGAGGTTGGGGGGACAGGATGGAATTGAAAGAGATACCGGCAGGAGAAATTGAGAAACTGACTAGTGAAGTGAGTGGACTAAAACTGGTGGGGACAGGGTGGGGGAACTGAGAAAGGGACACTAGTATACTAGTGGGAGGACTGAGAGATTGGGAGGACAGGTTGGAATTGATAGAGATAGAGACTGGGGCACAGGATGGAAATGAGAGAGAAAGCTGGTGGGGACAGGGTGCGGACTTGAGAGAGAGACTGATGGGTGCAGGGTGGAAAGGCTGAAAGAGATACTGTTGGAAGTTGGGGGGGGGGGGGGGGTTGACTCTCCCTTCCTCCCACACCCCTCCTATTTGAAAACATGAGGCTGTTTGGTACTTTTCATTCTGATTCCTTGGCTCCTGATGTATGAAAGGTTAGCCATCCCTGACCCAGAAATGTCAGATTTGACAACAGGATGCTCTCAATAGTCAAAAAGCCTGCTGGCACATGTTCCCAGTCACTCAGAAAGTGGCCCATGCTGCGGACACAGGGAGAGGTGGTGAGCCCCTACAGGATCAGTGCATGTGCATGCTCCTTGTGTTTCCTCTCTCTCTAGCTTGCAGACCCATGACAAGCTGTCTTTTCTGCACCACACCTGAGCTCCTGCCCCTGCATTAAAGCTATCAAACTTTTCTCAGGCAAATCTGGGACTATTGCTCCTATGGGATCAGCAGAAACTGCAGTGAATAAGCAATTCATAAGATATCCAGACAAATCTTCCTTAGGAAAAATATTACTAGCCTAGTGCCTTATTTATTAAAGCGAGTGGTAAACTTTGTGGGAAGCACTTTGAATACTACAAATTTATTAACATTTGCACAAAACCCGCTATTTGGAATAAAAACTGGATTTAGGGGGAAAAGAAAAACCTGAGAGAGTCTATTTGAATTCAATATGGCTGTCATCGGGAGGACAATGTTTAAAGTGATCTAGCCACATTAAAGCGGTGTAATGTACAAGGATTGTCTTGTCTGAAAACTGCCCTCTTCATCCTGTATGTGTGCCCTTCCACGGTGCACATACTTTTAGTTGGATGGAAAAGAGGTGATCCACTGGGTGCGTTTAGGATGAGGAGTAAACAGCACACAAATTTGCCATTTTTAAAAAGTACACATGCTATTTTACCCTCCTTGGCCAACCATACAAAATAGCAGATTGAAAATACGTGGCTACTTTAAGCACATATACTTTATGCTAATTCTCACAGAGAAACATCCTAGCACATAAGCTAAAAGTGCCCAGGTATTTTGCAATTACACAGGTTCTGAACAGTTCCTCCATATGACTAATCTGCAGGCAAAAATGTGGCCATCTGAATGTGGCTTGGTAAACATTAGGGATGTGCAGCAGGGACGGATTCATCTGATTCGGTATTCGTATTCGTCAGTTCCCAAATCCATTGCATCCATTTTTGGGGGACCCCCATTCGCCCATTAGTTACATATGGTATTCGTTTCCCATTAAACTTGAAAAAACTCCCATCCCAACCCTTTAAATTTAATTAACTACACCCCCCCCCCACCGTGCTGCCCCCCCGAAGACTTGTCAAAAGTCCCTGGTGGTCCAGCGGGGGTCCTGGAACGATCTCCTGCACTCAGGCTGTCGGCTTCCAGTATTCAAAATGGCGCCGACCGTCCATTGCTCCTACCATGTGACAAGGGCCAATGATAGCCTTTGCCCTTACTATGTCACAGGGGCTACCGGTGCCATTGGTTGGCCCCTGTCACATGGTAGGAGCAATGGACGGCTGGTGCCATTTTGAATACCGGCAGCCGACGGTCCGAGTGCAGGAGATTGCTCCAGGACCCCCACTGGACTACTAGGGACTTTTGGCAAGTCTTGGGGGGTCAGGAGGGTGGGTGTTTTATTTGTTAATGATACGTTGCATTTGTAGGGGTTCGCCGTACATTTCGGGACCCCACGAATGCAACGAATAGGGACCTATACGTTGCGGATTGCGCATTCGTTCAAAACGAATGCACATCCCTAGTAAACATTCACCATCTCCAGATAACAATGCAACTGATATGGACATTGTGTAAAAATTCTACAAGTTATCATATTACTGAGAATATAACAGTACTACCCTTCCTCCCTGGACAATTACATTTCAGTATTGCTTTATTATAATGTATACTTATACAATTAACCAAAGACAACTTTTTAAAACATACTTAGCCTCCAGTGCCAACGCAAATACTCCAGCTGCCTCTGGTGCTGCTGCAGATGTTCCAGAATGACGCAGAGTGCAGTTGCCATATAAGTCTGTTGTAGCCTGTAAAAGCAGATTGAAAATGAAGAAAATGAGTAATTCAATTGTACTGGTATATATACAGGGAGGATAACTTTTAAAGAACATTTGCGCGTATGTATAATTCAGTTAGCTGGATAAATCTAATACAAAGGCACTGCTTATCCAGCTAAGAGCCTCATTTACTAAGCATTTTCCCCATAGACATAGAATGGGAGCAAAAAGTACCCATAGTGATCTCAGAACTAGACATTGCCCAGATTGTTGTAATTGTTAGATGGGTCTGCCTTCAGAGGCAAAGGTGCCAGTCATTTACTGCAAGCAAGTATCCTCTTTGTCTGAACCTTTTGCTAGATTATTTTATGGTACATTAAGTGTGCAAAGAGGTAAAAATGAAGACCTAATTAATATTTTAAGCTAATAGAAATTTGTCAAAAGGAATTCCTGAGGTCTTTTATTGTTAATTGGTACTGCCAAAGTTAAATTATGCCCATGTGAATATAGTTCCAGTGTTATATGAAAATATAAATAATGTCTCAATTCTAAAAGAATTCAGGACCCTGACTTTATTGTAAATATAATCTAGACAAAACCATGAAGCATAAGAGCTGATTTGCATTTTTAAATACATGCAATGTCATTGGCCGACAGCGAATATATCACCCTGCATTGTGCAGCAGAATTAGTTTCAACAAAAGGGCATTCTGTTCCTGCCAAAAAGGAGAACAAAGACTGCCCAGCAACGTGGGAGCAGTAAGGCAACAATAATATCTGCACTCACCACACCAGCCTCCGGATTTCTCTTCCTGCCATTGCTGAAGGTGGATGCCAAGGTGGAAGAGCAGCTTTCGTCGTAAAGCGCAGTCCGCCC